>NW_023494804.1:18626361-19826361 GCF_904425465.1 Colossoma macropomum | reverse complement strand
CAGGATCGCAATGGGGTGCTGGAGCCTATCCCAGCTGTCATTGGGCGGAAGGCAGGATACACCCTGGACAGGTTGCCAGTCCATCACAGGGCAGACAGACATACACATTCTCACACACCTAGGGGCAATTTTAGCATGTCTAATTGGCCTGACTGCATGTCTTTGGACTGTGGGAGGAAACCCACGCGTAAATGACCCTAGTTGCCCGGGCCGGGAATCGAACCCAGGCCATTCTTGCTGTGAGGTAACAGCACTACCCACTGCACCACCATGCCACCCTGACCTTTGTGTGAAAGATTTTATTTTCACACATACACTATATAGACAAAAGTGTTCAGACACCTACACATTACACCCACAGGAGCTTTTATGACATCCCATTCTAAGTCCATAGGCATTAATATGGAGTTGGTCCCCCTTTGCAGCTATAACATATTCATCCAGAGAAGCATATATGAGGTCAGACACTGATGTTGGACGAGAAGGCCTGGCTCACAGTCTTCGGTTCTAGTTCATCCCAAAGGTGTTTCGATGGGGTTGAGGTCAGGGCTCTGTGTGGGCCAGTCAAGTGTTTCCACACCAAACTCACCCAGCCATGCCTTTCTGGACCTTGCTTTGTGCACTGGGGCTCAGTCACGCTGGAACAGAAAAAGGTCTTCCCCAAACTGTTCCCACAAAGTTGGAAACACAGAATTGTCCAAAATGTCTTGGTTTGCTGAAGCATTAAGATTTCTCTTCACTGGGGTCTAGGCCATATCATTATATATCATTATCCCTCCTCCACCAAACTGTACAGTTGGCACAAAGCAGTCAGGCAGGTAATGTTCTCCTGGCATTTACCAAACTGAGACTCATCCATCAGACTGGCAGATAGTGAAGCGGGATTGGTCACTCCACAGAATACGTTTCCACTGCTCCAGAGTCCAGTGGCCCTGTGCTTTACACCACTCCATCCGACACTTGGCATTGTGCATTTTGATCTCAGGCTCGTGTCCAAGTCCAAGTGACCAATCCCGCTGTGGATTTTTTTCAGATCTGAAGCAGCTTGATTTTCTCCTCTCTCTCAAAGATGAAAGCTTTAAGTGTTGTTTATCTGATGGGGACAGTTTTGGTGTCTACCAGGTCTTCTGTTTTGCCCCCTTATTTTCTTTTCTTCTTATTATTAATTTGCTTCTTCCTTTTCCTTATGTAGAACCAGAGCTTTCCGTGTACTGTGTATTTGCTATGCATAAGGCTTCCTATATTGTTCCTTTATAATTTTATTCAAGCTCATTAAAAACAGAATTCAGTTAGCACATATCATTAATTTATTTATTCAAAGTAACAATAAAGCATGGCTGATGTATGACTTATGCTGCTATTCACGCATACAAATGGTAGTTTGTGACACAAGCTGAACTGAAAAAGTGCTCTCTTTGTAATGAAACTTGCAATTGGTCAGTGTTCTTTAAGTATTGATGATATCCACCATATGCTATGAAAAGTGTATTGTGACGTAATTTATCATAAAGATAAAGATAAATATTATGATATCGCCCACCTCTGCTAGGTACTACGCATCTCTACATGTGATCTATTGACCATTGTTGTTGGAACAAAACCTTGTATCTCCAAAATGGCAACTTTTCAGATAAAAAGAAAAACATTTAGAACTTTTAACGTGTGTCTAAGATGTAATGAGGTCTTACTCCAGTCATTTTGGATCATTTCTGTTGGTCCATTCATCATGAAATGTCCGTGCATTGTAAAGGGCTAGATGTGTTAAAAGACAGCAATACAGATGACAAACATACTCTACTAGAAGCTCCTAACTGGACTATACCAGTAGTAGTGTGTAAAATTAGCAGGTCTGAATATAAGTGGGAAAAAGAAGAACCAGAGAGCCTCCTCCTGAAACAATATGGAGATGGAAGGAGGGAGGGAGTGAAGAACACAGGTCATGCCACTGCCCTTCATCTTACAGAGTGCCTCAATCACGGGAATATGATAGTAATAATAAAAGTGAGAGATCCGTTGCCTGGTTACGCAACAGCTCCATGTGGCTGAGCTATACAGAGCTGAAATCATGGACACAGCAGGAGCTTATATGGATGGAGACATAATGAGACGAGGGTGCGTCAGCTAACCTGTTAGACAGGCCTCACAAAATATAATTACACATGCATGTTACATTTATAGATTTACGCATAAGTGTGCAGCATGAATGGCCTTTGTCAGATTCGCACCATTATTTGGTGGTCATCAGTACTGAAAAATGATCAAGTGTATACTTGTGTAGTGTAGTACACCCCTCTAAAATTGTGTGCCATTCAGTTGTTGGTGTCATGCCCTTATTAGGAATTGTGGGTCTAAAATTGTTTCCTCTTTAGGGAAAATAATAGTGTTTTGAAAATCAAGCTTTTGTGGCCTGTGGTGGACAAAAATGTTCCAAGCCCAGTACATTTCCAATACATTTTGTACTTAAAGAAAAGATTTGTTGAAATAACAAAAAAATCTTAAAATCAGTGAATATTTCACTGGTTTAATGTATTGTGGCTAGATTAATGTAGCATAATTTTGAGTCTAAATTAGAGTACTTTACTCTAGAATAACGCTGTTGTCAGAATAAAACCACATATGGTAATTGTACAGCAGAAGGAAAAAAACAACTTTCATTTTAATGTAAGTCAATGGAACCAGACGTTTTTCAAAGTAAGATTGGTTGTTTCTTTTGGTCTATTCTTCAGGAAACTTACACACAATGTAGAGGGCTACAGGTATTTTCAAATTATGTCAAGAACTCAAACACAACAAAAGTGGAGATACAAGGTTTTCTTCCAACAGTAGTAATAAGCAAAAATTAGCACATCATTCTTGTTTTCAACAAATTTTTTAAAATCTCATTTGGTACACAATTTCTTGAAATGAGAATGCCTGAACAAGCTTTGAGCTCAATATTGGCAGTAATATTATTTAAAAAACTGACATTCTACTGGCAAATCATTTTGCTTGTTTTAAGGAACAATGCTTGAAACTTATTATCTGCCAAAAGAATAAGATCATTTTTCTAGATAAAATGATTTAAAACAAGTGGCAATGCCCATAAATAAGTTCATCTTATAATATTCTTACAGCAGTCTAAAAATGAGAGAGATTAAATGTCAGCTAAATTTAAGATGATTCAGTTGTCATTTTTGCATTGTATGCAGTGATTTAGAATAAAGTCAGACACCACCTTTTAATTTATGTAATTTCAAGCCAAAATGACCATATCCTTTTCAGTAGACTCACTTTCAGTTTTCCAAAGATGTTTCTCCACACCTTCAAAATTCAGTCTTAGAAGCTGGTTGCATTTTCTGCTTCTCACCATACAAGTAATCACAAATTACTATCTCTTCTATTGTTCTGAGATCAGTCCATTGTTCTGAGATTACCAGCAGTGTCTTTGATAAGTGTTTGATAAGTCTATCAAGAATTTCTTATCAGTGTGCTTGGGGTCATCTTGCTGTAGAATTGATTTCTTCCCAATCAAACATTTTCCAGCTGGTATTGCCTGGTGTTTTAACACTTGTTTTTACTTATCAGCATTTGTGATGCATTCATATCACCAAATCCAGACGTTAATCATCCCTGAACTTGCACTAACCCTCCACCATGCTTGACTGATGGTTTGACAACTCTAACTTGCACTTAATGGCCATTTTTGTCTAGAAATTAAACAAAAGAAGGTGTTGTCTCTGACTTTTGCACATGTACATGCATAGACAAATACATTAACACATGCTGATAAGGATTTAGACACCAAGATAATAGTGTTTTATGGTAACACTCTCTATGCCTCTATTCACAAATAGGTATAAATGTCTTTATAACTCTTTTAACATGGTAAAATGTTTTGTAAGCATACTTATAAACTGTAATAATGCCTCATAAGTCTGTAATAATGTACTAAAATTCATTCGTTGATGACTATAACACAACCATAACAATGCATTTTACACAAATAATGGCCTGTATACAATTATAAAGCACATGTAACACTTAATAACAATTCCAAAAAACATTACACACTTTTAAAACACCTTTACTGTGTTGTTCAAGTAAAGTGACTGATATTTTAGGTTACTCACATCTAACAAATACCAAGAGAGCCTTATTATTAAAGTATAGACACTTTCTTATTATAACAGAATATCTGGTAAGTGTGTGACAGAGCAGGTCCCTGCTCTGTCACACACTTAGGTGAAAGTGAAAGGTGCCAGATACAAATGAATATCTTATTTATATAATATCTCCATTTCAGGGGGTCTGCAGAGGAAGATGGGCTAGCCATGTTAACTGAAGGTTTATATCAAGGCATGGCGAAGCATTCATAATTTAATATAGGGCCCAATGTAAAAGCCTCTGGGAGTCCCATTCCTCTACACTTGCATCAAAGGCTAAAGCTTTTCTTCAGTCAGCGTCTGAGGCTACTTTAATGTATAAATTTTTGGTCAGTTTTAGTCTGATTAGCTTGGGCTTAATTTAATACTCCATAATTCCACTGCCTGCATCCCAGCCGTTTAGCCAGGAATAATCTGCTTACACTGTACTTCTCCTAATGCAGCTCCAGACTAACGAAGATGTCAGCAAATGCTCTCTCTCTTTTTTTTAATGACCGAGACCTGTTTAATTAACGACCGAGTGTAAACTTTGCTCGGGGGGCGAGCGGAGAGAATATTCTGGAGGGAAATTAAGCAGTTTATTTTACTGCACCAATTAGCCCATTATTGGCCGGCCCCCAGCAGGGCGGGAGCTGCACTGCATTAGAATACATGAATACATGAATAGAATATGCACACAAACACCTGATTTACACACAGGGCTATTTCAGTTATTTCAGTTCTTTCTCCTCACTCATCGCTGAGCACACAGGAGTATTCAACACAGTGAAAGTGATGAGAACATTATTATTACATTGCAGATCGGTTCTTATTAGGACACATTCTTCTATTAATTAAGCACTATGAGCTTGTCTGAGTTGGTGCACTTCATGAAATATTTGGTATAACACTATATTTTCTACTGTTCAGATATTGTGTTGATCAGAATAGTTTATTTAACTCTGACTATAAAATATAATTTCTGTCTTCCTCAGTTGAAGTATGACTTTTATTATTCATTACGTTGATGGAATAAATATTGGTGGAAATGTGTGTAATTCAGAAAACTGGAAGCACACTGGATTTTCTTTTGAGTTGGTGAGAAAGCAAGGCAAGATTTATGAAAGTGCTTTTGTTGTGTTTAAATGCTGTTTTCATTCTGGCAGTTGTGATTTTCACATATGAAGAAAGCTGCAGTTGTGCTGTTGGTTTTATCTCAGCATGGCTTCATTGCAGAGATGTGTGGATTGATCTCACTCCTCCTCTTTCACCCCTCATTGCTTGTTAGTGAGTACATTAGCAATAGTGAGTATTAGTTTATAGTATCAAGTATATTAGCAGTAGTGAGTACTACTCTGCAGTAGTGAGTATATTAGCAGTAGTGAGTACTACTCTGGAGTAGTGAGTAGATTAGCAGTAGTGAGTACTATTCTGCGATAGTGAGTACTATTCTGCAATAGTGAGTAGATTTGCAGTAGTGAGTACTACTCTGCAGTAGTGAGTATATTAGCAGTAGTCAGTACTAGTCTGTAGTATTGAGTAGATTAGCAGTTGTAAGTACTAGTCTGTAGTGGTGAGTAGATTAGCAGTAGTGAGTACTACTCTGCAGTAGTGAGTATATTAGCAGTAGTGAGTACATGTCTGTAGTAGTAAGTAGGTTAGCAGTAGTGAGTACTAGTCTGTAGTGGTGAGTATAGTAGCAGTAGTGAGTACTACTCTACAGTAGTGAGTACATTAGCAGTAGTGAGTACTAGTCGGTAGCATAGAGTAGATTAGCAGTAGTAAGTACTACTCTGTAGTATTGAGTAGATTAGCAGTAGTGAGTTCTACTCTGCAGTAGTGAGTACATTAGCAATAGTGAGTATTAGTCTGTAGTATTGAGTAGATTAGCAGTAGTGAGTTCTACTCTGCAGTAGTGAGTACATTAGCAATAGTGAGTATTAGTCTGTAGTATTGAGTAGATTAGCAGTAGTGAGTACTACTCTATAGTATTGAGTAGATTAGCAATAGTGAGTACTACTCTATAGTATTGAGTAGATTAGCAGTAGTGAGTACTAGTCTGCAGTAGTCTCAAACTGAAGTTGCCTGCAGGTGGTCAACTGTATACACTCATTTAAGTGCATCTAAATCAATGTTAATTAGCAATTCTTCTGCCACGATTAACCACAACAGCTACCACTAATAACTATGATTATTATTGTTATTATTATTATTATTTTGCCTGAATGGTTTGAAAGGTTCCTCTTGCATGCAGCACTCTATTATTGCTTTTAACATCATTCATAATCATCAGTCTAAGCACAGCTATTTAAAGCTTACACTGATTTTATTTTTCCTGTAGCAAAATATATACATCTACCCATCAGATATAAATATTTTGCTGCAGAAAATGTTAAAATTAATTATTTGCTTGTTATATGAATGTAAGTGTGAATAGTAAATATGTGACGCTCAATGTGATCTCATAGGCCAGTAGTTTGAGACCTCTGTTCTAGTGGTTTCCTATTATGTATGCAGCATATACCTCTATGACGTATTTCACACCTCCACTAGAGCAG
Organism: Colossoma macropomum; assembly: GCF_904425465.1. Lineage (NCBI taxonomy): Eukaryota > Metazoa > Chordata > Actinopteri > Characiformes > Serrasalmidae > Colossoma > Colossoma macropomum. Next base: position 19,819,682 of record NW_023494804.1, on the reverse strand, counting down.
ACTGGGGGACAGTAGGCCAATGAGCTGTGCGTTTCCTCTTTCTTTCCCATTAATTTTTTTTACCGGCAGTAATCAGCCTCTCAGTGTGCGGCCAGTGGCTCCGTGGTCTGGCTCTGTCAGCTGAGTGAGTTACGTGAGTATCTGCTCATGGAAAGGTCTCGAGGCTGTCCGTCATTAAGCTCAGAAATCCTCACTCGACACGATCCCCTAATCAACCAAACCACAGGACCCGGCATCACTGGGAGACGGCCCTTAACCGGCACATCTCTCTTTCCGCTGCTCATGACACTGTTATTTCAGGGAAGAGGGACACTTAAGAGAGAAGGAACTATTTCCACTTCTTTCACACTTTTTTCACGAGTTGCTCTGGCCTAGATCAAACCTGGCCTTCATTTTACACTACAGAGATATGTGAACTCCTTTTTTTTCATAAACATTCTTTTTAGCTTTTTTTAATTAAAATGTTTCAGCTCTGAATTTAAAACATTAAACTTCTTTTTTTCAATACTGATAGTAAGTAATTATAAAATATAATGTTTCACTCTATGAGAGAGGCATGGAAAATTAGTTACAGGGGATTAAAAATAGATTGAAAAACAAATAATATACTTGCTGTAAGAGCATATATATTTAAAAGCTAATAAAAAAAACAAATGAATATGTTCACTATAAGAGCATACATATTTAGAAACTAATCTAAACCCACTGCCATATAATAAAAGAGGATCATAATTACATTACGAAACAACTGCAATAAACCATATGGTACAACAGACCTTACCCATCACATAGATTCAGCTAAGAAAGCACCATTTCTTTCTCGAGGAGAGAGGACACAGAGAGAGAGTTATTTCATCACTCTTTCCATTAGACTCAAATAAGAGCATGACCTGAATCCACTGCCTTATGGTGTGTAGCCATAGTGTGTTAAAAAAAAACCCTGCATGTTGGCTTCTCTGCAGGCTGCAAACAATGGCTAAGGCTAATTGGCTGACGGAGATAAGGCTACACTCCATCCTAATCACACAGGGCAGTCTCAAGCAGTCGCAAGCTCTTTAGTGGAGCGTAGGCCATAACAGCTAGCGCATCACTTCCTTATTTTACTGAAAGGTCTGGCCTTCTCTATGAAAATGGGTTAGGTCAGAATTTGAAAGGGAGCTGGGTCAGTCTAAAAGGGCAGTAAATAAGGCTTTTGAGATAGCGTCTGAGAGTGACTTTCTCTCATGGCTCAGAGGCTTCTTGGGCTGGCAGCTACGAAGCTGTTCTTGCTACATTGCAGTTATGTAGCTGCCTTGGCCAGCCACTTAAGCAACGCTACATTGCTGTGACATGGCTGCCTGGGTCGGCTGCTTGCTGACTGATGCTACTCTGCAGTTATGAGGCTGCCAGGACCAGTGGTTTTTGGCTGCATGGGCGATGCTATACTGCAGCTACAAAGCTATTATTATTATTAATAATAATATTATTCTTATTAATATTATTATTATTGTTATTATTATTATGACATGGTTAACCAGTCATGGTCAGAACTGTTTAGTGAGAATGACTTAATGATTTACACTGCAAAAAATTGTATCTTTTCAAGTCTAGTCAGTAAATCTAATATTGTCTCTCCTGTATCTGTATCTCCTGTTGAGATTGTTGTAAGCTTATTTTAAGATATTTGTATTTATTTCCAAACATTTTTACTTGTTTTAAGTGATTTTATTAAGTAAAATTATCTCACCATATTGGCTTGTTTTAAGAAATATGCTTGAAACCAGCATATCTTGATAAAATTACTTAAAACAGTTAAAAATGTATAGAAATAAGCTACATAATCTCATAATAAGTGCATAATCATTTCAGAATAAGAAATGTTACATAGATCAACTAGAATTAAGATTCTTAGATATTTGCTAGTTCTAAGCTGATTTCAATATAGTGCCATTTCATCTTGCATTATTTGAAAACAATCAAATAAGCCAAGTTCACATACACGGTTGCCAAGTTTAGATGATAATGATTGAAATCTGATGAAGTAGAGTGGCTAGTGTTTGAGCAAGCTGAAATTAAACCATACAGTGAACGCTTGTGCCCTGTGAATGAAGGGGCTGACATCTTGGGAAAGACCATTCCCATCAGAATTGAAGTGTTTCATGATAGGATAAAGCTGATCAGTCAGAATAACTGTGTATTGATTTGCAGTCCCCTCTAAGGGGACAAATGTACACACACCATGTCAGCAAAATATACTCCCTCCTCCACATCATAACAGAGCTACCAGACCCCCTTACTGTTGGGGTCAAGCATTCAGGCCTGTAGTGGTCTCTTAATGTACGCTGCACATGCACTCTCCCACTTGTGAAGAATATGGTAAAGGGTGACTCAAACCCCCTTTTCTACATCTCTGTAGACCAGTGCTGATGGTTTTTACAGCACTGACCTCACAAATGTGCTTTAGTCTTTAAAATGAGTGCTTTCATAATAACCCTACTGTAATATTCTTTCTTTGTATGTTGTGGATGGACTCTTCTTACTGACATCCCACATTCTCATTCTCAGTCACCTGAGAAGGATGCTTTCCTAATGCTTTTGCTTTTTCCTCACGTCACAATACTTCAGACACTGAATGTTTACTTTTAACCACAAAGTCCAACCCTGTCTACTGTCTTTCTTTCTGTCATTCAGTCTGTGCTTGTTATGCTTCTCTACTCATTTATTCAGTGTTTTCCTTTAATTTGCCTCTTACCTGTAGATATGAGGCTGTAAAAAGAGCATTCTTTAAGCCACTTTGTTGTTTGGACAATATTCAGATTTTCCTCATTTTCCCGTTACCCCAAAAGGAGTCGATCAGTCGAGACATAACAAGACATTTGGTGTCTGAGGTTTGCTGAGGTTGTTCTGAAGACGCAAGGCTAAAGTAGCTAACAAGTAGTGGTAACTTACAGGCAGTTAGCAACCAGTTAGCAAGGAATGGAAGTTTATATCCATCTCATTATGCATCATGCCTAAATCATCACACCTTTTCTTCAAACCGTGTCAAGATGTTAAAGCTGTTCAAGAGCGCTTTTTTGTTGTTGTTACAAGCAACATTGCTGAGTCAGGAGAAAATCTCATTTTTTAAGGCACTCGTAATCATCCACTCAAGTGAAGGGGTCCGCAGCACAGTCCATGTTACAAAATGTTCTTCTATGCATAGCTTGCAATTACATATTTCCACCAGAGAGGTCTCCAAATCCCTAAAACCACAACATTGTATGACACTCTTTTCTATCATTGCTGTTAGGACAAAACCTCATATCTCCAATTTTGTCATTTTTTCACATTTTTTATGTTATTAAAAATTACCAACTGCCTTTAACATTGTTTCAAATTTTTATGATGAAGGGCCAACAGAAATGGTCCAAAATTGGTTGAAATAATTAAAAATGAATTCGATTAAAAGGAAATTCCTTCTCCTGTAAATTTACCTTTTTGGAGATATGATGTTTTTTCTGATAGTGATGCTATAAAAATGGACAAACCATCAGATATTTTACACATAACTGTGTGTCATACAGATTTATTAATCTCTTTGAGATGGCCTAGATTACTAGATTACTGTGATGATTTAGACATGAAGTTTTCATGATGCTAATTGGTGCCTATTTGCATCAATTACTTGTTAGCCACATTTGCCTTGTAGCTCCAGTGCAAAACTAAAGTAGCAAACTTCAGACACCAAACACGTCCCAGCTGATTGTGGTTAGGGTGACTGGAGGGGGGTTTAAAGATAGAAACAGCATCTCCAGGAGAAGTAGTTGACTAAGTCCTTAAACTGCAATGGCCTACACCTCAATTCCTAACTCTCATACTAAGCAGCTTACACAGTTTCATATTAATTACTAAACATTTTACCATAGTTACTAGATAAAACATCTTAACATTAAAAATCATGTAATTAGCTTTCAGTTTAAAGGGTTAAAACATCTCCAGTTGAAGTGCGGGGCTGAAAAAGTGCAGCATAAATGTAACAGACGTAGCGGCGTCGGTCTGGAGAAGTTAAATTAAGTTCTGCAGGCTACAGTGGCAGTGACAGCTGAATAATAAAAGGTTGGGTGAAAAGTATGGTGCATTAGTTTTTGAGGACAGGAAGGAGAAGGTGAGTGGAAATCACGGAGGGCCTGAAAAACAGCTTTGAAGATTGTCACTTTCTTGTCACACAGCATGGAAGAAAGTGAGAAATCCCCAAAAATGGAGGGGCTTCTTACCCAGCAAAGTCAGCAATAATCTTTTGATCTTTTTTAAAGAGTCTGGAGACCAACTGAATCATATACTCTCTGCTCAGAGCACGCAAAGGGTAACAGAAAATGAAATCCTTAATTTATTTTTAGTAAGACGGGGCCCCGAATACAAAAGAATCACTGACTCAGATATTTCCCTGTAATGAATTTATTATCATATAAAAGACAGTGAGAAACATGTGTGCCATGTTACTGGGTAACAAGAAGTCTAGAAGCTGAGAAGAGAGGGAGGAAGGAGAGTTGGAGAGAACTGTGAATGAGAGAGAAGGTGAGAACATAATCACTCACTGTGAGAGAAACAGAAAGGCCCACTTCCAACCAATTATAGTTCACCAGTGAGCGATGTGGCGTGAACTGATTGGATGATAACTCACCGGGAGGCGGAGAAATGAGAAATGAAATTGGTGAAGGAGGGCCAAAAGGCTGCCGGACCTGGCAGCACAGGGGTGAAACTGGAACAGCAGGACCAAACGCCTTTTTTTGAACTCCAACTGGATGAAATGACCAGTGGACAGAATGTTCTGTGGCAGGGACATCTGTGATACTGAACGCTGATGTGTTGACTTTCAGCTTTGAGAGGTCCAAAGTTTTTATTTTTGTTGTTTTTATCAATAATTAATTAAAATTAATTAATCTATTTATTTAATTATACTTGTTACTGTGCTTGTCTCATTGTAAGCTACTGCCAAGACAAAATTCCTGGTATGTGATATTCTACTTGGCCACTAAACCCAGCTGACACTTCCCTAAGCCCCACCCTCCTTGGTTACTGTTGCTATGTTTGACTAGCCAACATGTCAACTATGAAGCATTCAGTGCCAAGAGCAGAATACGCTGTGAAATACTTTTGGGGGGCAACCAATGCTGGAGTGGGTAAACAGGAGACTCTGGAGAATTCTCTGTGGGCTGTGGGATGTTTGGGGCCAGTTACTGTGAGATAATGCATAAACTCATGTATATAAGCCCAAGAGAGCTCGGACAAACTATAACTGTTACATCCAAGTGTATATCTGCAGTAATAAAGGGGTTAAACCAGCGGCCCTCACCTCAACTGGAGCAGCCCCCTGTAACTGAGTCCTGTACAGCAGATAGAGATTAGTTGAAGCTTAAGTTAGCTTACTATTGTCATTTCCCATTTCACCTTAAATAATGTAGCGGTTACATTCAGACACCTATATGGGTGCTAGTGTATAACTGCTGCACTATTTAAGGTGGAATGGAAATTCTATTAAGAAGCTAACATCTGCCTGGAGAGATTAGCCTATCAAATTCAGTGTGACGATGTGAATCTGGTCCTGACTAATAAAACAGGCAGTCAAAGTCCTTACAGGAAAGTCTGTTCACTCGGCGGCCATCTTTGCTCTTTGTACAGAGTTCATTCATTTTTTCCATTGCTGATATAGCGATTGTCACATGTGGATCATGTGAAGATGGACAGCAATAGCACGAACTGCAGAAAACCAAGATGGCACCACGAAGACATGAATGGAAAAGTTGCTCAAGGAGGAAGAGGACATATCCGAGCAGATGAGCAATGCTGACTTTAATTTACTTAGCTAGCATTAGTTTGTAGCATATTGACTGTATTGATTGTCATATTTATAATAAAGGCTTTCACCAGTTTTCATTTTAACACCAGCGAGCCACCTTGGTTATCTCAGAGTAGCAGTTAAAAAATAAATAAGAGTAAGAAATGAAGAAGATGAAATTGCATAGAATTTAGAAAAAGTTATTTTTCATCAAAGGCAATGCTGTGTGTGTGTGTGTGTGTGTGTGTGTGTGTGTGTGTGTAGAGTCTGGGGTTGGCTGACCTGCAACATGTAAAAAACATGTAAAACAAGTCCCACTCAAGTCCTGATGCGAACACATAATTTCAGAACAAAGTAGTCTCCAGTAATAAAACTAAATATTATGTATAAAGTCTTTAGATACCAGCATGATACTGGCAAAAGAACAGAGGCTTAAGCATACAGGCCAAAAAGTAAGAAGGTCAGAAAGTGATCCAAGTAGTGGAAGTGAAAGAGTAGTGTAGTTCCTGTACTACATGGCAGGTAAATGTATGATTATATGTGTTTCAGTGTATGCCCCATTGGGTCTTATTAAATACTTTCAATGTTAGCAAAGCTGGTTAGCAAACAGTGATTAGCCAACAGGCTGGCAATGCTCTCTAGGGCTTCGCCAATGGCTTAATGCTAATTTCATTTCATTATTTCGTTTAGCTACATATCTTTACTGTCAGAACAAAACCTTGTATCTCCCCAACGGTAACTTAAATTATAATAGAATTTAATGTAAAATGCTTTTTGCAATTAAATTCGGACCATTTCTACTGGCCCACTCCTCATGAACTGTTCACACAATGTAAATAGCAGCTGGTGTTCACAAACTATGTACAAAAAAGAAAAAAAATGACAAAAATGGACAGCGATAATGTGTTTCTAAGATTGAAATGTGTAAACAATGGCACAAGAGGATTTTTTTAGGTAGCCACACTTGATAGTTGGCAGCATCCAAAAATTCGAAACTATTGTTTTTAATGAAGATGCACCACTCGGCCACTTCCAGCACTGCACAATTTTTCTAAGTGCCACGGCACAGCACAGGATTTTGCTATCATTGCATCATAATAAATCAATAACCAGACCATAGAAATCAATGGTAGATGACGTGGCTTGGAATTTACATTGATGAGAAATTAAGATAAACAGACAATATGGCAATTGTCTGTTACCTCTGCTAACATTACTAGCCAAGTCCTAACTTTTTAGCTTGAAAACAGCAAGTTTGTGAAGAGTAAGATAACTGATACCCAATGTGATAAATTCACTAAATGATGTTTGAAGTTTATTAAGTCTGTAGAATGTGAAATGAGTTTTAGCTCTATGTTCATCAGCACTGCAAAGCATTCTATGTGGTATAGCATTGCTTTGTACTATGTGGTCTCTGGTATGCGGTGACCATAGCCATGTAAATATATGTCCTTTGTGATGTTTAACTGGTAATGCAGTCTTCCACACTGTTTAATCCAGAACCAAGTTTCAAACGCAGAACATATGGAGTATCCAAATAACAAGTTACGTTCCCTATGCCCAACGCTGGGGCATACTGTACACTTCTGACTCTCTGACAGATGTGTCTTAATTACAGTTGCTACAATATGATTGGACAGTCTGTATTTAGGGAAAAGGGTGTTATTCACCTGACCTATTCTCAGTCTGCACACAAATGCATTCTTTCATCAGCAACTTTTGCTACACTTTCAGAATTAAAGGTACAAAACCGTCACTGGGGCAGTACCCCTTTAGTCATTGGGGTGATACCCTCAAGGCTACATCTCAGTACCTTTAGTCAGGGAACATAATTGTACCATAATAATTTTCTTTCTTTTATTGACTCCACACACCCCGTCTATATATCCTGCTGCAGGCTATATAAGGAAACTAGCCTGTTTTGAATCTATTGGTTTGTGATGTCACCAAAACCAACATATTTTCATGGCCTATTCAGCCTACAGAAGTTTAGTCCCATCCATTCACAGTGAAGTTATAAGGAGTGTTTTAGCCCACACTGGTTTTTGAAAGAGGCATAATACAAGGCAGCCAATCAGAACAGAGGTAATTTACATATATCAACCTTAAAGGCACAGTAACAGAAACAACTCCCAATTCTAAGAGAGGTTGGAAAATGGTACCGTGAAAATGATTTATGACTGTTTTTTATATATATAAAATAACACAAAAGTTGTAAGTGAACCTCAGGGAAAAATAAAACATAAGAAAAATGTAATATAAGGGCCTTTTAAATCATGATTCATGTCCTCCATAACCTTAGACATTGTACTCGTAATGATATGCAAGAGCGCTGCTGAGTCCGGATCAGGAGTTACAGGAGGAATGTGGGCCACTAATTGTGTTTAGTGAGTGAGGCAATGATGGACAATGTGTTAGCATGTGTTTGTGGCACTTCATGCCAGGAACATCTGTCATTAATATAGCATGGGCGAGCTCTGGGAGACTGAGATAATGATGCAGGCGCTGGCCTTTTTACCCTGGACACAAACTAATGTGTCTGCTGTTACATTTCCCCGGCTGGTTCAGCAGTAAAGGAGAGAGTGCTGAGGAGAGAGAGGTAGAGCGAGTAGAGGAAATCTGAGAGAGAGACTATTACATGACTAAGAGAAACAACTCTCCATTCAGAACGTGAGCTGAGAAGGCATGGGCTGGAGATTGTACGATTTCTGTATCTGAAAATTGCTTAAAAGGTCTTGGTGCATCAGCTCAGTCATATTTACAGTGTGTCTGTGGAAAAACATGCAGATAATACTTAAAGCACTGCGAAAATCTCCTGGCATTTCCCTCCTAATTTAAATATTACAGGCTATTCATGAGTCACATGACTGGCCTATGACTGACAACAGCATAAATTGTAAAAACTGCTACAGGACTTGTAAAGGCATTCAGTACACACTTAAAAAAAAAGATGGTTCTTCAAAGGTTCTTTAGTAAAGACAGTGGTCTTATATTGAACCATGAATACTCAGAGGACCATTTGTGTGATTAAATGGTTCTTTTCATCATGAACAGGATATTCAGATTGATGTAGAACATGCTGTATTATGTTCCATATGGAATCTTTTTGAACAGGGTTCTATATAGCACCAGAATGGGTTCTGCTATTGTTATAGTGTTAAGCTTGTAACTGTAGAAGAAACCTTTTTTGGTGCTATATAGAACATTCCCTGAAGAACCCTTTTATGATGTAAAGAACCCCTTAATCATGCAAATGGTTCTTTGAGTCTTCATCGTTCTATATAGAACCATGTTAGCTTAACTATCAGCCACGTTAGCTTCACTATCAGCATAGTTACACAGTAACAGAGGAATCAATCAAATTGATTTCCAATGCGTGAGACCAATTTCATAAGAAAAAAACATCAGGCTATGCTTTCTGGAAGTCCTCAATACGCCACTGACTCTGCATGGCACCTAATCGGTGAGTGGTTAGAAATGGAAAACAGCGGCAGCAGCTCTAAACCACAGCTCACTACAGAAAGACTCACTGAAACTTCTACCATAAACTATACACTAATTTGTCTTTCATGAGCTTAAAGAAATATGGAATGTCTTTTTAAAGCTTCAAATGTCTGTGCTTAATCTAATTTTCTGTCCCAACTTAAACACTGCAGCATTTACATTCGGGTGCCAACAAATTTTCTGTTCCACCTTAAATACTGCAGTTAGATTCATAACAGTGCATTATGTGCATTCATGATGTCAGAGAGTGTGAACCACTTTAGCCAGCTGGCTGATCAGCTCACCCCCTATTTACCACTCAGCACTAATGCTAACATCCTACTGACCAAAACCTTCTTACTGTAGAAAAACAGAAAAATATAGGTAAGATTCCTTTAATTTTTTAAGGAAGGTTAAATTAGAGAAAGGTTCCACATATGTGGCTAGCAACATGTTTATTTTTTCATTTTTAACCATTTAGCTCATTGACTCTCATTCATTAAGGACTCACTCTTGGGTGCCCTCTAGCCTTTGCAGTCATGTTATAGTATGATTATTAAATGCTGCAGTTACATTCCTAACAGGGCAATATGTACAATCATGATGTTAGCAAATGCAAACCGCTTTAGCCAGCTGACTAATCAGCTCACCACCTAATCAGCACCCAGTAGCACTAACATCTTGCTGCCTCAAATTGTCTTACGGTCATAAAATGGAAAAATACTGTTAGGTTTCCTTTTATTTTAAAGAAAATACATATTTCTGCTTTTTTTGTAAAAAAAAATGTTTTTTTCCTTTTTGGCCATTAGCTCAATTGACTACCATTCATTGAGGACTCAGTCTGCACCCTCTAGCCTTTTGCGGTCATGTTTTTAGTATAATGAGAGAAATAGGAAGGCCAGGCTCCTGATTCTGGCTACTGATCAAATTGGGTGAAAGAAGTTCCCATTTGTAGAAAACTACAGCTCAATTTGCACTTAATATCAGCATCACACGAAGGCCTGTCCCACATCTCAGCCGTACCTCAGTTTGACGAGACTACTTTTGCTGGCATTCCAGTGTGACTCAGAAATCAGTCAAAATTAATCTGGCACACTGCACTGAACCAATAGCACACAAGCCTTGTCTGTCTCATTAGCATACGTGAGAAAGAAATGCATAAATAAATAAATGCATAAATAAATAAACCATTTATATATTTATTTATGCATTTATGCATTTTTATCAGGTTTACTTATTCATTTTTGTTGTTTATACTGCACATATCCTTTTTTATTTATTTACAATTTTATGCATTTATTTTTCATGTTTTGTCCTCCATAACTTACTGCTCATTTTCCAAATGAATTAGTGCTTATGCACATCCAGTCTCAGTTCACTGTGGAAAGTGTCAGTCAAACGCATACAGTCATATGGGCTTCACTTTCTTCTTAATATGCAATAAGGGCAAATTCGTCTTACTGAAACCTTCCTTGTAGAGCTATTGACTTTTTGTTTTAATTTATGAAGGTACAGCACATCCTAGTGGATGGAGGAGCTCTCAGTTTGTAGATTGCTTCCGTTAGAGTGGCTAATGAGTCATTGCTGTATCTGGAGTGTAACCGTCTGGCATTAAGGCATTTAAAGGAAATGACACTTCAGTTTCAATTGCACAGCACTGAAAAATCTATGGAATATACCTAAAAATGTATGTTCAATACCTTTAATGTATAAAGTCTTCATACAGCAAATAAAAATACACAACGTGACACAAAAGAGAAGCACAAGTTAAATCCAAAAGCAGTAGAGTGGTTTGGTTTCAAATAAAACAAAAGATGAACATTAAAACAGTTACAAAAAAAAAAGAAAACTGAAACAAATATTATATTATGTACAGATGTGCCTAAGACTTATGCAATAGAGTTATGTAATAGTATAATAGAGTAAATACAGAGAAATATGGGTAACACTTTACTGTGGGGCAGTGCTCAAAAGGCTACATGACACCTACGTAAACCCTTCATGACAACTGACATAAAACTACAGAGTTTCATTCTACTGTTTATAAGATTTAACTACACTATGTGGCCAAATGTATGTGGACACCTTATTATTGAGTTCAGATGTTTCAGCCACATCCACTGCTACCAGGAGTATAAAATCAAGCACATCACCATGCAATCGCCATAGACAAAGGTTCTTAACATTTTTCATAGTTGGAATAACAAATATTTTGCTGCCTCCTATGAAGCATGTAGTACGAAAAACAGTTGTCTATCTTCAATCGCATCACTCACTAGAGAGATTCAAACTGCCTCTGGAAGCAGCATCAGCACAAGAACTGTGGATCAGGAGGTTCATGAAATAAGTTTTGATGGATGGCCAGTTGCACACAAGCCTAAGATCACTATGCGCAATACCAAGTGTCGGCTGAAGTGGTGTAAAGAATGCAGCCACTAGACTTACACTTCACTATCTGGCAGTCTGATGGATGAATCTAGGTTTGGCAGATGCCAGGTGAACACTACATACTGGAGCGCACAGTGTCAACAGTAAAGTTTGGTGGAGGAGGGATAATGGGCTGGGGCTGCTTTTCAGGGTTTGGGCCCTTTAGTTCCAGTGAAGAGTGATGTAAATGCTACATGGTTTGACAAGTTTGGTGTGGGGGAGCTCCAGTGGTCTGCATAACTCTGACCCCAAACCCACTGAACACCTTTGGAACGAACTGGAACATCAATTGCAAGCCAGAGGGTGTTTTCCAACATCAGCGCCTGACCTTATGAATGCTTTTTTGACTGAATGGCCACAAATTCCTTATTAATGACCTTGGTTTTGGAATAGGATGACCCAACAACCTCATATAGGTGTTATGGTCAGGTGTCCACATACTTTTGGCCATATACTGCATGCACCTAAGTCACTGTGATACACACTAAGCTCCAGTGTCAGTTGTTATAACGTGATATGTCACTTCACCCTAAAAAGTGTCCGAAAACAAATGTTACGTCAACTTGATATCAAAGTTGACAAAAGCAGCCTTTTGGATTTTAGATGATTCTTATTAGAATAAGCCCTTATAACTGTTTGTGTATGTTTATGCCAGGCGAGCTTATGTAGGGGCCATGCAACCTTATGAACACAGTAAGGTGTTACTGAAATCTGCTTTGCACTTTTTGGCAAAGAAAACACACCAGCAAACAAATTTCACATCATATACATAGTGATACTGGTACAGAAATATCAAAAAACTATACTCTCTATAGATTTGATTGTATAACAGACTGTTTCTCTAAAAATAGTAGGGCTATGATCTTCTTTCTTACATGCCATTTACTTTGGTCATACTAGAGTATAAAGCATATTTCATAGTAGTATATATGCATTTCAAATAAAAATAAATCAGTACATGTATGAATTCCATTTTTGCACTTTTGCTCTTTTTCAAAATAGAACAATGAAAAAGCAAGTTTGGGCCGAGCTCACATCTGGCCCGCACCACCACCTCTCCCAACCCCAATTCTGTCATTCGGTCAGTAAACAGATGGACAGGACATGGCATTGCACAGGACATTAAAATTACCACCTTTCTCAACGATTTGGACAGTTCACTGCACAGTGTGGCCCAAAGCACCCAAAGTAGCCAACTTTGACAGAATGGCTCAGCAACCTGCTGTTGACTAGATGTGTCCTGGACCTGCTGTGATCACCTTAAGACTTTTCTTATCAATCACAAACACATGATGAGCAAATCACGTTGGTTTATTTGCGGCTGTCACGTCTAGCTAAAAAAGCAGTCTATTCAGGAAAGTGCTTTTTAAGAGTTTTTCAATTTCAAAGGAAGTCAGCGGGGATTCTCCCTAATTTTGCACAGTCCGCTGCTTCATGAGCAAATGAAACAAGCAGCAGTGTAAACCTATTAGTGTGCATGCAACTCAGGATTGACAGTAGCTGCCCAAGAAAGCTAGAAGAAACCGTGATACCTAATTAACCCCCCTGAATTAACTGCAAATTTTCATTATTTCCCACAGTTTGCCTGCTAAAATCGAAAGAAGTGTATCATGTAACTGATTTTCCAGAACAATTGGACGTTGTCTACAATACCTGAGTCGATGAAGCAGGTAATCAAACTCATTTTACACATAATTTCTCATTACATGGCCCTCAGTTATCGTCTGCCGGCGCCACTCATTAAAGCAGGAAAACAGGATCCTGTTAAGCTGAGCAACAATACTGAAGAACGTCAGATGTTTTCAAAACAAACACACCCCGCACGCTGTGAACAAAAAGATGCACCCAATTCAACATACAAGGTAGCTGCCAAAAGAACAAAGACAAGTCAATGAAAGTGATGAAAGTGGAAACAAATATAAACAAAAAAAGTAGTTCAGGTGCAGAATCTTTCAGAATGGGAATAACAGGGCTTAAGTGGTTTATCCCCCTTTACTGATGCTGCACAGGATGAGATAAGACTGTCAGATATGAAACAGTGGAGAGGGGACGTCTGTTATCTGGTCTTCAGCTGGGTTGGACAAGCTTTACAGAGCACAAAAATCTCAGCCAAATGAGAAACTTTCAGACACATCTTAGTTTCTGTCAAGATGTGGGGGTGTTAAATTTTGTATGCATGTTAGGACAGATCAGTTTTTAAGCTTACGTTATCAGGGGTGTGTGATATGAATGATATCTTCTTATATTTAAAAATATGATAATACTTTTTATATTACATTTTCTCCTACAAATCACAATATTTCTTTTGTAACGCTTCACTTGAAGGGTGTCTACATAACACATTCAATATTCATAGCATCTTATATAAACACTTCATAACATGTTCACCAATTTTTAAATCAACATTTTTAAAGCGGACATGTTTACATGACATTAATATGAACTACTATGTCAGATGCCTTTTTCAAAATAAAAGTCCTCATTTTTTATTTTGAAAAACTATAGTTTTCAGTAAAATGCCTCATTTCTGGTCTGCCGGAAAAAAAATGACCTCACTTTATCCCTTTGGTCATTAAGTGCTTTCACACTCAAGCATGTGTCACATATACTTTCAACTTCTTTTTATCAGTTTTTTTCTTAAGCATTTGTTGATTTGCATGTTAGTTTATTATATGGACAGTAAATTACTCATAAATATGCTAGGAACAATCATTCGACTAAATCTTAGTGTGGGACTCAATTTTACAGCGCGATAATACTCATCCATTCCCTGTAGATGCTGGACAGCCACATGCATGTAAGTAGACTGCTTTGTATTGCAATTTCAAGATCCGCATAACATGCATTTCAGTCTGGTTAGCTTCCATCACTTTTGAGGTAAAGACAGAATTTATTAATACTTGGGATAACAGTGCAACATTTAGCCTCAAAGAGTGTCAATTAAACAGAATAAACAATGCACAATTATACTTGTGCCTTTTTTAATACCATAAGCGAGGAGGAACATCACTAACAGTGCTAACATTTAACCCCAAGAGAGTTAAATGTAGGATATTAACTTATAGAAGATATAGAGTAAAAATGAGAAGAATAAAAATGCAAAATACAAATGCTTAAGAAGAAACAAATAATTAAAAAGAAGCCAAATGTATAAGTAAACTGTGCCTAAGTGTCAAAGCACTTAATGATTTCAGGGGTAAAACAAGGTAATTTTCTTTTGGCTGTCCAGAAATGAGGCGTTACACTGAAAATAATATTTTTCCAAATAAAAAATGAGGACATTTATTTTGAAAAATGTCTATCAGCAAAATAACATAGTACTCCATATTTATATCATGTAAAATATGTATATTTATACTAAATGTTTATTTAAACCTTTATGCACATGGGTATGTAAGATGTTATGTAGACACCCTTCAAGTAAAGTGTTACCTTTTTTTTAGCCTTGATAATTGATTGTAAATAAACATGCAGTGTTCTGACTATAATAACAGTATCCACAATATGTTAAGAAAAGCATACTGTGATGTAATTTATCACAGTAACAATAAATATCATCATATTGCCCATCCCCACATTAGCATGGTGGCAAATTCGTTATTCTTACCAACCTGACTAGCTACAACATCGCAGTCCACTTTGAACTGGCAACTCAACATTATGTAGCAAATCTAAACTCAAACCCAAATTCATTAGATCAAATGGCTTTTTTGTCAACATTCTCTAAAGTTTGTCCAAACTTGCAACATTTGCTATGAAAGAACACATGTAGGCGGAGCTTGAATAAGCAAATTATGTATTTCTCTATAAATTGAAATCAGCTAAAGCAGAAAGTACTGCAGTGACAGTGCTTTGCAAAAACCAATGCAATTACCTCAGTAAACTCTGAAAGACATGGGCAGCTGTGGCACTGGTTTGGTAACTCATTCTTGGGGCTTTGATGCCATTTCCTCACCCTGGAGCAAATTTCCCAGTCCTGTTTTAATTGTATCGTTCCACTGGCTGTTATTGACTCCCGTGAGAGATCTCATTAAGGCCATCTGTTTCTTCCAGGCTTTCTCTTCAGCTCTAATGAAGAAGTCACTGGCATCACTATTGCCTAAGCTTATATCAAAGTATCAACAGCAGGTATAAAAGGCATGTAGATGTCTGCTGTACCTCTAGCTCGCTGAGGCCGCAGTCACAGAGTTCAGATGAGTGTGCTCCTATGAAAATTGGCCTGACATTTAATGCTTTGTTCCAGATCCAGTGTCATTATAAAAGAATTATGCCTCTGGCAGACTGTGTGCTTTCAGATTGGCTCCAAATAAATTGGTGTAATTCGCTGCTCTTATAGGATCAACTGTGCAGGGACCTCAGGCCACCTTAAAAATCTATTTTGGGACTGATTTACCAAAATACAGCTTAAGCATACAGCAAGTCAGGGTAAACACTAGGGCTGCATGATAGATTATTTGTCAGTCATTATCACGATAAGACTTCGCAATACTGATATCGTAGTGGGCTGAAATATACAAATGAGCCTAGTGACCAATCACATTGGGTGTTCTGATGAGTCAGGGCACTGATGTAATCCAACATAAGTCAACTGCAGTAAATGGACGCAGATTTTAGCAAAGCAATAACCACCTTTTTTAGTTGGTGATTAAACATTAACTGACAAACCTAAAATCCCGAACCCATGAAAATATCACTGGGCTTTATATAAAAAGGGTTTTTTAATGAAAAACGCAGCCATATACAAATATATATGGCCTAGCTTGGGGTTAGCTTGAAGTTCATGTGCATAATTGAAATAGAAATCAACATAAATTTGGTAGATCTTTTCATCTTTTTTTTTCCCGTGGCTAACGCAAAGGCCAGAAAGACAAAAAAGAATCTACCCAATTATATCCTACCTTAGCACTGTGTCATGTGGCCAAATATCCTAGTTATGATAGTGCTACAAACTAAATTTAGGATAGTTTAATCTCTGCAATATCCCTTTATTAACGGCTCTAGTGTTACTGGCTAAAATTAAGTGGAGACAAGGAGTTCAGTCCATCGACTCCAGACAACAGGAGTCAAGAGTCGGAGATGTGCATGATTCAGTCAGTTACTGGACCAAGTTGTGCTCTTGCGCCCTCATGCGTACAATTCAAAAATGATCCTCAAGACAAATGAAAAAAACACTTATTCAAATATCAATTATCAGAAATTAAATTAACTTCTTAATCAGAAGCACTGGTCAAACATTCATGTATCTGTGAGCTTTTTAACAGTTAATCGGTTCTTCATTAAAATCCCTACTAACAGTAATCGCAATACCAGCATGTTGTCCATATCATGCAGCCCTAGAAAACGCTTACAACAAGAGTCTGACAAGA
This sequence comes from Colossoma macropomum, assembly GCF_904425465.1. NCBI lineage: Eukaryota > Metazoa > Chordata > Actinopteri > Characiformes > Serrasalmidae > Colossoma > Colossoma macropomum. Next base: position 19,802,612 of record NW_023494804.1, on the reverse strand, counting down.
ACAGTATAAGCAAGGTGTAGAGAAGTTTCCTCTGTGATGAAGTCATCTCTTTGATTCACTCCAATCTCCTTCATGTGAACTTTTTGGGGAAGGGCAATTACTCCCCGGTGCGACTACTGCCCTCTGATGTGCTAATGGGCTTTCCATTAAGGCACTTTTACGCTATATGATCTGCTAACTCATACAGTCTGTGGCACCAATCACCATACACGTCATGTCATGCCGTTCTCAGAGGGAATCTGTCGGAAGGAAGGCTTTCATCATATGCATTTACCTCATGACGGACTGCTTCTCTAATGTTAACCCAGACAGCAAGGGTGGATCAATTGAGACACCCATGGCTATCCCATTCAAGCCTCAAACTTCCAGGTGAATGGACAGCTTCAATTGAATTGGGGGAAAAAGGCAGTGTGTCTCAAATACAAGTCAGTCACAGATGCTTCAAGTGAGTTTTGATGAGATGGGAATAACTGCCTTGTTCCATGTGAAGTGGGCACAATCAACCATTCTTCCCTCAATCTATCAGATTCAGGATAAATGACTCTGGATCCAGATGTCAGCGTGGACAGCTGGATTTGTCAAAACAAATAATCCAGCAAAGCAATCATCGTTTGCAAATTTCTGCCTTTTATCAGCATTACAAAGCAGTCACTGATCTCAGCAAGCAGTCAGTTTACTGTTTACGATGATGGGGGAGTCTCTGCTAAAGCATTCTCCTTGATATGCCACCAAACTCTCGATACGAGTCCTTTGAACACTGAGAGGCTGTACAAACAGCCAACGTCATGCAGCGTGAAAGTCTCTTCAGCTACAGAAAGGAAGGCATGCTTTCTGGGTCTGCTCGGCTAAATCTCCAGGTAAAAGAGTCCCTCGACATCCAGTAATGTTCAGTCCACTGGGGCGTGTGAGGACTACAGCAGTGCTCCCCAGGCTTCTGTTTCTGCTCGAGAAGATACTGTAATGCAAAAAAAAAATCGAATGCTGTAATCACATTAGAATACACATTAACTTTAAATGTCCTTTCTTTCGCTGAGTATACTCACGTACGCTACCCATCAAAAGTTTGGATACACTACATGTATCATTATTTATGTATTCAGTACCTTTTTGATCCAAACATATGCTTAAATCAGGTCTGCCTAAAGTGTGGCCCATTAGGAGGTTTGATTGGACCTGCCTGAAAGTTACCCAAGCTGTGCCCTTCCACCCAATGAGAGAACAAAGTTCTAAACTATACATAACTTATTAATTCTTACTTTGCAAGAAATTGTGTTTCTTGAAGTAGTTTAGTAAGAAAATATAGTGTGACAAACCAGATTTGAAACATTCATACCCTTTATGTCTGGATTTACATTATATTATATTATTTTATATTATATTATATTACTGTATAAAATGGTTTTAGGCATCTCCTGTGGTATTTCATGTTTTATTTTTATTTTATACATATATTTCAGTTCATTTCCCAGGCCAGGTCCCTTCTGTGTGTAGTTTGCATGTTCTCCCTGTGTCTTCCGAGTCTGGAAGTTTTCTCCCACAGTCCAAAGACATGCAGTCGGGCTAACTGGAGATACTAAATTGCCCCTAGGTGTGCATGACTGTATATGTCTGTGTGTCTGCCCTGAGATGGACTTGAAACCTGTCCAGGGTGTTTCCTGCCTTCGGCCCAAGGATCACTGGGATAGGCTCTAGTAGGAGTCAAGAGGATAAGGGTGTATGTATGTACATTATATTACTGTACAAAGTGGTTTTAGGCACCAATGGTTTTATATTATATTACATTACAGTATTGCAAAAGTACTATACCTATCCACCTTTCACTTAGTTAATTTCCAATCAAAACAGTCATTAAATAAAAGATATTTTTTTCAGAGGATATTTCTAATGAGATTAGATATAAGATACTCTACTTGCTTAAGGGAGGAAAAGTAAAATAAGTGTGTTTCCAAAACTGAAGTTTTAAAAATTATTTAAAGCTACACAGAAAATAAGATTCATAACAACTGTGCAAGACCTGGCACACCATCAGATAAACAGCACTTAAAGCTTTCATCTTTGAGAGAGAGGAGAAAATCAAGCTGCTTCAGATCTGAAAAAAACTCAGGTGTTTCTGTCCATCCTTCCACTGTGAGAAGACAACTCAGTGTTATGGGATGTGCAGCTGTCAAGAAACCTCGCTGAGAAAACGACACAGACAAAAAAGAAGAACATTTGCAAAACAAACAAAGAAGCTGCTGGTGTTCTCAGAACAATGGACTGACCACCCCAGAGTCCAGACCTCAACATCACTCAATGTGTTTGTGATTACTTGGATCATGAGAACATTTTTGGAGGTGTGAAAAAAGCATCAAATACTTAAAAAAAAATAGATTTTTTATATATATTATATTTTTATTATATTTTATATTTTGATTTTATATTAGGTTGTTGAGGCTTCTGTGTCATTTTCTGGTATATATATATGTATTTCAAGCTACTCTAAAAGCTTCCCAGGTGTCTCCTCATGAAGCTGCTTGAGAACACCAAGAGCAAGTAAAGTGGCATCAAAGCAAAGTTGGGCTACTTTGAAGAATCTAAAAAAGAATGTAGTCTTGAGTTGTTAAATGCTTTTCTTTGCTCACTGGATAACTCCACATGTGTTAATTCATAATTCTTCATTATTGTTCTAAAATGGAGAGAAGTCCTTTAATAAGATGTGCTATAAGTCATACTCACATTACATGTCATCTGCAAAGATAAGCAGCGTACATTTTAAATGTCCTTACTGTGGAAGCTCAGAATAGCACGGCGTCCGGCTCTGGGTCTGGGTAACACGTGGAGCCGTGCAGGATGTCCTGCGCCAGGGCAGTCTCTTCACAGCTGGGGACAACACTCACTGGCACAGAGCCCGCCAAACTGACTGAGGGGAAAAGACCTAGAGTCCATGCAAGACAAATGAAATAGAAAATGAGTTGGAAAGAATCTGATAAGAGTTTCTCCCTGCAAAGGGTGACAGATAATAAGCATCAGACAGATTGAAAAGGGATTATGAGTTTACGCTGCCACTGTTTCCATGCGATTATTTAATTTCCCTGCGGGTCTACTCTCTTACTGGAAGAGGATCTTTCAAGCATTGTCTGAATCACCAATTTCCTCCCACCTTTCTTCTCATCTTTGAAGCCCGGCCTGCTGTCGTCCACGGCATGACTCCTCTGCCTTCCCTCGCTCCGGATCTTTCTCTCCAGGCCGTCTGTGCTGACTGAAGCTTTCGGGTCCACGGGGTGCATGGAGACATAGTGAGAATCCCACTCGTAGTTTTCATCCACGGAGGCTCTCCTGGGGCTGAAGACGTGTACAGAGAGAAAATGTGGAGAGTCCAGGGACAGAAGGTGCACATGCAGTATTAAAAGGCATCGTGTTTAATTAATGACGAGGCACACATCCTCAAAGCCAACCTTTAACAACGAAATGCTGCGGAGCACATCTGAAGAGGTCACGAATTTCAAATATTACACTATTAAACTTTAAGCAATGGCATATGAACCTTTCTGCACTTGGAGCTAATGTATTTTGATTTTTGTATTTTGCTTCAAGCTGTATGTTTAACTTAATACTCTGAAACAAAATGGAATGTAACCCCTCTGTGTTGATATGCTGATACACACTACATCAGTGGAAATCAGCCACAGACCCCTGACCCACACAGTTTTGCGCTTTATCTTCTCTCCACCTCACTTGATTCAGTTCATAAGGGGTTTAATTATTAATTTGTGTGCAAGCTGAGGAAAATCTGAGCTTAAAATTAAAGTTTCAAAATGTACAGTTCCAGTTCAGAATTTTCCAGTTCATACAGTCTGTAAATGTAACCTAAGCCCAATTTAATAACCTCATGGTTTTGATGTCACCTTTTCATATGACAGCCCATTCAGGAAACACTGCAAAATTATATCTTGGCAAGTAAAATGATCTTGAATCTAGTCAAAATATCCTATGTTTCATATTTTGAGATTGTTATAAAACACTCAAATATATTTTAACCTATCTTTAGACCTTTTAAAATTATTATAAGCATTTTTATCTGGTAAAAAAGTGGTCTTATTCCACTCACCGATATTTTTTATGCTTTAAAAGGCCCATATCCCACATTTTGTCCACTTATGATGTTTGTTTTTATGTACCAGAAATGATCCTAATTCATTTTTATGGATGCTCTGTATTATGCCTCATTTAAAAGCACTTAGAGCTGAAACAATCCTTAGAACTTCAATATAAATGGATGGGGATAAACATCTGTAGGCTGAATAGATGGATATTTGTAAAGTTGGTTCTTGTGACATCACAGAAACAATTCATTCAAAATGGCTGTTTTTGGAGCATAGTTTCCGTATATGGACCGTACACAGTAGGTGAATGAGAATGATATGTTTAGAAACTCTACTAGCATTTACATACTACTTTCAGCCTCTTTTATTTAAAAAATGAAGAAAATTCGGTTTCCATGATATGAAAGCATTTTGCTTTGAAATATCTACATTATTTCCTGAAATAAATAAGACGAATTATTTTTCAGTGGAATAAGACAAACTTACCAAAAAACACTTAGAAATAAGTTAAACACTCTATATTATTCCTACAACAATCATCAAATGAGAAATATTGGTTATTTTGAGTGGATTTAAAGATGATTTCACAATTTTTTCCAGTGCAGGCTGAATGGGCAGTCACATGAAAATGTGTTCATGGTTGTAATATCATAACCATGAGGGCTAATCTGGGCTGCTTTTGCAGCTTATTTTCAATTTCTAGACTGTATGGTTTGAGTAGTGAACTGCACATTGTGAAACCTTAACAATTAACATGTAGTACGTCAAACTGTGTGTTTTGGTTTCCATAACATGGTTCTTTAAAGAACATTCATGAATAAACAGATCAGATAAAGTAAAGCAAGACAGAGAGTTTCAGCTCTTACCATTCCTTCAAAGCCTGCTTGTGCAGGGCTGTGTCGTCTCTGTCACTCTCCTCGGTGGTCTCTGGAGAGCTGGTGAGAGGGGGGCTGAGAGATAGGGACTGCCTGCTGCTGGGATGATCCAGGCTCCCCCTGCCGCTGCTCTGGCTAGCATAGCTCCTGCAGCTCCCTTCAGGTTCTGGCATGTCCCGGTACCCTCGGATCTCCACATCTACCTCTGGCCCGTCTTCTTCCTCCTCTTCCTCATGTCTCTGGCTCATTTGGTCTAGTCGAGAGTGGCAGTGGGACCAGCTGGAGCCCTCTAGTGGCAAGGTGGGTGGACTGTGATGCATGGAGTCTAGGTGCTGGTGGGGGTCTGAGGTAGAGGCACCGAGGGAGTTAGAGGCCGGCTGAGGATGAGAGTCTTGCTGCTCAATTTCTGAAGGCACCCATGAATCGGTTTCCTTGTTGGGAATGAAATGGTGCTTCTGTAGCTCTGAATTAGGACGACACGTAAAAGGAGAGGAGCTCAGTGAGTCGATCCAGGCATCGGGGGTCAGGAACTGCTCCTTGTACAATTTGGAGTCCAAACTAGGGGTACTCTTGTGATGATTATCATGCTGGGAACCTACGCTAAGACTTTTGTGAGGAGTCCGCCTTTGGGAAGGCAAGGTTTTGCTTGACTGACCACTCAGCTTCTCCAGATCCCTCCTTAAGCCTCTTCGAATAGTTTTGTAGCCTGAATCACTTTTCATCTGACTCTCTCTTTCTAGCTGATATAAACTGGGTCTGTGGTAATCTAGTGTATCACAACTGTAGTCTATCATTGCCCTTGCGAGTGGAGTCTGCTCTTCTGGCTCATCCACAGACATCTCCACATAATCACCAGCACGGCCAGCCTGCCCTCTGATCCTCTCCTGCTGCTTATCTAATGAGTTACTCACACTAGGGACAGTACGGTGTTCATTGTGACTGTAGGTCCCTGGAATCCTCGGGCTGCCCCCCGCAGTGTAATGAGCTCTTTCCAGTGTGGGATAAAAGGGTTCATCCTCAACACTTACAGGGATACCTTCAATCATGGTTCGTCTCCGCCTCCGGTCTTTAGTATGTGACTTCTGATGCTCCCCTCGTTCCAGACTTCTGGATCTCTGGTGAACTGATATCTGGCTCAAATGACAGTCCTCCAAGCGCTCGCCAGCTCTTCCATGGCAACTATGTTGTGGCACCAAGTCACTGGAAGACATCATAGGAGTAGCCTCCCACGGAATACAGGAAGAAGCTCTTACTCCTAGACTACTGGTGTCACTGGAAAGACAGTGCCCTCTGCTAGACAACTGTTTACTATGCAAGGATCCGGTTCCCCTACTTTTCCACAGTGTCCCCTCCTCGCCCTCGGCAGCCTTCTTTTGTTCAACCCTGAGTGACCCCCCTCTCTTGCTATAGCGGACGACGGTGTCCCGACTGAGACTGTACTTGCGCAGCTCACGCTCCAGTTCCTCTCTCTCTTGGGCCAATTTTAAACAACGGTTCAGGTTGCCCTGTTCCCTTTCATGTTCCATCTGCAGAACTAGGGTACTGGCAGTGGAATGTGTGCTGGCCTGTTTCAGGGACATATAGTTGTCTAACTGCGGGCTTAGCACAGAACCACTGCTTTCTGAGAAAAGGCTTGACTGGTCTAGAGCCCTGTTTGCAAATTCCTCTTCTTGAGAACAGCAGCCACGCAGGGAAAGGTGTTTGGCCATTGCTTGCACTCTACCAGATGGAAAGATGTCTGATCCACAAGCTGGCATGTCCACTGACAGGACGAAAGGAGGATGCCTTCTTTCATCCCTATACGATCGTAGTGACTGAGATTTGCGAATCATGGCATCCTCAGCTCCCGCTAATGATTGGGCAAGTTCTTGTCTTGGTTTTGTGTGTCTAGGGGGAGCCGAAGCGCTAACTTCTTCACAAGGTTCGACCACAAAGCGGCCATCTGGGCCACGGTGAATGAACTCCACAGAGGAGATTGGGGACTTGTGAAGATGACTCTCAGGTAGGGGGTGGGAGGGAGGGTGGGCACGGGGCAGAAGCTGCTGTCTCTGGCCAGGGTAGTCACTGTGGCTGAACTTGCCATAAGAGGAGTGGTCTGAAGAGGAGGAGGAGCTGGAGAGGGGGCGAGGTGGAAGGAGTTTCAGGACGCTGTCAGGGCTGCCAGGAGCCGAGCCAGCTCTAAAAGAGACAGGAAGTGCGGACCAAGGGATTAAAGCATGAATCACTCACTGAAGTAAGTATGAAAGTTACCCTCTGTGATTTCTGCAGTCAGTTTTGGCTTATGTCAGCTTAATCATGTATACACTTTTATACTTCTTTGTTTTTCGCATGTGGTATCAATTAAACATTTGGAATCCGCACAGAATTCTCAGCATTTTCAGTAGTTAAAAAACACTATGCTTTTTCATTTTACAACAGAAAATTCATTTTTTGTTCCCTGTTCAGTGGTCCTGGCTCTAAATGGCCTTATATAAAGTGTTTTAAGCAACCAACCAAACCAATGAGCTACAAGACAAATATGTATATATATATATATATATATATATATATATATATATATATATATCCATAGCAAATAAGTTATGTAAAAATGGACAAAAGGCAAGGGAAATTAATTACTTATCACTTTCCCTCCATGTCAAACAGTTTTCATCCAATTACATATTTTCTCTCTTCTTTTTTATATTAGTGATTCTCATTTATAGTATATATTATAGTTTTGTGTATATTTACGGTTAGCATTTTACAGCTCTGGTTTCGTATGTCATGTGTTCTAATCAGACTGACATATGGCCCCAATAGGAGTGTATGCCATCATCTTGACCAGATAAACTATTATGGCTAAAAATGATATTCCCATTGGCGATTATGAATGTGTTTTGCTGCAGGAACCAAACTGTCCAGCTACTTTCACAGAGAGTACCTTTAACATTGTGGGCAAGAGCAAGTGAGCTGAATTATGAATGCTGATGAAGTACACTTACTTCACAGATGGGCTCTTATGCATAGCAGGAGGAAGGTCTGAAATGAGGGAAGGCACGAGACAATGCAAATGAATGAGGTAAAATGATGCTAATTGGGGAGATGATTATTTTTCATTTTCTGCAGTTCTAAGTGCCTTTCATTGAGCTGGGTAGACCACAGCTCAGTCCCTAAGATGTTTCTATTTCTGAGAATGTATCAAAGCGCGGTCTCTTTACCCTCCATCCTCTTTCTGCGTCGCTGGCGTCTCCTGTGGCCAATCACACATACCGTGGCTAAAGCCAACAGGAGTGCGAGGCACAGGAATCCCATTCCGCCCATTAATCCAGCCAGGAGCGGTTGGGGAACGAACTCCAGGAGGCGAGAACTAGTCGGACCCAAGCCTGTAACATCAAAGGAGTCTTGTCTACATTTCCCTTCAAACAGGTTCCTCCCTCCTCGCCAAGAAGCTTAACAAGTAAATACTGTATATACAAATGTATTTATAAGGCACTAAAACACATGACAATGTAACTGCACTGTATTTCATGCATCTTCATGTGCAATTGCTTGTAAATCTTTCCTTGCATGCTAAGGTGACAAAACCTAAAGTGGCTACAGCTCACAATTGCGCTATAAACAAAAACAAAACAATTCATGGATGATTAAAGAGAATAACCCGTGTCCATCTCAGCCTAAATCGATTACAGAGAGCACCAGGATGACAAGTTAAATGAGGCACAGGCACTGACCCACAGTGGACACGTTGATGGACCGACTGGGCAAGCTCAGCTGCTCCGCACGGCGAGACAGAAGTCTTAGCTCATAGTTAGAGTTCTACAGACAGAGAGAGAAAGAGCAGGGCAATGGAGTTGCATCTATCAGGTCAGGAGAAATGTCAAGCTACTGAATTGTAAATACTGAGGTAGGAAACTCTAATTGACCTTGATCCGCCCACAATGAGCCATGATCTACCAGAAGCTTTCACAGCTACTCTTGCGAAGGTAGACAAGCTTTACTGTGCGTTGCCAACAATTCCATTCACTCTAATGAGAAACTGTAGCCCACAGCTCAGTTTTTGTATGTATACAAAATGTATACATGTAAAGTGCATAATTTATTTAGCTTCCACTTTATTTTGATAGCCTTTAATGGATTATCTACAGAAGGTAATCTAGTGAAACTGAGTTGATTGTCATTTGCATTAGGGTAAGGGTCAGAATTTGAAGGTTTAGGTTAGGTTTAGGTTTTGAATTAAGGTTAAGGTTAGGTTTAGGTCTAGGGTCAGACTGAGTTCAAACTGTGGTGAATTTAATAGATATTTAGCTGATTTAAAGTAATTGCAAAGTATGCATCTACAAGGGGCAGTTCAAATAAAATGTTACCTTAATTTATGGTAATTCGTAGTGGTTTATCCACAACAGACATTCCCTATAACTTTGGCTTGAGAACAGAGAGGAATTAAAAGCTCTTCTCTGGGTGCCATATGTCAGATATACAGGTCCCCTTTTCAGCACATTGCACAGGGTACATGTAACTTGATTACACAACCTAAAAGGCTACACCTGAACAGGCCTGTCGCTGGGGATGGGTCACAGCTATGCTATGTTAAAGTGCTAAGTCTGTCCAGAAATGGCTGGCATATACAGTTTATACAGAGTAAATTATTTTTATTTTGCACAAAAAATGAAATACTACTCAGAAACACTTTTTATGAATACCACATCTAAAAGAATCTACAAGCATCATTATGTTATAATACATTCATAAATCATTAGAATTATGGCTATAACAAAAATGCCATTACATATTATAGCAATGTTTTTGTGTGTTATAAATTGTTAGCATAATGCATTATGAGTCATGTTTATAATAAGTTACAATGTCAGTTTATAAAAAGTTATGGTAACACTTTACTGTAGCACCCAACAGTTCTAAAGGCTATATGACACCTACATAAGCTTGTCATGACAACTGACATAATCCTACATAAATGTGTATAAATGCTTTTTCCAACAGATGTCATCTGTCATAAAGGCTACTTTAGCTAGCTTTGATCAAAATTAGTGTATATAACCTTTATAGCAAAAGACATCTACTGGAATAAGCATTTATAAACATTTACGCAGGGTTATATCAGTTGTCATGACAAGCTTATGCAGTCCTATGAACACTATGATTTCTTTTAATAACTTATGAATAAAACCTATAGAATGGAAAGAAAGCTTATTGCTATTGCTGTATTGCAACTTTTTTTTCTTTTCATTGCATTATTAGTAATGACATTACAACCCCTCTAAAAACTAAAAAGTTGTATTTGTAAAAGTTTAATTAAATTTTGCATTTTGACAAAATTGAGTTCTACAGTATCTCATTTAATCGAGTGTGATTTTTGCCAATGTTCTGTAAAGCCTGTCCAACTAGCAACAGTAGCTATGAAAGAAGACATTTGTGGGCGGAGCTCAACTAGCCCTTACCTTCTGTAAACCCAGAACGAGCATTTCACTCTGATTGACACTGATGTCCTCATCTAAGTTTAGCCACTCCCCCTCTTCGAGACGTGACTGGAGGATGAAGTTGTCGATTGGCGGCTGCTGAGCTGACGGTGCTGCCCACCACAGATAAACGCCCTCAGAGCTTTGATTGAAGGACAGCAGTGTCGGCGGCTCCAGCCCGGACACCATAGGAAGTGCATCTGAATGGGAAGCAAAATGAAAAATAATTATCACTAATTCCACAAGCTGCTGAGATGAGTCGGCAGCAGGAAGAGATTCAATTACTCTCAGCGTGCACAACACAGACAGACAGATGGTCTAACACTGGGTCAGGCCAGCGTGGGGGAGAGGCAGATCCAGAGGCTGAGTGCTATCAAGCTGTTAAATGAGTGCTGGTTCTTACTCAGAGTTCTGGCGGTGGTGATTTCACTGAACGGGCCACTGCCTAGCTTGTTTTGAGCCAGAACACTGAACTGGTACTCTGTGGATGGAAGGAGACCACTGACGAGCAGGCTGGTGCCAGAGGATGGACCCGGGACTGACTGCCACTCCTGCTGATCCCCTTCTGAGCACGCACACTTCAGCCTGGAGAGAAAGAAATAAAGACTGTATGAGGCCCTGTTCATGCCTCGTTTGTGAACAAGTGGACAACATGACATTTAGCCACCTGGTATTTTCTTTTTTTCTTTATTTATTTAAACAGACAGACACTTACAGAGACATTAATAATGATAATAATAATAATAATAATAATAATAATAATAATAACTAGAATTTTGCCCAAACTTTAACTAGGCTTGGCAAAGCTAGATAAAACGCTTGAAAATTTAAATCAGTTGTGCTGTTGATTGTTTTTGATATGTTAATTTGGTTTATAAAGTAATCCCAGGTGGTTGCTAGGTGGTTCTTATGGTAGTCCAGGTAGTGGAAATGGTGTTGCTATACAGTTGTTATGGGGTTTGAGCTGGTTGTTAGGGTATTGCTTGGCATTTGTTAGATGGTTGTTAGGTCACTTCTGTGGTTGATTATGGTTGACAGCTGGTTGCTAAGGTGTTTCTAAGTGGTTGCTAAGGTATCCAAAGTGGTTGCTAGAGTGTAGTTGCTCTGTCATCACAGGTGGTTGTTAGGGTGTTGCTAGGTTATTGCTATGGCATCTTAGGGGGTTGCCAGGGTGGCACTATATGGTTGCTATGGTACAGGAGGTGGTTGCTAGGGCATTGTTAAGTGGGTGCCATGGTATAACTTGTCATTGCTAGAGCCTTGCTATGGGGTTGCTGGGGTGTTTCAGGTGGTTGCCATGGTATTGGAGGTGATTGCTAGAGTGTTGTTAGGTGGTTAATATGGTGTCTCTAAATGTTGCTAATTGATTGTTAAGGTGTTCCTAGTGATTGCCAGGTGGATGCTGTGGTATCTGTGGTGGTTGTTAGGGGATTGCTATGAGGTTCCTTGAATAAGTTACTAGTGGCTACTTATGATTTACATGAGTTCTTTCTCATGTAAATGTGTCGGCTGTTACAAACATACAGATCCTATGAAGCAGCTTGTAAACAAACAGGAGAAAATATAAAGAAAGAAGCTACACAGCTTTCTCATCGTTTTGATGATAGTTTTAAGCAGTTCCTTGTTGTTGGGACCCCTAATTGCACCCCTAGTGATTTAGATATAATTTATATAATATTATTTTGCAAACTGATGGACTGGCAGCCTGTGCAGGGTGTATCCTGCCTTCCGCCCACTGGGATAGGCTCCAGCACCCCCATGTGACCCAGAAGGATAAACGGTTTAGAAAATGTGTGCATAAGTGTGTATTTTGTAAACCACTCATCCTATGGAACCTAATGTCTGACTAAACTTATGTTCAAACAGATCAGCATGTGGAATTGGAAGACAATGACCCCAATGCTATGAGCCTGAAATGATGTGTAGCTGTCAAGAAGCCCTTACTGAGAAAATGAAATGGACATAAAAGAAGAACATTTGCACTAGAACCTCAACATCTGAGACACAGACTAAGATTTTATGGGCTGATGAATCTAAATTTTGCAACCAACTTCTTAGACTGAGAAATATCCCTGCAGATTTCTTTGAAAAGAATGCAAGCTGTAATAAATGTAAATGATATATTTAGTTGTCAAGGCTTTTGGTTAATTTTCAGCTTTTTTCCTGACACTACCTTGTACTTAATGGCTGTTTTTACTGGAAATTAAATAAATGAAAGGGTTGTCTCTGACTTTTATACAGTACTTCAGTTTGAGACAAAGCGACTTCTATAAATGAATGCAATATCATATTGAGACATCACATTATTAAAAGAGCAAAATAGACCTTTGTGTAGGGATTAAATAGTTAAAATATGAGCAAACCATGTTTAAAAATGGATCTGACAGCTGAAAGTGATTTTGTGAATCATACTCTTGCCCTCTAACCTTAATGTGATTCTATTAGCTCACTTGGCTCGCATTGCTGCATACATCATAGCGATTAGCTCAGCAGTTTAGCTGAAGTTGTGCTGTGTTCACCGAACCACTTTATATAAGAATATAAAAATGGCAATGCAAGCATACACATTGGACATAGAATATGAACATGCTACACACACACACACACACACACACACGCACGCACACACACACACACACACACACACACACACATATAGGGCAGTGATGATGATCTTGTAGACACTGACCAGATGGAAAATGTCTGTGTAAAACCTCCATCAAATCCAGGCTCCCAGGAGATGTTGGCCTGATTCACTCTGACTTCTACAGACACTGAGGAAACAGCATGTGGACTGGTGCCTGTCACACAAATCAACATGCACACGCACAAGAGAGCAGAATACAGTATAAAGGCCCAGTGAAGAGAAAGAAAAATCAATCTTCTTTACTTCCAGAACTGAAACCACAGCACTGAATATTTTCCCTTCAAATACTTAAGCTGTATAAGATCGTATGTGAACTAAAGCATTCCTGAGTTAAAGAAAGACAGTATTATGAGTTTGTATTGAATCCTTTTTTAACTCCTTAGCTGTTTTTCACACTAGCCATAAAATGCAACTTCCATCTGTTCTGGAGCTCCTCCTGCTGGTCTGTTCATTTGTTCATCAATTTTGATGGAATTTATTTCAATGGAAATATGTTTGTTTTACAAAACTAGAAGACAAATATAAAAGCGTTTTTAATCAAGTGGTGCTCAACAGTGTTGGCCAGTGTTCAATTCCCAGCATTATTAATGCAATTATTAACATAAGTAGGTCAACCGGTAATTAACATTTTTAGGTGTTCGGAATATGAACTATGTATATACAGCTGTTCTGACTGCTATGTCTTCAGGCAGCTGGGCTGAACTGAGAAATAAGCATGTCCAGTATGGTGGTTAGTATTACTCACCCAGCACTAAGACTGTGGTTCTGGCTGTGGCGGTGGCCACACGGTTTGCCACGCTGCACTCCCACTGACCATAGTGCTCTTTACTGAGAGGCTGCAGCAGCAGAGAGCCATTCACTGCTACAGAGTACAGAGAACGAGTGGAGGAACCGATCTGGAGGAGAGAGAGAAGCAACAAAGAGAAAGATAGAGAGATGGATAAAGAAAGAATGAAAGTGGAAGAGGGAGGGAAGTAAAGAATGGAAAAGAGAAAAAGATGTAGATTGAGAGGCAAAAAACAGAAAGAAAGAAAGAAAAAAGAAAGAAAAGGAAGACAAGTGCAAAGAAGAGAGAAAAGAAGAAAGATGGATTTTGAAAGAAAGAAAAAAGCAGAGAAAGAAAAGGTGAATATGTGACTGTCAGTAAAGTGGACTACGTGTCTAATAAAGCTGTAGAACGTAAATGTCCAGGATGCTCACTTTGGTCCAGGTGACTTTAGGTGGGGGGTCTCCATCAGCCTGGCAGGGAATAAGGAGGGTCCTGCCCACCTCCTGCCGGTACTCCTCACGGGGAGAGAGCCGCAGAGACGGAGGATCCTGTTCACACAGTGCAGCTCAGTGTCAGTGCAGCTGCTCTACAGTGCTGTTCACTGTCTCTCTGCTCTAAAACACCACATTCAGCTCATAAAGAGCTCATTAACTAACAGACCAGGCATCTTTCAGCAGAGCATATGCTAAGCTACGACATTAACAACAGATGCATAACAGGCAATCTGAGTGTGCTTCCTCGTCACAGTCGCGCTGCCAGTTATACATCTGTTCTAAACGTGCCAGAAATGCTGTGATTTTATATGAATTTTTTACTTGTAGCTCTTTGAAACAAGCAGAGAAAATACATGGAAACTGCGGATTCTAAACTTTCAATCCATACAATGTTTGTTTTTGTATGTAGAATAGAAGATATTATTTTAATGTTTGAAAGTGAGAAAGAGAGAACAACATTTTTGCCAGATTTTTACCATTTTTTCTGTTTTTTACATCAAAACAAATCAAAAGTGCAGACTAAAATCTGTCAATACAGAATCTAAAGTGAATGTAACTGTAATTGCATTGCTACAGTGACCATATGCAATCACCTAATTACATAATCAACTGACAGTAGTAGTGTGGTCACTATTTGTAATTAGTTCTGTAATTATTTCAACTGTCTTAAAATAAAACCAGCAGTAATAACACTAGACTTGTAAGTGTTAAACTCTGACCTGTAAGATGACTGTGGTTGGCTTAGACTGGCCCATCGTTCCATAGCTGTTGTAAGGTGTGCAGGTGTAAACACCAGCAGCATCGTCATTAGCTGTTGCTATCACGATGGAACCCTTTGAGGTCAGTGTCCATCCAGGATACTAGAGAGAGAGAGAAATTTGATTTGTCACCATATGTTTAATAATACATTTACCATATTTAACTCTCTAAATTTCAATCCCACACTACAAGGCATCGTAAATTGCATGCCTTAAAAATTTAAAATCAGGTTCTAATAATAGCCAAAAACATGGTCTCCTGTCCTCTGATCTCAGAAAACTGAGAAAGCAGTAAAGAAAGAAAAGTGGACAAACTGACAATATACAATATTGTACCTGAAATGGCACTAGATACCAATAGAATAATAAAATTACAATAAAAACAGTAGTAAAATAGGACCTGGACAGAATGCTTTGAAAAAGCAGGGATGGCTGAATACTAAATGCTCTGTCCTAAATGTATTCAGTAATGTGTGTAACACAATATATAAAAAAGTAACACATTTAGAATACAGTACAATACATCTGAACAAAGCACATAGGAAAAAGTGCTGTTTTAATTTTTACTTCATTCACACTGTATCTCACTGTTACTTGTTGGCAGAATTTCATGAAATTCCTCTGGTAACATGGTTTACTCCTCACTGCTGGTCTCATAAGCTCCCACACATGAGTCCAGTACAACACCAATGCACAACACTTTTGAATATGTCCACTAGTGGGGAGACTGTTCAGTTCAAACGTGCCTCAAAACAGTTCAGCAACACTGAGATGAATTATCTCATTGATTTATCAGTCTACTCAGGCTTAAGCAGAGCTCAGTAACATGGTGATTAATAACTGATTATCTCATTGATTTATCAGTCTACTCAGGCTTTAGCAGAGCTCAGTAACATGGTGATTAATAACTGATTATCTCATTAATTTATCAGTCTACTCAGCCTTAAGCAGAGCTCAGTAACATGGTGATTAATAACTGATTATCTCATTAATTTATCAGTATACTCAGCCTTAAGCAGAGCTCAGTAACATGGTGATTAATAACTGATTATCTCATTGATTTATCAGTCTACTCAGGCTTTAGCAGAGTTTAGTAACATTAAGATTAATAACTGATAACTGAATTGATTTTTCAGCAGAGCTCAGTTACGTGTGATCCATGTGCTGAATTTAAAATAGTTAATAAACAACCAAACATGTATATGAGAAGGAATAAAAACCTACTTAATTTGTCAATGTAAACAGATTAAAATAATAAGCCAGTGCTATATTTATTAAGTATTTGTTGATTTATTGTGTGTGGTCACCTGTCTGTATGTGTATTTTGTAGCACTGATGTATGATAAACAGGTTTAAGTGCTTTGGCAACACTGTAACAGCCTTAAATTATGGGCTTATTATTCTTAATTTATAAGACTTTTTGGTAACTACTATAAATTAATACAAACTAATGTGTAAGTTCTGTTATTAGAGTGAAGAATTGAACTGCAGGCCAAATACAGGCCTTCAGAGTTTAAGGGGTTTGTATGGTCTTGCCAATAAAGCTTCATTGAGTTGAGTTAAGTCAGCAGGGAGAAGCAGCAGTGTGATCAGGTGTTCAGTAGTAATACACAGGAGTGGACTCTTACAGATCCTAGGTCCAGCATTTTCCCATCTTTAGTCCAGTCCACTCTGAGCAGCGGGGGTTCAGCGGCCAGTGGGCAGGAGATCACCCCCCTCATCCCGGTCGGGAGGAAGGTCTGATCAGGCATTTGAGTCACCAGCGCAGGGTCTGTTAGAGGGGCAAAGTAACACAGTGAGGAACCTCAAATGGGTTTGCTTATGTGGTCTTTCTGTAGACGCTGCTCAAATAAGAAAGGATTTCTCTATGGGAAAAATAAATGGCATTTTCGACAATCGCCACTGTCACATCCTGTAGTAAACAATAATGTTCCAAACCTGATACATTTTGCTGATTTTTCTGCCAAACGCAACTGAATCCTCTGAATTACTAAGTTGATAAGGTGTGTAAATACGGATGTTTCTCCATGTAAGCTAATACTGTAGCACACTTTTCCGACACCACACAACTGAAAACCTCACCAAAATACCCCACACAAACCAGCAAGCTTTACTGAATGTGGTACTTTGGTGGCTTTGCAGTTTGAGTAGCTGATGTTGGTATATAACAGTGTTGAAATTTGCTAGTAGACTTACTTTTGCATTTCAGTGTGCAGGTTAGCTTGCATGTAGCATTATTCATATTTCAACCATTAAACAACCTCAAAATTTAAAAGATCCTTTGACAATATGGAACAAAAAAATGTTTGGAACATTTTTGTTACCACAGGGCCCAGTGGTGATTTTTGTAAACGGCATTAATTCTCAGGGAGAAACCTCAACACTTGGAATACTTGGAATAATATGGTCATGATGCCGACTACAGACTTCAGAGACTTATTACATATTTATTTGCTTCAGGATTATGTTGTTAAGCACTCACAAACAGACTAATCTATGTAACATAGTATAGTTTATTAGAGATTATTTAACAACTCGACACAGTTTGAGGGAAGTGTGTGATGATTTTGGCATGCTGTTTGCCTGATGCCAAGGTGATGTGTTAGCTTCCATTACTTGTCAGTTAAATTAGCCTCCAGTGCAAAACTAAAGTAAACTTCAGACATCAACGTATCTTGGCTGACAGACTACATTTGGGATAAGGAGAAAATTAAGTAAATTTGATCTTAAGATAAAATTTATATTAATAAATATATTATATTAATAAATTAGAACAGACTATTATATAACTGACAGTTTTCATAAGTTATCCAGTTGGATTTAGACTTCTTAACAGAGCAGACGCCTCAAACCAGTTAAGTTAATTGCCAGTTACAGAAATGAGATCCACTCCCTAAAATCCCAAATGCTTCAGGAGAAATTCTGGACTGAAAACTTGACCTAAATGGACTGAGACTGAATTTAATCTGCAATGCTCCAATCAAACATGTACACTCAAACATACGTTGCACGGTAAGGATGGCTGATGCAGAGGGTGGAGCTGGAAGGCCGTTAGTGGGCATGCAGGTGTAGTTCCCAGAATCCCCAGGGATTAGACTGGATATAAGAAGAGTGCCGTCCACCATCACCTTCACACGAGACTTTAGAGATCTGACAAAACACACAAACACAAAAAATTATCCGTGCGAATCAGTAAAGTTTCTTGGCCATTGCGTCACTGAAGGCTGTCTGGTTTTTTAGGGTCCTTTGAATGCAGCCAATAAATGTTTAGTTCAATTCCATGGTTACCAAATAAGTAAACACAGTGCATATGTTTCAAGCCCTCGTTCAATAAATGCCAAACCATCTACAATCTACTATTGCTAAGTAATAAACAGTGCTGCTAACTAGGAGATGGTTAGCCTAAGAGCTGGTTAACATTAGCTTAGCTACAATGATAACAACTGTGCTCACCACAGTACAACAGAACAGGTTTGCTTCTGGCTAACTAAAGCACTGACACCAAAGTTACTTGACTGATTCTGACTAACTGCTGCTCTGCTGGGACAACTGTAAACTAATATCTGAAAGAGTAAAAGTCAAGAAGTGACAGAAAGCCTCTTCTGTGGTGTTTGAGGCTGTAGAGTTTTGGCTAAGCTAACGATAGTTTAGTCAGCAGGCCAATTGTTCCACACAACACTGCAACTATTGCTAAAATGAGACCCATTTAGAGGTTATCTGAAAGTGCAAAGTTAAATGACTGGCGTTAGATCAGTGAGATCTAAATAAAAATGAGTGAACTGTGTTTATCTCGCAGCCAGAAGGCAGGGCCCGAACATTGAGCGGCGACGAACCCCGGCGAGGACAGCAAGGAGAGAGCCATGAGTGGGTGGGGGGCGGAGCGCAAAGCCTGAGCTCCGCCGAGGGACGCGTACCCGGGCCCCGATCCCTGTTCCGCAGCTAGGCCGCTTCACTACACCTCACGTTTGACCCGGGCGGCCGAGCTGCGAGCTGGGGATGGTGACGAGGAGGTGAAGCAGCGAGCTCTGGTTCCTTCTCGGCTCGGGTGCTCACGCTGCCCTTAATGAGAGCCAGCTGATGCTGATCTGGCTGGCAGCGTGAGTGCCTTTTTAAAGAGCTGAGAGGGAACAGAGCGAGAGAGAGGAACGAGCAGCAATAAAAGACTGAGGACCGAGCTGAAACTTACTTTAAAAAAGATAGAAAGGTCTAGATAGTTGAAAGCCACTGAAAAGCGTTGGTTTTGTTGTTTATTTTGTGTAAGTGTGGATATTAAATGAATGGCTGCTGCAAATGTTTTTCCTGCCTCCAGTGTCCTTTTTGAGCATGGTAGTGCATGACGTGCTACAATCTTATTACCCTTATATCAGTTAACCCTGAGATATTTCCTTGGTTAAATATAATACAATTATCTGTGATGTATTTATATATTTACTTGAGTTAAAGTACAGAAGTGTCTAATTTACACATACTTCATCATCAAAAGCAAACGTATTGTGAGATAACAATCCATTGTTTCTCCTCTTGTGTCTTCAGGCGTCAGGAAATGGATAAAATTTTACTTCCCATCCAAATTGCTGGTATATCCTGAATCTGATATTTAAAACATTACAGCATTTTCTTTAATCCTGAAAGGCTGTCATAGGTGCCTGAGTCTAGGAACAGCTGCCAAACTATGATTGGACATTCAGTATTTAGAAAAGGGAGTTAGTTGCAAAGATGTATAGTGATTGGTTAGATTGAACTGTGAAGGTGCATCATATTGTTCTGTATATTATGGAAATAATATTCCTCTGTATATTATGGAAATCTATTTTTTTTTATTTCTTAGTGCCCTGCAGGAAGAAGTGAAGGAAAAGGTACAACATTTTACTGCGAAATGTAGTGGAAAGGAAGTAAGTCTCAAAAACTGGAAATACTTTTAAAAAATACAGAAAAAGTACTTGCATGCTGTCCACCACTGTGTGTTTGTAACGAAGGGTGGTGAAGTGTAACTCACTCGATATGGTACACGTTTTCTTCCTCTCTCATCCACACATACGTCATGTTCGGAGGGTCTGCCTCTGCCTGACACTGCAGCAAAGCATTCTGGGACATGTTCAGGACCATGTCCTTTGGGGGGGTTATGATAACAGGAGGACCTGTATTGAGCCAGAAAAAAAGGAACAACAAACTTCTAAATATTTCTTGTATTTTACCCTGAGATTTGATCACCTCTTTTCAAATACTCATTCTGGACTTTATAATAACTTTATTATCTGCATTTTACAGCTTTTCTCATTTTTTAGAAACTTTTATAGCTCTGTTTATCATTCTGGACACATATAAACATTTTGCAGCATTTTTTTAAATGATTTAAAACTTTGGACTTTGCACAGTACTAGCATCGTAGTGGAATCATTTTGTACATTTATCTAAAAGATTTTTAAATTACATATTAAATTTTATATTATTTATTCAACTTATAATCTACTCAAATACCTTCCCATACAGGCACTGCAATGCATCATGGAGTATTTATTTATTTACCTTCTTAATACTTAAGCATTTTCTCACATTATTGCAGTGCAACTCCAGTAGATTCCTCAAACTCACCACTAGATGGCAGGATTTGCTTAGTCAATTTAACTGGGACAAAAAACTACAATGTATCTCAGATAACGATACTGTATTTACATCAGGATCAGGATTCTGCATCTCTTGTCTTATATTATTGCACTGTACAGTTCATGCTTTCCCTTCTCTAAAAACTCACCTCATTCAGCTCCATTTATTCGTAATTTAATCATAATTAAGAGCTCGGCTCGAGGGGGTGGTTAATTAGCTGATGAGCTGAGTCAGGTGTGTTAGACGAGGGAAATTAGGGTTAGATTTGAGAAGCAGTGCATTCAAAATTGCTTCCTATTAGAGAAATAGAGCTTTATACAGTGTGGTAGCTGTTCTGTAGTGCTGCTTGAATCCTTATTAATAAATCTGTTGTATGTTTCATAGTCACCCACAGTCGGTTCACTATAGAGCAAATTGTACACAGTGAATAGTGAATGAGTGAACAAGGTAATCACTCCGAACTCTTATCAACAGTTCTGGATAGTTGTGGTCTGAACGAGTGAGAGAAGAGAGGGGCATGAGGGCACTGACCTTTGACCCTGAGCTGTATGGTGCGGGTATCATTTCCCTCACTGTTTGAGGCCTGGCACTGATATCGTCCTGCAGTCTGTCTGCTCACTGAGCCAACAGACAGACTTCCATTCACAATCTGTTAGAGAGAGAGAACGAGAGAGAAAGAGGGGTGAGAAAGAGATAGAGAGGGCAGAGAGAAAGCCAGAGTGAGAGAAAAAGAACAAAAAAACGGAGTGAGAGAAAGAGAGAGAGAGAGGGGGGGGGACAAAGAGAAATACCGAGAGAAAGACAGAAAGAGAGGGTGGAGAAAGAAAGAAAAAGATAGAGACGGAGAGGTCAGGGAACAGAGAAAGCGTGAAAAGAGAGGGAAAAAGAATTAGAAAGATAGGGAGAGAGAAAGAAAGAGGTAGCGAGCAAGGGAAAGAGAGAGTGAGAGAAAAATACAGAGAGTCAGAAAGAAAGAAAGACAGAGAGGATGGAATGAGTGAAAAGAAAGAGTGAGTGAAAAATAAAGAAAAAAGAGAGAGACACAGAGAGAATGTGCAAGAGTGAGTGGGTAGAGATAGAGAATGTAGAAGAGAGAGAAAGAGAAGACACAGCAAAAGAAAGAAAGAGGAAGTGGGTGAGCAAGGGAGAGAGAGTGAAAGGAAAATAAAGAGAGTGAGAAAGAGAGAGAAAAAGAATGCGGGAGACAGAGAGAAGATGGATGGAGAAAAAGAAAGAGTGTGAGAAAGAAAAAAGAAACAGAGAGAGAGAGAGAACATGCAAGAGCGAGTGGGGATGCAGAGAGAGAGGAGGGGAAGGAAAAAGAGTAAAAAGAGAGAGAGAAAGAAAAGCAAAAATGAGAATAAAAAAGAAAGAGTGACAGTGAGGGAAAAGAATGGGAGAGACAGGTGAGGAAAGGGAGAGGCAGGAGAGAAAGAGAGAACAGAGAGAGTGAGGGGGGGAAGTACAGACATAAAAGCAGACAGGAAGGGTGGAGCAGATTCATGGAAATTTTGGTGGAGTGGAAAATGGAAGAGATGATGAAAGACACAAATGTTCCCAAGTCATCAACACACAGTGTAATTTCAACCTAAAAAAATCTTCTGTCATTATTTATTAATAAAGAACTTCTATTTATTAATGATTCACAATTTAATGAGAGCATGTTTCTACCACTTGCTGTATTAATAATTTTAATATTATAAAAATAATTTATGTTTATAATAATATGTATTTTTGACATCTCAAGTTTTCTGTCTTGGGAGTTGATATGCACTGTTGAATTCTGGAAAGTGTGTAATATTAACTTAATTCTTGATGTTCTACAGGTTTCTTGGTCATATTTCAAATCTTCTACAGCTCTGTTCATCATTCTAGACCTGTCTAACATTTCTTTCTTTATATTTACAGCTTTCTCATGTCCTTCTAGTTATCTAAAATCTGTGAAGTACACAGAGAAACATTTTATAAATTTATCTGCAAAAAAAAAATAGTTTTCTATTATTGAAAACAGTGATTCTAAACGTTTGACAAGCAATTCCAAACTTGTGTTTTATCAAAAATAAATCATTGCTGTGTGAAGAACAGTTTCTTCTACTCCAACAGGTGTTACAACCCTTAGAAGTTTCTCACCTTTACATTGGCCTTCTGTTTCATTAGAACTCCATCCTTATGCCATTTGATAGACGGTGGAGGGTTGCCACGGGCGACACACTTCAGCGTGAATGGCCTACCCAGGAAGGCTTCTGTGACTGGAGGCGGGGCTTCAACGAACACAGGCGGAGCTAAACACAGAAGTAAACATACAGCATATATCAAAGAGCAACATGAGATGGTGATTATTAACACATTATACACATTATTTAAACAGATTACTGGTTTTATTGACAGGGGGCTGAAATGCTTCAAGGACTAGTGGTTAACATTACAAATAAATCTTATGTTCATAGATCACTGCTGCTCTACCAGAGTAATTACTAAAGCCCCTGTCGGAAATAGTGGAACAAGCTCAAGTACCTATATACTGCACATTTATTTTAGTGCAGCCTTTATTATTCAGAAGTCTTTCTTGTTGTGCTGAAAATTGTCCTGCTGGTTTGTCCTGTGAAGGCGTGAAGTGCAGGTTAACCTAGCCCAATGGTTCATACCCTTTCAGTTAAGCTAACCTAGCCTATGGGATATACTTATACACCAGGGGTAACCTGGCCTATGGGACATATCTTTTAGAGCTCGGGTAACCTAACCTATGGGCTACTCTTTACAGCAGAAGTGGCCTGCCCTTTACAACTAGGGTAACCCAGTCTTTGGAGCACACCCTTTACAGCTGGGGTGATCAAGTCTTGGGGGAATACCTTTTACAGCTGTGGTGATCATGTTTTGCAGGAATACCCTTTACAACTGGGGTAATCAAGTCTTTCAAGTATACACCTTGCAGCTGGGGTGATTTAAGTCTTGGGTGAATACCCTTTACAGCTGGGGTAATCAATCTTGCAAGAATACACTTCACAGAGCTGGGGTGATCAAGTCTTGGGGGAATACCCTTTACAGCTGGGGTGATCAAGTCTTTCAAGAATACACCTTACAGCTGGGGTGATCAAGTCTTGGGGGAATACACTTTACAGCTGGGGTGATCAAGTCTTGGGGCCAAACCCTTTACAGCTGGGGTGATCAAGTCTTGGGGGTATACCCTTTACAGCTTAGATGATCAAGTCTTTGGGACATACTCTTTACAGCTGGGACAACCAAGTCCTGGGGCATACCCTTTACAGCTGCGGTGGCCAAATCTTGGGGCCATACTCTTTACCGCTGGAGTAACCAAACCTTTGAGGCATATCCTTATCGCCTGGGGTAACCTAGCGTATTGGTCATACTCTTTACAGTTGGGGTAGCCAAGTCTTTGGGGCACACCTTTTTCAGTTGAGTTAAGCAAGTCCTTTATAGCTTGGGTAACCTGGCCTATAAGGCATACCATTTAAAGCTGCAGTAACCTAGCCTTTAACGCATACCTTTTACAGATGAGGCAACCTGCCCTATGAGGCATATCTTTTACAGTTGAAGTAACCTGGCCTGTGGGGTATATTCCATGTAGCTTGAGTAGCAAGGCTGTGGGGCATACTTTATACAACAGAGGTAACCAAATCTATGGGGCATACCTTTTATTGCAGTGGTAGCCTAGCCTATGGGGCATACCCTTTATAGGCAGGGTAACCTAGCTTATTGGGCATGCCCTTTACAGCTGGGATGACCCAGCTTATGTGGACATACACTTTACAGTTGGGGCAACCTGGGTTATACAGTATACCCTGTACAGCTTGGGTAACCGGGGCATGCCTCTACAGCTGGGGTAACCTGTAACCTAACCTATTTTTTGCAGATAGGGTAGTCTGGCCTATTGGGCAAGTCTAATGTAGCTTAGTAACCTAATACATGATACAGGCATTTTACAAGAGGGATAACATCTGAGTAATGTGCGCTCTCTTCCTCATAACAGGCTTACTCATTCAGCCAGCTTTGGCAAGCATTGTTTCTTGAACATGCTTGCGTTTTCCAGTCCATTAACCATGTTTGTGTACCCTTAATCTCAAATCTGCTTTTGTTGTTCGCTTTGAGGAAGCCAAAGCTTGTTTCAAAGTTAGCTGACAACTACTTGTTCCACACAGCTGGCTCTAGGCCAGGTCAGGAATAGCTGCTGTAACCTGGCCTTTGCTGTGGTTCAGTGAGGCTGGTGCTCCAGGGCGTGGCTAAATGAGCTGAGGCAGCCTTCCATGACAGGTGTAGCACAGCCAGGTAACAGGTGCAGAGTGTGAAGAACTGCATGGGCATTCATTTTTTAGCATGAGAGTGTTGTGTGCAATGAGCTTGGGTCGACGGGATGAATGCAATGCTTTTGTGTCTAGACTGAGTAGCTTCAACAGCTGTGGGGCACAGAGGCACTGATTCTTGTTAATGCTGGTTCCTTACTTCACATTTACATTTGTTCTCATTCAGAGATCCTCACAGATGTCTGTTTTTTTACTCAAAGGAGCATTTCCAGTAGAGGATGTCTTTCACTATCTAACTTATAGGTCCAGCTACTATGAAAATATCAGCATGCTAAGCTGTTTTTCTGTTAATTAGCTCCTTTTTCACATTTTCAAACATATAAATGTTAGTGTCCAGAATGTTCTAAGGTATCACCGCCAAAGAAAGTTTTAATTTTAGATATAAACACCACTATCAAACAATCATAAAAACATATAAAACTTGTGTAGGTTTACTGGTCAATCACTGGTGGATAGTAAATAAAATGGCTATATTTTTTGTGTAGACATTGTGACATCTGGTTCCTATTAATTACCACTGCTGTAAGGAAATATCAGTAAATCTGTCTACAGTGAACAATTTCACACCATGTAATTCTGCAGATTTTTTTTAATAGGTGGATTTAAGTCCTTTAAGATTGGATGCATCTACATGTTTATTCGAACCATGATGGTGGTTTGCAATTCAGTCTATATTGCTATAGTGAAAAAGAGCAACTGGATACTACCAACTGAGAAGCCTTTGTAAATGTTGGCAACAGAGCATCAAAATCTCCAAAAAGAACCAAATTCTCTTATGTGTATTAAATGAAATGTTTTATTAAACTGCAAGATAATATTGCATATTGTTGTTTTCTTGTATGACATTTGAACATTTGAACAATATCAGTACTATATCAATATAGTATATATCACCTATACTGATAAATTCGTGAACCTAAAAATCAGTTGATTTCATCACTTCAGTGATACATCCGTTAGGCCCAGTTCACTTTTATAAGACAGGGTGGCTCACCTGTGACCGACAGCAGTGTCCAGCTCCCATTCCGTGTCTCATCAGATGGTTTGTCCAGCAGAAGAATGCGACACTCGTACCAGCCCTCATCTTCCAGCACCAGGCCCTTCACCCTTAGAGCTGTTCCATCTGAGAGAGACACTCGACCTGGGGAACAATCAGGGGGGATAGAGGGTCAGAGAACCAGGTCTCCAGAACTTAGCAAAGCTTTCCATTATAATTTGTTGTTATAAAATATATATTGATTATTTACAAAGCTTTAAACCCATTTTAACTGTAGGTTAATATTAAGACACAAAGTATGAATTATTCCCTAAACTTACATTGTTATAAGCATATAAGAAATGCACTGGGAGTCTACATGTGAGACCCTGCAGTTTAAGGTTAATTAATCAATTTAGCACTTATATAACAAGGTATGTCTCTTGAGATACAGGATTTCATTCAGTTCAGGCCTCCATGACAGATCATGTGTAAATCACATAAGACGCAGAAGCACCGGACACGCACAGTCAAATTATGCTTATTATTTTACTATTTTTTTTTCAATATGTTAAAATCAGCAAATAAATATGAACTAAAATTTGCAGAAATTAATATTTTATTTTTTTGGTTCCTGTAGAGGATGTGTTATTTACACTGAGTAGGGGTGTACGCTTTTGCACACAGCTGTATTTATTACATGAAAGTGTCAGCATTACCACTTTTTCTTAATCCCTACATAAAAAAGAAAACAAATAAACTTCATATCCAAGTTTCATATTTCAAAACACTTAAACACAGCCTCTCTCCACCAATCAAAAGTAAACACAGCGAGGGCTTCTGCAGGCTTTGAAACTCTATCTCTCAGTTGCCAGGTGACTACACCCTGGGGTGACAGCGCACACTGACTCACCCCTCCTCTCCTTCCCCCTCTCTCTCTCTCTCTCTCTCTCTCTCTCTCTCTCTCTCAAAAAAACTTTTCAAAGACTGCTTTATTCTCTGTGTCTTGGAGGAGTCATTTAAACTGTCCTGGGCTTTAAACTGTAATACAGCAGTAAAAGCTAAAACTCTTCTCCTCTCCATTCACTTCAGTAGGTGTCACACTACACCTGCTCTACCACACCTGACTAAGCTAACGAAGGGCTTAATGATCAGGTCAATCAGGTGTTTTGGTGCTTTTGACACAGATAACAGGTTTCAAATATGTAGATAATAAATGATAGAAACCCTAATCAATTAAACCCTATCAATTAGCATAGTTTATGCCTAAATAATCACAAACGTGTCTCAAACCATTTTGAGTTGTTAAGTAACCTCTAATACTTACATGGTTTCTGAAACTGTATGACGTACTGTTGTCTATAAACACGAGCAAGAGTATGCAGCATAGCTAAAAACAGTAGCAGTGTCTTGAAGCCTCAATTCTGTCCATACTCTTGTAGGTTTTTATAAATAAAAGTACACTATATATATATCATATTTACAGTCAATAGTTCACTCCAATAGAGCTCCACTTTACTGCTTCTGTTGCTTTTGTTAGTTTGCTGCTTGTTGATTTACTTATAGTTCTCCCGTGAGCACTGTCCAGTGTTGTCTGCTGAAGGGGCTTAAGTTGCTGCTTTAAAAGACATTTAAAAGCTGTATTTGAGTGAAAGGCCTACAGTTGCAGACTCATGGCAACATACAGTTTTCTGTAGATGAGCTTCAGTCTGCACTTCTATGAATTGTTTACAAGGAAATTGCATTAACAGCATTTAAAAAACACAACGTTTATTATTTATGATGCACTAACTTTAACAGCACTCTTAATGTTATTACATTTATTAAAGGGCACAAATCATGGAAAACTGAATTTTACTCATTAATAGTTTAATGTAGTGTGTAAACACTGTTAAAGTTTCAAAATGTACCATTCACTCCCCAGTCCATACAGTCTCTGTATGCAAATTAAGGCATGAAAACAGCCTGTTTTGAATTCAGTGTTTTCATGATGTCACAAAAACCAACACCTTTACATACATCCACCTATTCAGCCTACAGACATTTTGTCTCACCCTTTCATGATGAAGTTATAAGGAGTGTTTCAGCCTGGGCTGCTTTGCTTTTTGAACAAAGCACAATACCAGCCAGATTTTGGTACATAAAACCAGACAAACATTCTATGTGGACCTCAAGGGAAAATAAAATACAAGAAAAATGTAGAAAATGGGCCCTTTAATATTCTTCTTCTTATTATAACTGAATTCAATATAACAACCCATCTATATTAAATCTCTGGAAGCATAATAAAGCCATATGTGGAAAAAAAGGCTATAGGACAGTATCTGCATACGTGTAGCTGCAGGACAGCACTGTTCTGTTTAGAACTGCACATGTGCTCTGCTGAAGCGTGTCTCGTGCTGTGATGTTTGTGAGAGCGGGTGGTGAGGGTAATCATTAACCCCGTCCCAGAGGAGAGGAGGCACTGTGGAATTCAGCCTGCCATAACAGCAGCAACACATGAGCTGTGGTTTACTCCCCTCCACACTACAGCACAGTGTTAAACCCAGCAGGAAATCAGAGCTTAAACAGGCTGATCTAACTGGCCCGTCCACACACACAGATACAGATTTAGGTCATATAACGTCTCTCTGAGTGTCCAACACTGTGAGAATCATCATCTGCTAAAGTGTTGCCATAGTACCTAGTGCCAGTGGTTTGGATTTGAATTTAGTTGCCGTGGTGACAAGGATTAAAATCAGCCGAGGGAGGTGGAGGCTTAAAGAGGAGGCAAAATGCTCAGGTTACGCACATCAGTGTGTGAAAATGAGACTGGGAGAAAAAAGAGTACAGCTAGAAATGTCAAAGAACAAACCACTGCTCTCATAAGAGAACCTCTTATGAATGGACCAATAGAAATAATTCAAAATTACGTTTTTTTTCTATTACATGAATGAACCTTTAATCCTCAGAAAGCAAAGCACTGATTTTGTTGATGTATTTCATTTTTTAAGCTATCAACTGTTTTTAGAAAGCAACTGATGATAGAAAGTTTTTTTTTTTTTATATATATGTTGCTTTAGTATTCAGATCTTAGATATATTCAAAGATTATCAATTTAAATCCAGTGCATTCATTAAGAAAGTAATTAGCTGAATATATTTTTAAAAAATGATCATTTATAAGGTACTTTGTATTGGGAGATGTCTGTCCCAAACCCTAACCACTAAATTTACACTGGTAAAAATAAAACTTAGATTTTTTCACAGTGTTTTTTTAAAGATCTTTTTATTTATTTTCAAAGTAACACTGAAAGATTTAGATTTATCATGAGTTTGAGTTTTAAATAATGGAAAACTTGCTATCCCACATTTTCAATTTACTACCAAAATAAAAAGAGTTTTAGTCCATAGGCAGAGCCTGATTTTGCATTTTAGAGCAGGAAGTGTGACAGCATCCCTGCCCCTAACGGCCACATAGTGAGTAGCTGGTTCCCACTGTTTTGAAGTAAATGTGTCCCACAGTCTGAAAATCAGTGTAGAACATTAAGAATCGTCATTACCGAAACACATAATTTCTGCAATTAAACTTTTTTTGTGTTTTAATGAAAAATATGATGATATGATGATCAAAGCTGTGTTTGTGTTTGTAGTCATGTACTGGCTAACTGGCTAATTTTTAATTTGCTTAATATTGTCACTACTGAAACAATCAGTACTGAAACATTTGGTAAAGTTTTCGGTAGTGTTAAGATTATTTTGTTAGTGACAACATGGAACGTTCAATCATTTTAATAAAATCACTCAAAGCAAAATGATTTTAGTCTAAAGTTTAGAGCCAGTTAAATGTCCAACATGCGTTTTGATCTCTGAACCAAATCGGTAGGAAGATTGATTTAAACAGAAACTTAATGTTTTACATTCTGGTATTATTTTGTATGCAAAATATACAATAAGGTGAAAACCAAGCGGTTACATGTATTCACAGCCACAACAAAACATTGGATTCAATGTTGGACACTCATTATTTACCTGATGAGCTGAATCGTGTGTCTTGGGGTGGGGAATAGTAGAATCGGTAAAGGACTGAAGTTTGACCCACTGATGATAAGGCAGTAAAGGGGGGACACTGTGTGAACTGAACTGGCTCAAATTTGTGTAAATGACTTATTTGGGCCTATATGTCTAAATATTAAATTTTTTTCATCATGATTGATGCTATGATACAGTTCAGAGTGTGGGCTGTTGGGAAATGAAGCTTCTTTCATACAGTGATAGGAAGCACAGTAGCACACAGAAAGCTCCAGTTCCACATGCTGATCCATTCTAGTTGCCAAAGTGGACATGCACGCTCAGTAATTACTCTGAGGGATAAATTTTAATCAGTTGAAAGAGACAAACAGAAATACTTAACGCATAACCGATGACAATTCAGTTTAGTTTAGTCAACAAAGACTGCTAACAATGAATGAAAGTGAATAGCCACCAATTAGCATCATGCAAATGACATCATGTTAAACAGGGGCTATTAGCTTCCATACATTGTTAGCCACAGTAGCAGACCTGGTCGAGCTATTCCTTTAGCAACAAAATCTGTGTGAGAGTGAGGGAGAGAAATAGAGGGAACAGAGATGGAGAAAAAGAAGGGAAGTGTTGGAATAACAATAAGGGCTGAACACTTTGTGTTTTTCCCCTGAGGTTACTAGCCAGCAGAAAAGATGAACACAAACGATGAATATCTACACATCTCCATGGAGATAAAAGTTCAGAGAAGGATGAGCAAAGGTTAAAACAACTGAGTACATTTTTTTAACGCAGGGAAAGTAAACAGGCACCAAAGCATCAAAAACATCATCTGTGTGTGCACCTGTTTCCTGATTCACTAGAGAGCCACTTCAAAAGAGTCTAAGCTCGCACATGTTCTCGCCCTGTACATGTGAAGAAACTCTATACTTTTCCTGGACTTTTTTAACTTTTGATGTTCAGTTTTCTGTCTATTTTGATTCATTTAAAGGAAATCCCATCATTTTTTTCAACATTTCTGCATAAATTTAACAAGTAAAAAGTAAATAAAGTCATTGAGAGTGGTTTGGTGTGAAATGGTTTCATTGTGGAGAAATCGAAAGACTCAGATTTTTTTGCAGTGGAGGTGATAGGAACCAGGCGTTGTGACATTTATAACTCAAATATATCAATTTATTTATAGTCCAAAACAACCAGTGAATTTACATATGTCTTCTGAATTATATGTAATGGTGATGATGGTAAAATACATTGTGTAATGCAGCTTTTAGGGATATTAAACTCTTCAGACATCTGGTCCCCATCACCACCACTGTGACCAATTCACACTCAACATTTCTATGCTTTTTTACCACATTGTGTTGACAGACATCTAGCAAACCTCTCTTAAGAAAAAATTCACAATTATGTAAAGCGCAAAATAACATTCATGAAATACTAATTGCATCTTACATCACAATTCGCAACTGTAATGCAGGTTTTTTCTATAGGACTACAATAATAAAATATATATTTCCTCCTTTAAAAGCTGCCTATGGTGGTGCATGTTTGTTGTGACAGTAGCAAATAGTGCTTCACACATTTTTTACACATGCCACATTCTTGTTTATCTTTCTCCAATAAAGTATTCTGGAAAGTTTAAAAGTGCCATTTTAATTAATTATTTCATGCATTCATTTATTTATTTATTTTGTATTTGTGCAGCTTACTGCATTCACATTGTCTGACCTTTTAACAACTTTGACTACTACAAGCCCTGCTACAAAAAACAGCACTGACCAGCAAGCATTTTATGCTGGTCTAGTTGGTCTATGCTGGTCTAAACTGGTTGTGGTATGCCAGTCTAGTGCTGGTCTGGTTCTAGTTTAGCTGGTCACACCGGCATGGTCATGCTGGTTGACAAGCATACCAGTATCCAAAACACAACATGTGCTTGTTTTGGTGGTGATCAGCATATCAACTTCCACTGCTGCTGACCAACATACCAGTCTCCAAAACACAGCATATGCTGGTTTTGCTGGTTTCTAGTAGGGAAATAATCACTAGATTGATTGATTACTACTATGATCACTAGTGATGGCACTAATGTCCAGTTCTGAACATAAATGCTTTTGAATTCCATACTTTTGTCCTAACATCCCCCCCGACACACACACACACACTCCCCCCCTTCCCACACATACACACTGTTGCCGAGTGATCAAGCGTGCTTCACCGCACACAGCAAACTCAGGATGCACAAACACACATTAGCCTGTTGCTAAGTCATCGCATACTGAAATCTCTAAACAGCTGTACAGGAGCCCCCAGTGGGAAACATACAGTATTGAGAAATAAGGATTAGAGTCAGTAAACAGGTCAAATTTGCTAGTACAGAACCTTTTTAATCAGAGAAGCTGCACTTAGAATATACTCTCATTTATAGACACCCCATGGGGGGAGGGGAGTTGGGTTGCCCCCACTGAGTAATTTAGGGTTGCTCATGGGACAGCAGTGCTTCTCATTTGGCTTAGCAGCTGCAGTCCAGTGGCTGCTGACTGATGAACATGTGGTATATTGAGTTTTGCATCACATAATTAGTCTAAATTGGTTTATTCAAGTACATTAATGGTAGTTTAAAGTGATAGTTTGGCAAAAATCTATATTCACACAATTTTGCTCTAACCTCAGATGTAGCTGATCAGCCAAGACAGGTCTGGAGTCTGGAGTTTGGATCTTTTACACTGGAGCTATGAGGCTAATGTCGCTAAAAAGCAATAGAAGCTCATGCATCTGACTGACCACATGCATCTGACTGACCACATCTGGGATAACGGGTAACCTTTGTAAGTCTGGTTTGTCATCAAACTAACACTTTAATAATTCCAACAAATGATCTGATGTAAAGTTTTGTGCTAACTGCAAGCATCACATAATCACCGCAAACCGTTTAGAGTTGTTAAGTAATCTCAAATAGACTTGCTTAAGTGGTTTCTGACACACTGACAAAATTACGTAGCATGGCTAAAAAAAGTAGTAGAAGCCATGCTACTACTACACATAATCAAAAGTCTATCAGACATTACTTAAAGATGAACCCTAGCGTCAAATTTCTATCTATCAATCTATATGGTGAAATGACATTCTGTAAGACTGATTAAAAAACTGCTTAACAAATTAAGTATCGCAACTCATTAAGTTATTAGTAAATTTGACCACAATGTCTGCATTTGATAACTTCTGCTTTAAAGCTTTTATTTTGGCGAGATGTTCTGGTGCCACACCGTATCATGGCATGAAAAAGCTGCTGAAATCCTTGTCTATAAAATGCAACCAAATGAAGAGCTCCCAGTTGAACATCACTAGTTGCTGTTGCAGGTTTACATTTTATGTTCTGTGTAACTGAAGTAGCCAGCAGGGAGCTAATAGGCTAACAGACTGCTTTAGTAATATTGAGAAGCAGGCTTCAATTTCAAACCTTTACAGAAAGATACACAGGAAAACTGCATATCATTGCTGTCAAAACAAAACCTTATATCCTCATTTTGATCTTTTTTTTTTTTGACATAATTTGAAAATACCAGCTGCTATTTAGATCATTATTTCATTGAAAACAGGCAAACAGAAATGACCCAAAATGATGTAGAATAAAACCTTGTTACATTAACTTCCATTCCAAGTTAATTCAAAGTTACTTCTCTTGTAGAGTTCTGTTTTGTTCTTACAGCAACCATACATACAGTTAAGAATGTTACATGTCTGCCTGTTACAAGCTTCACATGCTCGTGTTTAAGCTAGAATCGACATCAAATGCGATTATGTAACATTGCCAGCTTGGTGCTGACAGCAGTACAAATTCCTCAGGATGCTAATGTAAATTCGCATTGTGCCAGCATCTAATTGGACAATGAATGGCAACTTATAAACTGAATTTTTGATACATAGCAAACTATAGAACTGTCCACAGCACATTCTCCATCAATCTGAAGAAGATTTACATGATGCAAAGTACCCTTTAATCATGCAAAGGGTTCTTTGAGTGTTCATTGTTCAATATAGAAACTTTTTCTTTTCTAAAAACCCTTGAAAAACAACCTTTTTCAGAGTGTAAAGCAGGAGAACCAAGTCAGGAAGATCTTCCACTCTACTGTGACTCCCGCTTTCTTCATCTCTACATGTGGTGGCAATTTCTCCAGGGTTATGACATGGAAAATATAAAATTCCAATAATGTCGGCTGAAAATTTCAATGATGTCATCTATCATTCAAGTATCTGCCACAGGAGTGCATCTTTAACAATGCTAATTATAACCTTCCATTAAAGGTTTGGTTCATTAGCTTAGTAACTCTAAAACTAAAGAAGTAAACACAGGAGACCAAGCATGACTCATCTGACCGACCACATCTGGGATAACCGGTAACCTTTGTAAGTCTGGTTTGTCATCAAACTAACACTTTAATAATTCCAACAAATGATCTGATGTAAAGTTTTTTCTTTTTTTTTAGGGAAAAGCCTAAACGTCCTCTTAGAAAGAATGATCAAAGAAGGGTAACCTAGAAAGGCTGCGGTCACTGGCAGTATTTCACCATGTTTTCCTTCTTGCATTCAAACAGGATGGATAGTCACGGTTTCACGGCTAATCTTGCGTGTCAGGCTGATTGGTGCCCCCCCAAACCCCAGCTAACTGACCCCCATACATTACTGCATGCCTTCTGTCACTAACGTCTTCTAGCCTGAGGCCGTGAAACCTGGACCCTGTGGAGCCCCCCTCTCTATTCTGACCCACAGACTCTGAGTCACTGCTTGGCAAACATTTCCCATGCACGGTCTCTCCGGTTTCAGTGAGGAAGAGCGGAGGTCGGGTTTCAACCTATGCCACACTATCCATCAGCTTTCTTGCCATTGTGCTTTAAAGGCCTTGTTTTCGTTTGAAATTTGAATCATTGGCTCAAAAAAGGGTCGAAACTACAGTGGCAGGTTCTGAATGAGGGAAGATCTGAAAAGGAGACAGACAAGAACAAGACACAGGAGTTAGTGGTGGTCACTCTAGACGTGGGGGTGGAGTCGGAAACTGTTGACAATGGAGGTGGCGGTTTCTTACGCACAAACTACAATCATCTAACCACATAAACAGAGTCAATTAAAATACATTCAAATTGTACATACTAAGTATTCATTAACAGACATGTACCTTCATATGTTACAGTGTTAAAAATAAAGGGTTTTTTGGAGCCTTAGAAGAACCACTTTTGGTTCCCTAAAGAACCTTTCAACTGAGTGATTTCAACGGGATTTTAAAAGAGCCATGAACTTGAATGGTTCTTTAGGGAACCAAAGGAGGTTCTCCAACATTTTTCCTTTACAGAACCCTTTTTGGCACTTTAATTCATAGGAGTGTAGTTTTAGACTGCTGGATGAGTCAAATAATTTTAAATAACTACTATCTATTATTCAGTATCTACTATCAAACTAATGTCCAAGTTCTGTAGTCATGAGAACTAATAATTAAAGATATACTCTCTCGTAGGCTTTAAAGAAGAATTTCTGCATAATTCAGTCATTAAAATGTTAATAAAGGCAGAGTGATTTGATGTGAAGTGTTCTTTGTAGAGAAACTGACTCAGATTTCTTTCCATTGTGATAATAGGAACAAAGGCTCACGACATCTACGATGCAAATATATCCATTTTATTTACGTTTTTTGGGCACTATTTTGCCTTTCAACATGGCATGTACATCTTCTTCCAAAATGTATTTAAAAAAAATTAAGGCCGAAAGGCATTAAACTCATCAGACGTCTGGTTCCTATCACCACCACTGAACAATTGTGACTCTGTAAGTTTCTCTAAAATAGAGCATTTCACACCAAACCACTCTGAACGACTTTTGTTTACATTCTAACCATTCCATTATCCAGACATTTAGAAAAATCATTGGGTTTCACCTTTAAGACTTTAATGTGCTTCAGGGATTTGGAAACAAATTCCCAACAAATTTACCTCAGATAAACTATAATTTAAGGTTTCTTAGCTCAGACTTGTCTGTAACAGTGAGGACTGTCAGATCAAACAGTTTAATACAAAACTGTTTTACACTCAGCCACTGGCCCTTATTTAATACCCCCATCCAGTCTGTGTACTAAACAGAGCCTTTAAATATTTCTCTTAATATAGACTGCATGACTAAGCAGTAGAACAGTCATTCTTGTTTTGCCGACTCCTTGTCTGTGTCAAATGGTGGGTTAAGTAAAAACACTCAGGTGTCCTTCACGGCCAGCTTGAATATTTACTGTTTAATGCATATTTTTTTGGAGAAAGCATGTGCTAGCTTTCATCCTCCCAGCTGGGTAGCCCTTAGCCCTCTATTTTGCACATTCACGCCTAGGGGTAGGATGCCCCAATTTTTGTTGAGATATAGGGGTAGGGTGAAGTGTTAGGGCTACATGGATCTTCAAACTGAGGCACACTCCAAATGACTAAAAACTCCAAAGAGAATTTTCTTGTCACATTGTATTGTGGTCCTTTTCTTCATAACAAGCATAAAAAATAATGATAGTAGTTCTTATTAATAGTATGCTAATGTCTCGATGGTTAGCTAGCTAAATTTCCTGTTCCACCTTAAATAGTCAAGCAGTTCTGATGCCTGAAGCACCAGAATACAACTGCTGCTCCCTTACTGCTCCTCCACTATCACTGCAGACTGGCAGTGTCGCCTACGGAGCACCGCTAGTAGTCTGTTAATGAAGTAATGGTCTTCTTTATTTGAGGATTGTCTCAGTGCGTAGGGGAAGATTTCAAACACTACTCCTTGTAACTCAGTTCCAAGGGGCAAGGTGACACTCAGAAACAATGGGGAGGGGTAAAATAAGAAATGAGATTGGGCCTTAGCCTACAGCAGTTTGGCCCTGTCCATTCACTAAACTGTCTACAGCAGTTTAGTCCTGCCCATTCATGCTGAAGTTACAAGGAGTGTTTCAGCCTGGACTGTTTTTTAAATGGTCAGCCACTCAGAACCAGGATCATACATAAGTCTTAAAAGCTCATGGACGGATTGG
The DNA here is from genome assembly GCF_904425465.1 of Colossoma macropomum. Classification (NCBI taxonomy): domain Eukaryota; kingdom Metazoa; phylum Chordata; class Actinopteri; order Characiformes; family Serrasalmidae; genus Colossoma; species Colossoma macropomum. The sequence continues at coordinate 19,765,598 of NW_023494804.1, read as the reverse complement.
AAAATGAACTATGACTGAATGTGGATAATTGAATAGCAAAAATTGTTAAAATGCTAATCTCTACTATAAATATAATCAAAAAATTGAGAAACGTTTCCCTAGACAACTCCGATAAGGCCATATTGACCCCCTGCTGACCTGAAAAACTCTAAACTGTTAGTTGAACTGACTCCAGTCTTATAAGTCTGTTGTAACATTAAGACTCTGGCCAGTAAGCGTGAGTAACGCCGCATTGTGTGTAAGGTGACACCTGAGCTGAGGTAAAGCCTGAGGAGGTGAAATTCACACCCTGCCCCCCGTCCCGTACTGCCCTCGCCCCTCCCTCCTGTAACTACCACAGAAGAAGAAGAATCTGCACCTGACCAAAAAGTCCCTCCAAACCTTTAGTTGTTGTCTAAACAGAATGCGATCCTGTTGTTATAGGAGACGCTAAATCCTCCCAGACATTCTCTCATATTTGTTCTGCTCTTGTTTTACATTGACGAAGTGTTCTGTTTCCCTGTTGTATGTTGAAAGCTTCCTTGGAATGTTAAAAATACGTTATCAAATGTAAATGAAACTCAGAGAACAGAGAAGTTTCCCACACGTTCAAAAAAGATGGTTCCTCAAGGGTTCTTTAGCAAAAAAAAATGGTTTTATATAGCACTTTTCAAAATGTTCTATATAGAACCACCTACAGCACGTTCTACATCAATCTGAAGAACGCTTTCACGATGCAAAGAACCATTTAATCACGCAAAGTGTTCTTTGAGTGTTCATGGTTCTATATAGAATTATTTTCTTTACTACAGAACCCATGAAGAACCATCTTTTTCAAGTGTGGATGAAGAGGAGAGAACACTGTCTTTAACGCATAGATGTTGCAGTTACATAATAGCTTAGAATGGCAAGCGTAAGCTTGTATAGTTTGTTATAAGTACTTAGAGGTACATGCATAACACTTTATAAAGTAAGAGTATGTAACTTTCTAATGTCAGATTTCACAATAGAGCATAATATCTGTTTATAAGAACACTGTAAGCATGATATTTTACAACAATTCGAATCTGATACAACATCATTGTTGTGTGCACAGTCTTGTTCTGCAGAGACATCCTTTACTTTTCTGCTATGTTTTGCTTTATTGTTAACATTAAAACACATAGAAGGGGGCAAATTCAAACCTGTCAAAAGACTAGTTATATATATAACTACATATATATACATAACTACGTTATAATGTATTTGTATTATTTTTGCCATTGGTTTTTAGTAAAATAAAAGTGGCAGTTTCAGCCCACAATTCAGTTCTACTAGAGAATCTAGATTGACTACCTTAAAATCTGAGATTTCTTTTTATACCAGCATTACAACCCATAACACAACCCACACTGAAAAAATGGCTCATGATTCAAATGTGTCAAGTGGTGGGAAATGAAGGACAATTTTTGAAATTTGATATCAACAAAATTGCTGTGTTTCAGTTTACATCTTTTTGCAAGGATTGAAATCCAGATCTTGAATCCAGTGTCTGGTAGCAGTGAATGGTATACAGGTTCATCTGTAATGTCAGTCAAAATTCTTCCTCTGGTAAGTTTTGTCAGAATGGTTATACCAGTAAAACACAAATAAGTGCAGATAACACAAAGATAAAACTTTGTTTTTGTGGAAGCGGACATTAAGGAATTGCGGGTCTTTTGAGGTTGGCCTTAGCCTAACAGTGACAAGGCCTATCTGAAGAGCCTCAGTCTCAGTCTCCGCCAAGGACCATCTGGTACTGATAGCATGAATGACTGTAATTGGCTTCTGAGTGGGGCAGTGGGCAGCACTGTCACCTCACAGCAAGAAGGGCCTGGGTTCAATTCTGTGGCTGGGTGACCAGGGTCCTGTCTGTGTGGAGAGGTGAAGTAGAGATGTTAAATTGCCCCTAGGGGTGTGTGTGTGTCTGCCTGCCCTGTGATGGAGTTGTGACCTGTACAGAGTGTTTCTTGCCTGCTACCTAATGAGCAGTGGGGGATTTTAAAGCCACACAATGTTGCAGCCCTGACTGTACTGATGTAACCCATTTTCTTCATGTGTAACCACTTGACACATTTAAATAATGCAAACTCAAAGTGCCTTGTACCACCAGTGTACGCCCTTTGCTTTAATTCATTCACTGTTTTCAGTTCTCTGCTCTTCCCAACTTGTACGTGTTTGTTGAGCTCGCTCTGTGCTGGGTGCCAAATTTGTCTAAGTCTCCTACTTTAAATACACTGAATCAACCTGCTATGAATGTTTAAACAGGGCTTCAGCGTGCTGAGAAAGAATGGCTGTTTAAAAGAGTACTTGCCCCAGCAAACCACACTCCTCTGTATGCACTATGAAGTAACAATGAGTGAAGGTGGTCTAATAAAGTTACTAGAGAATAAACTGTACAGGATGAGTCAACAATATATTTACATACAACCTTTTTTATAATAAATGTATATACTATCCACAGGGGCAAAAACCCAGAGTGCATACACATGAGTATAAAGAATGTGAAACAAATCTTTTAAAATGAACACTTAAATACACTTAAATTTCAAAAAGGAAGGGGGTGGCACTTCAAATCAGGGTGGTCTAATGGCTAATCCCAAGCTATTCTAAGGTCAGGACGACATCTGTCACCTCAAAGCCTCTGCTGGAGGGTCACACTGCACACTTTATTATTGTTCCTGCTCTAACAAACCTCATTCAACTGATGACGGCTTGATAATTAGCTGATGGATTGAAGCAGGTGTACAGCTCAGTTAGACTCCAGGACTGAATACGTGTAAATAGTTGGTTATTATTTTTTATTTTATATATATATATTTGGGAAGGGATCATTTATTTCAAATTCCATGCCAGAATCTAGTCAGATCTTTTTAATAGACCTATTTAATAGACTATTTAACCCTCTATTAGCTTTATTAACCTTCAATCTCCAAAACTAAAATCCTTTGGCTGAATTAAACAGTACACATGAAATGAAAATGTCTCCAAACATGCTTAAGTCAAACAATGCTAATAAGAGAGAATGAAAGCTAGCTTCTCAATTAGCATGACATCATACAATCTTTAAAAAAATAAAGTGTTAGCCACTTTAGCATTGCTGACACTATCAAGTTTTAGTAAAAAGAATACTTCTGTTAAGAGTTAGCATTGTTTAAACTATAGAGTTTAAGTAAAAAATACCTTAAATTAGGTGTTAGCCACTTAAGCATTGTTTGAACTATAGAGTTTAAGTAAAAAATACCTTAAATTAAGTGTTAGCCACTTAAGCATTGTTTAAACTATAGAGTTTAAGTAAAAAATACCTTAAATTAAGTGTTAGCCACTTAAGCATTGTTTAAACTATAGAGTTTAAGTAAAAAATACCTTAAATTAAGTGTTAGCCACTTAAGCATTGTTTAAACTATAGAGTTTAAGTAAAAAATACCTTAAATTAAGTGTTAGCCACTTAAGCATTGTTTAAACTATAGAGTTTAAGTAAAAAATACCTTAAATTAGGTGTTAGCCACTTAAGCATTGTTTGAACTATAGAGTTTAAGTAAAAAATACCTTAAATTAGGTGTTAGCCACTTAAGCATTGTTTAAACTATAGAGTTTAAGTAAAAAATACCTTAAATTAAGTGTTAGCCACTTAAGCATTGTTTAAACTATAGAGTTTAAGTAAAAAATACCTTAAATTAAGTGTTAGCCACTTAAGCATTGTTTAAACTATAGAGTTTAAGTAAAAAATACCTTAAATTAAGTGTTAGCCACTTAAGCATTGGTTAAACTATAGAGTTTAAGGACAAAATAGCTTCTGTTAAGTGTTAGCCACTTTAGCACTGGTTAAATTATGGAGTTAAAGTGTACTCCAAGACTTTAAACTCAACAGAATTAATTATATATATTTTCAAATAATTATACATACATAGTCATACGCAAAAGTTTAATTGATTTTCTAGTGAAAATAAGTTAACACGACTTATACAGAAAATACATGAATTTCTGAACATTTTAATGCACAATTGCTTAACAAACCAATTTTACACATCGCCAGAAAATAAAACATGAAATGTGACCTGTGCAAAAGTTGTGATACATTATTTAATATATTATTTATTATATGTTTATGATCGCTGTTGGAACAAAACCTCCTATCTTCATTTTTGTCTTTTTTTCACATAATTTGAAAAGATCTCCTCTTTCTGTTGCGTTAAAATTTCATGACTGATACACCAATAATGTGTAGGTGTGTGTGTGTGTTTCATGATAGATTCTTTAAAATGATTACCAGATAGTTACGTTAGACTACTTGACCCTCATTTAGTATCATCTGTCCAGCAAAGAAGGTTATAACCTTCTGAATGGATTAGACAGTAAACTGTTGTTTTGTGCAGGATTAAAAGGAAATCAAATGAAAATGACTCCAATCATCTTAAACGGTCAGGCAATACACATCCCACTGGCCGTTAAAATTACATTTAAATCAAACAACGCTTAAGTTAATAATGCTAATGCATTGCAACTTTCATACATACTGGCATTTCTGTCACTATCGTCATGGCTACAGAGTGACGGACAGATGCATAGCATCACCCTGCTAAGTCTGCAGAGTACACAACGTCGAGAAGTCTCGAAACTCTAACGAAAGGTTGTGGGGTCGAATCACACTAAACATAGCAGCCTCCCATGTTACCACGGCAGCCATTCCACCCCTTCCACATTAGAGCCATTGTCTGGGCCTTTTTCAGGACAGCGGGAAAGAATAAGGTAGTCCCAGCCTATTGAGCGACTCCTTTCCCAATAGACAGCCTTTGTGCTGCAGCCCCGGAGCAGACAATAGGGAATGATGCAATGAGATGGAAGAAAAGAGAGCAGGTCCCGCTGGACCCTGACGAGCTTACGGCAAGCGCATACAACCTGCTGCTGACACGCTGGTGAGGTGTAGAGGTTATGAAGGAAGCTACAGAGGCGATATGAAGTTTTAGAGCCAGTTACTACATGGTTATGATACCACATGGTGAAGAAAAGCCTTAGCCAAAATGCTTTCATTTATTTGCATTACAATGAATGATGTTTTTTGTGTATAATAAACTAATTATTAACTTATAGAGTCAAACTAGTTTCCTCCCCTTTTGTGGATATTACTGTTTAATCTATACATATTACTGCTGCTTTGCCCACAGAACTTAGTCATGGACAAAATGTGCTTCTAGGCAGTTGGGAACCCTCAGGCCATTCTAGGCCTTCAAATAAGGTCTAATGATTTTTGGGAATCAAAACGTTTTCAGTTCATATTAGTAATAGAATCATCATGCTTGTTGCATTGTATTGTACTATTGTTTTGCATTAAAAAACAAAACATCTTGAAATGCCAACTAAAAATGCTTCTATCACTATTTTCTCCCACTGTAGTATCTACAAAGATACAGCCAAGCAAGCTCTCCCTTTGGTCAGGACTTCAGGATCTGAACTGATGGCCTTTCACATCAGATTAACTACTAACATAATTAGGAAGTGACAGAGGACTCAACCAATCATGTCTGATTTCCAACGGGCGGGACCAATTTTGTGAGAACTGGAAGTTCATTGACTGAATATGAGCCATAGTCTAACCAGATTTCAGTCATAAATGGAAAAGCAAAGAAACGTTACACAGCGGCGACAATATTATGTCAGCGCTATTTATTGTAAGACACAATGTTAAACTGTTATATACAAGATAAAACATATGTTAAGGTCTGCTACAGACCTCAACTTTCTGTGCTTAACCTGGGACAGACAAAAATTGTGCGTACCAGCATTAGCTTATGCTAACATACCAGTAGAAATCCCGTAGGGGCGCTAGCAGAAATTAGAATTATTGTGAAGGCATAATTTTTCTTGGTTTTTGATTGAGTTTTGATGTTTATGGCTTCAATTGAAGACCTAGCTCTAAAAGTCATAGATTGTTACTACCTGTAGGAATCCTCAAAGCCCTTTGAAGATGGAGAGATTAGCAAAGAAAATCAGCACCAACAAAAATAAACAATATAAACTACAGATCCCTGAATTTAGCCCAACTAAGTTAACCTGAATCCAGTACAATTTAGCTGGATCTAATTAGCCCCTTATACTCTCAGAACCTGTCAGCAGGTCCACATTTCAGCTCTTCACTCCAGTGACACCATCTTTTGCATACTTATTTCATAGTAGTTACTGGATTATATGCCTTAAATACTCCAACACTTTTCAAATTGTCACAGCTGTAGGATACAACGACAACAACTTTGACAGAAAAGAAAAGATAACCTGCTAACTCAAAACACACCATAGTGGAAGGCAATGGGCAGATGACTCAGCACCAGCCCACTGACATCTGTTACAAATCATTTAGTCAATAGGCAATAGACTTCAGGAAAACACCTTTAAAGTATTGTCTGACCGTGTCCTGCAGATGCAAAGATAGAAATCAGGTTTAAAAACGCTGTAGTATTCTTTTAAGCTTTAAGCTCAGTAACTGCACAATTACTTTATTTTAACTGGTTAAAACACTGGCATAGGGGACTCACCTTCATAGTTGGGGTGCACTCGTGGTGCGTATGATCCGAATTTGATGAGGACTGGTATGTCGTAGCCCTGGCGGACCCACTCCACCACATGCAGAGGGGCTGAAGAGCCTTCAGCTGGAGCCAGGCTGCACTTCAGTAAAGCTGAACCACCTTGCTTCCCCCACACCGTTGGACCCACACAATCAGCTACACCTAACACAGCCAAGAGAGGGGATTAGTGAGGCGACCCTTAGGAGTTGCTCTAGCCAGAGCACGGTGTAATTTTATATTGCTTAATTTTCACTGCTTTCGAAAAAAAAGCAAAAGAGAGAAACTGCATTGAAAGTGCAGATTCTAAACTGTAAACTCATACCGAATTTATCTGTTTGTAAGTAGAAATGGAGATACTTTATTATGAATTGAACTGTTTTGCAGAAAGAAAAACATGCTTAAAATGTTTACAATGTTTTCTCATTTCTTTGCATCAAAACAAACAGAAAAAATCTGAAGGGCAGACTTGAAACTGTCAATATACTTTACAGTGTAAATCAAATGTTAATGTTCATTCATTATAAAACTAAGTCACTAATTACGTCGGTACTTATATATAATAAAATACCTAATTTTATCTAAAAAAATTACATAATGACATTTAAATTTAAGTACACTTAAATACTAAACTATCACTGGGGTGGTACCCTCAAAGGAACATCTTCAGTACCTTTGTCTAGGTAACATAGTTGTACCATACTCTTTTGCAATCATATTTATTTAAGCTGCTTTGACTGCATACACTCTGTTTGTACTCCAGGCTTCTACTTTAAAAAGTTTATGAAAAGGTTACAAAACAGTACAAATATGCCCCTTGTCAATGTAGTGCACCTTTAAAACTCATTCAAAGTACACAATTGGACCTTAAGACCACTGTTGTATGTTTGAGGGTGGATTTATATTGTTTGTAACTTCAAAAACAAAAATGTACCTCTACTGTACCCTTTAACCCAGTAACTTCTATGACTTCTAAGTATTACTTGATACACTATCGATCAAAACAGTCAAAAAATCAATGTGGTGATATAAAGAGGAGACAATATAGTATTCTAAAGACTACTGATATCTGGACATGTCCATGTGTTACTGGACTGTATTCATTTTACTGCATCTGTAATACTATAAAAATATCTTCTATATTTCTCTGTAATACTAATCAAGGTAAATTTCTACATTTCTACATTTTATAAATGTTTATGAATCAGCATTGGCAGATATGTATATGCAAAATACCAGCCCACAGTCCCCATATTGGTGCATCCCTAGTGCATATGTGCTGTTTTGTGTATGCTATTAACCCAGTTTATATGAGCTGTATATATGTGTTTGTATATTTACCAAATATGAAGACCACAGCAGTAATGATGAGTTCAGGTAGAGGAAGCCTCTTCATTGCCATGGCAGACATTCAGACAGCCTCACACAGCTCCATACCTGCAAAACACATCATTCAAGTCAAACACTCAAATGTTTTTCATCACACACTCAATGGCCAATACCCATTATACCTTCTTCTCCAACAGAAATGATCAGAAGATGGTAGAGTCAGGCAGTACAATGAAAGCCACAGCTTGTTGATAAATTAAGTTCATATATCTTTTGCCTATATCACAAATATAGAGAATTAGTCAAGACATGTTTGGTGTCTGAAGTTTGCTTCTTTAGTTTTGCACTGGAGTTATGAGGCTAACGTAGCTAACATGTAATGGAAACCTCCACCCGGGAACCAGCACGCAAGCATAATTTTCAAGGTAAAAAGGTCATCTTGGGCTTCAGTTGAAGCTTATGAACTTCAGGCATTTTCTAGATGCAAATGACAAAAATGTTTATTTTTACGATAATATGTGCTAATACATATACATTTTTGATGACAACTACTGCATTTGAAGTGGACAATGAGTTTTTTTTTGCCAATTTGGAAATGCTGTAGGTAATCTTCTGGAAGAAAATGACAGTAAGCCCCTTAATCTTATTTTCTCAGCTTTCTGTTTGTGTCAGGATTCTTCCCACCAAGTTTCATGCCTGGACTCCCAGCCTATAATAACAACTTTAATTGAAGTCTGAAATATTTACCAATTTTTTCTGAGTAAAGCCAATGACTCACCAGCTCAAAACTTCCAGAAACAAACCTGAACACTGTACCTGTGCGGAGTTGCTCGAAGGTCTTTATTATGATGCAATTGTTCGAATGACCCCCGCCTAAACACCCCTCCACCCCTCCACCCCTCTTCACTGGCAGAGTTTCATTCAGCTTGTTAGTTCCCTTTTCTGAAAGCCAACCACCCAGCATCACCACTGTTCCCTTCTTTCTTTCTCCCTCTGTTCTCTGTCCAGTGTAGGACTTCTGTGTACATAGATACAATTACAAGGCTTATGGTATCTGATTTGAAGGCAATAATCTCAATAAAGGTCCACGTTAAGCCCATTTGCATATCCAAACTCACCGGCTAAGTCTATAATGCAGTTTAAAAGGAAGGACTGTAAAGTGAACACCATAAGCTGCTAAGAATCAGCAGGTCAAAGTAGAGATCAGCACGTGATGCCCAATGACTCAGTGCTGTTTAAGCTTATACTACAGCTCCTATTCAGCCAGCCACAGAAAAGCAAATGCAAACACAGTGTGGGTATATACTGGGTTTCATATGATATCAGATGTTTATGTCTGACATGAATGCAGAATTAAAATAGTCTGATAAAAATAAACTGTTCTGATATAATATCTTTTATCTCTCATATAGATTACAATCCAGTTAGGTAAACAGATTCTGTTCTTGTTCTTATTGTACAGCATGCAATCAAAAAAGTGGTGCATTTCATTTCACTCATTCAACTATGCACATTATTTCTGCATTACATCAACACAATAATTGCCAGAAGTATATGAAGTGGAAGACAAAAGTGAAGTGAGATGTTTCATTAATGCAAAAATCAACTTTTGTCCATATGCATAAAATAGCACCATATTTTCAACAACTAACTGATATATACATATTTAAAGTGGCCATTTTCACTTTGTCAACTCATGTCACTGGTCATATAAAGCATAATTCATCACATCATGCAACTTTTTGATTGAAAAACCTCCCCCCCACCACAATCCTCTACCTACCGTCAAAAGTAAATGCTCAGCTAGCTCAGAGACCCTCCCTGAGACCGTCATTCACTCGCAAATACGTCATGGTACCGAAGGAAAATGCTCAGTTCAGGTCTTACAATAGCAAACAGCTCTTAAAAGCAATACCTCATCACCTTTTTCTTGACTCTAGTTCTTATGGCTTGTGTCTTGGACAAGTTTAACATGCGGCTAACACTGTTTTTAGCTCTCTAAACACATCCCTGAGCCTGAGTCCTGTCTCACTGCATGACACTAATGCCAGCTTACCGCTTTCAGAGATTACTCCAGAGCACTGAGTGAAAAGGTTATTCTTAACTGTTCCTGAAATGGACTCATTGGATAAATCTAGGCTGCAGGTACATTTCTGACAAAGAAAAAGTAAAAATCAACAAATACATGTAGAAATATCAGAGCTCTGAAATATACAGTACTGTGCAAAAGTCAGAGACTGCTCTTCATTTATTTAATTTCCAGTCAAAACAGCCATTAAGTACATGCTATTTATTTTTCAGGAGGTATTTCTGAGAAGATTAGATATAAGATAATCCACTTGCATAAAGAAGGGAAAGCCCCCAAAAATGGAGCTCAAAAATAATTAAAAAGCTACAACCACCTGGAAGACCTGGCAGAGACCAAAACTGACTCCATCAGATAAACAGTACGTGAAGCTTTCATCTTTGAGAGAGAGGAGAAACTCAAGCTGCTTCAGATCTGAAAACATCCACAGGTGTTTCTGTCCATCCTTCCACTGTGAGAAGACAACTCAGCGCTATGGGTCTGAAAGGATGTGTAGCTGTCAAGAAGCCTCAGTGAGAAAAGTCATGCGGTCTCTGACTTTTGTACAGTACCGAATATAAGACAGGAGACATTCTGCCCAGGCTAATCTGCTCATTAGCTTAAACCAGCAAGTAGAATAATTAATGAATTCAACTGGGTAAGGAAAAATATAATGGCAGGGATGTCTACTTTTCTTACACAGACACATACATTCACAAATGAAAAGTGTTTATAATGTGGAGAGTTATTAATCTGTACCGTGGTTTACTGGAAGTACTGATGTCACTGGACTAACAGCTACGTGTTGAGTCATATAGTTAACACCACCATTTAAGGCCAAAGTCCTACAAGCAAATACAGTTTGATGACTGTGTACTGTGCGAGATCAAGCAAAAGCCCATAAGCTACCTAACAAGCTTCAGGAACAAAGGTTGCAGTATGTTTGACAGGTTTATATGGCAACTTGGTTCCTCTCAGAAAAAAGTACATGCTTCTGTACTGAAAAGTGTTTGATAACTAAAAATGGACCATTACAGGACTTCTTCATTGAAAAAGTTGATAATTTAGAAAGACCTGGAATAACATGATTAGATGAGTTTCCGTAGTTTTCAGTTATTAATCATAAAATATATTTTCCACTATTATGAATTATCTAGTAACTACCGAGAACTGTTATGTAACTACTATTAATTATTTAGTAACTGCTATGAATTATTCAGTGACTTCTGTGAATTATTATTCACATTATTATATAGAGCATTTGTGAGGTCAGACACTGATGCTGGGTGAGAGGGTCTGGCTCACAATCTCTGTTCTAGTTCATCCCAAAGGTGTTTGATGGTGTTGATGTCAGGGCTTTGTGTGGGCCAGTCAAGTTCTTCCACACCAAACTCACCCAGCCATGCCTTTATGGAGCTGCTTTGTGCACTGGGTCTCAGTCATGCTGGAACAGAAAAGTGTCTTCTCCAAACTGTTCCCAAAAAGTTGGAAGAATAGAATTGTCCAAAACGTCTTGGTCTGCTAAAGCATTAAGATTTCTAGGCCAACCCCTTAGAAAAAACCCCACAGCATTATCCCTCCTCCACCAAACATTACAGTTGGCACAATGCAGTCAGGCATGTAAAGGTCTCCTGGCATTTGCCAAAACCAGACTCGTCTATCAGACTGCCAGAAAGAGAAGGGTGATTCATCATGCCACAGAATGCGTATGCACGACTCCAGAGTCCAGTGACAGCGTGCTTGACACCACTTCCCCACCATTTAGCATTGTGCATTTTGATCTTGGGCTTGTGTGTAGCTGCTCAGCCATGGAAACCCATTTTGTAAAGCTCCTGAAGAACAGTTCTTTTGCTGATGTTGCTTCCAGAGGCAAATTGGAACTTGTTGCTCCAAGGTGCTTCCATTTCACAATAATAGCACTTACAATTGACGGGGCAGATCTAGCAGGACAGAAATTTCACAAACTGATTTGTGGCAGAAGTGGCATCCTATGGCAGTGCCATGTTTAAAGTCACTAAGCTAATGAGTACGACCCATTCTACTGCCAGTGTTTGTCCTTCAAGACTGCAAAGCTATGAGCTTAATTTTATCCACCTGTTAGCAATGAGTGTGGCTGAAACACCTGAACTCAATAACTAGGAGGGGTGTCCCAATATTTTTGTCCATACAGTGTATGTAGTTATAAGTGGTTACATTGTTATAACTATATGGGAATATAAGTAAACTTGCAGCACGGGACAGATGATTAAATTTGTGTCAATTTGTGTTGATCTGCTCAGAAGACTGTAGACATGCTGGGGTACTACAGTAGAATGTCTGTATGTTATTAGCTTTCTTGCAGTTGTAAGCCTATAGAAATCATTTCTACATTTTTTCTCATCATTTCTACCTCTAATAGATCTGTATATATCAGCATTAGTATCGACAGGTACGTAGCCTACATGAAAAACACCAGCATTGGCCCAGCATTCCTGTATCAGTACATTCCTACTAACAATGAACGAAATCTAGCAGCTATTGTTAGCCACTTCTAAGAATCAGTAAAAACTAGCAGCCATTGCATTCATACGCATTAAATGGCTGCTAGCCTTTGTGGTCAAGCTTTTCTTTTCTTTTACTTTCTACTGTATGCTAATATGAAAATGGCTGCTGTGAATGAAGACAGTGTTGGGCCTAGCATCTGATTGTGCAACTGAAGGATGTGATTAGCAAAACTTGTGGTGCTAATTGATAAGCATTTGTTTAGGAAGAGGGTCAATCATTAATAACAGTGTTTTGTGTGTCTGGAAGGAGGTAATTTTGACCTCAGAAGTGGCCTTGGGCCCCCATCAGGAAGATATCTGTGAGAAAACACAGGGGAGTGCTGTGAGAAGTAGCAAAGCCATAAAGCAATAAACGACAGCTAGGTACGAGGGACACTTGAAAGAGGCTGCACGAGACGCAGAAAAAGACAAAGCAAACACCAGCATGCTTTTTCTAGGCCACCTGAAGCTGGTCTCTCCATGGTAACCTGCAGGTTTTCGTGTTTACCCGTAAACATTACAAACACAGAACCCATGTTCAGCATGTTCGCGTTAGCTGCCAGCCGCATGTGTCTGCAGAAAGGAGGAAACAGACGGGTGAGTGGTGGCAGTGAGTCCCCACTAAGTTCAAAAACAGATTCACTGCTGACGTTACCATAGATTTAATCAGCCAAATGGGCAAACCAATGATTTGCAGAGGCCAGGGACGCTAACCCATTTACCTTCTTTGCAGTGCCAGGAAGATTTGCCCTTTCATGGCCCAAACAGATGCTACAGCCAGATGTACATAAGAAACGTCTAGTAAAAACCTCTCACGTAACTGAGATTACTGGATAGAGATTACTTATTGTCCATTCTCTGTAACAGAGATTTGAACATAGATTTGATACGGATTTGCACAATCAGAAATTTTAACGCAAGGTTTCCCCAAGGGTGCAATACTGACACGCTAAAGAGATTCCACATAACATTTCCAATCAGAACTGATGAGATTCATAGATTTCCCCCTTGCATCATGAAGAGGAAGGTTTCATCAACCTACAGACACAGTGGCATGGGGAGTCTACAACCACATGCAAATTCAGCCAGTGGATGGGAGGAGATTCCAAACACAAACAAGTCAGCGATGACAGAGAGAGGTCAAACAAATCTGTTTGGACTGCCAACAATGACCCCCCCCCCCAAAAAAACAAATCTAGATCCTCTGTGCAAACAGCTTGTCATTTGTCACCTTTGGTTGCATAAATAAACATTTAGTGTCTAGGGATGTATAAAAAACTGAAATTAGTTATTTAAATGCATTGATTATTGTCAATATAATGATAATCTTTCTTGGTCAGAATAAAACATTGCTTATTTTCAAGCATAAAAATTCCCCGCTTCTGTGAAACAGCTTCTCCAGTCACATTTGTGTATTCAAATACAAAATAATCAAATTGATTCAGAGTGCAATGTATCTCCTTATACACTGAATCATTTCACTTCTTAACATCCCAGTCTTACTATATACTAAGGCTTCTTATTGAGCAACTACAGGGCCTTCAGAGCAAACTGGTTGAGCTATTTTTAGGTCATAGAAATGTGTAATAAAACTTTGGGCCCTCTGGTGGGCTCTGGCCATGTAAAGGGTTAATTAAAGAATCATAATCGAACAGAATCGTTCACACCATGATTAGGGTCACTCAAAACAATGCAGGTGACTGTAGGCTGTTATCATTTCAAGGAAGTGACTGGTCTGTGAGCGTTTGTGTACCAAGGTGTGTTTAGTTATTAAAGGAATGTGAGATGTGGACAGTTAATCATGAGTCACTTTACTAGCACAATCTAGCTGAAGTGAATGGATGAACCCTGGAGAAAGGGACTATTCACCACTGCTGAAAAACACGCTGAAATTCAACTTGCTCCCCAGTCTATTCAGTCTTCAATGGATTTTAAGCAGCAAAAACAGCTTGTTTATGAATTCACTGTTTTTGTAATGTCACAGAAGACATTACATATATATATAGTAAAAAAGACATATATATATATATATATATAGTAATGGCATGGACCACAATGCATACTGCCTTCTTAAAGGGAAACTCTACCAATTTATCAAGAATTATACATAATTAAATGGTTGAGATGTAAACAGTCATTCAATAAAATCAGTGCTGCCTGGCTGCCACACTGTTGTGTGACAAAGTTTAAGCTTAATCAATTTATTTTAACCTATTCATAGTGGGTGGAGAGGTACATGCAGGGTGTTGTAAGGCAAAATAGTTCTCAAAGAAACCCTATTTTGCCATCATCAACATTATATATAAAAACTCAGAAGACACGTGTGGGTTCACTGGTGCTTTTGAATTAGCACATAAACTGGCTGTATTTGTGTTGGTTCCTATCACATGTGTGTAGGTTGTTCTGCAATTAACCAATTCAAAAGAGTGAATTATTTAGAAATTTTGAAAAACTGGTGGAATTCCTCTTTAAGTAATTTAAGGGTGCAATAGCTACATAGCATTAGCATTAGCAATGAGTTACTGCAGGTTTTGAATGAGCAGTTTTAGCTATCGATACACCTGCATCTGCAAAGCAAAGGCAAAAGCTAATGGCATGCAGTCACCAGATCCAATGCACCCACAATAGCAAAGAGAAAGTGTTGAAAAGTATGTGTTTCATTAATTACACAGCCTGAAAACATAACTAACTGAACAGTCAATCAAGAATAACCTATTAGAACTAAAAAAAAACAACACATCTTTCTGATACTGAGCATGACATCGGTCATCCAGGCCCCACTGGATGCTACCCTGAGAGAAATAAAGACTGATATAAGCTGCTTTATAATGTTCTAGCGCACTGGAATGATCCTGGCTTTCCCAGGAGTGTTTAAAGTCCCCCAGTATTGATTGGGCTTTGGACCAGATGGAGTTTTCCTTTTCTCGCATGTGCAACAGTATCAGCAACACTTCACAGCCCCCTTAATACAACCTATAAAAAAACGTACTATCTATGCAGCATCACTAATTTTGTCTCTCTTTCCCACAAAACCATTTTGGCCATAATCTACTTTTCCACATTTTAACTGGCACTGCCTGCTATAATCGTTTTTTTGGGGTGAGGCCCATGCAGTTGAGAAGATCCAGTTTTGGCAGATGAAGATGAATCCATAAATGTTACATAAATGCGATTTTCCACATTTTGAGGACAAGCTGCAGGTTAAAGTCCCCAGACACTATCTATCACCTTACCCCATGCAGCCTTTGCTAAATAATTTTTTAAAGTGCTGTAACAGGACACATTCTTTTAAGTAACATATCGCTGCTGTCGGAACAAAACCTCCATCTCCAAAATAATAACTTCACAGGAGAAGCAAAAAAAATACTTTTTTTACTTTTAATGTAAGTCAATGGAACCAGATTTTTTTTCAAGTGATTTTGGGTCGTTTCCTTTAGTCAGTTTATCACGGAATTTATACATGATGTAAAGGGCAACAGGCAATTTCAAATGATGTCAAAAACTGAAAAATGAGAAAAATGATCATTGGAGGTTTTGTTTCACAGCAGCGATATACATGATATATATATATATATATATATATATATATATATATATATATATATATATATTTCATGATATGTTTTTTGATAATTCTTTGCATAAAAGTTTCCATAAGCTTAACTGTTTTGAACTCATATGGGGAGATATAGACGTCTCTCATTGTTCACTGTAGGAAGCTTATTTGTAGCACTGTGTTAAAACTAACCCCCCCATATGGAGGCTGCATTTTAGCCTGGCTAGCTTTCACTGTGAATTGTTTATATGCTTCAAAATGGTCACCAAGAAAGAATTCAAATAATAAAGCTGCGAGTTCTGTGACATTTTAACACAACTCTGTAATCAAAAATGCTTAAGATCAATAAATCAAATCAATCAATAACAAAAATAGTCTTACAGTCACATTTTGCATATGATGTTGCTATGGGAATAAGAAGATGAGCAAAAGCATGTTCTACTAGCACCTGTTTAACTCGTTACCAGTCCACCGGCAGGCCCAAAGTTTTTTAGACACTTCTATAACCTAAGAAAAGTTCCATTAGTTTTCACTGGCTGTTACATTTCACGCAGAGCTACTGCCACACTCCCTGTTTTCAAGGTTAGACCTTCTAGTATCTGTTTTCAGCAGTAAATAACACAACTTTGTGAATATGGCAAAAAAACATTTTTTAAAACTTTCTATTCTGTCTTTCTGTGTGATGTGTCAGACATTTGCCAGCTTTTGAACTTAAAGACTCAAATGACATCACTTCCTCTTTAGCATGTCACTTAATTTGACACTACATTACTTTTATGACTGAATGATTTGATGTGATGGGGAAGCAAAACTCAAGCACACAGATAAAATATAATTTTTTTCTTAACATTAATATACCTTCACTGTCCAAATAAATAAATAAACAAACAAACATGCTTCTCTAAAAATACTAATTTCACAGGAGAGGGAAAAAATGTTTGTGACTTACTGCACATTAAAGTAAAGAGATTTTAGTCAGAGTGATTTTGGAGCATTTCTATTGGTCCATTTATGAAATTGTTACATGAAGAAAAGCACAGCTGCCATGTTCAAATGAAATGTAGAGCAATAAATAAAAAAAAATATGTGAGTTGAGGTGGAAACCTCATTCACCTTTTATTTTGTCATTTTTAAGATTTTCATACATTGCGTTAATGATGAACTTCGATTTAAATGGCTAGAGCCCGTCGGCAGGCCCAAAGTTTTAATACACAGTTCTATTACCTAAGAATAGCTCAACCAGTTTGCATTGAAGTCCCTGTAGTTACTGAATAATAAGCCTTCGTATGAATATATAATAAGCCTGGGAATTTAAGGGGTTAATACATTGAAGCTGGAAAGACACTTATTAGCAAACCTTATCTCTTTAGTCAAATTGCACTTTTAATAGAAGGATACC
Organism: Colossoma macropomum; assembly: GCF_904425465.1. Taxonomy (NCBI): domain Eukaryota; kingdom Metazoa; phylum Chordata; class Actinopteri; order Characiformes; family Serrasalmidae; genus Colossoma; species Colossoma macropomum. The sequence goes on along the minus strand of NW_023494804.1, from coordinate 19,748,173 downwards.
ATCATTTCATGAGTTGTAGTTTTCTCTAACAGGGCATGTCAATGATTAAACTAAAATGAGAAAGTCAGAAAGCTGCAGGTATAGTAAGAGGGGGCAATATAGCAAAAAAGTATTCACTAAATAGTACATATATCACAATATTAATATTTATGAGATGAAACCTATAAGTTGCACAAACACAACAGTAGTGACAAATTCAAAAACGTTATGGAAAACTATGAGTACAAGCAAACAAATGCCAAAAATAATTGGATTAAATATGTTAATTGACATCCGATCAGCTATTTGTTACTGTAGTTTAAGATATACCAGTTGTTGTTGTTGTTGTTTACAGACTCTTTATAATTGATCTAAATCTGTCTTTTTATGTCCCTGCAGTTGTTCAATACTCTAGAAGTCCTACTAATTATCATTTGCAGACGTGGTAATTTATCACGATATGTCTAACACATTGTTATACCGCCCAGCCTAAGAGTACTTACTCATTCAGCTAAAGGCTGCATGTGAATAATCACCATTTAAAGAGGATATTTCTCTACGGTAGGAGATTTTAGAGAGGAATGTTGCTCTTTTACTCACGGGCGCATGAGACCGACACTCAGAACATCCTCGAGGTGTGGAAACGAAGCCCAGTGATCATCTGTTACTCCAGCAGTGCTGATGACTCCAGGAGCTGAGCTGATATCCTCATCACACGGAGCTCCAGAGAAGGTTTCTCCACACAGCGGCACATGTAAAAAACCCAGATTAACTCTTTAAACCGAGTTTCTCCTGTAGAAATCCTACAGATAAGCTCTTTTAAACCGAGTTTCTCCTGTAGAAATCCTACAGATAAGCTCTTTTAAACCGAGTTTCTCCTGCTGCGAGCACATCAGCTGCGTCGGAAACACAAACTTTCAGCACTTCCAGCAACTCGACTCCTCAGCAGCCGGTGCGCTCTCTCTCTCTCTCTCTCTCTCTTCTCTCTCTCTCTCTCTCTCTCGCTCTGTCTCTCTCTCTCATTCGCTCCCTCTCTCTTCATTCGACGCGAACGCGCACGCGTACACGCGCATGCAAGTACACATATATATATACACACACACACACACACAGACACAGGGATTTGTTTTTATACAATGTCGGGACGTGATGTCATGCATAAGTCCTATGTATATTCTATATACGTGAGTATCTATATACAACAAGGTAGGAACTGTATTAAGTGTCAGTAGTATTTCATAGTATAAGACGCTCCTTGCATATTATATGTATTGAATATACTTTTGTACGCAATTATAAGATAGCTGTTTTATATGTTATCCTATAATATGTAAGTAGCTATGTAAAAATAAAATGTCCCATATGTGTGTGTGTGTTTGTGTTATATATGTTGTTGCTGTCAGTAGAAAACCATGTATGTCCATTTTTTATTTTATATAAAAATGCCAGCTGTTCTTTACATTGTATTAATATGTCATGTGTCATATGATGAACGGATCAATAGAAATGATCCCAAAGCACTTGGAAAAATATATTGGTCCATTGACTCCTATTCAAAGTTGAAAAGTTGCTATTGTAAAGTAAACTACTACTGTAAACTGTAAAATTACAATTTTAGAGCATTTATACATATATGTAATAATGATATATATATATATTTCATTGTCCTAAAGGTGTACAAAAACAAGTGCACGCACACACACACAAACACACACTCCTTCAGGGTCAGTGAGCGACTAGAAACTGCTTCCTGAATTCAGAGCAGCAGAAAGACAAACAGGTAAGTAAATAAATAAAAGGATCTTATCTGCACAGACAATACGTGGAAAAAAATCTTCTGCATTAAACGTCTGTAATGAAGACCACTTGTCCAGAGAAAAAAGAGAAACACTGATTACAAAGAGCTCAAGGAAAAGAGTTTGGGAGAAGTTTATCTTTCCCTAATTACCAGAAAGAAAGCTGCATTTCTGATACTGTATGTATACAGTACTGTAAAAAGGTCTTAGTCAGTCATAAAAATAGTTTATCTTAATTGTGTTTCTGCCAGTAAAATCACTATAAAATGTTACAATAAACACACAAATACACAGAAATACTGTAAAACATTACAAAAAAAGTTAAATATGTTGGTTTTTCATTTCATTCAATGAAGGATTTACTAGCTAAACTAATCAATCCTCCATTAAAAGTATTGGCTGGTAACTGTAAACACTGGAGAGCTTTGGACGGACAGACGTTCAGTCATGTTTCGCCTCTCCTCACAATGCAAAGCAGGTGTGTTTGTCTCTCATGCATGTTTATGGCCTGTTGCTCACTCTGTACTTTGTCCTCGATTTCTCTGTTGTTTGTGAACCAGGCCGTGTAAATCACAGCAAGGATTAAGGGCAGATGGCAAACTATCAAATAAAATTAATAATATCAGAGTGATTTGGGTGGGGCTGTAAAAGTCACCGGCAGTACAATGACTCATGGAGGCAATGCTTTCTAGGACATGTACCAATTCTACTCTCCACTAATGCCAAGAAATGTCTGAATGAGCTGTAGACTGCAAAAATTATGGTTCTTCAAGGGTTCTTTAGTAAAGAAAATAGTTCTATATTGAACCATTTTGAAAAGGATTCTATATATCAACAAAAATTTTCTTCTATTGTTACATGCTTGACATTGAAACAACAGAAGGCCATCCTCAAAATGGTCCTATATAGAACTATCAACAGCACATTCTCCAGCAATTTGAAGAACCATTTCACAGTGCAAATAACCCTTAAAACATGCAGTTTAAAGTGCAGACTCTTAAAAGAATAGTTCAGTTAAAAATAGTTAATTTAATACACACCACCCCAGTCAAATATTTTTTTTTCTTTTGATAAGTTAATACATCCTTTACATGACATTGACAAGTTAATACATCCTCTACATTACATTTTTTAGGCAAGTTTCTATTTATTTGCTAAATTTATCATGTTTGGGGGGGGGGGTTGTTCTCAATATGTTAAATACAGCAAATAAACAGTAATTGTGCATTAAAGTGTGGTCTCTGTAAAGGATGTTTAAACTTACTTTTACTCAGGAAACCAACAAAAAACTTTGCAGGGGTGCCCAAACTTTTGTGTATGCCTATACATGCTAATATATACATTTGTATTATTTTTTTTTATTTTCCATTTGATATGAGTATATGAGGGGGGACTGTGATGCATTTCCCAACTGACCTCTGATGTTCTGTCATCATTCTGTAGTCTCTGTGATGCCCATAATAAGAAATTTGAATGAATTGTGTTTGTGAAAATCGCTGCTGTTGCATCCTGTAAAAAACTAAAAGGTTTCAAAGCTCAAAGTTGCATTGTCATTAAGGACCTAACATACAACTATTGTTACACACAAGCTAGGTTAACAGTTCTGCTCACTTAACTGACATTATGAGACTGGAATCTTCACCAAAACACCACATAAACCAGCACACTTTGTCAAATGTGGTAGTTTAGAGGCAGTTTGGCAGTTTTAGGCTGCAGTTTGAGTGTTGGTATATTATAGTGCTGAAGTTTAATAGCAGATTTTGTGTGATGTCATTTCAGTGCACAGGAGCGTTAGCTTGCTCGTAGCATGCGTGCAGCTGTATTCATACTCTGATTACTAAATAACCTTGCATTTCAGAGAATCCAGTGACAATCGGGGGAAAAATGTACACAGACCAAATCTATCAACTTTGGAACATTTGTGTTCACCACAGGGCACATTAGTGATAAAATGGCATTTATTTTTGCCATAGAGAAAAAAAGAAAAACAGCTAAACCTGGAGCTCCTAATATGGGCATGACACCGACTACAGAACGATGTAGGACCAGAGCTGGTTTAAGGGGAGCGTGGCCTCTTCCTATTTACCCAAAATATATAAAACATGACTGCAAAATGCCAGAGGGCGCCCACGAGCGACACTTCAGTCAATGGGGGTGAATGGAGCTAAAAGGCTAAAAACGAAGTTTTTTCCAATCACTCGCCCAGAAACTTCCTTTGATTTTAAAACAGTAGGAACCGTATTTTACTAAAAAAATCAAAGAACACGCTAGTATTACTGCTACTGAGTGCTGATTGGCTGGCGAGCGGAGCAGCTCATTGGCTGTTTGTGGTCACTGACGTCATGAACGTACATGAGACACCATTTTGAACAGAGTTAAAAAGAGCTTAAAAATATAACATATGTGTGAAAATGTTTTATGCTGTTCTGTGGTCGTGTTATGAATGTATTCCTTTACATTAAAAATATTTAAGCATTTATAAACTGTGGTTTTTCTGAAATGCGCCCTCTTAACCCATTCGTTTTGGACTCGGGAGCTCCATCTAGCGTTTGAGAAACCCAGAAGGCATTACAGGGCGGTAATTCTCCTCTCTACAAGTTCTCTGGTACGACTTCTGAGGTCTATGAATGTATTACCGTCTTTCTGGTTTATACATAAAGTATATCTGAGGCAATAATGCTAATATTGTTAATGAATGAAATGGAACAGCCGCAATTAACAATAGCCAAACACATTCATGCTAATTGCTGGCTACTAGCTTTCATTCACTGCTAGCTCCATTAGCCTGTTTGGTTGCCAGGCAAATACATACAAGGTTAGCAGAAGAATGTAACTAGATCCACATAAACTACAAGAGCAAAAAGTTACACATTCTGTGGAAGTGCAGTGGCTCTGCAGGTTCTTGGTTTCCCTGCCTGGTGAAACCTGATTCAGCTCAGAAAAGGTTTTATGAAAAGCTGATGATTTTGACCAAAGTGTGTCTGAGTAAACTGTAAACTATTCAAAGCTGTGGGTTTGCTGCATTCAGACTGAAAAGCTCTGCTTATCCCCATCAACACTTATTGGTGGTAATAAATATGTACACGTTCTCATATTAAAGCAATATAACTATAGTTTTATCTGGAAATCAAGCATAACTCTGAGTGGTCACAGGCATCTCATGGCTGCTAATTGCCACTAGAGGGCAGTACAGCATTGCTTTTTTATGCCTCTGAACTTCGTTGTCCCTCATAACACTATTAACTGAATTAGCACTGTCACTAACTGATTTGACAATAAATCGAGTACTTATAAGATATGTGATGCAAACTGACTTAACTGAATGTTAACAAACCACGTACAGCCTTTCAACGACTCCAAAATGCTTTATTGAGAACAAAAAAATAACTGATACAGCCTTCAAATAGATATGATTAAAAAATATAAGAATACTATGATGCCAAAAAATGTATATAAATGGATGTGTCCATTAGGCTTACTGTAACAGAGGACAGTAGGAGATCTTTAAAGGTGCATTATAAATAGATATACACGATATCAGAATCATATTGGTATCGGCAGATATATACTTAAAAAATTGACAGATTTGGCTGATATGTCAAATCAGTATTTGATATATTTTTGTACTCCTGAAGAGCAGAATGTTAGGTGATGCTGGGTTAATACACTAAAACATCTGTATTTCTAACCCAGTAGAAATTAATGTTATATTTCTCTGTAATGCTAATCTTGGTGGATCTAATCCCAAATGTATAAATCTGATAAATGTTAATCTATCTACCTCAACATCAGCAGATATATACATATCAGATACCAGCTCACAATTCCCATATCAGTGCATCTATCATTATATAATTACGCAAACCGCCAATAACGATCACCAGTTCAATGAAAAGATACATTTTAATTAAACATGACAGCCCTACTCTTAATCAAACAAGCATTACTAACCTAAAAATAATTAATTATGCATGTTTCTATTCTGAAAGTACCCATAAACAGACCATTGGCGCTCTCAGAAATGCTGAATGGTGAATAAATTCTCAAAACCCTAAAATCAACCACAACTATTATGTTGCTTCTTCATTTTTCAAACCACTGACAAAGTACAACACTGGTTCTCGCAGCTCAATACACATCATCACATAAACTCCTCATAGGAGCAAATAGAGCAAATGGATAAGATGATGTCCACTATTTCTTTTTGGCTTTTCATACATAGTGCTAAAATAAATACTCTGTTTTGTATAACACAGAGGTACATTCAGACTTTGGTACAAGAACTAAAGGAAGCACATACACTCCTGTGCTCATGCTGTACCTCAGATATTCTAAAGCTGGCTGCGGGTTCCCTGCTGGAGGAAAACTAAAGATTCACACAGGGAGAAAATACAAAGGCATGTCATGCAGCTTTGGCCATAAGGACACAAAGGAAACAGCAGGTGTCCAGAGATTTCAGATGGCTGGTCAGCATGCTGGCCATCTTTGCCTGCAGTAGGGTCAATCATCAAAGTCTGGAATGTCATCATATGAGTAACCACGGTAACCCTTGGAGGCGTAATAGGCGATCCTCAAGTGATAGAAACCAGGCAGAAATATAAGGATTCCGATGATGAGGACGGGAATCGTGCGATCCCGATGCTGATGAAAAAAAGGAAAATATTCAGATAATATATACCCATTTCGAATGTCTAATATGCTTAAAGATATGCTGAAATGAATGGGCTGCCGTATGAGAAAATTCTAATATAAGTTTTTATAGTGAATTAAATTAAATCAGACAGACATCTAAATAAATCTCCCTAAGTCAGATGTGATTTACTTAATTGAACATGGAAAGGATGCAGAGAATCCAGTTATCAGCATTGGGAAGGCTGAGACAAGCTACTGGCTGATCTTCAGCTCAGTTAAGCTGATTATCACAATGGAAGCCAATAGAAATTTTGATCTTACAACTGCAGAATTACCTTAGAATGTTTGTGGGGACAGGAAGGTGACCGAGTGCAAAAGGTGCTGAAATTTGTTTTGTTAACTCACTGTAACTTCAATGGAGCCAGCCAAAAGCAAAGACCCGATAATAATCAGTAAAGACCCAACCAGGAACAGGAACATTGCCAGTGCGATGGCTTTGTATGGAACTTTGGGTGGACTTCTCTTGAACTGTTAAACAATGAACAGTCATAATTATGAGAGCCAGTAATAGTAACCCATAGGCAGTTACTGTCAGTAATAACAAATTCGTATCATTTTAAATAAATTATTTCTCACTCTCAGCTCATTGAAAGAAGCAAAAAAGTTGTTTCAAAAATGCAGATGGTAAATTTTTAATTGATGCGTTGTGTGTTTATGAGAGAGGAAATTTATTATGATTTGAAATTGATGAAAAGTTATTGTGTGTACAGTCGTTTTGCAGAAAGAAAACCCAAACTCAACATTTTTGCCATGTTTTTGCCTGTTTTTTGCCAACAAAATAAACAGTAAAAATGCAAATGCAAAACTTAAACAGAATCAAGTACAAACACAAGTCATTACAATGTAATTAATTATGTAATCATGCAACTACATTCAACCAGTACAGCAAAGCAACAGTAATAACTGTAGATTCTAAGGGTTAACAAAAGCTTGAAACGTGAAGCCGTGTTTGAAAACACCTCAGTGTTCCTCACCTGTAGATCAATGTAGCCTTCATCGCTGTCTGCTACTCTGGAATACTTCACCTTGTTGTTTGAGATTCCTCCGCTGGACATCCCGTTTCGAGTGGACATCATAATCTGGACTTACAAAGAGAGCACATAATAAGTGCAGGATAGCACAAAAGACACTACAACATCAGCACTGAAGTTCTCATCGGAGTAGCTTCCAAGTTGCAGTTATATGTCGTTATAAAAATGCAATATAGTGACCCCAACCTAACAGAAGATTTCAAAATATGCAGAAAGTCAGCCATACAGAGGTACAGACAGGTTTTGTTCACTTTGATGAACAGCAATGACTTCCATTTACTCATTTCCATGTATGAAAGTATGGATTGAATGGATTTATACTCCTCTGAGCATTCTCAAATGATACTTTCACTTCTTCCGAAGTTTTGTGAAAGTAATCTGCTATTTACTCAGTCCTGTATTTTTCCTAAAAGAGACATTCCAACATTTTTTTTAATTTTCTGCATAATTCAACTTTTACCGTGTAAACAAAGTAATTTCAAATGGTCTGATGTACAAGCCTAATTCTAAAGAAGTTGGGACGCTGTGTAAAATCTTAATAAATGTAAATAAAAACAAAATGCAATGATTTGCAAATCTCATATACCCATTTTTTTACAAATGACCCAGGACTGTTGAGCAGCTAGAATCCTACATCAGAGCAGAATAGGATAACATTCCTCCCCCAAAACTCCAGCAATTGCTCTCCACACTTCCCAGACTTTTACAGACTGTTGTTAAAAAATGAGGGGATGCTACATAATGGTAGACATGGCCCTGTCCCAACTTTTTTGAGATGCGCTGCTGCCATCAAGTTCGGAATGTGTTAATATTTTTCATCAAATGGTAAAACGTCTCACTTTCAACATCTGATATGAGTTCTATGTTCTATTGTGAATAAAATATGGGTCTATGAGATCTTAATGAGATCTTATGAGATTCTGTTTTTATTAACATCTATTTACATTTTACACAGTGCCCCAACTTTTCTGGAATTGGGGTTGTAAAACGCTCCTTTCTAAAGAATCTTACTGAGTCAGAATTGTTCACACTGGTGGTGATAGGAACTAGACATAGAAGAGTTTACTGCCTCTAAAAACTCCCTCACAGAAAGTTATTACATAAAATGGTTATGAATACACTGCCAGATGTCTGGTCATTTTGGATAGCAAATAAAATGGCTATTTTATCTACTTTAGTCATTATTAATGGTAGTAATAATGCTTGTATAAAATTCATTTCATTGGAATAATAATACTGGAGTACAAACAATGGAGTACGGCTTTAGAGTACTCCATCCACCACTGATAGAAATGGAGCGCAGGATTACTGACACCACAATACACTACATATTTTTATGGCTAATCCAGTCCAGTAACACAGCCTTAGACAAGGAAAACAACTTTGCTCTAGTTAGACTAGTTACAAAAGATGGTTCTTCAAAGGTTCTTTAGTAAAGGGAATGGTTCTACTTAGAATGATAAGTTCTACATTTCATGTTTAATGAGTTTCTTCTATTGTTACGATGTCAAGCTTTTACGAATAGCAGAACACATTTTGGTGCTATATAGAGCCACTTTCAAAAAGGTTCTATATAGAACCATATACAACACATTCTCCACCAATCTGAAGAACCGTTTCACCATGCAAAAAAATAAATAAATAAACATTTAAGCATGTAAAAGCATCTATTTCGAACTCATGGTCCTAAATAGAACCATTCCCTTTACTAAGAAACCATCTTTTTTAAGAGTGTATTTTGGTTTAGCTGAAGTTTAAGTTAGTAGTTAGTATCTATACCTAAAAGAAGCACTGTTAGCCATCAAATGCAACCAGTCAAACTTGACAACACTGGCTGCGAGGCTGAAGTTCGCTTCTTATTCTCCAGCTTCTTGTTCGAATTTTCCCGTTCCACCTTAAATGGTGCAGCAGTTCTTATTTTAACGCCTGGGACACCAGAATCCAACTACTGCACCATTTAAGGTGGAACGTCAAAATTGGAGCTGGCGAATGAAACTGACTTCAGCTTCGTACACCGGCTGCCATGTACACGATATAAAATCACATTGATAAGGCTCTGTAGATTAAACATACTTTAAAAATTTAATCTTAGGCTAGTAGGTTAGCCAAGTTAGCTAGGTTTGCTAGCTAATCAGCTCTGCTAGTATTTTTGGCGTAAGCTAATTTAGCCCAGCTAGCTAACAACAGGGCAAAAATAGGAAAGGGAGGGGGAAAAGATAGATTAGAATATTAAACGAGCATGTGAGGTTACTAAATATGCTATCTAAAGCTGCGGTTCTCTTGCCAGGCTGCACAAAGACAAGAAAACTAAAGAAACGTCGCTAAGATGAAGAAGAAGTCAGCTAGTTAGCTAACCAGCTACTTACTCACTTCTGTGTTCTACATTGTTTACTTCCTGTTTCCTCGCAGCTGCGCGCTGTGGATGATGATGTCAAATTAAAGGAGAATTACGATTATTTATTTATTTTTTTATTTCAGCCTTAATTAATGGTTAAGATATAAATAAAGTCATTTAGAGTGGTTTGGTGTGAAATCATACGTTCTAAAGAAAATTGCAGTCAGAACTGTTCACAGTGGTGATGATGGGAACCAGACGTCTGATACGTTTAATGCTTCTAAAAGCTATATTACGTGAAGTTATTGCAGGAAATGGTGATGAATACACTTCTTGATACCTGAGATGTTGCTTAATGGTAGTTTTGATATAAAGTTTTGGCCTACAATTATTATTTTTTTAAAATAAATCCTGTAAATTGTTTCAGGGTTTTGGAAGGCAAAACAGTACAGAGATGGAAGGATCCATCGGCTATGTATTGGTATTGACTGATCTGCAGCACAAATATGTGATCGAACGATATTTCTTTAACTTAGCCGATGCTGAGAGCTGATCAGTGACGTCAAATATACAAGCCGTTTTGCCTGAGGCGCCAGAATGTAACTGCTGCACCATTTAAGGTGGAATGGGGATGTTCAAACAAGAAACAAGAAGAAAGCCAACTTCAGCCTTATCATATCTATTTGACTAATGAAAAACATTTTTCCAGAAGTATATTACATATTTGGCTCCTGTTATGCTGTAAACCCACTGTGTGAATGTGTAGATTTAATTAAAACAGTCTGTTGTCAAAGCTTTGAGGATTAGTTCCTGTTAGCTTATTAGCATCCGAGCACTAATACAGCCTTTGCAGGGGCTGAAAATAAAAATAAGGTACAGAGCTAACTTACAAAAGCGATTGTATGTCAGCCCTTCTAGCCGTATCAGTTCATTAAAAAACCGTGTAGGAGGAGGACTGTTTTGACCTGTTAGCTGTGCCAGTTACGTAGGCTTTGGTTATATAAGGGGAGACAGAATGTAAATGCTGCAAATTCGAACAAGAAGGTGGCAAAAAAGAAGCTGGCTTCAGCTTTTGAGGGAGTTGAAGGTGTGAAAAGGGATTAAAAGGGAAAAGTCGCTATGTTTCTGCTTGACAGATGGGTAAAATTCACTTATTTTGCTATTTCACAGAATCAGTAGGTCAGCATTGTTTTGTCCCATTGTAATGTTTTGGTTAGCTTTGCAGTAGCAACAGTTTGCTAACCACACCTAGCTAGTTACATTACTTGCTGAGTTGTTTTCTCCAACATTATGTGATGGCATTTGTCTGTACAATGTTTGTGAGGGGTTTTGTGGCCCGGAGATCTGTAAAAGTGTAGTTTGTCTTCTCCGTCTTTAACTTTAGCAGCCAGCCCTTCCCTCGATCTGTAATGGCTATCGGGCGATCATGCTGAAAGGCAATCGGCGATAAGTATTGGCCCCAAAAACACTGATTGGTCCATCCATAAAAAAATTCACCCAAAGAAAATATACTCTTTTGGATTTACCACTATTTTATCATTATCAGCATTACATATAAAACTTAGAAGATGGGTGAAGGTTTGCTGGTTATTTTGGATAACAAATAAAAAGGCTATATTTGTGTTACAACATTGCGACTCCTGGTTCCTATCACCACCACTGTGGAGAAACCTGAGTCTACATGTTTCTATAAAATGCACCATTCCATATTAAATCATTTTGAATGACTTTGTTTACATCTCAAAGGCTCTAAACAGTATTTTGTTCTATATTGATGCTCCAGAATACTTAAAAACTGTTTCTTACAATTTACTAGCCTGATTCTGCAACTACATAACATAACTTTTTGTAGTAGCTCCAAAATAATTCATTTACTTAATAATAAGCCTTAGGATGACTGAATATTAAGCACCGAAAGTTCAGATGCTGACAGAGAGGAATACTGAAACATTAGCCTCAGCACTGCCATCATTATAGAACTGTGAGATATATGCAATTTGCATACTTTTATAGAAGCATCTGAAACGGATGAATTTTATCTGCAGCTCTCACCAAGGAACAATTATGGAATTACATCCCATCAAATCTCCATCACTTCATCGCACTTACTGAAATGTCCACGGCACTCACCGACTTCATTGTTATTCACAAAAGCTGCAGATGAATTCAAGACATTCAAGTTTCTTATCTGCCTCTCATGGCTCTGAATATTTGCCCTCCTCCTCAGATCAAAATGTGCTTTAATATCACGCTGGAAGATGGAGAACACAGAAAGCCATTTCACAGCTCACCAATTCACCTCTGCCATTAGCGTACATAATCAGTCCTGCTGGCAGAAAATCAGCATCTACGGTAACAACCTCACATCAGTTCTGCAGCCTCATGGGTACAACCAAGAGGAATGTACCCATAACAATTTACAGTGCCTGTTGTTCAGGGTGAAAAGCAACTGTGGTGCTTAAAGAGCCCATATCCTACTTTTTTGGTGGCATAATTCATATTTACATGACAATTTCCCAACCTTTCTTTATTCTTAGAGTTAAAAGATCTCTGGTTACTGTTCCTTTAAGACTGATTTATGCAAATTACCTCTGTTTTGTTTGGTGCCCTCATTAAAAAAGCAGTCCAGTCTGCAACACTCTTTATAAATTTAGCATGAATGGGCAGAGCTGAACTGCTGTAAGCTGAATGGGTGGATTTATGAGAATGCAGTTTTTTTGTAACATTATTAAACCAGTTTATTTAAAATGGGGATTTTTCTGCAGCTTTGATTCTATGCATTGACTGTATAGACTGTCTATGGACTGTATAGACTGTCTATGGATTGTCTATGGACTGTATGGACCAAATATTTCAGTAGTGACTGTTTCAGTAGTGACAATTTTAAATCATTTTGAGCAGAATTCAGAAACAATTAGACCATGCTTATCGTTCCACACTGATTCTCACACTTTGTGACACATTTATTTGCAGTCTCACTTCCTGCTCTAAAGTGTAGGTGTGGCTAAAATAAGACTTCGCCTATGGACTAAAACACTTTGTATTTTGTGTTGTGAAAATGTGGGACAGCAATTTTTAAATAAAGTTTTTAAATTTAACAAACTCAAGAGATGAAATTTTTATATGTAAATTCATATATCAATAAAAGAATACTATACTAGACAACAATGCTATAAAAACTCATCCTTTAATTTATTTAATATTTAATAGCTGAAAACAGCCAAGGTATTCATTTTACCTTGCCAGGAAAAAAAGCAGAAGAATTTTACAGAAAATGTTGTTAAAGCCTCCAAATCCAATCATAATAATAAATATATCAGTATTTAATTTCTCCATTCTTTTGCACCTTCCACTTCAACTTCAACTCTTCTGTCCTTCTAATTCTAAAACTATCGAGTTACAGCTGTGTCCTCCCAGCAAAACCTGGACATCTGAGATGTGGAGTAAGTTTTATGGACCGTGGAGTGTGTAATTAGGATCACTGGGATGGTGAGAAGCAGAAAATGCTAAACAGTGAAAAAATATCCCTGCAGATTTCTTTAAAAACTGAGAGTGAGTCCCCTGAAAAGAATGGAAGCTGTAATAAAGGTGAAGGGTGAACATTATATGATGGGTATTGTATTTAGTTGTTTAATTTTCTGTTATGTATATGTTTTATGTCAGCTTCCTGATGCTGTAAAATTAATAATTTGTACTTAATGGTAAATCTGACTGGAAAATAATGGAAGTGCTGTTTTTTTATCTTTTGCACAGTAGTGTGGAGATATATAGAGATAAAGGTTGTACTGACACATTATTGAATGGGACATCATAGAACCACCATCCTCTCAAAAAATGAACTCTTTCACAGGCATATAGCTACTTTCTCTTCAAATAACACATGTACACTTCTCTTAAGATTAGTTGTCCAGGTCTGTATACATTATAAAATGTGCATGGATTCTCTGCCCACTGAGCAAGTCTCAAACTTTTCTTCCTCGTCTGAGAATTTCAAACACGCACCCAGTTGATTTGGTGAATTAATTAGACTTTGAAATGGTTTGGAAATTAGTGTGGCTTATCTTCCACTTCCAGCCAACTAAGTTGACAATTGGCCTGAGCAATCTCCCAGCAGCCACCTTCTCCTGTTCTGAATAACTTAGCACAAACGAGCCTCCTCTGAATAAATTAGCACACATTAACCTGCAGGTGAGGAAGAGAATAAAGGTGGAGTTTCTGATTCTGAAAGTTGCACATTCAATGAGTTGAACAGTCCAAATTCATGCACACAGGATTTAGCAGCATGTTTATTTAAGCACAGACTGCTTGTAGATGTCCACTTATCCAGTGTTTCTTCATTAAAGTAATTAATACAATGTTTGTTGCTCCTTTGCTGCAGTAACAGCCTCTACTCTTCTGGTAAAGGCTTTACACTAAATGTTGGAACATTGCTGTGAGGATCTGATTGCATTCAGCCACAAGAGCATCAGTGAAGTCAGGTACTGATGTTGGGTGATTAGATCTGGATCACTCCATCTCAACCCAAAGGTACTGGATGGAGCTACATCACTCCAGAAAACTTGCATTGGGCATTGTAACCTTAGGCTCATGTGCAGCTGCTCCAGATCATCCCTTTCTATTGGTCAATGCTTTTCTATGAACGTTATACAAGCTGTGTGGGGGCAACTGACTGAATTCACTATTTAGAAGGGTTCTCTAGATACTTTTAGGCATATTAGTGCATATGTGAATCTTTTACGATTCTATCTTTGCTTTAGCAAGATCTAACAGTTGTGCTATGTGCACTGTCTGGCCACTATTGACCAATAGAAAGGCATTGTCCATTTTTTAAAGTTCACTTAGCATACAGTTAAGTTAAAATAGATGTTCAAATACAACTTCAAGGTGGATGTAGTAGAGTGGTTCACCCAGTTGGTCCTTCATAGCCTAGCAACTACAACTATGTCTGAGATACCTCTGAAAAAACTTTACAATATGTTGTAGCATGTTTGTAAATGTGAAAACTCGCCCAAGAGTTTGGTGGAAAGAGTGAATTGTTATTCATTTCTCAAATGGTATGATTTGAAACTTTAACCCTTCTGTTATGTTCAGCTATAAGGAACAGCAACATTTTTCTGGGGTCAAATTGACCCGATGCATCTTTAACCATCTGAAAGAAGTTAACAATATTATTTTTCTCCATAAACATTATCTTTAGCTCAATTAGCATTAATATTTAGTGTAATAAATTTTTTCACCTCTTACGGATCATTGTTTACTTATAATACTTCACTCATTTTTCATTAAAATATATATATCGCTGCTGTCGGGACAAAACCTTTTATCTCCATTTATGTCGTTTTTGACATAATTTGAAAATACCTGTTGCCCTTTACACTGTGTGTAAATTTCATGGAAATTACCCAAAATTACTTAGAAAAAAGTCTGGTTCCACTGACTTACATTAAAAGTAAAGCATGTATTAAAAGTATGTTTTTTTTCTTATCCTGTGAAGTTTCCATTTTGGAGAAAGTTTTCTTCTGACAAGAGCGATATATGTTTTTTTTTGTTTTATTTTGTTTTGTTTTTTTGGACATTGGCAAAAACTAGACATTCAGCACATTTGGTTATTTATTCTTATTGATCTATTTTCTGTCATAGAGGCATGTCAATTAATACAAACAAAACATATCTTTTGTTCTGGGTTGAACTGACCCTTTCAAATCACAACAAATGAGCCAGCAGAAAAGGTTTCATACTCCAAAAATGATTAAAAATATTTTTCTTGTATTTTAAAACTTTGAAACAGATCAGTTAGAGCTGCAGCCTAACAGGAGGGTTAATAATGTTTACATATTTCTTCAAACTATTTCAGTGAGAGGAGTCTGTTTTTCCATAATATGGGCCCTCTGAAACTCATTGATTTTGCTTCCTCTTATGAGAAAGAGCTGCAATTGCCAGTAGTTTTCATTCACAAGCTTTCATGTGAATGAATGATTTTCCTGCTCACATCGATCTCCACCCACAAATACACAGCCAATATACCACTTTTCTATTTTTGATGGACATCAAAATGTCTTGTGGCCATAGACCAGGAACTTCTTTGGCAAACGGCTCCTCAGCACACTGTGCAGCAGCTCCTTGCATGCACGCTCGCCTGGCAAACTCTGTCTCTCAACAATTTGCAAGCGCCAGTGTTGGTTTACATCCAGAGCCACTTCCAAGACAATCTTTGAGCAAAACTCTTAAAATTCTGAGCACGCTTCCATAGAGTGAAAGAAGAGGAGAGGAGATGGAGTTTAGAGACGATACGATGCAGACATGGCCTTTAGCGCTGATGAAAAACCACTATTTATCAATATAAACATTAAAGCACTTATACTGCCACTCCAGGGGCTCGGCTCCAGAAGAGCTGTCAGGAGCGCTGATTGTTCGGCCGCGTTTCATCAAGCAGAGCCAATACTGAGAAATTAGAAAACAAATCACAGTGATGGATAACAAGTCAATTCAGCCAGAGAGAGAGAGAGAGAGAGAGAGAGAGAGAGAGAGAGAGAGAGAGAGAGAGAGATTGTGACAGAGAGACAAAGAGAGACAGTAAAAGTGAGAAAGAAAGAAAGAGAAAGAAGAAAGACAGTGAATGAGAAAAAGAGGAGAGAGAGAAAGAAGAGGGGATAGATAGAGAACAGAAAGAAAGAGAAAAGGTAAAAATGAGTGAGAGAGAGAGAAAGAGAGAAAAGGAAGCCAGAGAGAAGAAAGGAGAGAGAGAGAGACAGAGAAAGAGCACCCAGATAGAAGGGGAGAGGAGAGAGAGAATGTGTATTTGAGAGTGGCAGGAGAGAGAGAGAGAGAGAGAGAGAGAGAGAGAGAGAGCAAAAGAGAGAGAGAGAAGGAGAGAAAGAGAGGGAGAAAGTAAGAAAGACAAGAGAGTAGATAGAGAAAGACGAGCGAGTAGATAGAAAAAGGAGAGAGATAAAGAGAAAGCATGAGTGAGGGAAGGAAGGAGAAAGAAAGACAGAGAAAGGGTGGCAAGAGAGAAAAAGAGGGAGAGTGTGAAGACAGAAAAAAAGGAAAAGGTAAAGAAAGAGAGAGATTGTGAGAGAGAGATAGTGTGAGAAAGAGAAACAAAAAAGAGACAGTGAAAGTGAGAGAAAAAGAGTAAGAGAGAGGAGAAAAAATTAGAAAAAGAGGAAGAGAGAAAGAAAGAAGAGAGATAGAGAAAATAAACAGAGAGAACAAGGTGAAGAAAGAGCATGAGTGAGAGAGAAAGGGAATAGGAAGTGAGAGAAAAGAAAGGAGCAAGGTGAGAGTGTGTGTGAGAGGCAGGAGAGAGAAAAAAGGAGAGTCATAGAGAGAATGAGTGAGAGAGAAGAGTGAAAGAGAGAGAGAAAGAGAGAAAAGAGAACAGAGAGAAGATACTAGAAGAAGAGGGTAGATAAAGAAAAGTGACTGAGAGAAAATGAGGTAAAGAGAGAGCATGAGTCAGAAAGAAGGAGAAAGAGAAAGAGAGAGAAAAAGCAGCAAGAGAGAAAAACAGAGAGAGAGAGAGAGCATAGACAGAAAAGAAAGGAAAAGGTAAAGAAACAGAGTGAGTGAGAAACAGAAGGAGAGAGGAGAGAGAGTATGAGACAAAGAGAGAGGGGATGAGTAAATGAGAAATTGAGAGAGAAGCTAAGGTAGAGGGGGAGGGGGAGAGAGACACAGAGAGAGAGCGTAGAGAGAGAAAAAGGTAAAGTGAGTGTGTGAGAGGCAGGAAAGAGAGAGAGAGAGAGCGAGAAAGGGAGAGTGATAGAGAGAATGAGTGTGAGAGAAAAAGAGTGAAGGAGAGAGAAAAAAGAGAGGAGAAAGAGAAGCAGAAAAAGAGAGAGAGAAAGAATGTACTAGAAGAAGACGGCGGATAGAGAAAAGAGACAGAGAATGAGGTAAAGGGAGAGCATGAGTGAGAGAAAGAGGGAGAAAGAAAAAGCAGCGAGAGAGAAAAAAGTGCAGACAAAGAAAAGAAAGGAAAAGGTAAACAAAGAGAGTGAGTGAGAGAGAAGGAGAGATGAGAGAGAGTGTGTGAGACAAGGGAAGAGAGAGAGGGGAGAGTAAAGGGGAATCGCGAGAGAATGTGAGGTAGAGGGGGGGGGTGAGAGAGAGGGGGGTTAATTCTCTTCACTGCCACAGGCCGACGTGTCACCAGTTCATAAAGCCATAAATCACTCTGCTGTGCCTCAGTGCTGCTCTGCTCTCTTTCATTAGCAGCAGCGACCTTCAGCGATGGCTGCTATAATGATCACCTGTTGACAAATAACAGCTCTTCAATCGACGAGTCATTTACCAGCAGAAAGCTGGAGGAGGAAACTTAACCCTGCACTACAGCACATAAACAAAAACTACAGTTCACTGTACACATCTGAGCCACATACAGTACAGGATCAGAAGTATTTGGACACCTCTTTGAATAAGTGAATTCTTATTACTATGTTGGTTTGAAGAATCCAGTTAGAAGAACACAGAATTGGTTCCTTAATTCTTGCTACACTCCATCCATCTCATAGATTTGTTCAATTTCATCAGCAGCTCATCTGATTTAATTTAATGAAGGCATGATTTAAATATTAATTAAAAACTTGATTAAATACTGAACTTCCTCAAGGAGAGCTTTTTTATTTTCTCAGTGACCTTTTGCACAGACTTTTCTGCTGGAGCTTTTAAACACCTCAGTGTCACTGCTGGACTGCGAATTGTCCACCAACCAAAAATGTCCAGACAACAGTGTCCTGTGATCACTGATGAAGGACTAGATCATGACTGTGCAGCAACAGTTGAGCTACTGTCTCTGATTTTACATCTACAAGGTGGACTGACAAGGTAGGAGTGTCTAATAGAGTGGACAGTGAGTGGACACAATGTTTCAAAAACTCCAGCAGTACTGCTGTGTCTGATCCACTCGTACCAGCACAACACACTCCAGCACCACGTCAGTGTCACTGCAGTGCTGAGAATGATCCACCACCCAAATAATACCTGCTCTGTGGGGGTCCTGGTGGGGTCATGACCATTAGAGAACAGGGTGAAGATGCTGGAATTCTTAAACACTGTGTCCACTCACTGTCTACTCTATTAGAGTATATATATATATATATATATATATATATATATATATAGATGTGTGTGTGTGTATAGACAAATTGGGACACACCTTTTAATCATTGAATTCAGGTGTTTCATTCAGTTCCATTGCCACAGGTGTATAAAATCAAGCATCTAGCCATGCAGTCTGCCTTTACAGACATTTGTAAAAGAATGGATTGTTCTAAAGAGCTCACTGGGCGTGGTATATTAATATGATGCCACTGCAACAAGTCAGTTTGTGAAATTTCTTCCCTCCTAGATATTCCCCATCAAATGTGAGTGGTATTATTGAAAAGTGAAAGTGTTCAGGAACCACAGCAACTCAGCCATGAAGTGTCAGACCACGTAAAGTTACAGAGCGTGTCGCTGAGTGCTGAGACACATAGTGCATAAAAGTCACCAACTGGAAATGTATTCTTTGAAGTGACGATTCACGCTTCTCTATCTGGCAGTCTGATGGATGAGTCTGGGTTTGGTGAACACCAGGCGAACAATAAAGTTGGTGGAGGAGGGATAATGCTATGGGGTTGTTTTTGAGGGGTTGGCCTAGGACCCTTAGTTCAGTGAAGAGAAATTTTAATGCTTCAGCATTACAGGACATTTTGGACATTTGTATGCCTCCAGCTTTGTGGGAACAGTATGGAAAAGGCCCTTTTCTGCTCCAGCATGATTGAGCCCCAGTGCACAAAGCAAGGTTCATAAAGGCATGGCTGGGTGAGTTTGGTGAGGAGGAATGTGTAGGTATCCACATAGTATATATATAAACCCAATGACAGCTGGGATAGGCTCCAGCACCCCACCGCGACCCAGAAGGATAAGCGGTTTAGATGATGTATGTATGTATGTGTGTGTATATATATATATATATATATATATATATATATATATATATATATCTTCTTTTCTCTTCTTTCATATAGAGAGTAAGAGAGAGAGAGAGAGGTGGGCAACTAACCAAAGCCCCCCCTCCAACACCAAATGATGGCAGAGAAAAGCAGGGGGTGGGGGAATGAGCTGAGGCTCCTTCACTCTGTGGGGAGCTGGAAGGATGCTGTGCGCAGAGATGCTGCTGTCAAACTAATTTACTCTTTCTTCTCAATTAAACTACCATTTCCAATCATTTGGACTCTTCAGACTACTGTGAGAGAAGGATTCTTGAGTCAAAGGTATGTTTTTGTTGTTTTTAAAAGTAGACTCGTTTAACTTGAGAAACTGAACAAACGTGAGGTGAAACGTGAAATCAGAATGTTGAGACATAATGTGTAATTTATGAGAAAACAAAAATGAAGAAAGAATGTACTTCAATCAGTTTGAGATTCAGATGGGATAACTTTGTGTCCTTAGTTTTGTCAGGACCAGAAATGATCAAACTAGTGAGATACGTTATGAGGTGTTTGAGGTAGATGTCTTTCAGACTGAGCCAAAAACAGTAGCAGCACTTTAACATGCTGTGGTTTATTATCATGAGCTTTTAAAACAGATTTCCTACCTTCTGAAATATGCTCCAGGCAAAAAGGAGAATTGTACAGCTTTGTACTGTTTACTCCGTTTCCAGCTTTACATAACCCTGTTCATTTTTTGGTAGCTTTATAAATGACTGAACAGTGCTGTCTACTGGTGGGATTACGTTACTGCAGCATTGTTTAAAATTGAATGAAAAATTCCAGTATTCAGCATATTTTATTGTTTCTTTACTGGGAGAAAATGCTGTTTAATCAAGAAATGGCCAGTGACATTATGTCTTGGCAGGAGACTTTTTCCCCATTAACTTATTAAAGAGCGAGCTGATTTAATGCCGAGTCTAAACGTCTCTTACATTCAAGAGAGAAAATCCCAGGACAGCAGGGTTATGCTGATGAGATGCTGAAGACAAAGAGTCAGTGTAGATCAGAACTGGCCAAAGTGAGGCCCACAGGCCAGAGTTGGCCAGCAAGGACCTTTGACTGGGCATGGCAGGAGGTTGCCCTAAATCCCTCAACACCAATAAACTTTTTATATAACTTCTTAGTTCTTATTTTTAAGATTTTTTTTTTATTGAAATTCTTCTTGTAACAAGACAGAAATGGACAAAAATCACAACAAGCAGCGGCACACGGAGGACATTTAGGGACCACTGGAAAGAACAATATCTTTTCAGGGAGTTTAAAGATTAAACTGTCTGCTTCATATGTGAGGAAACCATTGCATTGCTCAAAAAACAATATTTAACAACAATATTGTCATTATGAAAGCACACATGCTCTAAATGTAAATACAACGCATAAACAGTAACAAGCCAGCTGTTTTGTCTTTTTGGCCCACCACAAAAACCCTATACTTTGGCCCCAAGGACAACATTTTAAGCACCCCTGCTGTAGATCCACATGACCATTTCAGGGTTTGTGTTCAAAGACCTTTTAGAGGAAATATATAACACGTTACACATGTACAAGCAAAAATAGATCAGAGATCAATAAACTAACAGCCCAAATGAGTCAGATTATTACTACACGCCAGTATCTTCCATTAGAGCAATAATTTCAAGATTTAAGATCAGTGATTGATCAACAGTTCATTTGCAAGGAAACAATGTTAGAAGAGTGGAAACATTGAATATACCTGTAAAAAAAATATAAAGGCTATTAGTGCCATGGCAACATACAAAAAAAGCCTCTGCTGTTAAGGAGAAATAAGACCACCTGGGATTGGATACTGTGCTCAGACCAAAAGGCACCTGCTGTAAATGGTAAGGGTGGATCATTGATCCATTTGGATTGCTTTGCTGAAAGTGGCCACCAGGGCTGTTACCAAGCGAATTTCCCTAAGGCTTTGGAGTATCGGTGCAAAATAAGGCAATTCTGGAAGGTGGTCAATTTTCTACAAAAAAAAAGCAGGGGTGCTTAATCGTGGTCCTGGAGACGTACCACCCTGGAGAGTTCAGGTCCAACACACCTGGCTCTGACATTCAGGTTCCTGTGAAGGCCCTTTATTACCTAGATCAGGTGTGTTAAATTAGGGTAGGCGTTAAACTCTACAGGGCAGTAGATCTCCAGGACCGGGATTGGGCACCCCTGACTTAAAGGGTACTTCCACCCATTTATCAAGACTGGCCAAACTTCCATGTGTCTTCTGAGTTCTTATATCTAATGTTAATGACGGTCAAGCAGTAGTAAATCTCTCTCTTTAAAAAAACTTCACATTACTTAGTTATATTAGAATCCCTTTATAGCTGCAAGTATCTTTAAAAAACAGGGATTGCAAACCTTTGAACGTTGTTCTGCATCCTGCTAGTATCTTATTTTGCACGGACCCTGGAAAAACGTGCAGAGGGCAGTAAAAATCAGCATTCCGCTAGTGTGATGGGAATGTTCAGTATCCTTGTTACCCCGGACGGATCGGCACGGTCAGCAAGTATGTGAAGGACGTGCTTTAAAACTGTTGCGCATGCTCATCTGAGTGGTGAAGAATTCATTAAGGACATTGACTCCTCCTCTGCGGCCCACTGAGAGGTCTGTTAGAGCAAAGTGCATCCTGGATCACAGCCAGACGCTCAGGAGCCGTGGAGGAATTACTTATGCAGGGACAAATCAGAAATGCATGCCACAGAGAGAGCTTGTTGCAGCTCCTTTATGTAAGTCCTCAGTCTTTTCACTCAGAGCTTCTCATGTGCGATCATAAGGATGAGCTCCTAAGGCAGAGAACTGTGTACTATGACTCAACTTTGGTTAACTTTTGGTGAATGTTTGACCATGCTAGTCATCTCAAATATGCTGTTAAAAACATTCTCAACTCTCTGCTTCTGACTGGTTTAATGTTATTTGTTTATTTGTGTGCATGAGCTGAAATTGGCTGAGTTTTGCAGTAATCAGGCCTATAGAGTGGAACACTCTTGGGAAAGTTGTTGTTTTGGAAAGAAGATGCTTTGCATGCCACTGCAGTGATATACAGCTGTGTCCTGTTGCTTTAATCATGTCATTAAACAAACCAGAGGCTTCTCGAGTGTATTACATTTACAATGCTGGTGGGAAGGAAGTCTATAGAGCACAAAGCTCATCCATCTTCTCTCCTGGAGCACAAGCTCTGGCGGGGTTTCCACAGCTTTTTCAGCAGTGATTTGATTAAGTGGTCACTTTGAACACCCTGGGTCGCTTCTCCAAACAGGCATTAAGCCTAGTCCTGTATTATACAACATTCTGAATGAGGAAACTGACCCTCTGTCTGACATACTGTGGACTAGACTAGATCAAAATATTGATGCCAGGTGGGTTATATATAAAAGTTCATTCCCACCAGGTACAGAAGAAAAAACCTTCTCTGTTTCTGGCTTTTCTCAAAATATTGACTGGGTGTCTCAAAATAACTAAATATTTTCTTGAAATACTGACTTAGTGTCTCAAATAATGACATTTTCTCAATTTTTACTTACTATGTCACACTATGTTACACTTTACTTAGTCTCTCAAAATAATCACTTCTTTTTCTAATTTTACTTAGTATCTCAAAAAAGTGACATTTTCTCAATTTTTTACCTAGTGTCTGATTTAGTATCTCAAAATAATGACTTAGTATCTCAAAATAATGACGTTTTCTCAAAATTTTGTCTTAGTATTTTAAAGTAATGAGCTTCTCTCAACATTTGTTTGTCTCTCATGTTTGTTATTTAGTATCTGACTTAGTATCTTAAAATAATAACTCATTATCTCAAAATAATAACAATCAAAATAATGACTTTGTATCCCAAAATTGTCAATCTCTCAAGAACTTTTAGTATTTCAAAATAATTACCTTTTTTTTCTAGTTTTACTTAGTATCTTAAAATAATTACTGATTCTTGCAAGATTTTTATTTAGAATCTCAAAATAATGACAGTATCTCAAAATAAAAAGAGTAAGTCATTGTTTTGAGATACTAAATCAGATACTAGGAAATATTTGAGAAAATATGTCACTTTTGTGAGATACTAAGTAAAATTAGAAAAATAAGTGATTATTTTGAGAGACTAAGTAAAGAGTTGAAAGAATCTTAAAATGATTTTTTTTTCTAATTTTACTTTATCTCAAAATAATTTCTTATTTCAATCAAATTTTATTTAGTAACTTGAAATAATGATGTTTTCTCAACATTTTGATGCCAAACAGAGAAAGAGAAAAAACATGGGTGATTTATTTCTCCTCTTCCTGGTGGAGTTTTTGTTGGCATTTGTTGCAGAGCACTGCAAAATGCAGATGAGCCCTCCTAACTCCAATCACAATTATCATCACTATGACCATCCTGACCAATCACAGTTCCAGATGAAATATTCATGTAATTCAACAAAAGTTAATTATTTTGATTTTTAACCATGTTACATTAATGATTTGCATATATATATATATATATATATATATATATATATATATATATATATATATTTGTATGTATATAGTACATACTATAGTGTAATGACAAAATACCATTTCTGAATGTAAATACCACCATTATTGTAAATATTACAATATCAAATGTAAACACTACAGCAAGATAGCAAATATAGCCTGTGATACATTGTGAATCATCTTTAGAGTCAAACTGTTTCCCCAGTTCATCATAGTGTTAGGATCGTCTTAAAAATGAGAGACGCCCTGTTCACTGTGATATTAAATGCTGTTTTATGGTATTCTTTGTGTGGTGATGCTTTCAGGAAGGCCACCCTCCTTAACAAGCAGCTCTAGAGACCCTGCGAGGCTGAATGAGCGAGAATCAAACCAAGAATGTAAGGATGTACCTCACTTTACATAACTGTAATTTTCTTATTTCTGATTACAGGATATTTTTGGAAGAACAATCCATCACTGAAGACCTGAAGGAGCATGATGTCTAATTGCCAACCCAGTAGAAAGATGAAGCTTCATTTAAAGAGCTCATGTTCTCCATTTTTCTTAAATTTGATGTTTTCCTTGTGAAATATGCTTATAAGGTAAGTGAGGTTCTGCACATTAAATAAGAGTTGTCATATATTTTTACATGACCTTGTTCCAAGACTCTGTTAGAATTAAACAGGCTGTTTTTGTTCCTGTGCCTTTAAGACTGGTATATGTAAATGAGCTCTGTTCTGATTGGTTGCTCTGCATTATGCCTTATTCAAAAAGCAGGTCGGGCTGAAACACTCCTTATAACTTCATTGTAAATGAACAGGGCTGAACTGCTGTATGCTGAAGAGGTGGATATTTGTGAATGTGTGACATTACAAAAACATTGAATTCAGCTATGCTTTTGCAGATATGGACTGTATTGACTGGGGAATGAATGATGTGTTTGGAACAGTGTTTATATAGTACAACAAACTGGAAAAAAAACAAAGAAGTTCAGTTTTCCATGATATGGACCCCTTAAGAGTTTAGTGGTTAGCTATAGATGTGTGTAAACCTTTTCTCTAAGTCATGACTGAGTGTTCTCATGTTTCACTATATATGCCTATTTATTTCAAGGTTGAGATCATGTCCTAACTCCTTTGGAAGAGGATCTCTTCAGACATGGATGCTGTGCACTGTAATCTAACTACAGTTTAATATGAGAGGACACCAAAAAAATTAACTTCTAACATTCCAGTTCATGCTGGAACCGAAATGGTGCCAGTTGAGGATAACTTCACCTCTGTGCCACTTTTGGACAGCTGTGCGAACTGCAGCCTTCCATCATCCTCCCATATAGACCTTCCAAAGGTGGTGGCCATGGGGCTGGTGTTCATGCTCTTCGTTGTTTTTGGCGTGATGGGGAACATCCTGGTCATCCTGTCTGTGGCCTGCCATCGGCACCTCCGTTCGGTCACCCATTACTTCATTGCTAACCTGGCCGTGGCTGACCTCCTCCTGAGCTCTGTGGTGCTGCCATTTTCGGCCTCCTCTGAGCTCCTGGGCCACTGGGTGTTTGGCCGGCCGCTGTGCAATGCCTGGACGGCGCTGGATGTCCTCTGCTGCACGGCGTCCATCCTCAGCCTCTCAGTTATCTCCGTGGACCGCTGCCTGGCTGTCAGCTACCCGCTGCGCTACCCCTCTCTGGCCACAAGCGGGCGCGGTTTGGGTGCGGTCGCAGCTGTTTGGAGCCTTTCGGCTGCCATCTCAGTCGGGCCCCTTTTCGGATGGAGAGAGCCGATGCCAGAGGATGAGTCAGTTTGTAGGGTTAATGAAGACCCAGGCTACGCCATCTTCTCGGCCGCATGCTCCTTCTACCTCCCGCTGACCGTGATCCTAGTCATGTACTGCAGGGTGTATGTGGTAGCCCGGAGGAAGAGCCGGAGTCTCCGTGAAGGGTGGCAGCAGGATGGGGGGTCACTCAGGATCCACTGTGGAAACACCCAGCGCTGTCAGGCTCAGGCTCACGGCCAGAGGTGAGTATCAGTCTGAAGGTGGTGAATGAACTGCATTGATTTTTGGAAATAAATTAATAAGTAAATAGGTCCAAAAGTAATTCAGTAAAATAGCTATTGTCAGATTTGGGAGGCATAGCTAGTGAATGAGAAGTGGCAGTGATCAATAAGGTAAAAAAAAAGGTTAAAAAAAGGAAATGTATTGTAAAAACATTGTTTTTATTCTGTATATCTCACTACAGTGTAAATTATAGAAGTCATTTTCTATTTTTCTGGCAGCAATATGTCAAAAAATGTCCCATAATATTGACTTATTTTCTCAAAAGAATTACTTAGTATATCAAAATAATGACTGATTATCTGCAAATATTGTTTGATATTTTAAAATAATTATGTATGTTCTTGAAATGATTGACATAAAGAAATATCTCTTATTTGATGGCACTTTCTCAGGATTTTGAAATACTGTTGAAAAGAATGAGTTATTCAATCTCATAAAAAGTAAGTATTTATTTAATAAGTAATTATATGGGATAAAAAGTCAGAGTAAGTCATGACCTTGACATCAGAAGTCTTGAGAAGAAAAGTAATTTTTTGAGATACTAACTCATCTTGACAAACTGCTGGTAGAAACAGAGGGGCGAAAAGATATATCAATTATGTTTTTTTTCTCTTCTACCAGTCAGGAATCAGTCTCCAGTTAAATAATTTTTCAGTCACATATAATCTAATTGAATCAAACCACGATGAAATTTCAGATTTCATGATGCATTTTCAGAACTGTGATTGAATCTAATTATTGTGAAGTCAAAAAATTACCCTTGAGTTGCTGGAACTCTATACTTGTGTAAAAATGTTGATACTTGAATGAAATAAAGGCTTAAAGTTGCAAAAACAACCTCAGTTGAAAAGTAAGGTCCCACTCCTGGAGAAGTCAATATTTTATAGAACTACAGTGGAACTTCTTAAGTGTGCCACAGACTTTTTCCAATTATCTGCATAACAAGATGTAAACAGAAACACCCAGAGTGGTTTGGTGTGAAATGCTCTATTCTAGAGAAACTTACTGAGTCAGAATTGTTCACAGTGGTGGTGATAGAAACCAGACATCCTCTGTGACATCACTTAGAATGACTTAGTTTCTCAATGTTTAAACTGTTCAGAAGTTGAATGTTAAATGTATTAAAAATGTCCAAAATATAAAAAGCTGACTCCCCTTTATTAACATATAGAAATACTCAGAAAAGTATAAATCCGTCAAAATTGTCCTTAAAAGTGTGTGTAACTGAGTAAATGGAATTGACCTCTGCTCACAGCAGGAATGGAGATGGAGCGGCTGTGGGGAAATGTCGCTCCCACTGCAGCCTTGTGAGGCTGCTCACGTTCTCCCGGGAGAAGAAAGCTGCAAAGACCCTGGGCGTGGTGGTGGGCTGCTTCGTGCTCTGCTGGCTTCCTTTCTTCCTTGTGCTGCCCATCAGTGAGTATACGGTGGATACTAGTCCATTTATTCTGATTAAAAGTTTACACTTACAGTAAAAGTTCACACTTACACCAGCACCACACACACTACCATGTCAGTGTCACTGCTGTGCTGATAATGGACCACTACCCAATTAATATCAGGTCAGGAATAAATCAAAATCATAAAATGTGGCCTGTGCAAAAGATAAGGCACATTTTATACCATTTTTGTGTGTTCTTTTTTTAGCAAACAGGTAAAAAATAATCTTAGCGGAAAAAAGGAAATAGAACGTGTGCATTAAGATTAAGAGAAAATCACCGTACATAAGAATGTGTTCACTTATTTTGACTTGTGTTATTTGAAAAATGTGTTATTTGACTGGGGGTGTTCAAATTGTTGCATAAATGTTTGCATTAAATTTTGGTTTACAATCTAAAACCAACAGTGAAACTACTCAAGGTTTTATATGTATTCTTGATAATGCTAAACTAGTATAAAAATCTTTCTAAAAAGGAGTTTATGGATACATTTAAGGCCAAAAGCTTTTCATCAAACTATTATAAAACAATGTCAGGCAGTGCATTCATAACCATTTCATGTAATAACATCTGTGAGGGAGCTTTTACAGGCAATAACTCTTCAGACATCTGGTTCCTTTCACCACCACTGTGAACAATCCTGTTTCTCTAGAATGGAGCATTTCACATCAAACCACTCTGAATTGCTCTGTTTACATCTGAAGCATTTCATTATGGGAAAATTTTGAAAAATCAGTGAAAGTCCTCTTTCAGTTTAGCATCGAAGGTATTAGATCTTTAGCTAAATGCACGTAAATGACATGTTAAAATTATTATTAGCCATTATTAATATTACTGGATGAGGACTAAATGGTAATGATTGAGCCCCTCCAACAAAAAAAAACATATTTTAACCATTTTCACTCTTTTTTTGGATCATCACTTATTTTGCTTTTAGTTTCATTTTGTACAGCCTTTTACAACAAACAGTCAAATCATGCTTTATTTACATTTTAGTGACCCCTTTATTTTAAATACAGTGCTTTAAACAATGATTATGTAAGTTTTGAAAAAAAGGGGCTCAATTGTTGAGATTATCCAAAAACATTTTGAGGGAAATTTTGGGTTTATTTTATTATATTTGTCAACATAGTGTCTTTGTTGTGTAGTGAAATACTGTTATATATATATCACTGCTGTGGGAACAAAATGTTGTATGTCCATTTTTGTCATTTTTCAGTTTTTGACATAATATAAAAATGCCTGTTGCCCTTTACATTGTGTGTAAGTTTCACAATGAAAGGACCAAAAGAAACGGCCTAAAATTACTTTTGTTTCCTTTGACTTACATTAAAAGTAAATTAGGTTTTTTCCTTCTCCTGCAAAGCATTTTGGAGGCACAAGGTTTTGTTCCGACAGCAGCGATATATTTTTAATAGCATAAGTATAGCCTCTTTCTTCAGGCCCTCTAGTGTCCATTCATCTGGTGGAATGGAAATCGATTCTGATATAATTAATAATATCATGAAATAACAATATTTTTCCTTGTAACTCTATCAAATTAACTAAGAGACTCTGTGTTGAGCTGCAGGTGAGCAATGAGGGGTGAGAGGGAAGGGGTGAGACCCCCTGCTGTGAAAACAATTCACACCTCTCCACAAGGACGGCTGTGTCGTGATAAAACAGACAATTGCAGCTTTCTTCATGTCAAAAAACAGTGAAAAATGACCACAATAAAAAAAAACAGCATTAAAAAACATTAAAACGTTTTTATAAATGTTGACTTGTTTCCTACATATGAATGAAAATCTGGTTCTGTAAACTGGATGAAATTTTTTTGTAAATTATAGACATTTCCGTTGTATAAATTCCAAAAACATTATTGAAGATAAAATGCATAGTTTAACTGAGCCTCAAAAACAGGCAGAACTGCATTGCATGGCTACTGTGAATAGGGTTAAGATTATATTACCAGTTCTTTTACATAATGAGCAAGTAACGAGTGTATTTGATCAAATTTCAGTGTTGGAAAGGCTGTTTATGACTGAAAGGTAAACCTGTATTTCTGTGTTATTATGTATTATGAAGGGTTTCCAAATGACCTCATTATTCCATCCCGTCTTATTTCAGCCTTTCGTGTAAATTGGCTCACAAACAGCTGTACTAAGGCTGCGTCTGATCTCATTTGAATGGGGCTCTTGACACAAAAGAGCAAATGAATGATGGGAAAAGGTGTAAACACAGTCCTCTATTTGTCTGAATGGGGCTTTTGTCTCATGTTACACTGCACCAGCAAATGTTTATTTATGAACCAAATAGCCTTGCTTCAGCAAACAGTTTCAGGCAGATCTACAAGCACATTTCCTGCCAAACTGGTATTTTGTGCTTACATCTGAATCTTTTATAGAAACTTGTTTGTTTGCAGGTTCAATGTTTGGGAGGAAAAAGTTGAGAAGAGAGAAACTGTTTTTTTACATGTAAAACTCTATTAAAGTTCTCTACAAGTGCTTTTACTTTGAAGTCAAACAGATCTTAGAAGTGTTTTAAAGCAAAAGAAGTTGCAACATTTTGGCCTATTAAACTTTTCATGATGAGATGCTGGAGGCTCTACTGGACCAAACCGAAACCACACTGTCCCTTAGTTAGTAGCAGTGGGTCCAGACACCCTGGTCACCCATATATTCTGGCCATGCTCACTGTTTTTTCAGTCTTTTAGGCTGTTCTATTAGCCTGAAGTATTTTGTCATTTCCAGCTTGATCATAAACCTCAGAAAAACTAATCTGATATCGAAATGTTTTTACGTATTATGATTTATTTTGCCATATTGCCCACCTTTACTGTCAGATTTCCTAAAATCAGCAAAAAAGAATGTTTATTCTGTTTTTTGGTGGTTCATGAATAATCAGGCCTACAGTGCCCTCTTGTGTAACAAGAGTTTTTCAGTGGCATTGACTGAATACATGTGCTTTGAGAGGTTTTGCCTATACAAATACATGTCATATAGGCTACTAAATGATGCAGAGTACAAAGAAACTATATAGGTATTCATGTATTGCTTTTTGTTTAATGTATATTCATTGGATTTATTCTGAATTTGATAAGAAGGCTGTAGGCGGGGTTTTTAAAAACTTTAGTACAAAAGAATATAATGATAAATGTTGCTCAGTGTCATATAATCACAATGGCCTCTGTAAATGTAAGGAATACTCCTGTATTTTTCAACCTAATCTCTATCTGCTTCATCTGTATCAGGGGTCTGTAACCCAAATGTTAAAGAGAGTCATTTTGACCTTTCAGCAAAAATCAGACCACCTTGGGAGCCACAACATGTTATGTCCATTTTACCATCTTGGCTGTAAATATGTCTCAGTATGTGCTGATGTACTAGAACAGGCTAACAAATTTAGTATGAATGAAAATGCGGAATTACTTTGCTCTACTTTAAGATTTAGCTCAGCTATAGCAGCTTTTCCCACACTTTTTTTTTCTTGCAAGAAAGCAGCTTCTCATTTGCCAGCTTCTTGCTCAAATTTTTCTGTTCCACCTTAAATAGTGCAGCTGGCTAGCAGGATACTGCTCAGGTTTTCCCTTAAGTGTAGAAGACATTGAGATGTCGTATGGAAGCTATGTTTTCAAAAATAAAGATTCCTAAATGGTTCTCTTGGCCTGGTTGTAGAAAAATCTGCAGCTTCTTTCTGCAGGCCCCCAATAGTTATTCTTGAAATCAGACATTGTTCATTAATATATTTGTTCCCTGTAACTCTGTTATCAGAATAACTGGGACACTATTGTCTCTCTGTGTCTGAAATGTTGAGACTCTAGTGAGCAATGAGGGATGAAAAGGAAGAGGTAAAAAGGCCCAGTGATGAAAAGAACATATGCAGCTTTCTTCATCTCATACAATCCTGTGGAACTGACACACTAAAAAAAGCACTAAAATACAGTAAAACACTTTTATAAACGTTGACTTGTTTGCTCACCTACAAAGACGAAAACACATCTACAAAATTCTAATTACATATTTAAAAAACATGGTTCTTTACAAAATGTATAGCACTGGGAACACTTTTTAGCTCCTTTATTTTGAAGATTCACCTTTCAACCCTGAAGGTTGGCACACAGACTGCTGGTCACCATAGCATTGCAGACGATGGTCTCACCTAGCTAATAGCTAACGAAAAGGCAAAGAGAAAGATTTTATATGAATATCCAGAATTTAGAGGTGAAAGGACTTATTTGCATTTATAAACACTCCTGCTGGTTTTCTGATGCGTTATCTGCAACGAGAAACTGAAAAACATTAAATGTTGCGAAGGTGAAGTCCTGTTTCCTGTTTCATTTTCCTGTTCCACCTTAAATAGTGCAGCAGTTACATTCTGGTGCCTCAGGCACCATTTACGGTGGAACGGGAAAATTCAAACAAGAAGCTGGTGAATGAGAAGAGACTTCAGTCTCGTAAAAAAATGTAACTTTGAGAGACATTTTACAAGAAACTATTCTATTTTTGTGGAAAAGTTTCCTGACAGAGATGCGAGAAAAGTGGCTTTAGCTGAGCTAAAGCTTAAAGCAGAGCAAAGCAAGTCTGCGTTGTCATTTATATATTTTTAGTCTACACTAGTACTTCAGCACATACTGAAACATATTTACAGCCATGATGGTAAAATGGGCATAAAGTTTTGTGGTTCCCAATGTGGTTTGATTTTTACTGAAAGGACAAAATGGCTCTTCCTAACAGTTGGGTTGCAACCCCTTATCTAGGCCAATGCACAGCTTGATCATTTCATAATTATTACACTTTCTGCTTTGCAATCCGTTTTAATTTTTTTTTTTCTAAAAGGTTCCATCTTTCCGTCTCACCGGCCCTCGGAGACCGTGTTTAAAATCACCTTCTGGCTGGGTTATTTCAACAGCTGCCTCAACCCAATCATCTACCCCTGCTTCAGCCAGGAGTTTAAGAAGGCCTTCCAGAATGTCCTGAGGCGTCACTGCTTTCACAGAGTGGCTAGACCCTGGAGCCCCCCAGCTGTGGGTTCTCTTACCCCACCGTCAACCCAAACTGCCCCATCCTCCAACTCTGCTACTCCTTCGGCAGGTTTGAGGGCTGGGAGTGGCTCCCCTGTTGCATTGGTGATGACTCAGCAGCCTTGCATAGCAGGATCACACGGTAAAAGCCTTCTGAAGGCCTGCTGCTTCAATGCTAAGGTAAAATCTACTAGCACAGCATGTCTACAGCTGTCTGACAGCACCGGTCCTGCCCCACCAAGACTCACCTGGTCATGGGCATGAAAGGAGGGCAAGCTGTGTAAGAGTTTACCATCATTATTGATTTTGCTGGACTCCACTGAGAACTTTCTTAAAGGACTAGCTGGACCAAACATGTTAATGTGGCTAATAACTGAAGGTTAGTAGCCATGAATCAACGTGATGTCATTCGCATAATGCTAACTGATGGCTATTGGCTTTCATTCACTGTTAGCATCGTTAGTATTTTTGACTAAAGTGTTGTAAACAAGTCTCTGTTGATTCCTGATACATATTTTATGTGCAAATGGATCACGTTATGGACTACAAGTATGAAGAACTCAGCACTGTTCTGTTCATACAAAGCATAAAAAAGCAGAGAGCTGAAGGTACAAGAGAACCTGAATGCCTATGATGCCACCTGCTGGACGCTTCTCACCTCTCTCCTTTATTGTGACTTCCCATCACAAGTTTGGGGACACCTTACCTTCTTTTGAAAAGAATTGAACATAAAGCGTGCCACAGAGTTCTTTGGCTGATGCCATAGAAGAACCACTTTTGTCTCCCTAAAGAACTATGCTTGAAAAAGAGATTTGTGAATATGAAGTTCCTTATAAAGGTTTAAAGAACTTTTGGAGGGTCTTTATACTTTTTATACTCTTTAAAGGGTTAAAGAACCTTGGCACAATGTAAAGGTTTTGTTAACCAGTTTATATCATGTGGAGGTTCTTTATACTTTTTAAGGATATAAAGAACCTCCACAAAGTAAAGATTCTATACCAATTTAAGGGTTCTTGCTAGAACCCTCTCATCATGTGGAGGTTCTTTATACCTTTTAAAGTTATAAAGAACCTTCACAAAATGTAAAGGTTCTATACTAATTTAAGGGTTCTTGCTAGAACCTTTACATTATGTGGAGGTTCAGTATACATTTTAAAGGTTTAAAGAACTTTGTATGTAAACGTTCTATACTGATTTAAGGGGGTTCTTCCTGGAAACCTTTCATTATATGAAGGTTCTTTATACTTTTCAGAGGTTTAAAGAATGTTCACATAATGTAAAGGTTCTATACCAATTTACAGGTTCTTCCTAGAGGTTCTTTGTAAATTGTAAAGGTATACAGAACCTTCACAAAATATAAAAGGTCTATACTACTATAAGGATTCTTTAAACTTTAAAAAGTTTTTTTTTTAAACTCACATATCTCATTTACAAAAACATTCTCTAAAGAACCGTAATTTGAGAGGTTCTCTAGGGAGGCAGAAGTAATTTTTCTAAAGAACTTTTTGGTACTTTTATTTTAGGAGTGTAATGTTGTGAATTTTCAGTTTATTAAGAAAAATACCTTTAGCAGTGGTTTAGTAAACACAGTTCAGATGTTTGCTGATTATATATTTATCACTGAGTGTTATATTTTAACATCAGAGTGTCTTCCTCAGTATGAAACCAGTGCTTATCTAAATAATGATTTGACAGTTTTCTTTTCCAAACTATTGTTAAAAGCACAGACCGAAACTCTTTTGACCCAAAACGCCTGAAAGGTTTGAGTGCTGATAACCGCTGACATCACAACAAAGGGAAACAATGTAAAGTTTCATCCTCCACAGTGAACCCCTTCACATCAAACCACTTAGAATGACTGTGTTTACATCTCAACCACTGAATTATTTGGTATTTGGTGGAATATAAGAAACTGAAAAATATCCAAATGCCCTTTCAGAGAAAGACGTATGTCATCTCTGGTGAGAGGAGTGTTTGGTCTGTGCTATTCAAAGCTCAGAACTGTTTCTGATGATATGGACACATGCTTTTCTCATCAACAGCAGTTTCAGGAAGTTTTGCTTGCATGCGTAACTACAGATGTCGTCTAAGTGTGCCAAGTGCTTCGTTCATAAAACATATTTAGCTGCTGCTGCGTATAAAAACGCCTTATAATGAATTTCACTGTACTGATGGACATAAATTTATAAAAGAACTTGCTGACTGTGAACTTGGCTATGAAACTCATTTTTCACTGTAAACTTACACCACTCATCAGTCTAGTTTAACTCATGGATGATTGTTTGCTGTTTCATGATTGTGTGAAGAGGAAGTATGTGTAATTTTGTACATTCATATATTCTGTAGTAGGGCAGTATAACAGTAATGAGGTATGCTGCAGTATTTATACCAGTTGAAGGCTTTCTACTAGAACCTTTACATCATGCAGAGGTTCTTTATACCTTTTAAGGTGAGGGAGCAGACATGAGTAGGATTCTAATGGCAGAGCAGTCTCAGACTGAAACACCTCCCAGCCCCAGTCAGCATTTCTCTTACATCACATACTACAGGCAGACTCTCAGAGTTTCAGTTTCCAAAGAAACCTGCAGGATATTTTTCCACACCTTCACAGTTCAGTTTTAGGCCCAGTTCTATTTCACTCCTTGCCCCTACCACTTAGCCCTGTCCTTGATTTTGTCATTCATGCCTAGGGGTAGGGTGTCCCGATTTTTGTTGAGATAGAGGGGTGGGGCAAAGTGTTAGGGCTACATGACCCTCCAAATGAAGGTTTTTCAGAGGCACAATCCAAACAGAGTGTTATGGGAAAAAAGAAAAACCAGCAAGATGGCTGCACAAGTGACCAAAGAAACCTATACATGTGAGTATTTTCTCAGTTGAAAATGATGATAACCACTGTATTAGTTTAATGTTGTTTCAATGTATTATGACACTTTTCTTCATAACAAGCATAAAAAAATTGCTAGTAGTATGCTGGTGTCTCAGTAGCTAGCTAGCTAAACTTCAACTTCAAACAAGAAGCTGGTGAATATCTGACTTCAGCTTCATATCACTGAAGAATTAAGGGTGGGCGGTAATAAATAATTGTACCTCTTTGAAGACATATGATTACCTAAATGTAACTAAAGCCCAGCAGTGAGGTTACTGAATTTTATCCTCCTCTGCTATCACTGGCAGGGTAGCCTAAAGAGCATCGCTAGTAGCCTGTCAAAAAAGTAATGTTCTTTTTTATATGAGTGTTGTCCCATTTCATAAGGGAAGATTTCAACCAATTCCCCTTGTAACTCAGTTCCAAGAGGTAAGGTAACAGTCAAAAACAAGGGGTAGGGATAAAAATAAGAAATGGGATTGGGCCCTAGAAGTTAGTTGAATTTTCTGCTTCTCACAATCTAAGTAATCCCAAACACATTCAGCAGTGTCGAGGTCTGGACTCTGGGGTGGTCAGTTCATTGTCAATGTAAAATGTAAATGTAAAAAAAAGCAAAAAAAAAGAATAGCTAGAAAACAATTAGTACAGCTTGTATTCAGCGTAATTTTAAACCGAAAAACAAATCAAATGAGTAAAAAAAAAAAGGTAAAATTGTTCATCTGAGTTTCGCACTATTGGTTGCTGATTGCATGCTCACTGGAGCTGGCAATGTTCCAGAGATGCGGCCGATACCTGCGGAAATGCACCATGGCATAATTTATCACAATAAGGATTACATATCATGATATCATCCACCCCTACCACAGACACCCAAGAACACACAACCCAGACAGGAAGAGAACAGCATGTTGCCCAAAAGGTGAAAATCAAATGCTGGTGAATCCAAAATGTTACGCATTATGACATATTAAGAGTTTCCATTTAAAAGAGAAGGAACCAAACATGTGTCTTTATCTGAAGTGCTTTAAACTCAGCGGCCAAATGAGTCAGTGTTGTTTTAATAGAACCGTGTCCAGAAGGGTTGCTATGGGCAACTTCCGCCTTGTCAAATGTGTTGCCATGACAAATACAGAGCCGGACCCTGATGACCAGAGGGTCCAGTAGTCATGGTAACGCAGCATAACACTGAGTGCAGGAAGGATGAAGAAAAAAAAGAGTAAGGGAGGAAAAAACTGAAACGTGAAGGCCGATAACTTAGAAAGAAATACCTTTTAATCTCAGGAGGAATTCTGCTTAACTTCTGT
This sequence comes from Colossoma macropomum, assembly GCF_904425465.1. Classification (NCBI taxonomy): domain Eukaryota; kingdom Metazoa; phylum Chordata; class Actinopteri; order Characiformes; family Serrasalmidae; genus Colossoma; species Colossoma macropomum. The sequence continues at coordinate 19,711,251 of NW_023494804.1, read as the reverse complement.
TAAATTGCGATCTGAAACCTATCCCACCCCCCCCCTCCACAACCTCATTACAGAAGAAGAAAAAAACATTAATCAAGAGTGAAATGAATCATGTTTAACCTTGTGTCACCCTCTGTTTGAGAGATACACATTCCAGCACACAAAGAGAAACTCATGCTGAAAAAATGCAAATGTTCTGGCTCTGCATTTTCACCCTGTGCACTCCCAGTAATAAAGAGTTCTTTGAAGGGTTAACATAGAAAAAACACTATTAGATCACTGAAGAACCCTCCAACATCTATGCAATTGGCTGACACTCTTGTCCAGAGCACCTTACAATCGTAATCATGTTATGGTTGTGGGTGAATGCAGTGTTAGAAGTTTAGTCCAAGGACGCTTATTGGTTTAGTTTTATGTTCTTGCTCAAGAAAGGAATCGAACCTAGTCTGCTGCGGCATAAAGGGCCACACTATTACTACATTACACCAACCTTCATTCAAAGGAATACTAGACTCTTTCAAAATGGGTTCTTTAAAGGTTCTTTGGTAAAGACAACACTTATACACTATATAGACAAAAGAGTGACATAAAGCACGCCACCACTGTACTCTGGAGCAGTGAAAATGTATTCTGTGGAGTGACGAATCATGCTACTCTATCTGGCAGTCTGATGGACGAGTCTGGGTTTGGCGAATGATAGGGGAAAGTTACCTGCCTGACTGCATTGTGCCAGCTGTAAAGTTTGGTGGAGGAGGGATAATGCTATAGGGTTGTTTTTTAGGGGTTGGCCTAGGCCCCTTAGTTCCAGTGAAGGGAAATCTTAATGCTTCAACAGACCAAGACATTTTGGAGAATTGTATACTTCCAAATTTGTGGGAACAGTTTGGGGAAGATCTTTTTCTGTTCCAGCATGTCTGAGCCCCAGTGCATGAAGCAAGGTCCATAAAGGCATGGCTGGGTGAGTTCACTTGGAGAGAACTTGACTGGCCTGCACAGAGCCCTGACCTCAACCCCATCAAACACCATTTGGATGAACTAGAACAGAGATTATGAGCCAGGCCCTCTCACCCAACATCAGTGTCTGACCTCACAAATGCTCTTCTGGATGAATGGCCACAAATCCCCACAGACACACTCCAAAATCTTGTAGAAAGCTTCCCAGAAGAGTGGAAGTTGTTAAGGCTGCAATATAGAACCATTTTCAAAAATGCTGTATATAGAACCATCTACAGCACATTCTCCATCAGCCTGAAAAACTCTTCCATGATGCAAACAACCCTTTAAACATGCAAAGGGGTCTTTGAGTGGTCATGAGTCTATATAGAACCATTTTTTTTTATTAAAGAACCATTGAAGCACCATCTTTTTAAAGAGTTTATATAGCACCAAGAAGGGTTCAGCTGTGGTTGAGTCTTTGAATATTTTGGGTACTATTGAGAACCTTTTTGCAAAGAGTGTATTAAAATTAGTGGACAAAAAATTCTGTCCAGCTGTAGAGGTCAATCTGATCAGCATCTGTAAGTCACTGAGGTTGTTTACACTTTGTATCAACATGCATTTTCAGTGATTGGATAACGTTCAGATTTCACTTGACAACAGCGATATACAATGATGTAAGCAAAAGTCTAATACTGATTAGATAAATAAGTAAAGTATAATAGGATTTCATCCGAACTGGTCAAACTGGGGATGTGAGGAGTGGAATGTATAAATAGAATCCAGCCAAAGTTTATCCAGATACAATCAGGACATCCAGAGCAACTTACAGCTGCAATCATACAGGGAGATTCACTCGAAAGAGGCCCTGAATATTCTGTATAACTCTCACTAGGATGAAGCAATCTGAACAAAACAACGTGCAATGTGCTCTTCAGTATATGGAGCTTCGAACAAGCCGGGATGCAGGAAAACATCCAACGTGCAATTGCTGCTATTCCCCCTGATATGCCTGCCGATATTTTCTGGAACATGGATCGCCGTGTCGTAATGTGTCTGGCAGAAAATGGAGATCACTTCCAACATCACATGTAATGCAATCGATTACACATACGTCAAGGTATGTAGCATATTTTTTTGGTTCAGATTGCTTCATCCTAATGGGGGTTACAACAGAATATTCAGGGCCTCTTTTGAGTGAATCTCCCTGTATTATAGGAAGGTGTAGGTGAATGCAGTGTTAGAAGTCCAGCCCAAGGATGCTTATTGGTTTAGTGTTGTGTGTCCAAGCAGGGAATCAAACCCAGACAGGTGCAGCAAAAAGGGCAGCAGTATTGCTACACTACAGCAACCTTCAGTGGATGATCATTCAAAGGAATACTACACCCTTAAAAAGGGGGTTCTTCAAAGGTTCTTTAGTAAAGACAGTGATTATATATAGAAACATGACAATAAAATCTTTGAATGTGATTTGCGCGAGTAGTGGAACGTGTAAATACAATCCAGCCAAAGTTTATCCAGATAAGATCAAGACATAAAACACATGTACACAGGTACAAACAGCCTCAGTAAGCATGCTTGTTCCAAAATCAACACCACTGAATGGCTGGCTAAATTACATTCCGTATGCACGCTATTAACATTTGCCCTTCGGGATTTGTCTGCAGCTTCCTGTGGTCAGGAAATATACCCACATCCAGCTCCTCACACTCATTTCTGGTTTAAGCCACACCCACTTCCAGTTTGTAAGTAATATTAAAAAGTATTTGGAAAAGTCATTCAGGTATCAGAATCAGTATTGGTATCAATAACAAAATATTTTGAATAATTCCCATCTCTACTTATAATAGAAGCTAATGGGCAGTGTGATTTGAGTCAGTAGTTTTTCTGTTTTTTTTTTAGTACATTTTTATTAGTGGTAATCAATCATACTCCTTTAAAGATCCATCCTTTTACTGGTTCTTTTAGGTTTTTTTTTGGCATTGGTGCAAAGAGGCTTTCTGGGACCTTAATTTTTAAGAGCGCATCCTTAAAAAGCTCTAGAACAAAGGCAAGGGGTCATATTATGAGGTTCAGATGCTGCAGAGATTTCCGTGCTGTTCCTCCGATACTCTGCAAGCTGACGTTCGGAAATCCCCTCGGTTACCTCACTCAGGCTCTGGAAAGTCAACAGCACGTCTTTTGCTATCTTATGCAAGATTCCTTAGAGAGGAAAAGCAGCTTCGAAAATCTGTGCTAGAAGCCTGAGGAGGGGTTGGGGGGGTGGGAGTGGGAAGAAAGCCAGAACTTGCTGTGTGTGTGTAGTAGGTGGATAGTAATTGGATACATTTACTCACAGTTGTGCACAAAAGTTTGAACACCCCCGGGTCAAATGACGTTTTTGAACGCTCATTTTTCTCCGATTTCTTTACAGTGGTGCTGATAGGAACCAGGGGTCACCATGTCCACAACACAAATATAACCATTTTATTTACTATTCAAAACTATCAGTGAACTTACATGTGTCTTCTGGGTTTATATATGCGATGCTGATTATGACTAAACTGGCAAATCTGGTTTTCCTGTGCATGTACCTCTTCACCTTTAATGAACTTTAAAAAATAAATACATTTTAGGTCAAAACTTTCTCAAACCACTTGTAAACCAATGTCTCAGGTAACAGCATATTTGTAGCCAATTCGTGCAATGATCTTCCATGATGTAGCTTTTAAAGGCATTAAACTCTTCAGACGTCTGGTTCCTATCGCCACCACTGTTGAGCACGACTGTGACGTGGTAGGTTTCTCAACAATGGCACATTCCACATCAAACTGCTCTGAAAGACTTTATCTCAGTGATTTAATTACACAGAAGCTTTGAAACATGGATGGAATTCCCCTTTTTTTGCAAATTTTAGTGCACAATTCCTGTTTATTTCTCAAATTTTGCTAAACATATAACTTTCACACAGGCCACATTTTATGTTTTATCACCAAATCTAAATGAAATTGCATTGAAATGTGCAGTACTTAAGCACATTTTTGATGAGTTTGTACTTTTGAATGGATAATATTTTTATTTTAGGTCAACCTATACAGAAAGCCTGCTTTCCTGAGCTCCTTTCCTTTCAATTCAATTCAGTTCAGTTCCTTTTTTGGGGGTTTAACTTCATTCTGCCCTGTTTGTTATTACAGTAAGGCAGGCTGCTTTACTATTGTCACACTTCTCGCTTTGGAGCTTTAGCACTTTATTTTAGACCAAAACGATCTAAAAAGAGAAGAGTCATGTGCTTCAGTGACTTTGCTTGATGCTGGATGTACTAAGAAACTTCACTGCAGTTCTTTGAGGAACTTCAGATTTTTAGACCTGATACCTTTTAACTTGCGTTAGGCTACTCTGCCCACCACTGTATGTGTAGTCACAGGGAGATAAAGCAAGAAGAACATGATGTCTGAGAGAAGGAGAAAAAACAGAGAACAGCTGTAGGATGGGTTTATTAAATGAGAACCAGACTGCACAAAAAAAGAATAAAAAAAAAAGTGCAGATTTGAGCATTGGTCCACCAGGGTCGCTCAGGGTTCCATCAGAGACTTACAGAGAGGCACACTTGATCCAGCGTGAGACTTTTTCACTACACTACAACTACATTATACATCATACATGGTCCACTCTCAGAAAAATTAGTTCAGCCCTTCAGCAACTCCACACTGTAGCATTTACTACACTGAAAATAACAGTGCTTTGAATTTACTTGATTTAAACATGTACATTTGTTGTTTTTTTGCAGTAAGCGTGTTGATGTAATACATTTCATCCATGTGGAAATCAAGTCAAGTACATCCAAAGCACTAATTGTTTTCAGAGCAGGGAAAACTGGTCAGTTAAGGTGTGCACTTCACTCTGGAGGTCCTGAAGTTAATCATCAAAGTCCCTTATTCGAATTAAACCAGTGCGATCACATTGATTACATATCATTCATTGCACTACATCACTAACATCAACAATGGCACTGCGATAGAATCTCAAACAAGAGCACTGTGAAAAGGGGTAAGGGAGAAAAAGCTGGCACCTTTGCATCGGTTAACATCGGCTATTGTATATTTATAGCCTTCTTTTTCATCAATAATAAAAAAACAAAACAAAAACAAACAAAAAAAAAAAATCAAAATGGACTAAAAAATGGTCAGTACACTTCTGTGACTTTAGGCACAAGCATAAAGCTAGGGTTAGTGTAAAAACATAAAACACGAAAGACACCCATTCATTTCCATTTCCGTCAGTGTGAACGGCGTATTCATTCTCCATTAGCACATTCACTGACACAGGCAGTAATGGCTGAATAAAAACCACTCGAATACAGTCAAACTGCACTGATAGCAATTATACACTGTAAATGCAAAAAAGACACTTTGCTGTAAAACCTTTTCTATATCGCACATTTTAGCTGAGCTGTTTTTGAACAAAATGTGGAAAAAATTTCACAGCATGTAGGTTGTACACAGATGTTAATGTGGTGTCATCATCACAATTATTTGACTGCAATTACTTCCCCCAGTTACTAGCTTTCATAATCATATGTTCATGTAGCAATAATCACAATGAGAATGAGGGTTCGTTTTTAACAGCTGAGTGAGACAAATGCATGTAAATAAGAGGAAGCATAACATGCAGAAATTTCTGCGACGTCATGGGTGTTATACAAACTTGGTGTTACAATATAAACATGGTATTTGTTTATTTGATGTTTGTTAATAGCTCCTTTAGAGGGCGTCGGTGAGTAATGTTTGTTAATAACGCCTTTAAAGGGCAGCACTGAGTAATGTTTGTTTAATAAATGTTTGCTAAGAACGCCTTTAGAGGGCGGCGGTAGGTAATGTTTCTTTGATGTTAACATTTTAGAAGGCGGCAGTAACATTTGTTTAATTAATGTTTAATGTTTAATTAATTGTTAATTAATGTTAATAACACCTTCAGAGGGCAGCGAGAAGTGAGAAGTGTTTGCTTATTTGATGTTTATTGCAAACAGTGGTGATTAATATTTGTTTATTTGATGGTTGTTATTTTCACCTTTAGAGGGCGACGGTGAGTAACGTTTGTTTATATTTAGTGTTTGTTAATAACACCTTTAGAGGGCGGCGGTGAGTAACGTTTGTTTATATTTAATGTTTGTTAATAACACCTTTAGAGGGAGGCGGTGAGTAACGTTTGTTTATTAGATGTTAATAACACCTTTAGAGGGCAGCGGTGAATAATGTTTGTTTATTTGATGTTAAAAACAGCTTTAGTGGTCAGTGGTGATTAATACTTGTTTATATAATGTTTGTTAATAGCCTTTAGAGGGCAGTGGTGAGTACCGTTTGCTTATTTGTTGTTTATTCATGACGCCTTTAGAGGGCGGCAGTAAGTAATGTTTGTTTATTTGATGTTTGTTAAAAACACCTTTAGAGGGCGGCAGTGAGTAACGTTCATTTATTTGATGTTAAAAACAGCTTTAGTGGGCAGTGGTGATTAATATTTGTTAATTTGATGTTTATTAATAATGCCTTTAGAGGGCAGCAGTGAGTAATGTTTGTTTATTTGATGTCTGTTGTCAGCTGAGAGTTAGTAAGACTATAGCTAACCAGACAATTTGGCAACTTTAGCCAAGTTTTAACTGGAAATTAATTGTCAGATAACATTTCATGATAGTGACAGGCCTTCCAAGTTAAGCTTTCTCCAGTTTGTTCTCAAAAAGCCCAACTAAACACTGTGACGTTACCAAAAAAACACTTAAACACATCTATTAAGATAAATGTTCAAAACCTCCATATTTTTTGCATTTACAGTTGAATTGTTGCTACTACAAGCCGAGGTGACAACGCTGGCTCCAAACACTGACTTTTACAGAAGTGGCAGAAGTTGTTGTTCCAGCACTAATAGCCACACCTCCGCGCTCTACCTCCCTATTTCCTGAGTTTAAACCAGCCATAAGGGAGACATCAAAGCCCAAACGTCCTTCATTTCTTTGTCACTTCCCACCTGTGCCTTCCTAAATTCCTTTCCTGTGCTACAGTTGCCTGCCATTGCATCTCTCTCATTACAATGATTCCAACACCCTGCCAGAAAAATATCCTCACACAGGGCACCGATTTCCAAAACCTCACCATTGAAGCGGCAAAAACAGTGCGCTATTCATTCACAGCCAAACACAACCCTCACTTTCATGGACTCTTAGCAATGATGTATTAAACTGCTTTCCACATATGGAGCATGACTGTTTATTATGTTCCTGTTGAAATGCAACTTCCAAAACAACAGAGGAAGCCAAGCTTAACACCCCATGTCCTCTTTATTTGTCTAAACAAGGCTTTGCTCATTGCTTGCATTCATGAAGTCATGGAGTTTTAAAGTCATACACAATGAAAGGTAGCACAATCTGTGGTGTACCACTGCCCATATGGTTTCCTTCATTTGCAATTACTTCATTCTGTGTGATCTGGATGTATTTTTGACCACGATACAAGTCATGAAAATTACATTACTGAAGTACACTCAACATTTCACTTTGACTTCTCTGCGCCAACTTTTGAATGAATGCTGACATTCCTCCTCTTCCTTATAAACACTGACCCACAAGCAATGACAGAAGACAACGTTTAGGCCACTGGAAGTGCTCAAAGCTAGGACTCTCGTTACCCCAGTTACCTTGTTAAATAAAGTAAACATTAACAGCTCTGCCTAGTCTAACTGGACCCTTCCAATAAAAAAACGTTAAATAGAAAAATAATAAAATGACACATGGTAGGTAGAAAGTACAGTATAAAAAACACTAAATCATACAATCAGAGGTGCTCAAATATGGAGTGTTAATTTTTTCCTTTTATCTTCACATGAGGCAAATACTTCTTTTTTTTTCTAGATTTCTCCTCTAGGAGAGGGTGCAAGGTTGGGGAGAGGATGGGGAGAGAGGGGAAGTGTAGAGGATTGAGAGATGTAGGGGAGGTTGACAGGGTTTGGGGAGTGGAGAGTCAAAGGCCCCTTGGACGATTTGGCTCGAGGCATGATGTTGGAAACATCTCCACTTGCAGACATCCCTCGCCTGCAACCCCCTGATCTCCTGCAGAGAGAGGAGAGGTCTAGCCCAGGCTGGTGATGTTGGCCCTGCCACCAGGGGGCGCCACGATGCGTTGAGTGGTACGGCGTGGAATGTTGTCGTCAACCTGAGCACCTGAGAACAAATCAGTAGACGAGAACATCAGTGTAAGGCAGCAAGGACAAAAACACTATTATAAAATAGTTCCCCGATCTAAAATCTGACTGGGTGATTCATGTCTGAAAACATGAAAATGTAAAAAATGCACATAAATGAACACAGTTGTACATGAACACCCCTGGTCAAAAACTTAAATAGGTATTTTTTCTATAGATTTTAGCATTTATTTTCTGAGTTTAACATACTGGAAGAAAATAAAACATAAAATATAAAATGTGCCACAACGTTTGCACAGACCACCATTTATGTTTTATTTGTTCTACTGATAACAAATTGAAATAGGGTTTTTCAAGTGGTACCAAACTTGTAGTGGATATTGGCAATGAACAGTGAGTATGTTTACATGCGCATCATAATCGGATTTCTGCAGTTTTATGATTGTTCAACTGGTCATGTAAACAGCATACTGAGATTTCTTAGATCAGAGTAAGGCCTAGAAATCGGATTTCTCAGCAGCGTTGCCGCGAGATGGCAGCAAAACACTTTTGGAGCAACACTGAAACAAAGTACATGCTTGACGAAATGAAGGATTTAAATATTCTTCCTCTTCTAGATGATGTATGTTCATATTTTCAGGTAAAGTGGTGCAATGTTTAAATTAAAAAAAGCGTTTTACGTTACGTTTACATCACGTCTTCTTCTGTGAGTTTATTGAAATCTGATTACTGCCTGACTCGTGTAGACCTGGAGTTTCACGTTATCTGATTACTCAAGTGCATGTAAACGTGTTGACTGGATTACTGACAAAATCTGATTTTCTGCAGTTATCAGATTATTAAGTACAGGTAAACACACTCATTCATTACAAAAAATCTCATACAAATCATGAAATAGTTTGCAGGAGAACAAAGAAAACAGTGCTTTTAACCACTATTTCTCATTTTACTTACCATTAAAATTATTTGTCTTAGATTTTGACACCTTGTTTTAGGCCTATTTAATATTTGTTAAACTTTTTTGCTTTTCTGTGGCTGAAATTTCAGTGCATCCCTAAATAACACACAAGTATTTATTAAACATTGGTATGTTTTATCATGTCACATTTTGTTACAATTTTATAAAAACGAACTTCATGCTAGGATGTGCATTAGTTATTTTACCCCATTTATAGGGGAGCTTCATTTCTTCATCAGTTTTGGACCCTTTCACTACTAAGATCACACCAGAGCTTTCTGCCCTTGTTTTGGCCGTGATCAGTATGTTTATTCAACATTAGGCTGTACAGTACTAGACTATTACAGTGATTTACTGCAGTTCTGCGGCTGTGTGCTCATTCCTGAGGACTTTTGACAGGACTCACCAGACAGACTAAATCCAGACTGGTGCAGGTTGCGGACGGGCTGCGCGGCCTGCTTGGCTGGAGAAGTTTTGGCAGAGGAAGCAGGAGTGACAGCCTTGGGGGTCACGGACACCTCGCAGACTGGCCCATCATAAAGACCCCGCGGGACACCCCTTAACTCAGCAAGCTGCAGAACACAGAGGGGAAACCAGAGGATAAGTTTTAACTGCACAGAAACAGCACAATACCACCGTTTCTTTTTCAGTGCTGATATCAGAACTGACACCTTGTTACCAAAACCAATTAAACTCACTCAAGATCATCTGAAACTGCTCAAGCCAAACTTTTAAGCTTTTTTTTTTTTACATTCTTTCAAAATTCATCTAAACAAACAGAAATAGCACTTACAGTGCAAACCTGTGAAAAATTAGATTATTTTATGTATTAATTACTATGAATACTGTAATTCTAGTGTAAAAGAGATAGAGCTGGGCAATGTGACAATGTTCGTGGGTATCATCTGTACTTAAATAACTGCATGTCAGATTAAAAAAAAGGCACAATAAGTCAAGTTAAATGGATTTAGTGTGGCACTGTATATAAAATGTGCAATACAAATCATTAGATTCACAGTTTATATTAGCATTTTTTTAATGTGGCACTTCATGTGGCTTGAACTTATCAGATGTCAGAAAAAAAATATTGTGACATACAATGTATCGCGAAAAGTTTCTAGATATTACATTTTTGCCATATCGCTCAGCTCCACATATAACATACTGAAAGAGCTCATGGTAATGCTAGGCTACATATGGCTAGTGTTGTTATCATGTAATTTCACTTTATGTCGCTTTATATGATACTGCGCTAAAAGCATAGATTTGTTACAAAATTGGACTTGATTCATTCTTTTATTCCTCTAATATCCAATCAATAAAGCACTACAGTGGTCTGTAGGCCACAAATGAGAGCCAAGCAACACCAACAAAGCACAAAGTAACAGCAAGCACACCAAAGCCAATGTATATTTAGCTTTCTGATTCATGTTTACATGATTTAACCATCTGTAAGTACACTACAGAGTAAATATGTTAAGTAACCATGTATTTAAGTCCAAAATAAACCTACCATTAACCAACCCGTAACACACAGGGATCCTGGCACAGTCAAAACGACATCTTTAAAAGGGATCATATAAAGGAAAGCTGTTCTGTACCCTGCTGCGGGCCTTTATCCTCTTGTAGACGTAGTCGGGGAAGGGTTTTCTGGCCACGTAACGTCCCGAGCCCTCTGTGGTATGGAGGGTTCCGTCCTCCAGCACGATTTTTCCCTGGCTGATCACCACCAGTGGTGCCCCGCGCACCTCCATGCCCTCGAAGATATTATATTCCACTGCCTGCAAACCAGAGAGGGAAACAGACAACACACAAACATAATTCTTACAAAAGTAAGGTAATGGCAGCTCGAACAGTTGCTTAATTAATTATTTTGGTTAGAAAATGAAAAGGAAAATGGTAAAAATATGGAGAAATTTTTTTTTGCTGGACAGACATTATTTAAGATATTTTTTTTTTTTTGTTGAAAATCCCAAAATCCATTTATGAAGTTATGTAATAACTGCAGTTTTGGAGACTACACTTAATCCTTACCTTCCTTCTCTCTCTCTCTCTCTCTCTCTCTCTGTCTCTCTCTATACATACATACATACACACACACATATATCTATATCTACATATATATCTATATCTATAAATATCTATATCTGTGTATATATATATATATATATATATATATATATATATATATATATATATATTTATTATTTATATATATATATGTATGTATATATATATATATATAATTTTTTTTTACACTTTTTGCATACAGTAGTTGCCCCTTGAATTGTGTGTAAACATTTAATGATGAATTTCATGTTGAACGGACCAACAGAAATGATCCGAAATTAGCTAAAATCCTGCACACAGAGAGGATCATAAATTTACAGCCCAAATTGGTCAATGACTGATTTATAGGGCCAACTTCAATTAGCCTTTTTAAAAGTTCTCACTGTGTGAGCTAAATAAAGACAAGGTTGTGACATAACTGGCATGTTAAATTTGTAAATGAAAAATCTTTTGCCATTTTAAATAACATGAATCAAATAAAGTGCTGCATCTAAAGTAAGATGAAACTGGCTATTTAGCCCTATGAGTCATGTGTAATAGAGGGGTTTTATTCCAAAACACATTACAGACCACTTTCATGAATTTTTCTGTCACAATATATGTCATACACAAGAAATATCAGTGCTATATTATAAATAACACCACTTTAGTAAAACAAATACTGTTTGTATTGTGTTTTTTTCCATTAAACAACAGCTGTAATCCTATAAAAACCTACGTCCAAAATTGTTACTATGTTTCTTTAAAAATTACTCAGCTTTAAATTACCTTTTTAACTGAAGCACTTAAGATGGTTAAGACGCTTTAACTACTTGAATACTCAACTACCCCACAGGAAGCAACAGCTAACAACATCACATCACACAGTGTGAGTGAGTGCTGCTTGTTACAGGATGTTCTGCTGATACTGGCCTAAAACCTACACCCAGTATTGGATCTGAGAAATCTCTGCTTTTTGGAAAAAGCGATGAAAGAAAATTCATCAACAAGTGTTCAAATTTGTACAACATTCAGTGAACTTTTTTGGAACGGAAGCACAGATAAGCACAGACCAGCTGAACTGCTTGGCACTGTGTTTTTTTTTGGTAAAGGGGAAATATGACATCAACATCATGTTCGCTTTAAAGCAGGCGCGAGTGGTTTTGTTGGTTATCTGAAACTACCAATTGCTCCAAAGCCACTTCCTGATTGTGTTCCTACATTGCAGTTCATGGTTCATGTTTTGTAATCTTTATTCTTCCATCTTAACACTTTATGATGTGTTATGGTCTGGTGTGCTCTGTGATATTCTGTAGAGGGAAAGTTGGACGGGGCAGCAGGGAGAGGCAGTGCGTGAGTTCTCGGAGGCAGTGAGGCCGCCCTGCTAAATATTACTGCCACGAAGCCAGTGGTGGTATGGTAAGGTCCCAAACGATGTAAAAAGAGCATGAGCTCATTCTCGTCCTCCATGCGCGCACACACACACACACAGTGCCTAGTTTTCCTGTACCTCCTTACATAGAAAGTATCCTTCCTGGTCAAATGGAAAATATAATTAAAAATCACCAGCAAAGTGAATGTGAGCCATTAAAAACATCACACTTGTATTTATACAGTGTCAGGACATGGGGTGATAAATTAATGTACTGAGGCCACGAGTTTCTTGTGGTCACATGGCCTCCATATATTTATTCTTTTTTCATTCATCATGACATTTTAACACATTTTAAAGGGCAGCTGGTGTTTACAAAAAAACTAAACAAAACCAAAACAAAAAAAAAAAACGAATGAAAAGCAACAAAAATGTCCCATATGTACCAAACAACAGAGCCACTGAGGAGACATGGCCTCAATATAATACTGGCCTCAATATATTAATTTGTGACCCCAATATATTTGTGGTTCGTTCATCAAGACATTTAGCGCAATGCAAAGGGCAGCTGGTGTTTACAAATTTAATAAATAAACAAACAGTTTAAGTTAACAAAACACTAAGTTTTGTCTCGACAGCAGCAATATTTAAGTATCTATAATTTAAAAGTCTAATTTATGATATATTTTACCTATACGTACTGATGATATGTAACATATGCATTATGTAAGCATCTATATGTCTTCTAAGCCTAGAACTTTCTAAGTGTAGCTCAGAAACTGATTTTAACTTAATCCTTAAGACCAGTAACTAAAAAAATGGTTTTGTTATGTTGTTTTAAAAAAAATATACAAATCATGCAGCTTCTGTAAAAAAAGCACACTTTACAAAGTCAGGACCACATTATTTGTCCTGTCTCTCTTGTTTCACTATGAAGGTTTTGTTCTGAAAAAGTGTATAAAAACACACACACGCACACACACACACACATTCACACACACAAACACACACACACACACACACACATTCACGCACACAAACACACACACACACACACACACACACACACACACACGCATTCACACACACAAACACACACACACACACACACACACACACACACACACACACACACACACACATTCACACACACAAACACACACACACTCGCTGCACAGAACGTGTTATGGCTGCTAACAATCAGCAGAGTTTTGATCCAACACTTAGGCAGCTTTTAACGATGACATCACTCCTATGAGTCAGAGTCCCACACCCAAACTCGGGTGAACAACACAACCAATCATCCACATTCACCACTAAAAACCCCCTCTATAAAATACTGCTTTAGCCACCTATCAGCAGAAGGACACCCTATTAGGATGTAAAATGCCATTACTGAAATCTCAATGCGCTTCTTCCACAGAACACAGCATCGTTCTGTTAGGAGTAAAGGAGCTTCTCTATGACTTATAAAGCAACAGACTTCTTGTAGGGCTACTGCTGCTGTTGAGTTTCTGCTGGTCGGACTCACCAGGTTGTGGCTCTTGGCGGAGATGATTTTGGTGACATCAGGGTCCCACAGAACCAGGTCTGCGTCTGATCCCACAGCGATGCGGCCCTTACGGGGGTACAGGTTGAAGATCTTAGCTGCGTTTGTGCTGGTCACAGCCACAAACTGGTTCTCATCCATCTTACCGGTCACCTGGGGGGAAGGACATAATAGTAATTTGTAGGGTTGTTTCAGGTTTTTGCACAAAAACATCACATTTATGTCATTATGTCATCTAACTTATATTTTGAACATTAGGAAATGTGCGTACATATATTTTTTCCATTTAGAATTTTGTTGCTGAGATATTACATAGAGTACAGTGCAAAAGCCAGACATCACTCTTCATTTATTTAATTTCCATTCAAAACAGCCATTAAGGACAAGTTAATCATTATTCAGGAGATATTTCTGAGGAGATTAGATATAAGATGATCCATTTGCATAAGGAAGGAAAATCAAAGGAAAATAAGTACGAAAATATCAGTTTCCAAAACTGGAGATTTGATTAAAATGATTAAAAGCTGCAGGGAAAATGGGACCCCTAACAGACCTGGAAGACCATCAAAGCTTTCACCTAAATCAAGCTCCACTCTTGCTTCAGATCTGAAAAAAATCCACAGGTGTTTCTGTCCATCCTTCTACTGTGAGCAGACAAGTGTAGTTGTTCAGGCTGCTAAATATCCCTGCAGATTTCTTTGAAAAGCTAAAAGTGAGTCTCCTGAAAAGAACAGAAGCTGTAATGAAAGTAAAGAGTGGACACAACAAATATATAACATGACTATTTTGACTGGAGATTAAATAAATTAAGGGTGATTTCAGACTTTTACACAGAACTGTCCTGTATATATGTACATGTATTTTTCTTCATTTGGAATTTTAGACTAGTAAAAAATTTGCCCTTTTGCCGACCATGAAAACTCTTAGTTGGGGACAGTTCTAGTAATTTGGGAAAAAAACATCCATGATGTAATCCACTGTGAGTGTGTGTGTGTGTGTGTGTGTGTGCATGCATCCGTACGGGTACTGAGATATCTACTTGCCCACAGCAGTGAGATGTCTCCAGGCCAAGAGAGCTGTATCTGTCTAAACTGGCTTCTGGGTAAATAAATCCACATGGCTTTATTTTACTGCAGCCCTTTTATCTCTAACTCACCACACATTTATCCCAGATGATGGACATCCTCTCCTCCGTCCCGTTGGTGCCCTCAGGGATCAGGGTGAAGTCGTCTTTGCCCACGGCTCTCTGGGCAGTGTTAAATGTGCAGTGGGAACTGCCGGTCACCTGCAGGTCACCACTGCAGAGAGAGATAGAGAGAGAGTGACAGAGAGAGAGAGAGAGAGAGAGAGAGAGAGAGAGAAATAGAGCAGAGAAAAAGAAAGAGAGAATAAGAAAGAATAATTGGAGATAAAAGGAGAGCAAGAAAAGCAGAGAGAGAGAAAGGTAAAACGGTGTGTTAGCGCAGGGTGCAGGTCAGTGAAGAAAGCTGAGAGTATTTTTTCAGCTTTAGAGAAGGGTGGGTATTCATTCTGAGCTCAGAGCCACCCAGGATTTCATTCTTCTCCTATTTCAGGCTTTTACTCGCCTCTTTTTCAGGCTCACTCCTCAGTGGTTTAAAATTGGCACTGCCTGGTGCTTATTTCCGCCGTGCTGCTAAAAAGCGTAGCAGAAATCCACAGTGACTGAATGTGAGCAGACAGACTTTCATCTGAGTTTCGTACCAGGACAGCAGAGAGTTCAGATAGTCGGGTGTGGTGGGGTCCGGACTGAGGGGTGGGGACGTCACATAAGCCGCAGCTTTGGCCCAGTTCTTGCTCCAGTAGTGCGAGCCGTCCGTGCCAAGACTGGCTGTTATTGGCTCTCCATACACCACAGTGCCTGCAATGTCCAATGAGTTTGCATTAATCCTACCACATAATCATACAGCAATTCTAGTCTAATTCTGGAGCCTCTCCCCTATAATGTCATATAATGGAGTTTCGGCCAAGTACAGCTGAGTCATACTGTGCTGTATGTTTTGAATGACTTCACTATGCCTCTGATCATAAATTTAGTCACACTAACTCTGACTTATAGGCTACATGGCTTTAGTGGACGCAGCACACACACTACAAGCGAAAATTTTGGAAGCAACTCTAACTTTTGTTAAAAAAAAAAAAAATCATGATAACATTATAACAGACAATAACATGGACCAAAACGTTTATTAACATAGCACTACATTTTGGAATATGAGTAAATATGATAAAATATGTTTTCGAGTCTTACCTTTCTTTCTGGCCTGGGCGATGACGTCAGCGGCACTCTTGCTCATCACCTTGGTGATGTAAAGAGGGCAGTTGGTCTGATTGGCCACTGTCACAGAGCGGTTGACTGCCTCTGCCTCCACCTAGACACCACAGAAGACCCAAATGTTGCATTCGTTACATTAGTTACTGTTACATTACAGCTGTTATATCAGAACTGTTACACTGCAAATGTTATATCACAGTTGTCACATTACAGCTTTTATATTACACGTCACACTTAAGCTGTTACATTTCAGCTGGTACATTACAGCTGTCACATTAAACTGTTACATTAAAGTTTCTGTCTTTCATTTTAATGAACTCTCGGGTGGAAGAACATGTTGCCAGTTGCATTAAACTTTAAGTCAGGAGTGCCCAATCCTGTACCCAGAGATCTTTTACCCTGGAGACTTCAGATGCCCCTGAAGGTCTTCATCACCAGGATCAAGTGTGTTAGATTAGGGTTGGAGACAAGGGTGGTAGATCTCCTGGATGAGGACTGTGCACCCCTGCTTAAAGTGTTTCCCTTAAGTATGGTCCCTAAAAGGGAATTTGTTAAGGGTGTTGCATAAAATCCCTCAGACGTTTCTCTTCGCCAAGGGAAAACACTGAAGTGTTCACTACGGTTACTGAGGTTTTGCTGTAGTAAAATACCACTGTATCCATGACAGCTTTCTCTCATTAAAGGAACTCAGCTGTAGCAGTTAACCAAAGCCAAATAATGAAACTAACCCACTCTCCTAAAATCAGCTTTGATAAGCTGTTGTTTCAGCCAAGATAAAAATTACCTGCTTAGTTATGTCAGGAAAGTGTGTCATCCTGGACGTTAACAAGAAAAATATCTCCTTGTTGTGGGACTAATAAAAGATTTTCTTATCTTATTGTATCTACAACTACGGGCTGGAAATTCCACTGGAAACATTTAACCCTCCACACACTCGCCCACACCTCAAATTCCATGTTTCTATATATGTTTCTCTTTGTGATAATATAGTGCAGCGATACAGTTCAAACATTTCCTCAATCTGTACAGTCGCCCTTTTCATTCCATCTTATCACGAGATCATATGTGACTCACATCTGGAGTTACGACACTATGAAAGGGGCTAAAATACACGTCATCTGCCTCTCACCGTGTGGAACTGGTGGATTCATGTGTCCGTCTACATTATGTGTGAAACAGACCAATGGACACTCAGGAAATCACTAAGGACTGACCAATCATGACGGAAACCCTTCATTCTTCATTCAGTCCACATCGGAGACACAAATGAAATGGTGTGCAGAGAGTTTAGAGCTGCTGAAGTTGCTGCAGTGGTCTTGGAAAGTACTGATGAAGATATCAGAGCATTTTGATATGAAACATATGGGTATCGTTTCATATCCAAGAGCCTTTAAATGCGAATTTAAGAAGTTATGCAAAAATCAAAGAAATGCCTTCAGACTGTTTTTTAAAACAGTCAGCATAAATAAATGTACTGATTCACAAGGGTACCTCCTTAACGTTTTGACTGACTCTGTATGTCATGCAAAAATAACCTGTGGTTGGTCAATCCCTTTGCTGACAAAGCAGGCAGGGTTTTAGCCAAGTTCAACAAAAAAGCTCATCATTTTCTACAGCTGGAGCCAAGTAGGGTAAAGCTTATTGCATATTCTCACAGGCTACAATAAAACCTCTCTTCTATCAAAGGTATATGTTGGATTATTGCTAATCTATGAGTTATTATTCTAAAGGAAATGACAGGTAAGAGACTTTATGCAACACTCTATGTGCGCTGGAGTCAGCTTGGAGAGTGCGGCTCAGATCTCATTGTCAGTTTTCATCTTACTCTAGCAAGAAAGGACATTAAAAACCCCTTAATGTGGTAAAGAGGTATATGAACACGTAGCACTGAGATCAATGGGCATATTGTTACAGTATGTACAAAATGTTTGTATTCTCTCTCTCTTTTTCAGTATGTACAGTATGTCTGACAAAAGTCTGGGGACACCTTGACTTCTCTGAAGTAATGTTACTTTTCAAATTAGTAAGAAAAAATATTTCTAAAGTTTTAGTTAACAGAAAACAGCTGTTTGCTAATACTTTGCTAACACTCAGCCTCTTGTTCATCATAGTGTCTTCTGTACAGCGGGATGAAGAGCAGGTTTTGCCTTTTGGCAGTTTCCTTTTCCAAACTATTGTTAAAAGCACATATTGAAACACTTTTGGCCTGAAGGTAGTTTAAACAGCTGAAGGTTTGAGTGCTGATGAGTGCTGACATTAGAACAAGGGGATCAAATGTTTGGGCCTCTGGCTTTATTCCTCAGGTAGTTCTGACGGGTGTTCATAAGTTTTTTTTATGAAGAAAAAGGTCAAGATCTAAACTGTTTTCTATTTCTTATGATATGTTATTGAATGAGCAAAACATTCTCATTGGTATTAAAACACCCGAAAAAGCCAGGTGTTCCCAAACCTTTAGAAGACAATGTAAGAATATGAATTTGACCCATTACCTCCTCTGGACGGCTCAGCACATGTCCCTCTGGTCCAGTGATGCCCAGTTCCAGAATCCTACGCTGTTCCTGTAACGAGTAACAAAAACACAACAAAGAGTCACAGAAAGAAACAGAGATGTAAAAACAGATGCACTGGTCAATGATGAAAGAGTAAATGCTTTTCTTGGATTAATTAAGGATAAAAGAATATTAAACTATTATATTCCTTTCTGACTTTCTGTAATAAACCTCTGTTCCCAGGGTTTTCTTATCTTTAGAGTTCACTGTGGCAGGTTTAAACTGTCCAGAGCCAAATGTGTGTTTTCATTAATTACCCCAAATCATAAAGGAGTTTTGCTTTGGTTAGCGTTGCCAGCATAAAGTCTGAATGCTCAGTACATAGCATGTGTTTTGACTTAAAAGTCTCAAACAGTTTATTGCTAATGGTGCGCCTGAAAGTTGGAACTCTTCTTTACCTCAGCAATGATGTCTCCGTTCTCAGCATGGACTTGCGCAATGGCGCCCAAGTCTCGGATCACACTGAACACCTCATAGACCTGCAGAAGAACACGCACACATATTCTCATAAGCCGCTTCTGACAGACATTCTGGATTTTCTGCTGGCTGTAAGGTTAACACAGCTGCAAAACGGGGCCTTACACCACCCAAGTCCCTTTTGTTTATGAATGAGTCAGAAAGGCAGCTAATACACTTTTCCCAGCGTTCTTTCATCCTTACTAGTATTTCTGGAAGCCCTCTCTTCTAAAGGAAACATTGTGTCTCAGAGGGCTATATGATGTAAATAATGGGGACTGGCTCTAGTCAGTCAATTGCTGTGCAAAGTAAGCATATCAGACAGTCAGTAAGAAACTTAGCTTGTTCATACCTGAGAGTCGGTCAGCTGGAAAACGTCTTTATATGCCAGGTAGACCAGGAAAGAGTTCACACCTGTAAAAATAAAATTTAAAAAGCTGAAACATGAGTTGTGTTAATGCAATGCCACTGTTCTGGCCTGGAGAACCACAACAATGTACTGTTTAGTGATGTCTAAAGTCCTGCTGAAGCTGATTTCAATGCAGTATGAATCTGCAGTGTGTGTATTACTTGTAGTCTGACAGTAATAACTGTGAAGTGATTTTAATCCAGTATGAATCTGCAGTGTGTGTAGTTTTTACAGTCCGACAGTAATAATTATGGAGTGATTTTAATCCAGCATGAATCTATATGGTGTGTAGCTTTCATAATCTGACAGTAATAACTGTGGAGTGAACTGTCCCCTGTAACCTAGAGCTTCTGCAGCAACAACAATCCTGTTTCAAACCACCTCTAACGCTAAAAGAATAACAAAGCATTGCCGTGTTATTATTATTGAGTCTATCCTAAGGCGTAGCGTTGATGTCAACATCTGGACTGTCACCTTTCAATCTTATACAGATCTTTTATTCCATACCAATCCCATCACGTAACATTACACAACCTCCTAATCTAGACTAAATCTAACTCAGCTCAAATAGTGCTTGGACAACTCGACAGTTAAGTATCAACCAGAAGTGTCAGAGCAGGAAATACACTACGGTGTGCAGTGCTGCAGCCCTACAAGTCAGTGAATGGGAAACACTGATGTAATGTGACAGAAGCAGTGTACCATGGTCTTTGACGAGTGTCTCCATCTCCTCCTGGATCCCTTTGTGCCACTCAGTGATGTCCACATGGAGCGAGTAATCACAACAGGACTTACTGTCGGCCCACTCATGCCACTGATTGAACGCTGCCATCAGTCCAGTACCTGGCTCTGGGACTACATGGTCGACTGTTCACAAACACAAGATGTAATACCACGACATTAAATAAGATGAGCATTATTAGACCAAAAACGAAACTTAGTTGCCCAAATGAAGCAGTGTGTGCGACCAGGCGTAATACAGTATATACTTTGGGCCTCATTCACCAACCATTCTTAACAAGAAATTTCTTCTTAAAACCCACTTACACTTTTTTAACAAAGATTCTGACATTTACCAATGCCTTCTTATTTGGAGAGAATCTACAAAAGTATAAAGGTGCAAACAATCCTGCAATTTAAGTCTAAGACAAGTCATGAATCTGACACAGACTTTTCTTAGGACCTTTCTCAAGAACAGATTTAAGAAAATACTCAGAAAGATATTGGTGAATGAGCCCCATTATTTCCAAAAGTAACTCATGGCTGACAAAGATGTGTATAATCTTCATAGAAAAACATTGACCAATAGAATGGGATCAGCCAGGAGCAGCCACACATGCCCAGTGCTAAGTGTGGGCCAGAGGGGTATAAAGCATTGGACTGTGGAGTAGTGGAACTGCATTCTCTGGAGTGATGGAGCTCCATCCAGCACCTTTGGGATGAGTTGGAGTGATTCAGAACTGACTATCCAGCATCAGTACCTGACCTCACTAGCGCTCTTGTGGCTGAATGCAATCAAATCCTCAAAGCAATATTCCAATATCTAGTGTAAAGCCTTCCCATAAATACACTATTCACGCACTATTTATACTGTAGATCTGTTAAAAATAATAGTAGTTATATTACATCTCAATACGAGTGTACACATATAGGCAGAAAGCATGTGCAGAAATGAATGCACACATACACATCAGCAAAACACATTCATGGAAAGATAAAAGCTATAGTTACTGATATAATCACAATATTTTAAACAACTGATATTAATAATGCGCTGAATTGGGGTCCACGACTGGAACTGGCAGTTTTGTTCCAAAAATCGCCCAATTTGTGTGGCTGTATTATGATGAAAATAATGTGGGGCAGGTATGTGCACTCGTGCTGTATTTGAATGCTGCTGCTACATCTTCACCAAAATTGTGTAGCAAAATAAAGCAAGACTCATTTTGGTAATTATCTAGTTGCCACTTAATTTCAATGGAGCACTTTATTTTGGTCCATGTTATTTAAATATGTAACTGATTTTTGCAAGTTTAAAATGTCAGTTGATTAAAGAACAAATCATGTTGTTTATATTGTGACTTTGGCTAATAGAAAGTGCAGGAAATGTACTAAAGTGTTCCACATGTTCATTTAGCTCACAGAGTGTAAATGTCCGCTATAAAAAGAAAGGCAAATAAAAATTGGCCAAAAAATGGCTGTAAAATCGCCACATGGCCATTAAAAAATCATGACTGGTGCATCAGCAGTGTGAGGTGTTTATGTGAAGCCCACATTGTCCTCAGTGTTCCTGCAGTGCTGTCAACTCCACCACACTCCGCTGCACAGGAGACATCCTTATAAATTACAGAGATGACTCAGCACAAAAACACAGCACAAAGCCCTCTCACAGCCTTGTGTGTGGCTATGAACGTGAAGATGCACTTACGTTTGCTTGCTTGCTTGTAGACTGGAGTTTCACATGTATGGATTATTTTGTATCAATATTTATATATTTCTGATCTGCTTCTGCTCATGAATTAATTCTTTTTATACTTCTAATGTATAATTTTATTATATCATGCTGTATTGTATTTATTTTTATGTATTTGTATTTTGCAGTGTCAAAAATGAATCTGCGCTCAAAAATCACACTTTGACATTTTTTTCTTGTCCATTTACACC
The DNA here is from genome assembly GCF_904425465.1 of Colossoma macropomum. Taxonomy (NCBI): domain Eukaryota; kingdom Metazoa; phylum Chordata; class Actinopteri; order Characiformes; family Serrasalmidae; genus Colossoma; species Colossoma macropomum. The sequence goes on along the minus strand of NW_023494804.1, from coordinate 19,688,870 downwards.
AATTCTACCAAAACAAACGCCTCGTAGCAGCAAGCGTACTTGGCCAAAAATGAGATCTGATTTGGCCAACAAAATGATTCTGCCAAAAAACGCCTATTATGGTTGTGATTCTGCCTCTGCAAATATAGTGATTCTGATTCAGGCCATAAAGTGCTTGTGAGTCTACCAATAAAGCGACTCTGATTCTAATCAAAATGATTCAGATTCTGCTCAGGAATAAATTCTGACTCTACCAATAAAGTGACTCTAATTTTAATCAAAGTGATTCTGATTCTGCTCATGAATTCATTCGGATTCTACCAATAAAGTGACTCTGATTCTAATCAAGGTGACTCTGATTCTGCTCATCAATTTGTTTGGATTCTACCAATAAAGTGGCTCTGATTCTAATCAAGGTGACTCTGATTCTGCTCATGAATTTTTTCTGATTCTACCAATAACGTAATTCCAATTCTGCCTATAAAGTGATTTTGATTGTACAAACAAAGTGATCCTGATACTGCCTGTAAAGCTATTCTGATTCTGCCTGTGAGTGATTCTCATTGTACAAATACCATGATTAATTCAGAGGATTAGCTCTCTGTAGATAAAGTGAGTAATGATTTCAAACTGGCACTCCTGTAGGCACTCACTGATCATGGTGGTCCCTCCTGCCAGCGCTGCGCGGGTTCCCTGGTAGAAATCATCAGCTGCAGTCATGCCTCGGTCAGGCATCTGGAAGCGTGTGTGGACATCGATGCCCCCTGGCATTACCATCCCACCGTGGGCATCGATGGTCTTCACCCCACCAGGAACTATCAGGTTCTCCCCAATCTGCCTGAGAAGAAGAAAGGATGAGATGAGAGGAAGGATTATTTTCAGCCAATGTCTATATTCGGAACGTTTATTTTTAGAATCTTCTTCTTTTTATAAACTGTCTATTCTTAGAATTGTCTTACAAACCCTGTGACATCAAAAGAAAGCAAAAAAAAAGCATTATCTCTGCCCAGGCAAGTGGGTCTGTGTGGAATGAGCACCTGAAATACGCTTGTAGGCTTGTACTAAAACACTTACTTGATGAGGCCATCCTCCATGTAGATGTCTGCAGAGAAGGACTGGTCATCATTCACGATCTTAGCTCCTTTAATTAGGAGACGGTCACTCTGGAAATAAAAAAAAATCATATTAGCCCATATTAGATAAAGCAGATAAAAAAAAATCTCTAGTGTAGTTAACTTTTCGGATTAATTAACCCTTCTCATTATATCAACATGATCTCTAAACATTACCATATCTATATTTAAATGAAAAGAAAACGATCTTATAAAGACTGAAATTCACAATTTATGCTACAAACGAAGACTTTGAGCAAGCAAACAAATACACAGGACTATCCTCTGACTATACAAATGTTTCCAACATCTAAAACAAGCTGTTAATGATTGAAATTCGGTCTGACTGAATTTCAAAAAAATGACTGCACTAACACCAACTGCAGAAATAACAGAGGTCTTATTGGTCTGCAGGTACTGTAGTATTATCACTGCTTAATTTTCACGTTTAATGCATTAATTTAATATTTAAAAGGCCGGAATTTCATAACTCCTAGAACAGCCACAGAGGTCCTTTGAATTCTACATGCTTATTCATAACATATCATTTTGCTATGTCGGGAATTGTATTGTCTGACTGGAATAGCAGAAAAAAATCACAGTGTAATATATATGTTCAAAATGAGCACTATAGCCTTTTGAGGTAGACATACTCAGGAGAGGTGTGTGTGCTACTGAATAACAGCTGCCACTATACTGTCCAACTATCTGCAATAGTGTGGCACAAAGACAAAATGTAGTCTAATGTATACAGTCAAAATGACCGCTAATAGTCTCACTCAGAACTTTGTAATATTGTCAAAATTAGACTTAATAACGATGTCAGACTGAAAACAGCACTAATGTAGTAAATATCAGTGATCAGCAGACACGGGAGTTTTATTTTGCAAAAATGGTCACATCTCAAAAACTTATACATTTGGCCTTTGTAGTGTTAAGCAGCGTTGTGTCACATCTAGTGATGCATGATATCTAAATCATATCTGTATCAGCAAATGATGGTTGAAAATGATCATCATTGAATTATACAAATATATACCTACATTTGATCAATAATTCAATCCATTATTTGACGTATTTATTGCACTCTGGAAAAGCAGAATGTTTAGGTGACGATGGGCTGCTGTGCTACAACACCTGCATTTATTTATTTTACTGCATTTGTACTGCTGTAGAAATAATGTCTACCACATATCATAAACTTAATGTTATAACACTTAGCTGTGACACAACTGCATAATTAAAACAGTTAAGATGTAAATAAACTCATTCAGAGTGTTTTGATGTGAAATGCTCTATTCTAGTGAATGTTGGTGACAGCAACCACACATCCAAAGCAATTAGTGTGGTTGTTTTGGATAGTAAATAAAATGGCTATATTTGTGTTGTAGACATGGTGACTCCAGGTTTCTATCACCACCAGTTTCTCTACAATGAAACATTCAACATCAAACCACTCTAAATAGCTGTTCACACGTCAATAATTAAATTATGCATATATTTTGAAAATAAACTGGAATTCCCCTTTGAAGTGGAGGGAACCAGCATGAAGAGGCTACTACAATGTCTGCTGAACTGGGAAATATTACTGCCATTTGATTCAAAATGTTCTTTGTCACAACACTTCAACAGTCACTGATGAAATAAAGGCAAAACACTTAACTGTAATTGAATATAATCTCAGAAAAATGGGATGAATATTTGCACCCAAGGCTGTGCGATAAACAGAGTCCGAAATATAACGCAGTGGTGCATGGTACTAATTTAAAAGGAACCTTTTAAAACTCGCTTACGAGGCGGAGTACTGTGTTTGGCCTCGGCACAACACCAGACATGCTCTTTATAAGACGCATCAGTGAATTGCACCACTGCAATTACAGCCTGCTAAAACTAAACCGCAGGCTTTGGCCAGCTGTGGCTACCACCCGTCCCTGCCCACAGCTCAAACTTACACAATGTCCAACGGTCATCGCCCTTATGGGCTGCTCCACTGCAACATCCTGACATGTGCCAAATTTGTTCTCTGGTGGACCATGTTTGCTGTGCTTGGTCCCAGAATAAACAGCATACAGCACTTTCAGGCCCAGTGGATCCTGCTTACTCTTTTCTTTACAGGCACTTACAAACAGAGGTGGGCAAAATGACATTTTATTGTTATAGTGACAAATTATGCAACGATATGCAGTTCTGAGCATACTGTGGATATTATTAGTACTTAAAAGACAATGATCAAGTGCATGTTTGCATAATTAGTCTTGTTGAATTAGATTTAGTGCTGTGCAGAATGTAAAATAAAAAAAACATTTTACTGTATCGTTTTTGATACGGTTTTAAATGAGACAATACTTGGACTATTTTTTTAATATCAAACCTAAGAAAAACTTAATACTGTGATATTGTATATTATATTGCATATCATAAAAATGTCTTCAAGTAGGCCTGCATTCGGTGCAAGTTGACCAAGTTACCGTGGTAACAACCCACAGTGATTTAAAAACCTGATTTTTATTTATTTATTTTCATTTATTGATTTATTTCATGAAGCTGATAGTAAGACGGTATTTCTACACATGAACATTACTGAACCTTTAAACATGTTAAGTAATGTGATATTCTACATTAACACCACATTTACTGTACATAGTAGTGGGCAGTATGGTCAAACATTTATATGATGGTATAATTAAAATTTCTGACAGTCTCAGTATATATATCATGGTATATATACATTTTTCATATGAAATTATTTTAGATGCATAAGTATACCTATTTTTGCAGGTCATGAATAGTTTATTATTCTTGGATGTCCCTTCACTTTTATTTAATAAAAAGCATTTTTAAAAAACAGTGTAAGTCAGGAATATTTTATTTTGTTGAGCAAAATAGCAAAAACTGAAACCTAGATCAATATCGCTTGATAACTCGCCTCTCAGGCCTGCTTAAAATGCCAACAAATGTTGTTTCCTGTCTGAAGATGTTTTTTCCTTATCCGGCAGCTTTGTGTTAAAATTTTCCATTCCACCTTAACTGTAGCAGCAGTTACATTCTTGCACCTGTACAAGCTCCTGAATTAACTGCTACACCATTTAAGGTGGAACAAGAAATTCAATTTAAAAGGAACTTTAGCTAGGTCGAGTTTATCAAGTTTATGTTACTGTGACTTTAAGACTGATATATGTAAATGAGCTTTTGATTTGCTGCTATATTGTACCTCTTTCAAAAAGCAGGCCAGTCTGAAACACTGTCTAACTTCGGTGACAGTGGGAGGACCTTAACTGATGTAGGCTAAATAGGCACATATGCAAATGTGTTGGTTTTCACATTACATCACAAAACAATTAATTCAAAACAGATATGGACTGTATGGTCTGGGAAGTCAAATGAAAGTTATGCAACTATTTTATTTAACTATTTAATTTTAAAAAATGCAAATAAATAAATAAATACATACATTTTCTATGATTCAGGCCCCTTAAAAGCTCAAAATATTTCATCCTTCTCATATAACATTACCATTTTGGAGGTATAAGGTTTTGTTGGAACATTCTGGAATATTCTTGCATTTTTCTAAACAAAACAAGAAACATAGAATAAAGAGAGAAAAAACGCCACTCAAACTGTGGGAAGTTGTCCCGGCTTGATATTTGCTCCTGTTATTGATTACTGAGAACATGTAAACGGATGCTGAGTGCCCTCTCGGAGTGAAGTGTTTTGGGTTACGCATTCGGTATCTTGGCCCGTTGTGGTTTCCTGAGTAACGTTACGAAAGTAAAGCCTGGCCTTTACTCACTGCCAGATGCAATGGAGCTAAACCAGTGACCAGCATCCAGCTCCTTCTAAATCAATCCTGCGTGACTGCCAGGGAGACCACCAACACCCACCAAGCCCCCCACCCCCGTGTCCCTCCCTAGGCTCTTTACATGCATGGCCCCAGAGGAACGCTCATTTCTCCCTGAAAGGGCGCAGGATCCATTCTGGTCACAAGGCCCACTGCATCGGCCACAGACAAAGACCCCTCTGTCCCGGCCCCTGGCTCTTTTACATGCTTGATGGGAGCCCAGCAACTCAGGCCAACTCAGGCCTCCCCCCAGCCCCGCCCGGACGCACTAGTGATGGAAAAAAAAAAGTTCAATGGCAACAGAACATCTCTCACTACAGCTAAACAATGAGAACTGAATGTAGATACTGCACTGCTAATAGGTTCACAGTTATTACTCATACAGCACATTATATCCACTAGTTCGATATCATGCCATATTAACAACTGTTTCGCTATTTTATATAGAATAATAATAAAAATGTGGATTTAAATTTTACAAACATTTCACCAAAAGGTATTTTTAGATACGTTATTCAATATCATCATCATCAATAAAGTCAGTGAATAAAAAGAGAATGAAATGATAAGAAGTATATCTGTACAATGATGAGCCAAAACATTATGACCAATGCCTAACATGCTGTCGGTCCTTCTCATGCCACCAAAACAGCTCTGACCAACCAAAGCATGGACTTTACAAAAAGCTCTGAAGGTGCCCTGTGGTATCTGGCACCAAGACATTGGCATCAGATCCTTTGCGAGGTGGAACAGCACTGCTATGAAGGGCTGAACTTGGTGTGCAACTATGTTTAGGTAGGTGTCAAATTGACGTCCACATGAATGCCTTGACCCAGAGTTTCCCAGCAGAACATTCCCACACTCCGTCCACCAGCTTGTCCTCTTCCCACAGTGCATCCTGATATCATCACTTCCACAGAAAAACAGCGCACACATACTTGGCCGTCCATGTGATGTAAACAGAACCTCAGACCAGGTGACCTTCTTCAATTGCTCCAAGGTTCATTTCTGATGCTTGCGTGTCCATTGTAGATGCTTTTGATGGCAGACAGGGGTCAGCATGGACACTCTGAACACTCCGTGGCTACACAGCCTCATACGCAGGAGCGTGATGGAATATATTTCATAATGCGTATGATTCACAAAACTAACTAGATTTTCATTTTTGTAGGTCAGGGGTCAGCAACAGGCGGCCCCAGAGCCTCATGCGGCTCTTATACTGCCCTTTTGTGGCTCCACAGCAGAATTAGATGTTTAGGTAAAAAAATAATCCTCCTTTGCAGTAAAATCAAGCTCAGCTGATAGTTATAACACAGTTTTAACAATAAATGGTCATAAATGCTGGAGTTAATGTATAACTGCTAATTCACCCTTTAACCCTGAAGGCTGGTGCGCAAACTGCTGGTTACCATAGCAACGCACACAACAATTTCACCTAGCTAGTAGGTAACGAAAGGCAAAGAGAAGACGAACATCGATGACTTAGAGACGATTGGACTTTTTTGCATTTATAAGCACTCAGCCAGTTTCCTGATGCGTTTAATCTGCGATGAGACACCATCAAACACTAAAAAGTCACGAGGCTGAAGTCAGCTTCCCATTTGCCAGCTCCTTGTTCGAATTTTCCCGTTCCACCCTAAATGGCACAGCAGTTATATTCTGACACCTCAGGAATTATTTAAGGTGGAACGAGAATGGTCTAACAAGAATCTGGCGAATGAGCAGCTGACTTCAACCTTGTAAAAAGCTGAACATTGAGAGACATTTTACAAGTAATTATTCTACTTTTGCGGAAAAGTTTCCTGCCGGAGATGCGAGAAAAGTGGCTATAGCTGAGCTAAAGCTTAAAGCAGAGCAAAGTAAGTCTGTGTTTTTGTTCATATTATATTTTTCAGTCTACACTAGGACATTAGCACATACTGACACATATTTACAGACAAGATTGTAAAATGGACATAAAATGTTGTGACTCCCAAGGTGGTTAGATTTTTGCTGAAAGGACAAAACGGCTCATCTTATCGGTTTCTTATATGTTTTAATATAAAGAAAGCTTCAGTTGTCTGTTTTATCATGGCATGCCTTCCCTTTCGCTCTTCATTGCTCGCTAGCAGCTCAACTCAGAGACAACACTGTTCTAGGCAATCTAAACAAGAGGCAACTGGCTATTTAGGTCAATCAATCATGCATTTTGGCACGCAACATTTTGATACAGGTGCAGCTGGCAGCGTTTAATGCAGTGCGAGTGCATGGTTCACATTATTTATGTCATAATATTGTAGCACAGACTGGACAAAATCATAATACTGAAGTGTCCTATTGCTGATTGCATGTGTAGAACAGATTTCTACAAAGTTTGTTTCTGGCTGATTGCGATCGTGCATCCCTAGCATAAACAATACTCTCCGACTAAATGTCTTTAGACTGAGTGGCTCTGTGAAAAGTCCAACTGGCTACATGCATTTAGCCCTAAATCTGGCCTCAATGGCTTTCGATTGAGCTCTGTGTGAGAGTCATATTGGCTGCACACATCTAACCCTGAATTTGGCATTCAGCCACAGAACAGCTGCTTTGCCACGTCCATTACATAACCCAGGCCATCATTTTTATCCCATTACATATGAGCTATGTTAATCATAACTCAAAACAGTGCTTCATCATTGCCATAAGAGAGGTGTTAGGATCCTTATACATGTCATCATTATCTTAATAAAGCACTAATGCTGCAGAAATCGTGGGCTGTTTAGGGTGGGTTTGAGGCGAAAGCTCCCAGGGCTGTGTTTTGCACTGTTGGACCAGTGCCAGGAGACACTTTTAGTGATGGATGCTTCACACATGAGAACATATTGGAAACCAGAACCCAGGGGATGAGAACGTCTCACTGTTCTCACAGTTCCAAACCTCAGTTTGACTGGTGCTAGACCTAAATGAAGACATATGTTGTGGCGTAAACGTCTGGACACATCTGTAACCTGTGAGGGAGAGGTTTGGCCCTTCTGCTGAACATATATCATACTCAGCAGTGCAAAACGTCACATCTGTCACACAAAAAGCACCATGTACAATATTTTAATTACTGTCATGAGCCACTGAAAGTGTAAAAAAATAGAACAACGTGGGTGCGACAAACTAATCAATCTTTGCAGTTGGAATAAAATTTTTAAAAAATATTGCAATACATGAAGCTAAATTAGGATTTACAAGCCATTATGAGTGTTAGGTTTATCATCCTGCTGTTATAATAAGCCAGGCATGTCAAACTGGTGACCTTCTGGGCCAAAGTGCTGTGGAGACTAGCATTTACCCTTGTCTACTTCTCTAAATTCAGTTCATAAAGGCCTTGCTAATTAGCTGTTCAGGTGTGTTTTAAAGAGGCAGTGAGCTGAGGTCTGCAGTGTTTTGGCCTACGATGACTGGAGCTTGACACATGTGTGCTAAGCCAAGCCAGAGGTTCCAAATCCAGTCTTTGGTGACCCCAGCCAGTGTAGTTTGTTCTCCCCGACACACACATCTGAGCCAGGTACAAATTCTACAGTCCTATATTACCTGATATGGGTAAAGGTGTGTGTTCCCTGATGACCCTAAAGATGTAATGGGATACAAAAAAAAATCTCCTGCATTATTACCAGACAGTGGGCCAGCTTCATAAAACACACTGCCAGATTCACAGTGACATTCACATGGCATTAGCAATTCATAATATTCATCCTGAACCACGCTGGCGGTTATTTCCTTGGTAAACCTTCAAATTGCTGTTGCAGGAACACACAAGGAGAATTTCAAATTGGCAGATATAAATTCCTGTGTCTAATTCAGTGTTTTGCGAACCCCTCCTCCTGTTTATGGAAAGCAAGTTTTGCTTGTAATCCAAATAAGTGAGGAGTTATTGACATGTTGAGATTGTAGTTATGTTCAAATTGATCTTAGTGCAAGCAGGTTTAACTTTTAATCTTACTTTTCAATCAACAACAGATTTTATAAAGAAAATCTATCATCTGAAAATGATATCTTTCTAGTCAAACTTTAGTGTTTAATAGTGTAATTTGAATTTTCACACATGCAAATTAAACTCCTGATATCATGTTTGCTAGTTTAAATTTAGCTTTCATGCATGTAATCTGAATTCCTGGAATAGAGATAAATAACAAAATAAAAGATAAACAGCTTGCCACAGTATTAGAACTTCAGCAGCATGTCAATTAAAATATTTAATTGTGTAGAAAATGACCATTTGGTAAACTTTATGATGTTAGTGAAGAAAATTGGTGCTGCAATAATAATGGACCGGAAAAAATGAATTCTTAACAATGATGAATCTTACATGCTATAATTCCTCCAACAACAACAAAAAAAAGAATTTTAAGATGTTATAAAACTTTCTTGATTAAAAAGTATTTGCTATTATCTGACAGCACTTCTTGCCTTAAAATTCATAGCTTTGCTCCTGAGAATTTTGGTTTTCTGTCTTTGCTTTAGTTTCTTTCATTGCATCCATTCTGGCAGCCAACTGAAGACTGAGCATCACTCGGCAGGTCTTCAACATGCATAACCTCATTTACATGTGGGTTTTGATTGACTCTTGGTTAAAATACTGCAGAGTTCAAAATAACGGCCATGGTGACTTTATGAACAGCTCGTATCCACCATGCTGCACACTTCGTGTGGCACTGTTACCACTGAGTTTTAGGAATTTGGCCCAGTATGTGACCTAGAGTAAAGTATTTCTACTGTCTGTTAATTTTGTTTTGAAAATGATCATTTGTTGCTGCTTTCGTTGCTGCCATTAAGAATTTTTTGTTTTTTGCTGAAAAGAAGAGGCGTTAAGTAAGATTTACGGTCCCACCTCAATAAAATCGAATGTCTGTTTTGACTGTTTTCCGATATGAATAAAAAAATGTTGAATTCATGCCAACATGAGACAGAAATGTATCAGATACAGCACTTACCAGCAACAAAACCTGATGCTTAAAGAAAAGGTTTGGCAAAAAAATCTAATTTACACAGTTTCTGTCTTTACCCAGGTATAGTCAATCAGCCCAGACATGCTTCTTTACTTTAGCACAAGAGCTACAAGGCTAAGGTTGCTAACAACACAAGTAAATACACTACAAGTAAACAGGTACTCAAATGGTTTTTATAAACACATCCCCAAAACTGCATTCAACCTGCATTCGGTGATTCAGCTTCTTTTTATAAATATATATGTTTAGTCTGAAGATTTAAGTTATTTATTAATAGAAGCAGCAGAATGTGTTAACATATTTTCACTTAGAAGATCAACAAAACATGAAATGCAACAAGGGGCACCCAATCTTTTGTATATGACTGTAACTCATACTGTCTACTAAATCCACACTGACAACTGTGCGTGACCTGGATACAGTTTGAGCATTGAGAGAAGTTTTAGCAATGTGTTGTAACAGACAATTTGGGTGACTATTGACTTGTAGCATTTATTGTCAACATAAGCCTTGTAGCTCCAACACAAAACAAACGAAGCAAAATGTGGACACTAAACATGTCTTGGCTGATGGACCACATCTAAAGTAAACTGTTCTTTTAATAGCTTTAGTATTGTGACACTAAGGCCCAATCCTATTTCACCCCTTGCCCCTACCCCTTATAATTATCGCATCCCTCTTCTTTGAAGGCCTATGATGCCTTGAATTTAACTAAAGCCCAGCATGGAGATTGCTGAACTTTACCCTCCTCTGCTATCACTGCAGACTGACAGGGTCGCCTACAGAGCACCACTAGTAGCCTGTTAATGAAGTAATGTTCTTTTTATTCGAAGCCTGTCCCATTTCGTAGTGGAAGATTTCAACCACTACAAATTGTAGCTCAGTTCCAAGGGGCAAGGTGACACTCAAAAACAAGGGGAAGGGGTAAAAATAAGATTTGTGAAAATGTCTTCAAGTATCATCCACCCTTATCATCAGCCAACAAAGATGCTTAAAGGCCTCCATGTTCCAGCCCCAGATCCCAAACTGCCTACAGTTTCCAGCCCCAATGCTTAACAGCCTCTACTCCTGTCCCTTAACCCAAACACAACCAGATGCACACATGGAGAAGAAGGATTTTTTTTTTTGAGCAAGCAGTCTGTCAAAGAAGGCGGATGGTGTTTGATCCTTTTAAAAGAAACTGGAACGGTGGCACAGAGCAGTCTAAACATTCAGAGTTACAGTCCTACACTTGTCCACCAGAATAGCCCCACATTCCAGTCTGCATTTGCCTTTCTTTTCTTTAATGCTTTTTTTCTTCCTCTGAAGAGCAAAAATAGCCCCTCAGCCGCTCCAGTGCCTGTTCTAAGTGGGGGAAATCCTGACACACACAGTGTGGCCGGTGAGAGCACACATTCCTGGAGGACGAGTGTGCGTGAGCGTGCCAGTGTGTTAGAGACGGGGTTTTATGCGGCTGTCTGACGAACACGGGACAACAAACCAGAGCTGCTTCGGTCACTATGGCAACCAAACGGTTAGACTGGGAAAAAGATTCCAGTGGAAAAGAAGATTGTAGCAGTTCCACGAAAGCCAACCAACAGAGGAGTGAATCTGCTCCCTCATAATGATTCGATTACGATTCAGTGCATCATGAAATCATAGATTTCAATGCCATTTAACTGAATCAATTATTTTTGCTCCATTCTGAACAATTTGTAAAAATAGCCCTTAACACACAAATGTAACTAGAGAAGCTATCGACTAATTAAAGGGATTGTGGGCCGATGCCAATATATTTTTGATGTACATATCTGCAAATGCCAGTACATTAACACTGATAAAATATGAAAACCGGGACTAAATCTGGAGCCTATCCAACTGCTCACTTGGCAGAGGGCCGGAAACACCCTGGACAGGCCACGAGCCAACCACAGGGCAGACACACAGACATTCACACACACTCACACCTAGGGGCAATTTAGCACCCTCAATATGCCTGACACCATGTCCTTGGACGGTGGGAGGAAACCCACGCAGACACGAGGAGAACATGCAGACTCCACACAGAAAGGACCCTGGTCATCCGGCTGGGGAATCGAACCCAGGCCCTTCTTGCTGCGCTACTGTGCTGTGCCACCCTCAATATAACACCTGTTATGAAATGACTGCACTGCTGGGATGATAAGCAATTACGAAAAATAGATAAACAAGGACAAAATTTCTGATACTATTTTTAATTATATAGAGTCACTGAAATTTCCACCAAAAAAGAAAAAAAACGCATGTCAACTTGTTAAAACGTTTACATTAACACTAATGCAGTTGCTCTCGTAGTATTTTAATGCTCTGAGCTAAAGCTCATGTGCATTGGTGGCATTTCTTGGGCTGTTTTTTTTAACAGAATGCTGACCGCAGTATATGTTAAAGCAGACCGCCGGGTGGTAACCAGCTTTGAGCTTTGCATAACAAAAAAAAATTAAACTATGACTGTGAACTATTTATCTCAGCAGTAAATAAGTGTATTGTAAACACTATATAATACTACAATACATACAAATAAACAAATACAGAAAAAGTAAAAAGATCTCATGTGCTTGGTTCAGAACGATGCCGCGAGCTTTCGTATGGATTTGTTCAATTCCATCAGCTGCACACTTGATTTAACGTAATGAAGCATTGATTAGTTAAACCAGCTATTAAGATGACAACTATGAATGATACTGGGCTGCCACAAGGAGAGCTTTGGACACTGACATATGTAAAATGACTACTTTATTGTATCAATGCTATGTATAATTATTCTAATAATAGTGTTTTCTGAGCAAATAATACTTACTGCCCAGATAAACAGCTTTTTAAACACAACTTTCTCGTATGTCTGAAGATTTTGCACAGCACTGTACTGTAATCACATAAATCACATAAATATGTAAAGATTTTTCACTAAAACACTGCGCCTCCCAGACAGCCGGCTGGAGCTGAAAGTGGAAAGCCAGGCAGGTGTTGAATTAAACATGTCATTCATTTTTAATGAGAGGATGGAGGGGTCACAGTCTACTGCTGTCTGAACAGCTGACCAGCACTGCCCCACCCCATTAACCAGCCCCCCCTTCTGCTCCAGCTCTGTGCATGCGTGTACAGTCTGATGTGTGTAGGTTGGAACATAAATTAGAGGAAATACAGCACATGCAAATCTAATCATTGGATCGCCCCAAAATTACCTCCAAATTGGATTAAAGTGAACAATCGGCCGTGTCATTACGGTCAGCCAGTATTTGTGTGAGTGGGTTTGTGTGGAGAAGTTGCTTACGTGACTATCTGCCTCTCTGCTCTTTCTTCGATTATACACAGTTTGTGCTTAGGGGTCTCTGCTGAAAGTACGTTTCCATGTGTTTTTTTCTGCACATGGTGTTCCAGAGGGAGCGATAAAGGAGAGCTGACTGACCTGAGTTACCTGTTTATTTGAAGAACGTGTAAAGAGCATGATATAGCAAAGCTAAAAATTCACTGTTTTTATTAAGACTGTCTCACAAGTCTATTTTTGAACAAGAAAACACATGAACAGGAATATACGTCACACATCAGTCGTGTTTTTTTGTTACTCTAATACACTCAGTATGATAATAATTGTGCTTTGAATGAGCTTGCATGTTCACTCAGTGAAAATCACAGCGCATCCAACAATAAAGGAAGACTTATGCATCTTTTATACAGTGATAGTTACATGAGAGTGCACAGAAAATGCCAATTCTACATGCTGATACATTTCACTGTGTCTAATGTGAACATCCACATGCAGTAACTTCTCTGGTGGCAGATTTAAACTAGATAATGAGAACAATGCCAAGGTCTCAGAATGGATCATTAGTGAGACAGAAGGTTCAACAAGGTTGATTTAAATATAATTACTCGATCAAAAGTTTCTCAACTAAAATTCACCTTCCTGATGAGTCAGCAGTATGCAGGTGGCACGCTGCATGATCATAAAGCATATTTTAAACTATCCTAATGATTTGTCTTACAATAAAACAACAGAATCCCTCTATCTATCTATCTGTATGTATATATATATATGTATATATATATATATATATATATATATATATATATATATATATATCTTATTCCAGATTTTTGTAGATTTCTATTTGTATTTCACACATCACTGTACTGTGATGTGTGACTGCTACTGGCTGCTAAATTTCCTTCGGGATCCCACATTTACCTAAAGTCCCAGACTCACAAAAATCTGTTCTTTTTTTTGCTGCCAGTTTTAGCATTATACCGCTAGCCTGGCTCTTTTTAAAATCATTATCTCCTAATCCTCAACACATTTGATTCTGTTTCTCATTATGCAGATCAGCCTTTTTGGAGGGCGCCAAATTTTAAACCTGTTAGCCTGGCTGAGGACAGACGAGTCAAACAGATGACTCATTCATCCCTCACATATGCATTCTGTCTGTGGGTGTTTGGTCCTAAACGTGCAGGCTGTAGTCCAGTGGACAGCAGTGTAAATACTGTGGGTGTGTTTGGAGTGCAGGGCTGTCAGCGAGGAGGCAGCTGGGGCTGATGGACAGAGTAATATGGGGTGTGGCACATACAGCTCACACACAGCTCACAGCTTCATATTCACCCTTCCTTTCTCTCTCTCTCTCTCTCTCTCTCTCTCTCTCTTTCCTATAGTTTTTTCACCCATCTATCTCTACCCCTTAACATACAACTCAGGACCTCTGTTTAAATTCTGATTGTGCAGAAAGCATGAACATGCAACGACTATGCAAATGTAATATTGTTAGGCAGTTAAACAAGCTATCAGAGTTTGTTAAAAAAAAAAAATGGCCAAACAACACAAATGGACTTAACTGGACAATGGAGGGTGAAAATATCACATCACATTATATTTACTATACATATTATAGGGCTGGGCAATACTACTACATATTGCTATTGTGATAATGTCACAATACAATATGCTTTTCTAACATATTGTGTACGCTGTCAGTACTTGTAGAACACTGACCAACTGCATGTTTCATAAGAAAGCATAATTAATTCTGTTTAACTGGATTTTGTGCGACACGGTATGCAAAATACTGAATAAAAATCATTGTGTTCATAGTTTTTGATAGTATTAATTAAAATTTAGCACTACTAGTTCTTTTTTCTGTGTTCCAACTGATCAGATGTCTAAAAAAAAAAATATCGTAACATATCATGTACCATGAAAATCACAATATTATATTCTTGCCATATCGCCCACATCTAACATATCACAATATTTTGACACACAGACACCATGCATTCATAGCGCCACATAAAAAACTCTCAAAAACATTTCATTTACAGTGCTGCAGCAAATCTAACTGAACAAGACTAATTATCTTCTATTTTTAATCAAATATCCGGTAAAAGAAAACATAAAGCAAACCAGCACATTTGCAGTACTTTCTATTTGCTATTGTTGCAATATATATAAGATTTGGGCACTTTAACAGGCATTTTAAATTTGTAAATTAAAAAATCAGCTGATAAAACATGAGGTAGAGGTCAGTTAGATGTATTCAATTACAGTGTGAGTGCACTTACCTGCCTTGCTTTATTTATGTTACATAATTGCAACACAGGTTGGACAAAATGAAAATAAAAATACTCTGATTGCTGACTGCATGTTTGGAGCAAAAAATCTTCCTGTTCCAATCGTGCATCAAACCAACAAACCACGCACAGCCTTTCAAATATTCCAAAAAATAAATAAAGATTGCATTAAATATATTTAAATGCTTAAAATGCATATAAATGGGCGTGTCTACCAGATCCTTCTTTCTTACTGTGAAGGAAGCTAGTCTCAGAGTTTAAAATGCTCATTACCGTCATGCAAACTACCAACTGCTGATTCACTAAGAATGGACTCACAGTTTAACGTATGACTATTTTTATTAAAATAATTAAGCTGAAGTCAGTAATCTCGACAGTCTTCTAAAGGTGTGTCTAGTTTTAGGTGCTACTCTGAGGCAGCTTCTGATTTTCGCTCACTAATAGCGGCTTGCCATGGGTTTACCAACACAATGGCTGAGAATGAATCCTGGGCCAATTCTTATTCAGCATAGTATAGAGAGAGTGTTGGGGGGGAGGTCACAAAGCCCTCCCCCGCGGAGCTGCCTGCCAAAGCCCACCTCCTTTTGTAAAGACACAAAGACACGCACCAGCCACCCGGCTCAAGAGACAACTCCATTTCGGGAATCGGGACTCCATAAGTGTGGAACACAAGGAGGGGGGGTGGTAAATATGTATCACCTGTTTGTGCAGGTACGGTCTAAACCATTACTTTATCAGTACTTTAGAGGTGGGGTGGGGTGGGTACTCAATAGGGAAGATGATAGAGAGTAAAGCAACCAGACAGTCTGCTTACACTGGGGAAAAATGCTGCTCTGAATTCACTTAATACATTTTTTTTTTGTTTTGTTTCTAGATGAATAAAATTATACTTTATCAATATAGGCATTGAAAAAAAATGTTCCAAATGATAGACGGTCCCGGAGCTGATGTGATATTCCATGCTAGAACCAATGTGAACATCAGAGTCAGGTAAAATCAAAGCAGTGTGGATTTGGAGATCAAATGGAGCACACTGCACTGTTCATGAGGAAATATCTCTCTCTTTTTTTTCCATATGTCCATCCTGCACCTCTCCCAGTTGCCATAATCTCGAACTGTACCCTCTAAACTCTTCACTGGAAAACTCTGAATGACCACAATGCAATAAAGACACTCCTAATGCTTCACAGCAATGCAAAAGCAAAGAAACTGGACATACAGTCAATGCAATTAATAGAAATTCATTGCATTCTGATGCACTATGTTTGCAACCATAGTTTCAACAAAGAGAAAAGGCACAAATGACCAAATGACAGTCCTGCTTGACCAAAATGAACACTGAAACTATAAGAATTCTGCTTTATTAGTTCTTACTAGACCTAGACCTGAGAGCAGCAAGCTGCAAACCCAGTGATCACAATAGGATGCAGCAGCAAATGAAATGCATGAACTCCACACAACCCCATGCTGCAGTGAAGCGGCTCAGCATGTAAAGCTCCCTTCAGACGCCCAGCGTCCACTGCATTCAGCTAAATAAGACACACAGTGCATGAGAGAGGAAATGCACTGCTCTGAACTCACAGTTATACGGGGGATGTTCTTCTTGCCCTGATATCCAGACATCTTCGCCGCTGCTAACAGGCTTCCTTAGGGCTGAATGGCTTCGTTCGGGACAAAAACACAAAGACGAAAGCACGGATTCCGGACGAGGCGAGCGAAACAGACCAAAGCAGAAGAAGTACGTAAAGGAGGAAAATAAAGAGAACCGTCGCCGTCTCCTCCTCTCTTCTCCCTTTTCTCCTCTGCTGCTGGTGCGCGGAGTCGCCCAGACGGACCTAGACACGGAGAGCCGCGGAGTGCGCATGCGCGCGGCCCCGCCCTGCTCCTGCTCCTGCTCAGGCTGGGTGGGGAGGTCAGTGAGAGGCATGTCCACCGCTTTAACGCTGCCAGCGCCGAGTCATCGAACACAGCACTGAGAGATTAAAACTGGTTTTAATGTGGTTGGTCAGCAAATAATGCCGCTGGTGAATCTGTAAGGCTGGTAAGTGCAGCTTGTTGGTCCTTAATATTGGCAGGAGCGCAAATATGTTCTGACAAGGGTGGGGGACACTGTCTAAACAAGGTATTACTGATGTGTAACATCAAATATTAATAACTAATGCTTAAAACAAATAATATTAAAACAAATAATATTATCAGATATTAAGAGACACAGCTTTCGCAGAAGTCATGGCGCTTTATTGTCCAGCTGTCGTTGGCCACAGCTAGGCTGTACATGAGCAGTGTTTTCTCGCTTGGCTCTTCAACTCTCGACTGACTCCAGTTCTTCCCGCTCACCTATAAACACCATAGGCTAGCCCCACCTTCACAATAAGAGTCTTTATCAGAAAACCCAGTGAATAAATGCTGTAGAACAATTAACATGCACTTCTTGAACATGCTACATTAACCCTTACAAAAGTCCCCAGCCCTGAGGACCACAATGCCTTTGAACCAAATTGAGGGCCACCCTTCCTCACAGCAATGTACGTACAGCTCCGTGTCCTCCTCCTGGGCACGGTGGAACATCTCACAGCTCACAGCATCTAGTCCGTTGCCACTAGGGGTGATGACAGCAGCAACGGCACTCCTCTCAGCCACCTTCTGCTTTCTCCGATGTCATCTGCGCCGTCGATCCTCCAACCAGCTCTGATGCTGCGTGTTCCACTATGCACTGGGCATCCAGTGGCTTCATCGTCACCGCATGGCCGCATCTGAAACTTAACGTTGGTCCATTTGGCACCCAGTGCTTCTCAAAAAGTCTAGGTCCAGAATGCATCTTAGACCTATCCAGACTAAATGGCGCATCTTCTTGCCCCCAACTGTCACCGTCAGTCATCCCCTTCCCATTATGGGTGCTAGCTCACCTGTCACAGTGCAGCAATGAACTGCTGTGCCTTCCAGCAGGTACCACTTCTGGCCAGGTCACTGTAACTGTCGACCCTGTGTCCACCATAGCAGTGCATGAAACTTCCTCAGTTTCAATGGATATATGGCAGTCTGATATGGACGTTCGCTCCACCATGGCCACTGTTTGTGCGCTGTGCGTTCCAGCAGTGGCCTCATGCCACTGACCGTATGGCTGCATTTATGGCCAACCCTCGGATCAGTTCTGTCGTCTCCTCTGCTTTGGTGACTTGACTGCCACAGCTTTAACTGCAGGACTGGTAACATCCGTGTACCGTGCAGCTGCTGACAACACCATTTCTCTCTCCAGCACCTTCTCCAGGGCCTGTTGCAAGTCGCATGGACGGACCATTTCTGTGTGGATGAGCAGCTCAGTTGGAGTGCCATGATGAACTGGTCTCTGGCTAACTCGCTCTGCACGGCAACTAAAGTTTTAATATCAATAGTTAGGGCTGTTAATGATTCCTCTGTTTGTCTTCAGCAATTAGACAGTAGACACCAAAGGAGTTCAGGCTGGGAAATGCACCTCTTGCTAGGGTCTATCATTAGCAGGCAAACTATTGTACCATCAGTCTAACAAAACATTAGCTGCAGGGCTTTCTGTTCAATTGACCACTTCAACGATTTGGCTGCCAGTTGCAATTGTTGCCAGTCTTCTTTACTGGATTATTTTAGAGTCAGTTTCAATGGCGGTTAGCCTCCAAGCTAGTTGGCGCGTACAGGTGCAGCTGTCCTTCCTCCACAGCCCTCTCACTGCACTCATGGTCAGTCTGACTCTTCTATTTGCACACAAATAGAGCGTTTCACTTCTCTTCTCAGAGCCATGCAGCTTGGCTCAGCTGCTAGCGGCCGAATAGTCTGGATCTCTGAAACCTTTACTTCTGACACCAAATGTAGCATTCAGTGCTATTAAAGAATCAGTGTGTAATATTTAGTGGCATCTAGCGGTGAGTTTGCAGACTGCAGCCAACAGAATACCCCTCCCTCACCCTTCTCATTCCAAGCGTGTAGTAGAACCTACAGTGGCCGCCACGTTTTCTGCTGTCACCTGTCCTGATTTCATTTTGCTTCTTTATTTTTTTACTTTTTTGACAACAGGGATTCACTGTCCTTTGCTTTTTTCTTATGATATTTTAGCAAAGTCCTCAAGAATGATAAACACGATTGTCATTAATAAGAAAAAGGAAGAACTAATAACTGTCATGGCATGACTCAAACAAATGTTTATAGTACAGTAAAGAACAAACAAATGTTTATAGTACAGTAAAGAAGTGTACAAGGCAGGTTAGTGCTTCTTTTTTTGTCGTTACTGGCTATAAATGAGCAACAATCCATAACTACTTTTTTAACAACCATCATGTAACCCCCCACAATTACCTTGCATATTTTTTATTCTAAATCTGAACATGGCTTCATCATTAACCAGCTCATTAACTGCAACTACTGGTTGCAAATCTCAATCTACAAAGCTGTTTTGATTGAGAATTAGAATAAAACAATGGCTTTCCCATTCAGGATTTATGATATACATACCTCATTAAGTAACATGTAATCCCATAGTGCCTAACGCCATCCTTACACACTGTCCTTAGTACCTAACACACTGTTCCATACCACTTTGCATATTGTTCCTTAGTACCTAACACAGTGTGCCATATTACCTACTACACAGTCATTTAGTACCTACCACACTGTCCCACAATAACTTACACACTATCCCATATTACCTAACACCCTGTCCTATACTAGCAAACACAATATGCCCTACACACTTTCCCATATTACCTAAAACACTGTACCTAACACACTGTCCCATAATGCTAAACACACCATACCTAACATGCTACCTAACACATAGCTAACACACTGTCCCATATTACCTAACACATCATACTTAACACTGTACAATATATCATACTGTCCCCATATTACCCATATGTCTCATATACCTCCTGTATACAACTCTTCATGAGAATGGCTAATTGTATCGTTCAAGGCTTAGAACACATTTTCCCTTATGATTGATGTCTGAACACACTTTACCTTGACTAACTGAAGAAATGAAATGGTGTAATATACAACGAACCATAAGACATGCAGCTCATTAACTGTTTTACTTTTAGTAACTTGCAATGCTCTTAGTAATTTATTTCTTCAAGAAGAGTCATCTAATTATCAGAACCATCAAAATGTCCATCTGTCTTAAATTCTGTTTGATCTCCTTCGAACATTTACACTGTGATATCCTTGTAATTGGAGACAGTTGTTTCTCTGGACACAAACCCACTGGCTCCACACTAATATTGCAATAACATGTATGGCTCATCAAATGTATACTTTTTGCAGCTTATAAAGTAACTGTTTAGTTTTTATATATAATTAAATAATTCAATAGAATGGGTTGTCTTTTGATGACATTAACTGCTGTTATGTTTTCTCTAGACATTATAGAGCTTTAGTACAGCTGGTTGTACTGTGGTTATATACTGCACCATTCAACAGCGTGGTATTGATCTGCCCTGTCATTAAAGGCCATCAGTAAGAGGGAAAAAGCAATGCAGTGGTTCTCCATCACAGAGAATGACAGAAGCTTCTTGTTGGCCAAGGGTGTGACCGGAGCCCAGTATTGTGTCACTTTAAAAAAAACACAAGCACATTTACCCTGGATACACTCTGCAAGCATCACTGGGAATGATTTTGGATCATGGATTGAAGTTTTCTGTGTTTGGGCTACATGATATGGACAAAATATACCATAATGCTACATATTGTGATTGTAATACACCAAGTAGTATATTAAAAACACTTCGTGGCATCATTCAGTGACTGGCTAAAGCTCATTTGCATCCCTGCTAGAAAAACAAGCACAGTAGACCAGCATAACAGCATGTGTTGTGTTTTGGATGCTGGTATGCTAGTCAACCAGCATGACCATGCGGAGAGACCAGCACTAGACCAGCGTAGATGAGCATGGAATTCATGCTGTTTTGTGCTGTTTTTGTTCAGCAGCGATATTGCAGATATTGCAGATATATAGATATCCCAGTACTGTGAAGCATGAGAAGTGTCAGGGTGGGCTTACAGGGCTCCTGAATGGTTCTAGCAAAGCCCATCTATTCATCAGTGATGTCCTTTTTACTCCTTCAGAGCTGCTTCTCACTCACTGCACTCCAGCCCCCTTACAGTGTGTGAGTTGGTAGTTAAAAGTTGGCTTCTGATTTGCTAGCTTCTTGTTTTTCCGTTCCACCTTAAATTATGCATCAGGCGTATTCTGGAGGACTTGCACCTTGGGGCAAACTACTGCCCCACTTAAGATGGAACATAAAGTGTGAATAAGAAGCTGGTGAGAAGCCAACTCGTTGGTAACGTTAATGTACGCTGATATCATGGACATGAACTAGGCATTTGAAAAAAGTCAATCCTCATAGTGTCAGAGCTGTTTCAGACATGTGTAGCTTTAGAATGATAGCTGTATTTGTAGTAATAGAGCTAGAACTGCTTAATGTAAAAATAATAATTAGGTCGGCTTGCTAACCAGCTAGCAAACTAACGACAGTAGCTGACGCTGTAAAAAGCTGACACGACATTCTTGCAGGGTCAACTTCTCACATATAGAATTGTAAATGTTAATAGTTCACATTGAAAAAACTTGACACCATACAAATAGTTATTCCACTACACTCCATGTTTAGCCTAGCAACCTGTAATTAAGTCAGCGTTTAGTAGGTGTACCAGATAAAATGGCCATTTGGAGATACATTGAAAATGGCCATTCCGTACCTTTTCACTCAGTGTCTTGCTATTGTATATTACTTTACTTTGTCAACGTTATTAAGAAACATGCGTGCCTTAATTTGCCACAGACATAACTGAGAAGTCTGAAGTGTATCTAGACTAACCATGATAGCTAAAGGTAGAAAAGATGTTTGTCTGTTCTCAGTGTTATCGTGACAAGCCAACATGTTAAATCATTCACTAAGCAGCTCTTGCATTAGCTGTTGTACTCACAGTGGCTAAAACCCTTCACTTTGGCATGAATGAAGCAGTGTATTTACTAAGAAAGCTCCTCTGTCTGCTTCTTTGTGCTACTTTAGTTGTACAGCCCTGTTGGATAGATGACAAAGTAAAGTTACAGCAGTTCTCAGAGTAAGAAAATCATTCTCAGTGGTCGGCATTCAGAGAGTAAACAGTATGTAAAGAAGTTAATCAAGTGGTCTTTTTTGCTTCCATGTCAACTAGCTAAATTCTTTCCACAGGATAACATCTTCCTCTCCAGGCTAACTAAACACAGCATGTTTAGCCGTACTGCTACACAGGAGAGCGTCAACTTCTATGCAGGTTTAGTCGTTTGTGCACTGCGAGTTTAAGCTTAATGCATTCACTTTTGACAGGGTCGGCTATTTTATTTACACCAGCAAAGATCATACAGACACCCATTGTTAGCCAGCTAGCTAATGTGTAAGACAGTCACCTACTGAAAGCAAACAGGAATTCTGTGCTGGTATTACCTGGTTTATGCTGGTTTATGTTGGTCTGGTGCTAGTTTATGAGGTGTTTTGGAAGTTGCAACTTTTGAAACACCTCATATGCTGGTTTTGCTGGTGATTAGCATATTAACTTCCATTACTGCTGCCCAGCCTACCAACATCCAAAACACAACATATGCTGTGGTTTTTAATGTTTTTCTGTAGTATGAGTAGTCATGCTGTTTTTTCTAGCAGGGTCATTCTCTGAGTGACTATAACGCATACAGTACTACAAGAATATTATATGGCGGTGAATGTATTTTAGAACATTACAGAAAAATGATACAGCACAGTGCTACAGAAATCATACTGTTATAAAATGAACTGTAGTAGTGCCCTAAAGAACAGCAAGAATTCTGTATTTCTGTATCTGTGTGTCAATTCAGGCACTATACTCTTATTATACACACCGGGTAATTCACTCTCTAAAGCCTGGCGTGTTGTAGAGCTTTCTCTGATAGCCCCACCCCTTCCTCTACATATAGTCTTGTGCAAAAGTTTGGGCAACCGTGGTGAAATTATATGTTCTGTTGTTTTGAACACATCCTGTACAGGAGACTGTATGCATATTTTAATGTACAATTATAGTTTATTTGCTAAATAAATCATAAAATTCGCCTTGTGCAAAATATTAGGCCTTCTACAAAAGATGGCAAAGTTTTATGCCACCTTTTGTAATGTACTTGTGTGGCTAAATATGTTACATTCAGCAAATAAATAGAAATTGTGCACTAAAATGTGCAGATGTTTGTTTCCTACATGTTTGTTTCCTGAAAGGGATGTGTTAACTAATTCTCACTTAGACAATCCACATATCATTTGACCAGAGGTGCCCAAATTTTGCATAAGACTGTGTGTCTAGTATGTACATCCTACCAGGGAACCCACTATTTGCATTATATGGGGCTAGAACTCTATAGAAATACTTCATTAGAGACACATTAATGTTATATGATGATCCAATGACATATTATAAATCCCTTCTGTGTGCTTTCTTGTATAGGTGTCCTTCTGAACGCAACAGGAAGGCGAAGGCAGATTCTCCTGCATCACTTCTCCACAAATTCCTTGTCGAGTTTGCTGCCAGCCATCAGTCGCCACCACTGCGCTGGCCGTGTAACTATGGTTACTGCATCCTAGACACTGACGCCTTGCTGCATTCTTAGCATGTCTTTGGAGGCAATGGAAATCAGTACGAGCTTTCAGAAGGGTGTGTCAGGTTTATAGAGTAAAATAAATGTCATTATTTCTTGTTCAGTATTTAAAAAATACCCCAAATCTGTCACAGGTAAAAAAAAAACAAGAAATGTTGTTCAGAATGATTTTCAGAATATATGCTGTAATGTGCATATTGAATAGTTCACAAGCAGTGTACCAGGATTAATAGTAGATTGCACCCATTTGCATGAATCACATTAAGTGAATGCAATTATATTACATTTCCTCTAAGGCTGCCTACTGCATTACTCACCTAAATGCCTATGCGCACTGCTTTTATACTAATTTGCATTACTGTGATAATGAAATCATTCATTCAGTCAAAAGTGATGTGTTTTGCTTGCACACATTCACAACATGTTTAGCGGAGATGAATGTCCAGCACTTTGGAAGATGACGGACTCAGCAACTGAAGACATGGTCACTTTTCTGGTCATGTTGCTGACTTGTTGCTGTGATCACTGGTTTGCACTGGTAGAGAAGTAACTTAACCCCCAGCCTAGCTCTACAGTTTCACATTCAAATGAACTGCTTAAGACAGTTATAGATAGATATATAGATAAAAAGAAAGAGAGACATACACTTACATAGACAGAGATATGGTTGGATAGATGGATGGACAGATACACTGAATGGATAGATAAACAGACAGACTGGCACATGGATGGATGGATGGATGGATGAATGGAAGAATGGATGGATAAATGCATGGAGGGATGGATGGACACAGGATAGATACACAGACAGACTGACACACAGATGGATGGATGGATGGATGAGGGAATGAATGGATAAATGGAAGGATGGAAGAATGGATGGATAAATGGAAGGATGGATGGGTACAAAGCATAGACAGATAGATAGACAGACAGACCGGCACACAGATAAATAGATGGATGGATGGATGGATGGATGGATAGACAGACAGAGTTGGATGCAGACACACAGAAAGAGACAGGCAGATGGAAGGTAAGCAGACAGACTGCCAGACAGATACATGGATGATCAGGGACACACAGACAGACAGTCAGACAGACAGTTGTTTAACCCCTTCCTCCTCCTCACCGTGTCTTTGATGTTCTGCAGCAGCTCCTTGCCTGCACTCCTTCGGATCTCCACCCTGCGGCCCTGAGCATCTCTCTGCCGTTCGATGACCCGCCCGGAGTCTGTCGGCCGCACGCTCTGCTCCGCCTCGGACTGCAGTGGACACAACAAACCACAGAACCGGCCAGAGCCAGGACTGGACACGGCTCCAGAGGGCAGGGACATGGTGAAGGCCAACAGGTGGAGGCAGAGGGACTACTGCAGCAAGACTGAGGAGCAAAACAGAATGTACAGTCGGAATAATAATAATGATAATATATTATATTATATTATATTATATTATATTTATTAAGACTGAGGTACATATACAGAGGTAAAAATAGTTCTAAATAATAAGGATAAGAATATTCAATAATAGCTAAGAAGCAGAATTAAACGTACAGTTGGCACGAATTACTAGGAATAATGATTATTATTACTGTAACAGTGGATGAAAGAGTTTTAAGATTATATGCATTAGCAGTGCACGCTCTCTATTGGGTTTCTCACTGATGTAAAGCTGGACAGAGCGCTGCTGTGTTAATCTGCTGGACGCCACTAAAGCAGAGCAGCCTGTGCGAATCAGACACCCGCGAGCTCTACATGAAGCCGGTATCAGCTCTGTGCGGATGAGGAGACGGAATGGCTGAAGCACACACGCCCAAAGCAAACAGCAAAGTGAAGCAGACTGAGATGAGGAACGAAGAGAAAGCAGCGCGTTACCGTGCACAGGAGCGCTGGGCGCGAGGGTGAGGATGGTGAAGATGGTGAGGAAGATGAGGAGGAGCTCGAGACTGCTGGACAGAGCTCGAAGCAGCGGGGCTTGGCCGGAAGTGACGCGCAGTGAGAGGCTCACAAAAGCAATTAATCCATAACTAAGAGTCCATTAGTTGCGCGCGAAGCTTCGACGTCCTCTTTTTTCACAGCAGAACCTCAGAGGTTTGGGGTGCACGAGCCTCACCAACGCCCCTACAGCTGCAGCTCGAGCGCTGAAACTCTCCCACCACTCTCTCTCTCACTCACGCCTCCACCTCCAGCTGAGATGCGGGAGCCTCATTGCTCTCGTGGCCACGCCCAGGCCAGGCGCTGTCCCTTCAGCACCGCGCGCCCACTGCAGTCTGCTTCTGTGGCGCGCGAGAGGGTTCACTGAGTTTACTCAAAGGAGAATTCAGCACACTTAGAAAAGAAGGTTCTTTAGTGGAGGAAGTGGTTCTGTTTAGAACTATGGGTTCTAGATAGAAACATCTAACGCTTAAATGGTTCTTTGCATGGTGTAATGGTTCTTCAGATTGATGGAGAATGTGTTGTTCGTGATCCTATTTGGCACCAAAATGGGCTCTTTTGTTTTTACAATGTCAAGAATTCCTGAAGAACCTTTTTTAAGCATGTACACCATTATCAACCATCACAGTTAATATTGGGAAGGGCTGCTTAAACATTCTCTGCCCTGTGATGGACTGGCAACCTGTCCAGGGTTTCCTGCCTTCCACCCAATGACCACTGGGATGACCAATGACCAGCTTGCACCATTTCATCATACCTCCATAATGTTTATTGAGGCTTGCAAAGGAACATCTTCCCATTGCCAGCTGCATCGTCCACAGTGGACCCATCAGTGGAGAGAGACCACCACAGGACCACCAGAGGCCAGGTGGTGCACCATTCTCAGCACATCACTGCCACTGCTAGGTTGAGAGTGGTCCACCACCCAAACAATATCCAGCCAAGACTGGATCTGTGGTCAGAAACTGACCATTGATTAAGGGCTAATATCGGATGGCTAACGCAAATTGTGCACCAGCAGATGAGCTACAGTCTCTAACTGTATGCCAGCAAAGTTGAGCTACTGTACAAGGGAGGCCTTTCTGTGCTTAATACCATGACCATGTCACTGTCTCCTGTGCTGAGAATGGTCCACCACCCAAATAATTTAGGGTCAACAGTGGTCCTGTGATCAGAAGCTGACCAACAATGAATGGGGGAAAGGGGTACTGACAGGCTACAGTCTGTAGTTATGCACCTATTGAACTTATAAGGTTGGTGGAACTGTCTGACAGAGAGACATACGGTACCATGCAAAAGTCACAGACCACCAGACAAAATGGCCATTAAGTACAAGCTGTTAATTTTTCAGGGTCAGAAAACAAACATATTTCAACAACTAAATACACCCATATGGAAAAAAAATATATTCCAAATGTATTTATTAAATATATTTTTGCAATTTTAGGGTAATATCCTGTCTTTCCCTGTTTTATCTTTCCTCATTTCTGTCTGTCTGCCTTATCTTTATCTTCCCTTCATCTTGTTCCATGTGCAAATTATGTTTTGGTCTGTCTCCTCCCCAGTCATCTGTCCCACCTGTGTGTTGTCTGTAGCCCCGCCCTCTCATTAGCCCCAGGGGTTTCTCATGTGTTTTTTGTCTGTTTATTCCCCTTGGCTTGGTCTGTTCCTTGCTTGGAGTTGTTTGTTGTGTGTTTTGCTGTTTCATAGTTCGAGCAGTTATTCCTATCTATTTTGTTCTCTGTTCTTTCCCTTTGGTGGTTCTTATAATTTCTTTAGTACTTCCTTCATTTTGCTTTTCTTTTGTTTCTAGTTTTTCTTTGCTACCTTCTCCAAAGACAATAATAAAACAGCTAGCTCACAATTGCATCCTGCCCTCTCGTCTCCTTCGGCTTCCAACATGTTACAGTATGAAAATGGTCAAAAATGTATCTGTTAAATATATTTTTAAAATGCATTTATTTGTATTTGTTAATATATGTTTTTTGATTGTATGCAGTGTTAACAAAGGTTACGGGTATAACTAAATATAGCTGAATTGAATTAATTATACAGGCTCCTGTGTTTTGCACTGCACTTTGCATTAACTGTTGTGTGTATGTGGTATGACACTCACACAAAATGTATTTCAAGTAAACAAGATATCAAATCTTCAAAGTGCATTTTCCTAGAGTATCAATACCTGAAACACTGGTTCTTGCCATATTAAAGGTTCATTTGCTAATAGATAAAATTAAGATACTGGAATACAGATTAATTTCAAAAGGTATCCAAACAGTAAAGTGCACAAGACAGTATTTTGGCTATTTTCATACATTTTCAAATATATTTGATAATAGCATTTACATACATTTAAATCAAATCAAATCAAATCAAATCAGATTTATTGTCACATCACAAGAGTACAGGGACACAGGTGAGTGAAAAACTTGAGTGCGAGTTCCACAAATTATGCAGAGAACAGTATTTACACATAGATAAACAAAACTATAGATAGGATAGAAGAATAGATAAAACCAATTGAACTAAAATATATACATATAATCTTACACAATAACTTAAAAATAATAATATTGCACCGAGACATATAATATTGCACTGGGAATGTAGAGTGAGTGTAATCAACTATATACTATATATAGTAATGGATATTACAATGCTATGTAGATGTGCAAGTAATCACACTAGGTGTGGAGGTAGAAGATGGTACAGTAGGTGGCAGAGTATTTAGTAAAGTGCAAGGTACAGGAAGTTAAGTGGAAGCGCAGGGGGAGAGTATTGTCTTTGGATAGGTATTCAAAGTCCAGCTATGCAAGTAAAGTGCGGGAGTACAGTGGGTGCACGTACGTGTAATGGGAAGGGTTGGGCTGGGCAGAGCAGTGATTACTGGCTGTTCAATAGCCTGGTTGCATGGGGGAAGAAGCTGTCTTTGAGCCGACTGGTTCTGGCTTTTAAGCTTCTGAGCCTCCTACCACTCGGCAGCTGAGAGAACAGACAGTGACTAGGATGGGAGGGGTCCTTCATAATCCTTCTGGATTTCCTCAGGCAGCGACTGGTGTATAAATCCAATAGGTTAGGGAGCTGAACCCCGGTGATGGACTGTGCTGTCCGCACCACCCTCTGCAGAGATTTCCTCTCACGAACAGTACAGTTCCCGTACCAGGTGGTGATGCTGCCCGTCAGGATGCTTTCCACAGTGCAGGTGTAGAAGGTCTTAAGGATGCTGGGGTTCAGGCCAAACCTCCTCAGCCTTCTGAGGAAGTAGAGGCGCTGGTGGGCCTTCTTCACCACCTGTGAGGTGTGCACTGCCCATGTCAGGTCCTCGCTGATGTGAACACCGAGAAACTTAAAGCTGCTGACCCTCTCTACCGCAGTCCCATTGATGGAAATCGATGGGTGTACTGTCTCCTGCTTCCTGAAGTCCACGATCAGCTCCTTGGTCTTACTGACGTTTAGAGAGAGGTTATTCTCCTCTTTATTTTTGTATGGTACATTTCTATGTGTAATATTTCCCCATACATTTTAGAACAAATATATTTTATGTATGTCTAATGATAAAAGTGACCCTACAACTATTATTATTTCTGTTTTATTATTGTTATTAGTCACTTAGGAATGTCAGGAGTAAAAGGCCTTAAAATCTTCACTCTATACTACATAAAGTTGTAGTTTTCTTGAAGCACTATAGGCTAAAACTCACAAACATCTACCATAACACAAGTTTCTAGTGTATGTCTGTCTGTAAGCATTTATTCATTCATTTTGTTGCAGTGTTGCTGAATGTTGTTAAGCTATGATACTATAACAAAATCCCCAGATCAGATCTTTGCACAGTTCAAAGTCTGAAAGACACACAAGGACCATTTTGTTTTCATTGTGAAAGCGACCCCACCATAACTGTTGGATTCTAAGTCCAGTTTCCATAACAACGCTGCGTCCGGCTGCCTCGCCCCTCAGAGGCTTTGTGCTGCAGAAGATTCAGAGTGAAGAATTAAAGTTTAAATAACAAAGGTTTTATTTCACACTAGCATCATAATACCCCCTGCACACGGTTTGGTACATCTGAATACAGTTCAATAAGCAGGATTTGTCAGTTTAGCTGGATAACTTAAGCCCAAAGTGAGGATTTTCCAACATGAATGTCCTTGGCTCAGTGAAGATGAAATGTGTTGCTAAACTTTGCCAAAATTCTCCAAAATGTAAACAGAATATATTGTGCTCTGTTTTTAAGATATTGCTGTGGTTTGTATGGTTGACCTGTTCTCTTATTGGTCAAGCTTAACTTCTAGCTTAAGTGATCTGGTTAACTGAGAACACCTGCAGCATAGTGGAACTGCTGTGTTTTGAAGCATGAACACAAGGAGAAAAACCATTCTGTGTTATCTAGAACCTTTCAACTGAACATTCTTTAAAGAACCATCTTTGTAAATGAGGTGTGAGCATGAAGAACATCCACATAATGTAAAGGTCCTGTAACAAGTAAGGGTAACTATGTACCCAAGCCAAGAACCATTAAGAAACCTTTATTTTTATGAGGGTAACTCAAGTTTAAAAGTCAAGACTGTCTGAAAGAGGCGGAGCTAAAGGCTTTCCCTACTGAGTAATCCTCATGTTTTGACTTTAGCTACAAATCCCACTGAGAAATCCTTATTGAACACTTTGCCCCCTGACTGTCTCCTCATCCACCTCCACCCACTTCCCCACAGTCCCTGTAGACAGCATCATAACACCTGTTTCAGCCTATCATGACAGAGCAGCCCGTAAGCTCCTCCTCCTCAGCTCCGCTGGTGATGTCATTGGGTCACTGGGAGGTGGCAGTGTGGGTGTGAGCATATACACTACCGTTCAAGTGTTGGATCAAATAAATCCACTTTGTTTGCAGATAAATGCATTAAGTTATGCTGATATGTTAATATTGCAACTTAAATTCAACCCAATCAAATTCAGTTTTTCCTTTTAAGCCAAAAGTTGTCGGTCAGCCAAGATGGGTTTGGTTTGCTTTGTTCGTTTTACACCTGAGCTGTGAGGCTAATGCTTATGTGCTTTCTGACCCTGCATGACATGATCATCCATAAACATGGATAAAAGTGCAGACTAAATTCAGAAGGTCTTGGCCTGTAGTGAAGGGACTAATGTGATCAGTGGTGTCATGTCAAGAAATAATCATTTTTACAGCTGAATTAACATCTGGCAGACATCATCTGTGCTTGTGTGGCCAAAAGCTTCACATATAAGTGATGGATGTTTCTGCCGCAGATCATCTTGCAAGCGTGTTTTATACTGTGCTGGGAAATGAAGGGAAACCGCAGATTGCTGATTCATCAGATTCTGCCTTTGTGTGGTCTTCTGCCTGCAGAGCTTTGAATGGTGTGATTTACATTGAATTGACAGTATATTTAAAATACCTACCAATTTTTTTTTTTTTTTGGACAGCGATTATATAGCACAGGTTTTCCATTATCGAGCAGAGCCATTTAACCGGGCAAAGAACTCTTGATCAGCTGTGTTGTAGAGAACAGCCAGTTAACCATGCAAAGAACCATTTATGCATTCAAATAGTTCTTTGAGTTGTCATAGTTTATAACCATTCCCTTTTTACTAAAGAACCCTTAAAGAACCATTTTTAACCAGTGTGTGTCCTAGTGTGGCTGCATGTTTTCAGCAGGATGGTGACCCCTGGACTAGAAACTAGTGCAGAAACTCTGCATCAACAGATCAACTTCTGGGCTACAGTCTGTAACTGTACACTATAAGCATGGAGCTACAAGGAAGCGGGTGATAATAAAGTGGCCAGTAATTGTTCATGGCTGCAGCTGCATCTTCAGGTCAATGCTGATCTCTATCACAGACTCCGAGACACGCCCTGCAATTCCCTTCTCAGCCACCAGAGTGCAGCACATGCAGAATACTGAGAAAGGAAAGAGTGAGACAGCTGTTTTCTTGCCAATAACACACTGCTGAGCCGTGCTATTACAGAGCGAGAGAGAGAGAAAGGCAGATCAGCTAAAGCTGAAAAGGCCATTTGGGGACAATATATTGGTTTATAGTCATTCAGAACAGATCTAATCATATGAACTGAGTTGTCTACAGTTTCATGCCAAATCAATACAGCTAATGGACTCAATAGTAAGTGGGTTTCATACATACTCCTTCATACAACTTGTATATACAGAACCAATAAAAGGTGACAAGGATGTAAGGGGGAAATGGAGCTGAATTTTGTCAGAATGGTCTACAAGTTAAGCTTAAAAGGCTGATGCATTAGAGCAGCTCAGTTGGAAAGGCTGAAAGGCTGAACATAAAAAGAACATGCTGGCATAAAACAGCTGGATTGCATGTATGAAAGTACAAGTACATACAATGGAGAAGAGTATATATATACACACACACACATTATATATATATATATATATATATATATATATATATATATATATATATATATATATATATATATATATACTGAGTGCTGGTTAGTTAGCATTACTGTTACTGAGTGCTGATTGGTTAGCATTACTGCTACTGAGTGCTGATGGGTTAGAATTACTGCTACTGAGTACTGATTAGTTAGCATTACTGCTACTGAGTACTGGTTAGTTAGAATTACTGCTACTGAGTACTGATAAGTTAGAAATACTGCTACTGAGTGCTGATTGGTTAGCATTACTGCTACTGAGTACTGATTGGTTAGCATTACTGCTGCTAAGTGCTGATTGGTTAGCAAGCTGATCAGCTAATGCACATAAGGCATTACAGAGAGACTTGGAGTTGAAAAGCACTCAGAAATAGGACAGCAGTGTTGATGCATTTTATGCTGTTCTGTGTGTTGTGAACATTTGTGCTTTTCTCTGTATAAAATGATTAGTAATTTACAAACAAACAAATATAAGAACCCATTCACTTTGTACTCACTTTGGAGCACCAGACATACCCATTCAAGTTCAGGCACTCATATTTCATAATAGCAAAGTATAATATTCTTATTTGCAAAACTGCCACATTTGACAGTCATATTAATAAATTTAATTGTTACTTTGTATAAAGAGTATATTTTGAATAGTCATTCCGTTATTAAAACACTAGCACCTTGAACACTTGAGAAAGTATGAATGTACCTGTGCACATTCATAAATATAATTATTAACAGTTTTACCGTTTCCCCCCTAAACTGACTGGCCAAGTTTGGTGTTTGCATTTGAGCTAAAAAGCTAATATAATAGACGTCTGTGTCACCAAAAAGATTTTGGGCAATACAGGGTTCCATTACTTGTAGCCACATAGCTCCAGCGCAAAAACTAAAGAGGCAAACACCAAACATGTCTTGGCCTTGACTTTGGGGTAAGAGGGAAACTGTGTAACTTATGTTTTTTGGCCAGTTTTTCTTTTAGGGTTGCTTTCTTGGACAGGAATTAAGCCTAGACCCAGACTACCTAGCATTCTCAACTGAAAGGAATATGCATGTTCAGTATTTCAATGAAGAAATTACACAATGCTGTGCCCAGGACTTCTGTTCAGGAAAGCAACACTAAGAGACACTCCCTTGTGTACAGAGTGGACACACTGAGAGAACACCATGATCTAACAGGGCATGTGAGGACACAGAGCTGGACAGTATGTAAGGAACACGTTTCACAGGGACTACAGTGTTCCATTGCACAGTGCTCGTATGCAATACTTTTCTCCATAAATAAGCTCTGCTGAATTAACATGGGGCTCAGTGTAAACCAGGCCAAGCAAAGGACCTCTGTGTTCCTCAAAATCATAAGGCTAAACACTGCATTCATGTTAATATGGTCTATAATGGAGTGACGAGTTTATGCACTGCTCATTAAGTTTGGAGACACCTCAACCTGTCCGTACTAGCGCAGGCTGAAGCACACTGTATGCTGCCATGACTAAATCTACCTTCTCATTCAAATACAGCTTTTAAATGGCACTTAAAGTGGTACCTTCAGCAGACTATGCTGGACAGTGCTCATGGGAGACCTATGGATAAATCATTGAGCAGCAAACTAACAAAAGCAAAGTGGAGCTCCAGTTCCCCTCAAGAACCTCCACTGTAATAAGACTGCAGAAGCTGAATGAACGAGAGGAGTTGAACCATTGACTGTATATATATATCTGATATTGTGCCATGCGCTCGTCCCCTGCGTCCAGTTGACGGCCGCAAAATCCAGCAGGAAGGTGGGGTCTGGGGGATGGGTGCATGGCACAGATATATACACACTCATTGGTTGGAACATGCAGCCACTGTTACTCTCTGTGGATGTCGGTGATGAAAACTAAGCTAAAAACTAATGTTTACTCAGTGGAAATCATCCTGCATTCATACAATAAAAATAATGTTACTGAATTTTTCTGATAAAGCGTATTTTGTCTACCTAGATATCTGTAATAAAAATGCACTGAATATTATTACTTTAATTGTTTGATAGTCCTATATATATTAGGTAACAAGTGAACAGTACAGCAAAACTAAAGTAATAAGTCTCAATTTCTAGGGGTAAAATAGTCCTCACCCTCACATCTCAGGGTGATCTGTATGCTGCAGCAACTTGAAGAAATCACTTGCCATCTTTACATCACTGACTAATACCAGGGTAGCAGGTGTCTGAAATGCAAAGCTTCATTCAACAAAGCCAAACAGGAGGCATGAAATGGCCAAAGTGTTCAAAGTGTAATAACTACTGCTGATGCATAGTATTGCTCTACTAATCAACACAATAAAAAAAAAGAATCACAGCAATCACATTTAAATAAATATCATGCAAACAAAAAGAAAAGAATTCCCACAGTGCAGTTTGTTCGTCAAATTTTAATGCCAAAACAATCTTAATTGTCCAGGGGGAGGGGAAAACTTTTGTCAACTCAATAAAACTGTTGCTTTTTGACTTGTTAAGGAGCTTGTTTCAGCCTCTAGGCGGCGCTATTTCCACAGCAGTTCTCTGTACTTTCTCAGCCACAATTAAAATACATAATGCAATCAAAATCAATCTAAATCCCCTTCATTTCTCTATGACGCCTGTCGTGTACCTTTCGCACTGGAACTTCTGCAGACTGGATCATCTCAGGTATTGAAGAGTACAAAAAAAATTTAACCAAAATATACACGCGTACGAAAAGCTTCCCAACAGCTGTGTATGTTCATGGGCCGATAAATACCGCACAGAAAAGCTTAGCAACATAAAACGCAAATGGCCACAGTCTGAAACACAAAAGCAACTGGGGTAGGACTTGGTAAGGTCAGGCACAGGGTTTTATGAGACAAGCGTTTGGCAACAGCAAAGCAGATTATAATGCTGAAAAGAAAAATTAGCTTTTTTTTGTTTTGTTTTGTTAAACAGGAGCATGAATGTCTAAAAGGGGGTGGGCAATACAGCAAAAAATATAACATTAAAATACCTGAAGACATCATGATACAGGACACATATCGCAATATTTAGTTTTATAGTTTTGTATAATCTGCAAGTAGCTTAAAAATGCTAACACATTTTCTGTTCAGTTTCCAGTTACCATAATGATATAATTTCGTCAAATCGCCCACGCTTACATCAAAAAAACATAAATGTTCACATTGCTCAACCTGTTTCTTTTGATCTGAATAAAAGAAGGACGTTCCACCTCAGGCGTACATTTGCGTTTGCATGCACTCTTTCACTAAGACACTACTGGAGATAGAGTGTCTCCGCAAAACTAATATGCTATAATATATATACACATAGTCATATGCAGACATTTGAACACCTCTGGTCAAATCATGTTTTGTTGACTTTTTAAATAAAAATAAGTAAACACATCCTTAAACATAAAACAAGTAGTAATTGTGCATTACACTGTGCAGTGGAGAGTGGAGAGCAGTGGTCACAAACCCTCCCCCTGGAGATCTAACTTTCTGGAGGTTTCACCTCCAACCCACATCTAACACACATCCTTTATCTAACCAAGGAGTTACCTGAAGAAAATAATGAAATTCATCAGGTGGAGTCTATTAGGGTTAGAGCTAAAGTCAGCTGGAAGGTAGATGTCCAGGAGCAGGTTTGGTGACCGCTTCTGTAGAGGATGTTTTAATTTATTTTCACTTAGAAAATCAATAAAACATGTAATTTGACCAGGGGCACCCAAACTTTTGCATATGACTGTATATATTAAGCATACTGCTGTTCAAAAGTTTGGAATCAGTGTTTTAAAATGACAAAGCTATAGAACATAGAGAATTCAGTCTAATGAAATTAATATACAGAATTAATCATATTTCATCATTGATCAAATCTCAAGCCAGCAACCTTGACAAAAAGAATGAAAACAGATAAATTACTATTATAATATATAATAGTATAATTATCCTTTAAAAACTTCTATTTTGCAGATTTCTTATTATATTGAAAAAACATGTGGTGTATAGTTATAGTATAATCTAATATTCCAATCCATGTTGTATAGGTCACTACTGTATATAAACCAACAATGAACTGTCAATGTGCACAGTGATTCCAAACTTTTGAGCACCAGTGTATTTTGTCAAAGCACAGTAAGAATATTCCCATTTTAACACTAGCTGTGACACGTTTCCTGTCAGTCGAACTGAGTTTCAGATGAATGCCATTTAAACTGGTTTAGTACCAAATTAAGCCATCAGAACAACATTTTTTGACAGAGACAACTGCATAGCGGAGAAATTTCACTGTATTTCACTGTATGAAATGCTTAGCACAACCCTAATATGCAGTTAAAGGAACAAATGAGGCAACCAAAATGAGACAAAACAAAAACACATGGACAAAGACAGACACAACCATGTTCTCTCTCTGCATACAGGCCCCCATAGACGCCATCCCACACCAATCGAGCCATGTTCTGTGTAACATTAAATTAAATACATCATACAAAACACAACACATTAATTTCACATGTAACAGGTCTCAACAAGCGTATCTTGAAGATTACAAGTATTTTTAGAAAGTATCAAAACTCCAGGTCGTGGAATTGGCTGGGTATGGAATCTATGGTCCAATCTAAGTCCAATCCTTGAACACATACAAGTCTCAACCAACAGATCAATCAATCAATCAATCACTCAATCAAACAATGAAGCACAGCTGCTGAAGAATAAATTAAAATGCCTATATAAATCATTGCAATCATTGATTCTTTTGAAATAACTATCTGCTTGTCAAAGGATAATCTATTATAAAGGCATGCTGATGTATTTAGTCGCACTACCAGTCCGGCTTATCCCTTTTTGAGGGTCATCTTTTTTTGTTTGTTTTTAATTTTTCCTGGGGATCGTGTGCATTACACAGCCATTGAATGTGAGCGAAACAGTCTCAGTTTTGGGGTCACATTCTCAACGGCTGCTGAAAGGAAGTCTCTCATGGATTTGGTTTATCTTTGCCCCCTTATTACACCCCAAACTTTCTAACACTACCATCTAATTAGGACCATGAGGAAAACTGAACAATCACTCATGAGGACCACTAATAAAAGGAGGAGGAGAAGGAAAAACAGAGGAAATAAAAATGGTTTACCTAATCTCCAATAACAACATGCCACTTTCCAGGCCAGCAAAGCACACTGGAAGGGCTAAGCAGGAGATTCACAAACAGATTTTACTAATAAAAGATGAGGATGGGTGAGGGGGAAAAAAAAGGCAGGTTAATTTTGGGGTGAGCAGGAGGGCGCAATTCCTCGTACAAACTGCAACGTTCCCCCAAGTCCACACGGGCCACAGGCTGAGGCTCATCAGTTCTGTGGCTCAAAAGGAGCTCGCAGGAGGAGTCGTCAGCCTCTTTCCAATATAGACCCTGAGAGAGAGAGGAAAAAAAAGAAAAAGAATTTCAGATGAATTGGATGCAGCAGTTTTAGACAGAGATGGAAGCAGTTATTCTGTAAACTGGCTATAATTGTGTGACATGTTTGTGTTCCTGCTGTTTCCTCAGTCAGACAGTTTGTGCAGCTGCTCCCACTGTGTTCTGATCCCCTCTACTGGCCAAAACAGGAAACTATGGATAAACTCATTATGGGATAAAATTGGTCAACTCTGGTAGCCAGACATTCTGCTGCACTATATTTACGTCAGCATTTACAACAGATTGCTCTCTTTTTTTTTTTGAGAAGTGCCATGCCTGTTATAAGCAGTTGTGTCAAGCATGACGAAACTACACTTCCTAAGCCGCTTATCCTTGTGGATCGTGGGGAGCTGGAGCCTATCCCAGCAGTCACTGGGTGGAATGATGGCACTAGTGTGCTGAAATTTGGGGAGTGCGGTGTGTTGAATATGTTTTGTATTTTAGGTAGAATGTAAGAAGTTAAAAAAAGTCAATATATGGCGTATATGCCCATCTTTCTATTCACAAACACAGACATGGGATGGACTGAATGTTTAGAATATCGTTCCAACAGCAGATTTCTAAATTTAGTCAGACATGGGGAAGTTTTCTGCTTTGCAAAAGACAATCGTGCAACAGCACCCTGAGTTTCTTGATGTATGTATCGTTGCTGTCCAA
This sequence comes from Colossoma macropomum, assembly GCF_904425465.1. Classification (NCBI taxonomy): domain Eukaryota; kingdom Metazoa; phylum Chordata; class Actinopteri; order Characiformes; family Serrasalmidae; genus Colossoma; species Colossoma macropomum. Next base: position 19,650,350 of record NW_023494804.1, on the reverse strand, counting down.
AGAAAACCATGTGTAAAAATTGTACATTGTGTAAAAATTTTATGAATGGACCAATAGAAATGCTCCAAAATCACTGGAATAAAATCTCTTTACATTAACTTACTTTAAAAAGCTAAGAGGGTTTTTGCTCTCTCCTGTAAAGTTACTATTTTGGAGATACTCTTTTTTCTTTGGACAGCGACGATATGGTAGTTTGTCTCAACCAGCTGATTTCACTGCTGTAGCTCTATTTCTCAAGGTTTCTATCACTGTTTGTGCAAATCACAGCCAAAAAAGCTAAACAGCTTGAATTAATAAAAATAAAAGAGTCCAGTATACAGTCATATGCAAAAGTTTGGGTGCCCCTGGTTGAATTAAATGTTTTGTTAACTGTTGAAGTTAACAGATCCTCTACACAGTTTATCTGCTGAATTTGACATATTGGGGGAAAGTATAAAATAAAATAAATGTTGCCTGTGTGAAGGTTAAGGCATATTTTATGTTAGACTCAGCAAATAAATAGAAACTATGCAACACAATTTGCAAAAAATGCCATATTTAAGTGAGCTCTCTGTAGAGAACGTGTTAAATTATTTTCATGTTGAAAATCCACAAAACAATTTGATCAGGGCTGTTCAAACTATTCTACAACTGCACCTCTTCAAATGTATTCTCTTTAAAATCCATTTTATAGCTCAGTTAAACCCAACGCCACTCCCTAGGGGGGGTCTTGTATTAGGGACGTATCCTCCGTATGTAAGCGTATGTGTATATGCACTCACCCGAGCCCCAGGGCCAGTATGTGTGAGAGCAGCAGCGAGGGGATGAACACTCTCAGGAACTCGGCGGAGAAGATTCCTCCTTTCTTCATTGCTCCCGTTTTCCGCATGCTGAGCGTCACTGATCGCCGGGGGTGACGGAAATGGAACTCCCTGAAAAGACACAAACCCCGCCCACACTCACCATTCGTCATCATCATCTTCATTAATATCGTGATCAGTTCTGACTCTTTCACACTAAGCATTTTTCATAACAAAATCACTGTTTGTTATAATGTTCTGTTTTAGTACAGTCTGAGGAAACAAGTTTTAATGTAATAATGCTCCATGGTACACTTAAAGGAGTGGCACAAAATTATACATTTTACAACATGGTAAACTCAAATTGCTCAAAATTGTTAAAATTTGCAGAAAAATTAGATATTTAAGTTTGCTCCCTTTAGAGGATGTGAACGTATTTTCACTTAGAAAATCAACAAAATATGTAGTTTGATGTTCAAATGTTTACTTGACTATATAATTCTAAAACAAGATATTGAAAAAGTACACCACCTAACAAGCCGTATCCAGATATCGAATGAGTGGAATCAACTCTTAAGGTGAACCAGTTGCTGACAGGTTTTCAATCATGCATACACAGCTTGTATAATCTCCATAGAAAAGCAGTTAGTAATATAACAGGATGCTCTGGAGCAGTCGCACATGAGGCTAAGGTCGCCATACCAAAGGCAAAGCATCAGCTAGAAGGTATAAAGCACCCCCAGTACTGGAGTAAACAGTACTCACTTTGGAGGGATGTTTTCTGGTCTGCTGGACCAATCTGCCACCCAGTCTGAATCTTTCATCAGAATATCATCATCCCTCATCTTCTCCAGCACCTCCTGAACAAAAACATACACAGAAAACAGCATACAAGAATTATTACAGATACAGTTCTAGATATTTTCATTATGTTAATATTATGATTTCAACCAATCTATCATGACCTCCGACAACTATTTGAACGTGAAACTCCAGCTGAATCATCAAGCCTATAGGAGATAGAGCATGCACAGGCTGTGATGATGGTAATGGAGTCACACTGACTAGGACACCAAACAGGTCCATGAACACACAGAAACACTCATAGAACAGCACAAGTGAAATGGCAGAGCTGTATTAGCACATAGTGAAACTGTGTGGAACTATAAGTGAAAATACAATTAGTTCAAATGGTAGAACCCATTAGCTTAATCTCTCCACACTGCTGCTACTACTACAGGCCTCAATGATTCATCATCATTTGAAAGAGTGCAATTTTCTACTTACAAGAGCTACCATTTATTATATCCAACATCATTCAACATTGTCTTCACCTTTAAAGTGGAGAAACTGAACCTGTTTACAGTCTTTGCAAAACTTTATTAGTTGAGAGCTGAGCTCAAAATGAAGCACAGAAATAACAAGATCATAAATAATACAAACCACCATAAATAAGGTATGATGACAGGGAAAAGGATAGCAAGTCATAAATAGACACTATTACATGATTAAGAGGCATAGCAGCTGCTCTGCTTCTGTGGTCATCACAGCTGGAAATAAGGCAGTCATCTACTCTCCTCAGTGTCTTTAGAAGGGTTGTTTCTTGCTATAAGTGATATGAGCAGTCATTCAGGGCCCCTAAGTATGTATTTGTATGTATTGTTTGTGTTTTGTTTGGTTTTCAACCGCATCTGACAAAATGCAGTTTATCAAAATAAATTAAACTAATCCATGTTTTCCATTCTTGCATGCTAAGTAAAATAATGTAGACGATACTACTACTCCTACTACTACTACTACTCCTAATACTACTACTACTACTACTACTCCTACTCCTAATACTACTACTACTACTCCTACTACTACTACTCCTACTACTACTACTCCTAATACTACTACTACTACTCCTACTCCTACTACTACTACTACTACTCCTACTCCTACTACTACTACTACTACTACTCCTACTCCTAATACTACTACTCCTACTACTACTCCTACTACTACTCCTAATACTACTACTACTACCACCACTACTACCACTAATAATAATAATAATAATATCATTGCTTAGAAGGACTTTGTTTCAGTGCATTGTGTTTTTAACTTGTGCATATATAAATCAAACTAAAAATCATCAAGAGTACCTGAGTTTCTCCTCTGTCCACGTCAAAGCTGATCTGACCTTCATCCTGAGGACTGTGGGGGCGAGGGGGACTGCAGGAAGAAAACACACACTCAATAAAGTGTTTGAACACACCGCTCCAACTTTATCCATCTCTAGAATCAGTGTATGACAACATGACCTTACAGCAAGTACTATAGTATTACAGTATATGTATAAAACTAAATATATATCTGTATACACATTGAAGATGACACAATACCACTTTCTTTTCTAATACTGACATTAAAACCTTGAGTATCAGCAGATACCAATCTAATATTTCTTCTACGCTTAAAAATGGTTGGTTTTTAATTGAAGCACTTCAGCTGAGGTGATCAACTTAAAGAAGTCTATCGTGCTGAAGTTACTTCATCACTTTATTAGCCCCACAGGAAGAACTACACAGCTAACATCACACCACACAGTGGGAGTGAGTGCTACTGCAGGATAGATTTGTCACAGGATTAAATGACATTCATTCTTTTCTTCACTCCAAAACCCCATCCAGCATTTTCTGCTGGTATCAGCCCAATACAGATACCCATCTGATATTAATATGCTGTTTGTGATAAATAATATAAAATATAATCCTTGTATTTACACAATTATATACAGTATATCAAAATATATAAGCATTAAAGTGTAGAGATGCACAATCAGAATCAGTAGATCTGAATCTTTTTGTTCAAAACATGAAATCGACAATCGGCCTGTGTATTTTTATTTTGGCAGATCCGTGTTGCAATTTATGATGTAATTAACAAGAGCAAACATGAGCAAATAATGTTATAGGGCTGCAATTAACAACTACATTGATTAGCTGGTCTATTATTTAAGAGTTTTCTTTTCATATGCACAGGAAAACAAGCGGTTACACTGTACAAAGAAATTCTTACTTTGCTAATCCTCTGCTCACACACACACACACACACACACACCCAAAAACATAAATAAAGAGAGAGACATAAATAAGAAAACTTAGTAGTTAAAAATGACTTGTGCAAGTTAAAAATTTCTTAATATGCCTTTGATTAATCGATTAGTTGGGAACTGAAAACTTGCATATATTCTGGCAATAATGTTTTATTCAACAAATAAAAAAAATACAGGGATTATTCTTCCTTTATAAAAAAAAAAATATAAAATTATATATATATGTATATATATATATATATATATATATATATATATATATATATATATATATATATATACACGTATTGCTCCTGAAAACTATTTTTCACAAATACAGAAACAGTAAAAATAACACAAACAAATCTTACATGGCAGGCCAAGACAGACTTATGATAAAGCAAAAATAAATTAAATAGTCTCTGTCTGGTTGATAACATCAAGTAATGAAATTTGATATGAATCACACACGAACAGTCCAGTCATCAGCTGTGTCACATACGGAGATCTAAAGCAGCTCATCTGGCATAAAACAGCAGTAACCATATATATATATATATGTTTGAAAACGCATTTATTTTAATAAGTCTTTATTCAAATTCTAAAAATACAGAATTTTAAAAAATCTTTCACGTAGACAGTAGACAAGAGGCCAGAAGAAAAAAAAATAAACACATCCGAGTTAGTCTGTGTGCATAAATGTACAAGCAGCCCTGATAACCTTGTAGCTTAGCCGAGAAGTTTAGACCAACACTGTCAAAATGCAGCTCATCCCTTCAGCCAGCGCTGCTTATGCATTCTGCTAAAACAGAATCAGCTAACAAGCACACAGCGACGCTCCGTTTCCATTTTACCCTACGTTTTAAAAAGATATTAGTATCTCACCATGCAGAGGTTCTACCTTGGCTGCACTATTTGTTCTCTCTCATACTTATACCTGACAGCTGTGCTGTCAGCTAAGCTTGGTTTTACATATCGTACAAGAGAAGCGCAAACGTCACTAAGCCACCTAATCGATAACTTCAATCACTGCCAACTAATTTTTTTATTGTCAACATTATTGATAATGTTGATTAGTTGTTGCAGCCCTATAATGTTGCTTATATAGCAAGTGTGGCTAATAAAAAATACTGAAAATACTTGCACCATGTGCACAATGCGAGCTTTGGATTAAAAAAAGAAAAGGCTAATAAAAATCGGCCAAAAGTTTGACCACTGGCAAATTTGGCTATAAAGTAAAAAATCGGAATTAGAACTGGTCATAAAAAATAATGACCAGTGCATTCCTATTCAACTGCATTTCACAGTATGAATACAATGATCACTACAATTTGCAAACAGTTTTTTGTAAGTATAATTTCTATGATGTGTATTTACATTTATATTACCCAGGTCTTCTGAAAGCTTACTTAAATAACAACATCACACCTAAAAGAGAAAAAAAGACAAAACCCATGTCTTTAATGTCGATGTGAATGCATCTTCCTTCTGCTCTGTAATGGATTTAAGAGTGAAACACAGTATCAGGGAGGGCTCTGAGCTAGTTGAGCATTTGCTCCCGATGATAGGTGGGGGTGGAGGGAGGGCGCTTGAGGGGAGGGTGCACTGTGTGCCGTTGCAGCACGCAGATATCATGCCTTTACAAAAAAGCTGCCTATGGTAACATCTACATCCCCAGACCACCATGCCAGGTGTCAGACATCAGACAAAATGGCTTCAGGTCTCAGGAAAAGTGGTCTTATCTCAGCTCTCGCATAATTTGACAAAACAGCCAAAAGAAATCAGGCTAGGCTACGGGCTACACACACACCATGGCTTTGGAGGGTAAAGTTATGAAGATGATAATGTAGTACAACCTCTACATCTGCTTCAGTGTTGGGAAGCACTACAAAGACACATACAGATGTGTGTGAAACTAACTTTTTGGCCATTTTTCCTCGCTATATGGACATATATATAACTCTGCATCTCATAAATGTATCTGTGCGAGAGTGACAGTGTGGCAGTGCTTGTATGTGAGAGAGAGACAGGACAGAGTGAGAGAGTTTAGTGTGTTTGTGTGTGATGAAAAATTCTATGATCGTTCTGTTTACTTTCAGTAAACACTCAGTCCTATGACTCACAGTTTGACTCAGATAAGAGAGTCTTTATGACAGCACGTTTAACACGAACACAACAGCTTGTAGGATGATGCGCACACTATGTACACAGCTCGAATGAGATGAACAATCAAATCACTCCAATTATAGTGTATGAGTGTATAAATATGAGTGCATGGGTGGCCGTTCCCTGCTCTATCACGCCTGATTCCACTCCTATGAGGTTTGAAATCTGGTTGATAATTTATGAATCGGAATCAGGCGTAAAGTATTCAGCGCTGTGCTCTCCAGAATTGGGGCTGTCTCCCTCTGTGTTAGTGAAACACAGACTTTCTCTGAACCTTAGTGCATGCTTCAGATGCCATGCTAAACAAATTAACCCATTAAGCTTCTCTGAATGTTCACATCCTAGGCTTTTACATGGTGAAATCTAGTTGCAGGTTGTGATCTGCATACAGCACAATTTACGTTCAACTTGACAGTTATATGAATCAATAAAAAAAAGAAATTACATTTTTTCCACCAGTTATAAAGAGAAATGGCCAGTACCTTTCATATATAATATTTTATTTCCAAATCTTTTCAATGTCTTTATATCATTTGTCCAGCAAGTTAATCTTGGGCTTCATCTGCTGTTGCCCAAACCAGCTACACATATCACAATAACAGCACAATAACAAAGCAGAATAATCTGCGGAACAAACAATTAATCAAACAGCTGTCAAAATTAGTAACATTTACTTGAACTCTATCACACAACAATGAAACAACATTGCCATAAACATGTCATGGAAAGTGTCACATGCAATCATCAGCTGTCATGACATTATATTCAGCAATATAACAGTATCATGCTACCATTACCAGTAATCGTCATGAAAGATGTCATAATGTTTAAAGTAAGGACAGCTAACTAGAGTGTGTTTAGCAAATATTAGCATGTGACATAAATCAGTGATTATGGCATTATTATTATGGCTTATTACTGGACATATGACAACTCATGACAGCATATGACATCTTCCACATGGCATGGTTATGTCACTGTTATGAGCAGAATTCAGTGTTGCCCACAGGTTTTCCATAAAGCTTGTATCTTTTAAGTTGAGATTAAAAGATGGACATTCTAATCCAGTTTCATACACAAACTTGTAAGGTATTATTTAAAATTCTTTTGAACCGTTTTACTACCCCCACACCACACACTGGACACATCGGACCAGAGACAGTGATGCCACACAGCATCTTAGTGTTGCTGTACTATACTGGACCCGAACCCAGACCAAATCCAAAGTAAATGAAGTGGCTTGAAATTTACAGAGAGAACTGCACTCAATCTAGTCTTTAAGATAAACAGACAAATGCTAAAAGTCTGTTTTCACCTCAGCTAATGTTACCAGCCTAGTCACATCAAATTTCACCTATACTCTACTCGGCAAAACAAGCAACTCTTTTAAGAGTTAGTATAAGTCTGTACAAGTAGAGTGTAAAAGGAGCTGGAGCTTTGTTTATTGATGCTTTTCTGTGATGCTTACTGTTTGCCACAGCTGCACTCTTTACTATCTACTACTACACTATGGCAGAGCTTCACATCTAATGTACGGTAGCCTACAGAGGGCTGCAGCAGTTTTTCTTTGCTTCCTACTTTGGACTAAATGGATAAAAAATTCTGACTAAAACATTGAATACAATTCAGATATCTAACGAATCAATTATGAGAATGTATAAATGTTTCTGTGAAGCTAATGTGACTATCAAAAATATTACAATATTACAAAAATATTACAATATTTCAACTATTAAAAATCCCAAAATTCTGACTCATCCCTGTTGCAAACTTTCGCAGCTGAGTATGAAACAAGTTTCAAGGAGGAGGCTTTACATTGCACAATGATACTGAAATTTAGTTTTAAGTAAGCTGCATGAAAGTTTCTCCATGTAATGCCAAACCAAAGTTAATATTCAGTAAGAACACAAGTATGCAAAATTATTATTATTATTCTAAAAAACAGAAGTCAGGACCTGATGATGGGTCTATGATGATGCTAATAAAATGACCAGTGCCCCCTACCTGTCGCAGGATGAGTTGCTGCGGCTGGACTCATGCTGAGCGTCCAGCAGGATCTTCTCCATGTCTCCGTTATGAATGGAGGATGAGGAGGGGACATGCTCCAGTCCACCTGCTATCCCATCATCCTCCTCCACTACCTGGGCTAAAGCTGGCGTCGCCAGGTTGGTGGACGAAGCCTGAGACTCACCTGAGTTTCTGTTCATCTCAAGCTCCACCCATGAGCCTGAGGAAAGGGGACAATGATAAGAAAAAAGAACAAGGTCTGTCCTACTGCAATCTTTTATACTTCCCTTTTTCATCCAAATTACCTCGTACTTGACGCAGCCGCCTGATTGCATATGTTGGCTATTTGAGATCAGGGTTCTCACTTCGTTCATGAAATTATTTTCTAGAACTTCTCCATGTTACAAGTCTGAGACCTCTCTTTATTTATTTAATTTCCAATCAACACAGCCTTTAATTCATTAATTTGTTTGGAGACCTTACTGAGGAGGCTGGATATAGGATATATAGACATAGGAGTTACCAAGACTACCAAGTTTAAAAGAAGACTGCGGAAGTCTTGATAGATCATCAGATAAAAAGTACTTAAAAGCTTTCATTTTTGAGAGAGAGGAGAAAATCAAGCTCCAATTTTGATTCAGATCTGGAAAATTCCACAGGTGTTTCTTTCCATCCTTCCACTGTGAGAAGACAACTCAGCACTATGGTTCTGAAATTATGTGTAGCTGTCAAGAAGCCTCGCTGAGAAAAGGAGACAGACACATCAAACAAAGAAGCCGGTGGTGTTCTCAGAACAAAGGACTGACCACCCCAGAGTTGGAAGGTGAATGTGTTTGGGATTACATGTGAATGGTGAAAAGTAGAAAATGCAGAACCAACTTCTAAGACTGAACTTTGGAGGTGTGGAAAAATATCTCTGCAGATTTCTCTGAAAAACTGAAAGCAAGTCAGCTGAATAGAATGAAAGCTGTTATAAAAGGTAGAGTGGACAGACTAAACACTGAACATTTTTTTTCTGTAAATACATGTTTTCTGCTTTTTTTCTGATACTTTAACTTGTATGTAATAGCTTTTTTGACTTGACATCAAATAAATGAAGTTTTGCATGGTACTGTACATGGTACTGTACTGTTGCTTAGAAAAGGACATCCTAAAGTGCAGAACTGCCAAGACTCAAGTCAACAATTTGACCCTTAATGACTGACTGAGTGATGACACACTCTCACAAACCATTCTTCAGTTAATCATCATCTGGTCAAAATATCTACGAAAACATTAGAAGTGAATCTTGTGTGCAGCAAAAAGCTTAGCCTCACTTTATCAGGTGTTTCGACACAGGGGCCGCATATTTGCGGCACTGTAGCATCTTAAAATTAGCTAAACTATGCAATCTCTATGGCCCAAATTTACACTATTTGACTTTATATTTCCAGGACTATAAATAAGTCTATAAACTTCCAGGTTTTCCAGTGTTTCCAGGACATGTGGGAACCTGAGAGAAGCTAAAGATAAGTTCCCATTATGGTGGACAATAGTGTTATTCTAATCTAATCTTCCTGCAAACATTACGAGACAAGAAAAACTTCTAAAATCTCCCTCCTAATTACAGTCTGAAAAAGCCAGCGCGAGTTGAATCAAGTGAGCTGGAGCTGGAAAAACACTAAACAGCATTTCTGAGCACATTTTGTTTCATTGTTTCTCTACGTTTGACACAAATGTCAGAAGTGTAAACTCTAACCTGCCAATAGTGAAAATAACTGAACGCAACTGTTATGTAATTAATTGCGTGACTCTGTAATTTATTATAAGTACACAGAATTAATTACTTAACGTAAATCCAATGTATAGCAAAACAGTAAAACTCTAAACACATGAATGAACTTCCATGAACTTCTATTGTTATTTGTGCTTCTCCGAATCACTCTGCAAAACAGGAGTCAGCTCCTCTTGAGTTACACATAAACATATCTTGGCTATCTTCATTGTCCGGAGTTCCTTCCTTTCCAGCTCACCAGTAGCACGCACTCGAGAGGCTTTAGGTTATTTTTAGACTGATGTTGAAACAGTTTACAAAACCACCAGCAGCCAGTGTTATACAGCAAGCATGTACTGCGTCCCTCTGCTCAATTACAGGCCTCCAAACTCATCTGCTCACTCTCCACTCTATCAATAATGCATGAGTAAATGAGTAAAATGTGTTGCGAACTGCACCCTATCACTCTTGACTTGCTCATTAGGGCTTGGACCTGGATTTTCTGTAAAGCTGCTTTGTGACCACACCTGTTACAGAAAGCACTACATAAATAAACTTCGACTTGATAGCAACTTTTCTCTAGGATTTGTATTTCTTTATCCAAGTCACAGAAACATTTAGTAGAGAAAAACTTAATTCTCAGAAGCTGCAGTTATCACTGGTGAATTTGACAAAGAAAATTGTAATTTCATATCATTGTATATTAAAGCTGCACTATATAAGACAGTTTTATATATGTGAAAATACCTGCTGCCCTTTAGATTGCATGTAAATTTCATGATGAATGGTTCCAAAAGAAATGGCCCAAAATTACTTGGTTCCACTGACTTACATTAAAGTAAGTCAATGTTAAAACTGACATTATGCGTCTTTATTTATCAACATTACACACAGGCTCAAAAAGAAGGTCCGGCTTGATGTTTTGGTCTCAAATGCAAAATCAACATTACACTGATGAAAATTTGATAACAATAGTAGATAATTCACTCACATCCTCAGAAGACATACCCTTCACCAAGTTTTGACTGAGTTCTCTTTTGAATTCTCTCTCTCTTCATCATCAGATTCATCTGCTGGGGGAAGGAGTCTGAAGCAGAAGTTCTGCAGGTTGCATGCAGTTAAACATTTCCACCAGAGAGGTCTCCAAATCCCAAAAACTTACATAGTGCAGCTTTAACCATTTTTCGCTCATAGCTCATTCTGTGAAATTTTGTGTAAGTAGAAAAGGAGATTTTACTAAGATCTGAATTTAATGAAAAGTTATTGTTGTGTACAGTTTTGTTTGGATCAAAGAAAAAACATCCCTTTATTGATATGACTGTCTGTTTATACTTCTTAACTCTTGAATAATACAAATGTTGTAGCACTGGATGCTGGGTTATCCAGAATCCTTTGCTGTTTTAGTTTCTGTCAATTACCTTGTCTTTGATTCTCTTCTTAGACAAGCTGTGCTATAACGTGAGGTGAGGTTAAAGGTGAGGTTTGTATACATGTTCTTGTTATTTTAACCATGATGGTGTTTTGTGTTGAAATTTACCAGTTCAGTTTGTTTTGCTCTCATACATTTCTATTCTACATTTTATTTCTTTCCTCTTGGGTCTACATTTAAGGCCTTTAAAGCAAAAAAATAGTCACAATTCATTTTTACATGACCACCTTATTATTCCTTAGTAAATTATTCCTTAACTGTTATAATTATTAATATATCCCCTTTTCTGCTACATATTTATTTTATTTTACATTACCTTTTTTCTTTTTTGCTCTGTTGTTTTTACTTTGTATTGTGAAGCACTCTGCATTTCTAATGTATGAAAGGTGCTATATAAATAAACATGGACTATGGACTAAGGAGTGACTGGTACATTTTAAAGCTCCAACAATGTTTACATACTGCATCAAATTATATTATTAATAAAAAAGCAAGAAATTATGCTTTTCTATTAGATGGGCCCTTTAATATTAGGCCAATTTTTTCCCGCAGTTTACTGGATGATACTTACGGAAACTTGATTATGAAAATGAGTCAGAATACACATCCCTAGTTCCTAAGGATCCCAATAAAAATTAACTTTTATTGGATTTACAGGGAAGAGACAATTCACTGATTTACAAGTTATGAGTCAAGTAATGATAAATTAATAAACCTTAATAAACCTTACTAAACCCATCCCTTTGTGATCTCCAAGTGGTGCTCAACCACCCACCCTCCACCCAAAAATAGATGAGTTAAAGCAATGGCCACAGGCAGACAGAAACAGAGACAGAGGGATTCCCCATAAGCTCCTGCTGTTCTGGCCTAAACTCTATTTACAGCATGGTGAAAGGACAGTAAATGCCTCCCTCTCCCTCCCTGAACACGCTCACTGATATATGAGCCACGTCTGAGCTCACTGCTCAAGGCTCTACGTGAGCAAAGGCAGGAACACATACACTTACACAGACATCTTTATTGTTCATGACTTGGCAGAGGGAAGCTGAACTTTCCGTGTCTCACGGTGGCCTCTGACCTGCTCTGCTGCCTCATTGCAACCTATCACAGGTTCTGTGTTTGACTAAGCGAAACACGATTTGGGCAAAACAAAAACAAAAAAAGTGTTTCTGGTGATCAAAAAAACCCCCAAAAAAACCACAGACCAACTGTTTCCCAGGAAAAAGGAGAAAGGAAGAATGCACAGGCTGAGCACATGACTTCCTCAAACTGAGTAAACACTGAGGTCATGTGACTGGAGACCTCCCACTGACTCAGGTCAGAAAGTGAGACTGAGATGGAGATGATCTAGCCAGATTACTGGCCACTCAGGCCACCAAACCAGAGTCTAGTGGCCAAAATGAAGAGTTTATGGCCACAATAATAACATGGTGATCATATTTGCATTGTATTTACAATTAATGAGCTTGGTTTAGTGACAAAAACAGTCAAGTGTTGCTTGAAAAAGGAAATATTAATGCTGGTGTGTTTACTGTGGAGGTCTTACTTGCTGAACTGGTCCACCCTGATATCATCTGATCCAAGTCATTAAGCACTGTTTAGCTACTGCTGTGATAGACAGGATCTCAGAGTAACAGCAGCTTATTTAACAGATTATTTAATTTGATATCTTATTTAATAGAGCGACATTATTAAACTTCAGCCAGTGGAAGAGCATGTGGGACACCAGGCAGACCGGCTCAGCAGGGACCACCACGGTCACCATGCTATTGAGGTCACATTAGCTACAACGGTGGTTACAGTTAACGATTTCTGACTCAATCTAATTTAATGCAATTAGCTCCATGTCCGGCCAAACAGCTCTGTTAAAAGGGAAAAAGGATGAAAAAAATCTCCAATACAAGTAGCCACTCGGCCACAGGCTCTGCATTTTTAGTGGCCAAAATGTGAAATATTGTGACCGGGAACACTGGGCAATAGGCAACATCAACTCCCATGGAGCCATAAATGTGTAAATATATGTGTATACATGTAAACATCTATATGAAACAAATTTTGAGACAGTGTAAATGGCAGCTGACATTTTCAAATGATGACAAAAAACAAATAAGATAATCTAATAATCTAAGCATATTCTCTATTTTTGTTGTTTTTCATTTATTTAACATAATCTAAAAAATCCAGCAGCCCTTTACAATAAGTAGATATTTTCTGATTAACTGAAATCATCCAAATTTAATTGGAATAAAATCTCTTTACATTAAGTTCCACTGGAAGTCTTTTCCTGTAAAGATACTATTTTGGAGATAGGAGGTCTTGTTCTCACAGAAATAATATGCAAGTACCCATAGGTAACCTTAACCTCAGTAACCCAAAAGCAACGGTTAATCTCCAGTCTAATACTGACATAGAACATGGAATGATCATTGCTAAACTGCTGTCCACAAGCTTCTGTTTGCATCCACACTCGCAAATAGTCGCCATGCCGTTGTGGAGGCTGAACATTCTGGCCAGGCTTGGGTCACAAGGGCTTCAGCTGTCATACAGGTTTACATGGGGAGATCAAAGGCATTAGATGCAACCCAGCAGCGGCTCAGAAAGTCTTTACGTCACTCATCCTTTAACAAAAACGTCTAATGGACATGCTGTCAATCCTAAAAGTCCAGCAGGTCCTTCTGAAACAGACAACATGCATGTTTACTGCATGTTATTAAACTCAGGGCTAATCCTAGCACAGCTGTGGTCCTGTTTTGGCAAATAGTGATCAGGGTTTTTACACATATGAACACCTGCAGACTGCAATAGACCATTTCTACAATTATTTGGGCTAATTCGTGCTCCAGGAACACTGGTGGAAATGGTGGGCTATAGGAGGAACTGAGCAAGTTTTTTTAAGAACAACACAAAAGTGAGAAAGGAACAGAAAGGAGATGGTGAAATAGAGAAAACAGAGCTGGGTGAATAACTAGTTCAGCACGATTTGGGAAAAATATCTAATCGTAAATTTTCTGACCACTTAAATCCAATTTCAGGCCTTTTTATGATCAAGAAGACCAGCACATCCACTGTTTAGGACTTAAGGGCTGAATACTGAATGCAGTGTGCAAGACCGCCAGTTCACAAGCTCTACTAGGTTAAATTTTTTTATGACAACAGTGAACATTAGGGATGTCATGATTATGAAATTGTAGCTCACGATTAATTGTCAAAAATAACTGATTAACTATTTAATTGTATTTTCTTGTTTACTATTTCCAGCTTTCGAAATATAAGCCAAATTGGCTGATTAGCCATCTTACTTGCTGCCTGTGTTTACTTTGTTTATGTTTACATTGCTAATACTGGTTGTACTGTTGAATCAGTACTGCATGCACACAAATGTCTACATCCTGTTCCCTGGAGAGACACCCTGGTCTACAGTTACATTGATTATGTGTAGAGTTAAGCAATGCTATGTGTTCTTCACAAGAGTGATACACTCATTCGGCTGGCATACATGCTAAAATGTTAGAACTGGTTGCATGGCTAACAAACAAGCAAACATTACTGGCGCTGCCCACAGCACCAAGTGAGATGTCAGACCTTTTTTCATGTTTTAATAATACCAATGATGTGTCAGTGGATGCATTTACTGCTTTCTTTTATTTACATTTATTCGCCTCAATCAAACACACTCAGTTCACATTTTGTATGTTGCAATCAAACATAACTGTGAAATCTAACAACTGTGCAAAACTATTGCAGTCAACTTTTATAGTTGCGATCATCTCAAACAGGAACACTGAATGCTGAAATGTAGAATGTAATTAAACATGGCAGCTCTTGTGATTTAAAAAATTGCACTCTTTCAAATTGTGATCTGATATAAAAACATTTCATCATTCATTCGTAATCATGTGTTACTAACATACCAAACATTATATCCAAGACGACATTCTATTGCAGAAAATAGCAGTGTCCTTGTTGCTAAGCACTTTGTTTTTAGTTGTATAAAATTGTATTTTGTGTACTTTAGACATGATATATCTCCAGGACCTCACCTGGGTGTTTGCTAACTAGTTACTGTCATTTTTTTTAGGTGTTTTAGATATGGCTGCAAAAAAAATTCATATTAAAATCAGCATCTCGATTTATTACTTAATGCAATTTAATTAAAGGAACAGTGCTGATTCTGCACAATTTATTAATGAAATTTGTTTATATATTTATAATGGCTGTTTATATTGATCTCCAAGCTGCTATTATGCTATTTGCATGGTTTGCTGTGTGCAGATTTAGTAAAAATACATACTATTCTTTACTAAACCAGTCTGTTGAAGAGTCATTGTTAAGAACTGTGGTCTCAATTCTAATCCAAAAAAATCATGATTACCATTTTTATCAAGAATTATGCAGGTCAAATTAAATCAAGCTCAATTCTAAGATATTGTGTAGCATTACTTATAAAGCATGAATGCATTAACTTCATGAATGAAAGCTCTTTCTTTTTGAATTTCATGAGTGCCACCCAGCAATAAATGCAAATCTGAACTTGTAGTGAAGTCTGTAAGAAGGTTAATCATTGGATCAGAGCCTAATCTTCTTCGTGTCACTGGGCACGTAATACCTTCGCATAAATTCTCCACTGGGATCCCAACTGTTTGTAGATGGATAAATTGGCACTTAAACCTTTTACAGTCAGTAAAAGGAATAAAAACAAAACAAATGCTGATTGTAGCCATTTTTATATAACTACCAACAGCCAGTCAGATATTATTATCCACAGGATAATTTCCAAAATATTGAACCTATTTTCTCCACATAATCATCTTGATCACCATAGATGACACAGTAACCCACTTTTAACACAGAGCAACTTGCCTGGCATGCAACAGAGAAAGAAACAGTCATGGCACAGTCAAATATCACGGCACAAACTCCTAACCATCTCCCTGGTTACATTTTCCATTTCCTAAAAAATCTTTCTTCACTTTCCTCACGTCCAAAACGTACGCTCCGCCACCGCCAGAAATAGAGTGGCCAGAGGTCCAGCAGAGATCCAGGCTCATGGTGTGGGAGTCAGTGTCTCTCTGCCTTTCTCTCTCTGCCAGCTTTTACCTCAGCCACCAGTGAAGTACTGACTGGCTGTTTGCTCTCAGCATGGTGTGACAGACACGAGAGTAAATGTCTTTATGTCTTAGCCGCACACAGCTTGTCTCAATATTTAGACACAAATGGACAACATATAAAACATAACTGCTCTTAATGCCTGTTAATGATTCCAGGCATGCAGGGACTGCATATATCAAAGTGGCAGGGGCGTAAAGTGTGTAATATATATCCTACCATCATGAAAATGAAAATGCACCACGCAAGAGTTGTTTACTAGCCAAGTTAACTGATATCTTATGGGAGGTACAAGACTGCAGGGCCTCAAAACTGGAGGCCTTTCAGCTTGAGCTCCATGTTTTCATCTCTGCTTTCACTTTGGGTTTAAGTGTATTGATACACACGACTAATCCAACAAAACAGACAGTGTTTTTAGCAAACCACTTCACTCCAGTCTTGGGTTTGTTAGCTAACTATCTAAGCCAGCTAGCTACCAAAGCTAAGCAAAGGTTTATATGTATCCACTAAATGAAATAAATAAAACTAAAGTCAGTTTCGCTAGCTTCTTGATTGAATTTTCCCGTTCCACCTTAAATGGTGCAGCAGTTCTTATTATAACGCCAGAGGCGCCAGAATGTAACTGCAGCACCATTTAAGGTGGAACGGAAAAGTTCGAACAAGAAACTGGCGAATAGGAAGCCTCGTAATAAATAAGGCGATAAAAGAGCATGTGCCTTTGCTTATGTAAACTTCCTTTGCCTGAAAAAATGAAATTTTAAAGAAGAACTTAATGTAAAACAAACTATAAACATGTTATGGACATCTGCAGCTAGCAACAATCTCCATTTTTTTTGTCGCCTCGTCTTGTTGACATCGACCACTGCACGCCTTTTAATGCTGCACGATCGCTCATTGGTTGAGAGCCTGTCGCTCCATCCTCTGTGCCCGCCCATCCTCATAAGTCACGCGTCCCCATTGGCTAGCATGTCTTTCAATCAAATGAGAGCCCAACGTTTCTCCGCAGAAGTATTAAAGTCAGAAAACATCGTATTTTACGTAAAACGAACGTGAAAAAGTCCCTACAAAGGCGCATTTTCGCGTCTTGAAAGCTTCACGTTAGCTCTCTGGTAATGACAGGATATTATATAGTACAGAGACAACACAACGTACCGTTTAATCCCGGGTCTCCGTTGTTCTCCGTCGGAGCAGCAGTGTCGGACATGGTTTAAAGTGTACAGT
Source organism: Colossoma macropomum (assembly GCF_904425465.1). Lineage (NCBI taxonomy): Eukaryota > Metazoa > Chordata > Actinopteri > Characiformes > Serrasalmidae > Colossoma > Colossoma macropomum. Next base: position 19,632,810 of record NW_023494804.1, on the reverse strand, counting down.
GTTCAGGGAGGCTTGCGTAAGACTGACAGTCAGTCCCTCACCACATGAACGCACTGGGACGTGCACACAGACCCGTAGCTGCGAAGGGGGTTGACCTGAGATCGTCTAAACTGAGGGATAAGTCGTCTCTGGCACAAATAAGGCCCCGTTTCGCCCTCCCTAAGAACAGAGGGGGTTTGTTTTGAAGTTGAGCAGTCCGTTGTCTGAAATGACGTAGTCGCAGAGCTGGCCAATGATAACGACGCTACTCGATTACGCAATGAAGCAAGATAGAAAAGAAAGATAAACAGATGGTGGACGCGCAGTGCAGCTAACCGAAATAGGCTGCTAAGTTTTTAACTTAACTTTGTGTTTAAAACTTTTTTTCCCACTTTTTTTTCGTATGTTTCATGTAAAATACACAACACAAGCCTTTCAGTGACGAAAGATTAGAGGGAATTTAACCGTTGAGCGGTTTTTGAAAATTGACAGTCGTTTCAACCAATGAGGATGCGTACATTTTGAAAGAGGGCGGGCCACACAGCGATATTGACGAGATTTGAACCAATCCGCGGCCAAGCGTTACAGCGCGTGCTATGGTTGATATCAACAAGGCAAAATAAATAAATAAATGGAGTTATAAATAAATACCGAACAGAATTTAGGTGTTAAATAAATAGATAACAAACAAACAAATAAATAAATAACTGTAGTTCTACACAAATAGAGAACTGAATTTAGATGTTAAATAAATAATAAATAACTAATAAATAATAAAAATAAATAAATACATAAAGAAATAAGTTAAAATTAACTGAAGTTCTACACAAATACAGATTAAAATTTAGGCGTCTTGCTTAGTTAAAGGATCTCACTCACTCTCACAAAGGAACTTGTTTTGCTACAATGCATGAAGAAAGACAGTGTTTCAGCTGCTGCATCCAATCTATTGAGTGTATACACTGCATAGAATGACCAGTGCTCAAGCTAGGCTTTCTCTACCCCTCTCCTCATTGTCATTCTACACTTGTACTCTCTCTAATGCATCCTATTGCAGTGACTTGCTCTTTAGAGAGCAAAGCAGTTACAGCTCACAAGGAAACAGAATAAAGGAGAACCTGGCTGAGCTTAAAACACAACTCTGATATATTTTACTTTACTTCCAGTATGATGGTATGCATCACTGCAGCATTTGAGCAGGACCATAGCAGCAATGTGACTGCAACCAAAAAGCTCCTGGATACTGATAACTCATACTATTACAGGCCCTTGCTCCTTTTAAAAATCCACATTGAAGGGCCCATATAACAGAAAACTGAATTTCCTGAAAAACAAATTCATGCAGTATTGTTCAAGTTTCACGCTGTACCATTCACTCCCCAGTCCATGTGGTCCATATACACAAAAAGAGCCACAAAAACAGCCCATTTTGAATTTACTGTTTTTGTGATGCCACAAAAACCAATACATTTGTATCCTTTAATTCAGTTTACAGCAGTTTAGCTTCACCCATTTCTGCTGACATTATAATGCAGGGTGCCCATTGTTTTTCCTGGAGATCTACCACCCTGCACAGTTTAGCTCCAGCCCTAAACAAACACACCTGATCCAGGTAATGAATGCCTTCAGGGGCATGGGAGTATTCCAGCCAGGTGTTGGACCTGAACTCTCCAGGGTGATAGATCACCAGGACCAGGATTGGGTCCCCTGTTATAAGGCGTGTTTTAATCTAGACTGCTATTTGAATGAGGTACAATGCAGGGCAGCCAATTAATTATGACTGTTGCTGGTACCTAAACCCTTCCAAACATCATAAACCAGGGTGTCTAATCTAATCTGCAGAGGCTCGGTGTGGCTGCAGGTTTTCACTCCAAAAAAGCAGGAGATCACCTGATTAAGTTTGAAGACTAAGACCAACTGATTTAAGAGGTGGAGTCAGGCGTGCTCCAGCTTGTTTGGAGAAAAAACCTGCAGCCACACCGGCCCTTTGCAGGTAAGACTGGACACCCCTGTCATAAGCGGATCTCGGTGAAATAAAATGTAGGCTATGGGCCTTTTAATTCTTGGACTAGGCTTAATCTAATAGCAGTTAAAACTTCTTGGTTAACTTCATTCTGCTGCAGACTACAGCTACATATTTTCAATATTTGATGGGATTTGATGAGTTTAATAGACTATCTACAGGATTTGATGAGTTTAATAGACTATCTACAGGACGGTCACTCCTTAGGAGACTTTCTTCTGTCCTGAGCTGTCTGTACTTGGATATGTGTGTTTGAAAATACTTCTTAAGGAAGAGTTCAGCAATTTTTAGAAGTGGTTCTGTGCGCCTCTAGATGCTGCTGCCTTCACTGATGGTACAAGATAATGGCAGTTATTTACATTGGGCAGGGCTGACCCAAATTAGACTAGGGTTATGTTTAGCTTATCACTGAGAATGAAAACTGTGTGCTCTATCAACAGACGTAGATATGCTAATTGCATACAGCCATAACACTTGATTTATTTCTTGAGCTTGGACCTGTTGCCTTAGTAATACTGGTAAAGGCGTGTTTGTCAAAAACTCACTTATCTCACTACAGTATGTCACACAACCACTGGGAATCAAAAGAAGTCCTGACTAGCACAGCCAGTCATGTAAAGGCTGACATTTAAAACTGCCCAGCCTCAAGTATTCACCCAAAGCGCATGCAGTTTTTAAAAGTTCCTCCCACTTTCAAGGTACATCATCAGAAGTGGGTTTTCCTAATCTTTAAATGCAAAAAATCTTGCTCTAAAGACTACTGCAGCACTGTTGTAAGAGGTGAGTAGACAAGTTTATAACAGATCCAGCAATGGCTACATGTTTAATTTTGGCCAGAGTACTCTTTTAAGAAACCTACAATAAATGGGACAACCTTAACCCTTCACAACCTTTAATAACTACAAGTCTTAAGTAAATCCTCCAGAGAAAACCTGCATATGCAACCATCTTTGGTGGCTTTCTCTGCTTACCAGTTTTAAAGCAAAGGGGTGAAAAATGCACTGGTCCCACCTTATTGCAAATGAGATGCTATATGGACTTGTATAGTCATACACAGAACTTAGTTGCACTTTATACAGAATTAAACTGCAATGTAATGCTCAGTCAGGTGCCGGAAAGAAAGAGACACAACTTTGAGTGTAATGTTTGTTCAGTTTATAAATACCATTTTTCATTATCGTAATCTCTATAATCTTTCTCAACTTGCAGAGAGAGAGGGTGAGAGAGAGAGACTGAGTGAGGGTGGGGAACAAATAAAAAATAAACAGGTACAGTACGGGCAACAGTTTTTATACGCCAATTATCATCAGTCTACTGGGGTGTGCTAGTTTGAGTATAGACGAACTGTAGCAAACAAATCACACGACTACAACACTTCTGCCGTGGGCCTGTCTGCACTGAGAGTAATCAGCTTTGGGGTGCTGTAGGGCTGTGACCGAAACGGATCCCTGTTTCCATTTTAGGGCACTGTTACATACGTTGGCTATTTTTCTTTTAAGTGTCAATCATACAAATTGAATTCCAGAGTGATTTTCACCTTTGGCTACTACATCTCCCACAATGCATCAGCTGAATGTACACCAAAAGCAAGAGACAGAGAAAAGTGGCCCTGAGCCATTGAAAACAAACTGGAGAAACACTACAAAAGAATAGCAGCTCTTAAAAATGAAAATTTTAATGCAGATTACTGCAGTCATGGACCAAAAACTAAATGTTTAATTTTTCTCCTCCTTTTCAACAGTCATGCTCATGTTTATGACAAGCTTCAGCCTCACTCACACAAGTAATATTGATTTGTTTATGTGACTGGTGAATACTGGGGCAGGGTGATGAGAAAGTGTCCAAATTTATTTAATAACGCGTTTCCAACACTATTTAGTAACCTAAACAGCTCTCCCCTCGCTATACAGTGTAAAAGTTATGGAGTAGAGATCCCTTTCAGTCACAGCCTGTGTTGTGTTTCACAAAAGGACTGCATTTACGGCCCAAAACTTTTCTAACTGAACAGATTTGTGTTTAAGGACAGTATTGAAGAAAAATTATTGAGCATAATAAAGAAAAGAAAACATTCTTTAAACAGAATTAAAACAACCTAAACATCTTGGCAGTTTCACTGAAGATTAAAAGGTACAATGGCACAGAATAAGGTGAGGCTTAAAGAAGAATACAGGGACACATCCATTCAATTTTCTGTTTTTATACACAGACACCTTGAACAAACCAAAAGAAGAATACAAAAACAAAAACAGAAAAACAAAAAAACTATGGCTGATGTCTGACAGATATTGGAACCTGCTGCCCACTTCGCCCTGCCGCTGGGACTTATGGGTGACGGGGGGAAAAGGGGATTGTTGGTACAGACAGCAGATGGCACATCACCGGAGGAAGGCGTGCGTCACGTTGCCACAGAGACCGGAGCCCGGATGTCCGGTTGCCCTTTCTCCAGATCAGTCTGAACCGGCTCGGTATTGGTTGCCACGGTTACTGGCCGCCGGTTCACCCTGTCCTGGAGCAGGCGCCCGTTGGTACGTGATGATGACGACGATGATGGTGGTGGTGTTGGTTGTTGTGGTGGTGGTAGTGGTGGTGGTTGCCACAGAAACGATTATTTTTCTTTGCTAGTTCATCATTTAATCTTTCCCCAACCCCGCCCTCCCCAACACACAGACAGAGGTTCGGAGGTTTATCTATCTATCGCCACGATGGCCGAGCGCGCTAGTTCACTTTCTCCTGGAAGATGTAGAGGTTGTTGGTGGTTGCCACGGCGATGATGTTCTCCTGTGGGTGCCAGGCGGTGTGCAGGATCTTCTTGTTGAAGTCCAGGCTGTCCACACTGATCTCGTCCTTCTTGCGCTTGCCACCGGCGCACACCCGCCGTGGCTTCAGGACCTGCCGCGGTTTGCTGCTCTCTCGCGACGCCTCCAGGGTCACGTCCCTCCGCTGTGTACGGTCCAGCATGCGGAAGAAGTTGTTATAGGAGCCTGTCATCACCACACTAGCCAGTTGAAAGGAAAGAGAGACAAGAGACAGACACAGACACAGGCGCATGAAATACAACGCGTTACAAAATACTTTAAAACTGGAGACGTAGTTACATAGTTAATAAAGCCCTAAACGTGCCTGCTGATCACTGTTCCCTTCACAAGAACACCAAACATTTTTTGAGCGGTGCAAAGACATTTTATTCTCCCTCTGTTTGTTCTTTGTTAACTTTTGTTAACACTTAACTTTGTTAACGCCAACATGAACTCACTGACCAATCGCACTCATCTGGTGTTGGCATGGCAACAACCAAGATGCTGGTTTAGCTGTGTCACAGAAATCAGAACTTTTTGACAAACTTTAGAAGGATGAGTCTGCCTTCTGCTTCTTAACAGATGGTTTTAGAATCTCTAAAAGCAGCTCAAACAGAGTTACAGACATCCCAGAACATGCAAAAGCTCTTGAAAGTTCCAGTCGCTTAATGGGCTGGTGAAACTCTCCAAGATCCTTTCATTTTTCCCAAAGTGGAAAAGAGCAGAGCAAAGGATTTGTCATTTGAAGGCAATATATATATTTTTTGTTCACTCCACATGTAGCTCTGATGTGAAAAAAAAAATGTTTGAAAAAATGTGCTATAAAAACGCATTTCAAATAGTTCTCATATTTGTGGTTTGTTTATTCACATCGTGTCCGGAGTGTGTAACTACCTTAATGCTGCGCTTAACAAAAGTATCCATGCTGCACAGCAGGGTTGGTTTTCTTAGCTGCCATGTATGTTTTAAAACACTGACAACTGCTTAAAACTTAAACACTGACAAATTGCATGTTGAGTCCTGTTTAATTGGATTTAGTTCAGTGAAACACAAGATGCTGAATAAAAAATATATTCAATAGATTCAGATTTTTTTTTGTTATTTTTCTCTGTTCCAACTGATTAAACTCCAAAAATAAATAAATAAATAAAATAAAATAAAACATGAATACTGTAATGCTACTCGTATACTGTGAAAATGTCTAGAGGTATTGTGATGATGTGGTATTGCCCACCCCCAACACGCTTCATTCCACTGTTACGGCTGATAGAAGCTTGGAAAATTCTACTCTTGATGGAAAACATGGAAGATCAGTTTGCTGTGGTCCGTCCGTCACATAAACACACCACTAAAAAGAAGATCCAAGTTACCGTTGTTAAAAGTACATTACAGGATAATTTATTAGGGGTGTAATGATTCTCAGAATTTGAGATTTGGTTCAACATGATGTCTCTATATGGTGAGCAATCAACATTACAAAACAATATATGAGACTTACATAGTGGTGCTTGATCCATTTAGACTGATTTCCATGTAGCATATAAACACTAAATCAAAGCTGCGCTTCATAATGCTCAAAAATCTAAAAACTGGGATCTTAAAACTGCAATGACTACTACAAAGAAGTCTGAACTTGGCAACATAGGTCAAGCAATTCAACACTACAAAACTGGCCACGACACACACTGAAACAAAGGATCAAACATTTCAAAGCTGCGTTATCAGAAGTTGTTCTTTATTAGCCAGACAGAGTACTCAAGTAATAGTAAAGTGACAGTGAGTCTTTGGTTATTTTTGTTTTAGCATTACATAAACCAGAGATTTAGATAAATGGCCATTAAACAACCACAGCAACATATTTATTGCTGTCTTCTTGTTCCAATGACGGACAGAAAAGGGTGACGTGTGTGGAGATGAGTGGACATGCCACTGCAGCGGGGAACTAACATGCTAGACATGCTAAAATGTTAGGGCTAAAGCACTGGGCATGAACTAACACGTTAGCCACAACGCAGCGACGCAATAGCATACATTATGGTATGATGCATTGTACTGCTAATTTGCTACACCAAAACAGGGCAAAAATGTGAATGACCTTTCTGCCCCCCAGAAGGCGGATATAATTTGACTAAACATGCCATGTGATTAGAGATGCACAGCTATTTTAACACAGTCTCAAAACGTGTGTTTTAGTGATGCTAATAAGGCCATGTCTTACATATTCACTAATCATGGAATGATATCCTGAAGTTTGCACCATCAAGACATTTGACTTTGACTCTGTGTACTAAAATTAGAGGGGACAGTATGAGTGAGGGTATGACAATACTACTGATGACAGAAAACATCCTATCCCAATGTTCCACTGACCCAGGCGACGTGCCCCACATTCCTGCCAGCCAGTGATAAGAGGGGTTTCTCTTGATAAGAGCTACGACAGGCCCTCTATAATTCTACTCAGTAACTAATTAACTAGTTTCTCATGGTCTGGGTCAGGTGGGTAGAGCAGGGAAAACACAAAAATGTCCAGAGGACGCGGTCATCAAGACTGGGATGATTAGTGAGCCCTCTTTGCAGGCATACAATACATCTCATGGTGCTTTGAGAGTATGTGCGTGTGTGCAAATACTAGATATTTAATCAGGCCTGAAATTTTGGCCCAAACTCGAACACAGCCGAAGAATCTTCTGTCTGAGCAGTGGGGTCCTGTTGCATTTAGACCAATATTTCAAGCTCTACTACCCACAGGTCACAGCCTGCTCCTGGTGTATGAACAACTGCTGAGAAAGCAGCCAGATTATGTTTCCATAAATTCAAATTTCTTCAGAGCCAACAGCAATACAGTTTCAGGCCTTATCAATACGCTGGTTTTTACAAATTTATAACAGACTGACATTCAGAAAAAACACATTCTTGCTCATCGGTATGGGTGCAATTTTTAATTATTTTTATTTATTTGTGTTAAAAACATCTTGATTATACCCAGCACTAATTATATGCTACTAGGGGTGTAATGACACACATTTTCAAGTTTGATACTGGTTCAAGATTTGATTTTTGTTAAAAATAAGCACTCCCTGGCACTCTACTCAGACAGGTTGCATCCAGATGGCTAGTTTTGGTCACTCTCAGTAGTTTCAGCAAAAGACGGTACAAAAGACGCTTGGAAGAGAGTGAGACACGTAATGGTCGCACAAGTTTACATTTCAATGCACTATTATGAATGTTATTTTTTCATTTTTTGACACTGCATTGAAATTGTTAAACTCTTACTCATCAGTTAGAGGATCCTAACAGGAACATGCTGATTTATCAATAAAATATCCAACTATAAACAGAGCTCCTCTTTACCTGTCGTTCCCGTTCCAGCAGCACTCGAACTTGTCAAAGATGCAGTCATTTTCATAGAGCGAGCACAGCTTACTCCTGAGGTATTCATGAACCTGGAGGTAAAGAGAGCAGAGCGTCAAGAAGTCAAACGTAATACAATTTTTGTATAGCAATACCTTATTAACGACTACCTTTGTACACCAGAGCTGCACAATGTACTACTTTCACCACAACGTTTCAATACTGAAGTAGAAGTCAGCAATGTGTAAATAGGTCTCCAACCAAACACAGGATGACCAACTTTGTCCAGGTTTTGGATGAATCAAGGCACAAACATGAACCAACAAACCAATACTCAAAAATTATTCATGCTAATCTTTAAACACATCACATAAAGTGTTCACTTAATGTATTTGTCAAAACAAAATAGTAGCCATGTCCTTACAATCATATCAATGATACAAATTTCTGATGTTATCAAAAATTTTATACTTATGTTACCAACTGAATTATTTCAACATCACCAAATATTGAACAATCCTGTGTCAATACCATATTTCAACGCCCAAGTAATCTGCCTTATCAGCGACATTGAGCCAAGAAGGATTTGACTGGCTGACGAGCTTGTTACGTCAACAGTCTGTTGGACAAACACAAACAGCAGAAGTGTCTCTGAGCACCCCCACTTTACAGGTTTTAAAATCTGACATGGCGAAGTATGGCACTGTGCCTGGAACATTTTTCTATTTCTTTTTGCAAAACTGCATTAATACTCTGTGTGTGTGTATATATGGAAGTGTGTGTGTATATATATATATATATACATACATAAAAACCATGACAATATTACAGCTCTCATTACTATGAGAACTGGCACCTTTTCTTTCTAAAGTGTTAGTGTTAATATAGGAAATGTTTATCCAGATATGTGTTTGATTCCTTTTTATTTTTCCAATAATCCCAATATTTACCGAAAATACCTAAAATATTACAAAAGTGATTTTTCCCTGCAGTGTCATCCAGCCTATAATAAACCTTAGTATACATTATTGGCAATGCCTCTAACTCATGTGGTTACATCTAGCCTGGCATTTCACAACCCAGCATCTGGCACTGCTTCTGCTCCACACTGCTGGTGCTGACTCTGTCCTAACACACCTAATTTGACTCATGAGCCAAACACCAACTCCTTTATAAGCTGCATCAGGTCTTTAAATGCAGAAAAACACTTAACTTCCATGTTCATGTACTGTCTAAGGCCAAGCAGTGCCCTCTAGTGGTTCAGATGGTGCTGGTACACAAAAAGACTATAAAGTAGAAATGTAAAGTTTCACATAAAACACTAGAACACTTCACATTCCTAATCAGTAACACTGAGCATATCACCTCTCCATTGAGTGGACTCATCACGTCATTTTACCATGACACTGATAGGCTATCAGTGCCAAACCCTTTAACAGCTTTACAAAGTAAACAAAGCCACTCAAATATCATTTGACGTTAACAGCAAATCAGCTCAGTCAGGTATGCAAACATTGTGTTAAATACAACCAACGTATCCAATTGAACGCAAGCACAAAAAACAACAAAACAAAGGGCTGCTATTTTAAACATGTTCAGCAGTCTCCAGGAACACCCTGACTTGTTTATAGCCGAGTGCCACTCAGGAGACTCTTATTGAACACTGAGATCGTGTTTATGTAGCAGGATGTCTGCAGGCATCCTACAGTTAAATTGAATACTTTAAGACTAACTTTAAATTTAATAAAAGACCACATCTGCAGTGACTATGTACCAAATATGAAAATGCACCCCAAGATAACTCATACCCATATAGACATGCTTCTGCATAGGCTCAGAAGCAGATAACGGCAATACAGTTATTCTAAGTGCATGATTCACAATACCGGGTACATAATTCAATATTCTTATGATATTTAGAACAAAATCTGAATGAAGAAAAGTGATAACTGTATCTATGTTGTTGCACAGCTTACTATGAGAGCTGGGAGCTCATGTGCATGAGCTCATGTCCAACCTGGACTGTTGATTGGTGCTGGTCTTTTGCAAAATCTGGTGTTCAAATAATGCAACTGCATTCTCTCAATGATGCACATGGCCACATTTTTTAATCGCAATACTTCAGTGTCACTGCATTGTTACAGCCCTAGCAGGTAACAATAGTTTACTCTACACCTCTGCATCGTGTAGCCCCCCAGAACCTGTCAGACCATGCATTCTGACTAAACTTGATAGCGGAGCATCCATAAGCGTTTATGAATGGATAACCATTATCCACAGGTAAGGAAAAAAAACAGTGGCACGGTTGGAGGTAGGTGACATCACTGGTGTTGCACAACCAATTAACTTGGAAGTACTCAGAGAAACACATTTTCACTGTTTCTGGACACATCTAACTTCAGCTAAGGTACCTTATCTACACGTTAGCTACAAAGCCATGCTCTGAATATTCTCAGGCCGACTTTAACAACACATCTTGTTCAGGCAGTTGTTTTGGAGTAGCATATCACATATATACTTACAAATATGAGTAAACTCTCCACATTTTACAATACTTTTAAAACATGAAACTGCCATTCCTCTAAACTGCTGGCCTATATATTTTCTCTGTCTTCCTGTGATGGAATAAATAACCAAACAGTGATTTCAGTAACTGAATACTGGCAAGGACTTTGATTTAAAACGTAAAATATAATTTCAGACAAATTAAGACATTCATGGGACCCGCTGGCACCCTACATGAGCACTTAATTTTGCGCAGATGGATTCTTTGGAAATCTATAACACTAACAACTATATCTCAGTCTACAAAGTTGGCAGAAAATAATGCATTCAACACTCAACCATTGAATTAACTGGATTTAATTTTACACAATACCTGTCAACTTCAATTCAAACAGAAATTAATTGTACAGGTGCAATTTTACTTTTATGTAGTTGTACAATTGTTTTTTTTTTTATTTATTTATTTATTTTTTTTTTTTAAATCTTTCGTTTGCTTCACACATTCGCCTCTCCCAGAACCTACCTGGTACGTCTCCACTGGGCGGTTTTCCATGTTAAGGTCCCAGATCTTGACAGACAGGTAATCTCGGGTCATCATATAACGGCCGCTGTGGCTGAACTTCACGTCTGAGATGGAAGAGATGATTTCTGAAAAGAAAGAGCGATTGCTGGGGTCTTCTGGCTCCTCAAACACTGGCGATGGAGGGAAAGTAAGAAAAACAGTATGAGAATCAAGGAGACCAGAAACCAGCTTGGAGGGGGTAAAAAGTCTACATTTCTAAAAGTGCATATGTAAAAATACACAGTACAAAAATAATTTAACTGATCAAAACGTGGCAAATTACAGTGATATCAGAATTCACTCAATCATTTCAAAATGGTAAACAAATTGAACTGCTATGAGGTCTGAGGTTCAAACCTGTAGGTAAGATCATTTTAACAGCTAGACAGAAGGCACAGAGTGAAACTTGGTTGAACATCTACCCGTTTGCCTTGTAAAAATTTGTCCCTGCTCTGTGAATATTATTACTGTATGTGTAAGCCAGTGTGCGGTGCTACTCACATTTGGAGTGCTTGTCACAAAGTGCGGAGGCGCGCATGTCACACATACGGATAGTGCCCTTGCTGCTGCTGTAGACGAAAGTGTTGCACTGGTGAGGGTGGAACTCGGCTGCTGTGATCACCTCAGTCAGCTCCTCCATGTTGGCCGGCTTTATGTCCACGATGTCTAGCACTGGGTTAAGGAAGAGATACAGCTTCCAAAGATAGTACACTTATTCTTCGGTATGTATACTGTAACACCACAAAACCCTCTGAGGAGCACCAACACATAAAACCATCTGTTTTATTAACAACAGTGCATGATCAGTTCCAAGCTATGTAAGGTATGTAATACGTTCTAGTCAGAGTCACAAGGGGAGGAAAAGGAAAATGAGAAAAAAAAGCAGGCTGATCTTTTTGTAACAATTGGGAGAAGTCATCTCCCTCCTATGCTGTACTGATAACACAGCTACTTTACTACAATGTCTACACCCACCATAAATGTGGAGTTCTCTGTACAATGGGACATTTAGGCTGAATACTAACTAATAACCAGATATTTTGCTGACAAAAATAAAATATTTCTCACCTAATAAACAAAATAAACAAAAATAAAAAACAAAAAAAACAATCCTGAAATTAAAGGTGGCCAGAATCTCATTTATGTAAAAGGTATGTAAAAATTGTGATGATTTCCCTAGGAATGACCACTATCACCGTATGACTCGTCCAAGATTCATATTATATGTACACGACTCACCTGACTTGTCTGACTGCATTTAATTTACAGAGTTACAGTTCCTTACAGAGTTAAAGTCCCTTTTTGGCCAGAATTTTGTCAGGCTACAAACAGGTTTGGATCCTAAATTCTAAAGGCTTTCACGCATTAAGTGAATAGCGTGCGTATAGCGATAACATCTGGCACGCCAAATGCGATACTTCAGACAAACTCGCTGACCAATCACTGTCTTTGGCACGGCAACAACCAAGCTAATGGATCAGCTGTGTGCCAGCAACTGGAACTTTTTTTTTTCTCCCAAACGTCAGGAGGCTTAGTTTCTTTTCTGCTTCCTTATGGATGGCATTAGCATCTCCACAAGCAGCAGAAAATGAGCTCAAATTGGACTGTGGACATCAGAGATGTTTGTGGAAGCACTCAAAGTTTCAGCTGCCCGATGAAGTGATGCTCTTTTCATTTTCAAGTTTCCAAAATGGAAAGTAGTCAAATTTGCCTATTTCATTAAGAGCAAAGGATGCTTTTGGTACTTCAAGAAACTGTGCACTGTTTTGTTTATTTGCTATCTGTATACGACATCAGGAAGTAATGCAATATAATAAATTCATAAAATCCTGGAATTTAAAAGGTGGTCACGATCTCATTTATGAGTCTCTGAAATTAAGATGATAATCACCCTAGAAATTACGACCGGCCCCGCAAGACACATGTCTAAGATTCTCATTTAAATATGTCTCAGCTGACTTGTCCCTCTATATGCTTCAGCTCAGAATTTCAGCTCAAACTTTCAGTGAATAAAAACAAAAAAAAAAAAAAAAAAACAATCCCTTATTTGACAAAATTCTGTCAGGCTACACTGGGTTTGGAAAGAATTTTGTCAGGCTACAGCCAGTTTCTAAACTTGGTGCTGAGCGTAGGCTCAGGCTAGCACAGTTCTCACTGTTCTTGGCTCATGTATGGGTTGAGCTGAAAATTTCAGGTCTGATTAAAGCTCTAATCTTTACTCTGTCACTAGGATCAGCATAAACACAGAGGATTCTGTTCCCAATGCAGGTTTCCTACTCTGAAAATGTCCAGTTTTATGCCTCCTAAGTGGTCTGCAGGATACTGAAGCTGCGATCTGTAATCTCCAAGTGCCATAGATTGATGCGCAGGTCGTCCGCCGACAGATACGTCTCGTTGTCACTGTTGACTGAGATGGAGTTGATGTGGTAAGTGTGAGCGTTGGCAAAAACTCGCCGAGGGCTGGCTTCCACCATGAGGTCCATGGGTCTAAACACTGGCACCTACGGGACAAACAGAGGACAAAGAGTAAACACCCAGAACAAGGGGTTACACAGTATCTGGCATCATCACATAAAACTATACTTCAGCACAACCTACAACCTAATAAACAGTTATGAATGTTTTACAAAGGTTTATTTAAGAAACCTTATGAGCGTTTGAAAATTTTAAAATTTGGCAACCCTTCTTATGATTATTTAAGACCTGAAGAGATTATTTCAAATAGTCTATACAGAGTCTATAAACCCCACTCTGCCAACCAGGAGAAAGAAGAAACACCCAGACAGGGTTATCCTGTAATAAATGAATAGAGTGTCTGTAATAAATGGAAACCTCATTTCTCTACTACTTCACTATGAGAAGCAGAGATTCATGTGAGGTTTCACTATCAATGCATTAGACCTGTAGATGTAGGACAAATATGCAAAAACAGGTGTTTCCAAAAATGGGGTTTCAATTTACAAAACACAAACATTAAAAAGCTGAAGAGAAAACGGGAATCGTAAAGACCACGCAAGACCTAGTAAACATACTGACAAAAAAGGAAATTGGCAAATTAAGTCCAGACCTCAGTATTACTCTGACCATGAGAAGCAGAAAATGCAAACAATGTCTAAGACTAAACTTTCAAATTGTGGAAAAATAAACCCGCAGATTTTTGCAGGAATCCTATTTCCCAAAAAGAATAGAAGCTGTAATAAAAAATAGATAGTGGACACAGTAAATACTGAAAATGTTAAAATGCTATTTTTTAAAACGTATTACTGCTACTGAAAAAAATTAACTAGTACTTAGTGGCCCTTTTGGACTGAAATTTAAATACACAAAACAGCAGACATTGACTTTTGCACAGTACTGTTTCATAGCTAACTGTTACTTTAATTAAGTAAGGCACCAGGCATGTTTCATGATTTTTAATTTTAATGTTAACTCAAGGAATAAACAAATAACCTAAGCTAAGGCAGCCAAGACCTAACATTAACATTCTCTCACTGTTTCTTGATTAGCCATATCAGCTGTTTTGGGACTATGATATTTTACTTACTGAGCCTTACTAAAAAATCAGTTTAGGGCCCAGATGTTCGAGCACATACCCGTAGAGTTGTGATGGTGGTCGAATCCCTGCAGCGTCCATCTTCCTCTTTAAGATTGTAGCCCTCTGGTCTCTTATCACGTTCACTTATCTTCCATAATTTTATAGTTTTATCTGTCAATCACAATACAACATAGTCAAATGACTTGCAAGCATGAACAGCTGGTCTGATGAGTATCAGACTCTATTACAAATACAAAAATACAATTTAACATTCCTTTTCAAATTAGGCTGCTAATTGTTGCGCAGACGTTTAGACACAAAAGGTGTTAGCCGGTATGAAGGGAATAATGGTCTAGAGATGAAAGTAAAAACAAAGGCACCATTAACCATTATTATTTAGGCCAAAATAAAAATAAGAGCCAAAGTGTGTTACAAAACGCCCTGCATGCAGAGTGGAGAAAGAACGATCGTGATTTCATTTTTGCCAGTTTGATCACATTCTACTCCTCCTCAGTGAAATAGGCTCTTGTGTATAAATGGCTGCCTCCTGGCTGTGAGAGAAAGGGTTAGCAATGGATGAGCTGCAATCCAGCGTTCCAAAATGCCCTCATAAATATGAAGCGGTTGTATAACACATGAGGGATCATATTTTTAGACAGAGAGCAGACAGCTCTGGTGAGTCACAGGCAAAAATCACTCTGATTTGGAGGATTTGCTGCAACTGGGTTCTCTCAACGGGAGGCAATCTCAGGTGCATTTACTCCCCCAGTGATTAGCCGTACACTGTTCTTAAAGCGGCAAACACACTGATTACTGGGGCTCAGACTTTGGCCTAACTGATGTCAGACAGCCAGTAAAATACTACGTGAAACTAAAGCTCACACATATTTACTGGTGTTCATGAAAAGCCCACAGACAAACTGCTGTAAAGTTGCTAAGTTTTGTAATCGTAATAAGGCAATACAGGCAGAACTTGAAAACTCGAAAACAAAACTATTTCAGGGGAAAATAATCTGAACCATCATATTTAATAGTTCCAACCAATATGAAAATCTTGTGGCTAAAAAATTCTGATAAATGATAATATTGGCTGATACGGATTCACATATATTTTAGAATAATTAAAACCACTGAAACATAAAAAAAAACAAAAAAAAACCCATCTCTTTACCATCACATGAATCAGTTCTTAATTAAACTCAAATAAAGAGTCAAAACTCAGTGTTACATAATATAAACATTGTAACACTGAGGGTGGAGCTACCTAAAATTTTCTGCGGTTTTGGTTTCTGTTGATTACCATTTATTGTTCATTTGTTCTCTTCATGTACAGAATTGCAATCGAGTTAAAAACCCAAGAAAGTTTTTGAGTGCGTCATGGGTCACGTATCAGCTGATGCTGACAATGCCGTGGGTGAATATCGGCCAATTTTACAGGCCAATGAATACAGCCAGGCTCTTTTTGATAACTCCATCTTATCATTAAGTAAAGCTCTGCTTTCATTTTGGAGCATATAAACAATATAACCCATATGATTATATTATCTTAAGTTTCAGCTACTTACAACAGGTATCAGTTAATGTGTATCAGTCCTGTCATAAATATTACACTCTAAACACTACAGTGTGCTTGCACTAACCATTTGTGGACAACAAAAACTGTGCTGCATTTTTCTGTGGCAGCCAGCGGATTTTGTTGATCTTCTCCTCGATCTCTAAGCTCTTCAGGTAGTCAAACTCGGGCTCGTGGCTCTGAAACGTGCTGTAAACATTGTACTCGCTGCGACACTGTGGCTGACTCTTGTTCTGCGGGGAGAAAGTATAAAGACACGGAGCACAAGGATTTAAAAAAAAATGCACAAATTAACTTTTAGGTGTCTTTTCAACTTTATTATTGTACAATCAAATTGTCTACTATAATATTTATGCATTAATTTGTGGCGAAAAAGTAATTCTTAGGTTATGCTCATTCTAAATGTAAAAAAGCACTTTTATTGTCTATTTTATTGCCTTTCCATTCTACTGAACAAACAGTTTCTACAGTCACATTTATGCATTCAGGGTACTTTTAAAACTTAAATAATTTGTTATAAAATTTGAGAGGTCATAAAATGAAGATGACTTCATGATCCTAAAGAATCTTAACCAAATTAAATCAAAGAAGAAAAAGATGGCTTTGGATGTGGAAGGAAGATGGAAAATGAGTGCTGGTGTGCAAAGATGTTTCAGCACCGGCTCAGAGTAGCGAGTACCTCAGTGTCTTGCTGGAAGATGACGACCCGACCGCCTTTGTCTCCTGTGGCCAACAGTTCCCCTGAGTGGTTGAACTCCACAGTAGATATGATGTCAGCTGTTGGAGATACAGACAAACATGCTTGTCCAATTTCTTTCATCCTTTTAAGCCAAACAGAGAAAGAAAGGACAGTTGATCCTTTTTGAGAAATCCTGGCTTCTAGCCAGAAACACACAGATGGAAGTGTTCACATTAATCAGAGGACTCTGTCAAACAGATACAGCAACAGGAGGATATCCACAGCCCCTTATGAACTAGTGCTGTATGCATGAGTTTAATGCTATTTTAATACTAAAGCATAGTAAACAATTTTACAACATTCAATATTCTCAATTACGCATAGAGTAAAGCCTTACATTGCACAGGTTACAAAATGAAGACATTACAACTGTCTTCATCTCACTGTTAACTGCTGAACATGCTAAATAAGGCCATGTTTGCACTACTTAGTATTTAACATTTGAAGCCTCCATTTATTCATGTCCAGTTCCACCTGTTAGCTAGGTCAATCACACAGTGCTATCAAGCTAAGTGTGAAGGCTAGCATTTTCAATTTTCAGCTTTTTTCCATTTCCCCTTTTCCTTTCATGAAAAAGGGAAAAACAATGGAAAGAAATGATAATATCCCATTCTAAACTCATTTCATTGACACGCGCAAGGAAAGATACAGGGATTTGAACTAGCCCTGGATGATATCTAAATATAATTAGCACAATATTTTCTCATAAAAAAAATCTTATCATAATAATCAATAATATTTTTACTGCAGCTAATCGCTCTGAGGCAAGCTGAAGTTCCAAAACACAGACAGACATTCATTTTCAATTCTATTCACATAGTAAATTAAGGGGAATCTGTGCAGTAAAGCTAGCACCGCAGTGCACAGCAGAGAGAAATAACAATGTGCCTGTGATTACAGCTACAATGATGCCCTAGAAGGTGTTCTAATAATAATAATGAAATTAAATTCTACAGTTAAATATTTTAGGATTGTAAGAATGTGTATTTCTTGTTTATTGATTACCTTTACATTAATTTATCCAGAGAATTAGATTATCCACTTTTTAATCACTGTGTGGATTCCTATGTTGACAGACTTGGCTGATAGCTAACATTAGCTAGTTAGCTTTTATCCAGGTGGTTAACCAGGTCTACTAGCTAAGAGGCTTTGACTATACATGGGAGCTAAACATGGGAAAGTCAATCACTATTGTCAATTTCAAAAATGTCACTGTACGCATCACACAACATAAATGTGTAGCTGTCTTGCATCTTTGATGAAAAAATATTCATTAGCAAGAAAGCTAAATTAGATAAAATTAGCTAACGTTAAGCTGCACATTTTGCTACATTTTCGTTGCTGTTA
Organism: Colossoma macropomum; assembly: GCF_904425465.1. Lineage (NCBI taxonomy): Eukaryota > Metazoa > Chordata > Actinopteri > Characiformes > Serrasalmidae > Colossoma > Colossoma macropomum. The sequence goes on along the minus strand of NW_023494804.1, from coordinate 19,614,401 downwards.
CTGTTATTTAAAAATAAAAGAACTCTTGTACTGGGTGTCACTATAGTCCATCAGTGTTATGTGATGTCTAAGATCACACCAAATAAAGTGTAATTCCTAAATTGCGGTAAAACAAACAAAACTGAGGGAAACAAACAAAATATAAAAAACGTAGAGATCATTTTATAAGTGTTGGACTGAAGCAGAAGTATGAAGATGTATAATATAACAATATATATATATATATAACATTTTGAATAAGAGACAAAAATACTGTGCAGGGCCTTTAAGATTGATGATCTAAATTTGAATTTTCTGATACTCCATAGCATAAATTCCACTGGTACAAAATAAAAGTAATGAATTTTAATACCCATCCCTAGTCGTGACAATCTTGCACAGTGAACAGACGACTTCAGAGGAACACACACCACACTCACAGCCCCACACTGCTCTAATCTTGTCCTTACCACACTACAAGACATGTGGCTAAGACAGCAGCCTTGCAGCCTCAGTCTCGGTGTTGGACACAGAGCGAGATGGAGGGTGACTCACACAGATTTAACCCCTAGCTGGCCAGTGGAGCAGAAGAACAATACAGCAGAAAGACTGCAGCAGGGAGCTTTTGTGTAGGCCTGAGCTCCCTGGGGCCTCTGTATGCATGTGTGTGAGTGAAAGAGTGGGAGGAAAGAAGATAGAGATGGATAGAGTGTAAGGCTGGAGGGGGCACTGCATCAGGCCACAAGTTCATAAATGAATAGGACATTTCTCTTTTCAAATCAGGAATAATAGACACAAAGACTTAAACACAGCATATATACATACAAAGTGCTTGGACAGGGGGGATGGGAAGGACACTGGGCCTAGACCACGCAAAAGGGGCTATGAGCGAGAGAGCAGACCTCACTATACTGAGCAAAAGTCTCTTTGGGATAGTTTGGGTTTTTGCCATAAATACTGCCATATTAAAGTGCAAAAAAATAAATAAATAAATAAAAATAAAAGGTGCCCAGATAATCACTTTTATTTGAGAGTAGTTTATCACTAGCTTTGGAAAGAGAAGGAATCAAAGCAGGAGTTTTCTCCCTAATTTTAGTCAATTTACACCAGTAAGCTAGGCTTTACCACTACACAGTGCCACCAAGCTGGAGGGATCAGGGTGTGGTGGGAAAATACTTAAATTTAAGTCAAATAAAATCGAGAAGTAAGTTCACACGCAACATAGCGCACAGCATCGGGCAGACATGGTACCATGAGGTGCAGTGGATACATACACTACAAGGGTAACCACGTCCTTGAAGGAATTTCATCGGACAGCTCAATTCAGCCAAGAGCTGGCTAGCATCACACTGAGTAACGAGGGGAGAGGAAGGGCCATCCTACTCACCCAGAGAGAAATACACTCTTTTGGCATTTTTCCACTAAACAGTGAGGCGCAGTACAGTTACAAATCCATCATCATGCATTTTGTCATCACTTCCAACCGCATCATACCTCAGTAGCTGTGCTAAATTTGGGCACCCTTTGTGACAGGGTATCAAGTGTGCCAAGTAGGAACACATGGGTGGAGCCTGTAACAGAGCAATCCAATAAATGGTGAAAAAGAATCGTTATGTGGGGTCACTGGAGTCAGACAACTGCTGCTAATAAAAATTACATAAATGTGTCTGTGACTCATATATTACCAAACACAATGTAAGAGAATCAGAACCTGAAGCTCCCCCATTGTCGCAACAGTTGTTTGAGATTGCTGTTAATATATTTGTGTGATAAATGATGTGACCACACAAACTAAAGAGAACCACAATGGTTTTGTTACACAATGGGAAACATACACAGGTACTCAGCCAGGGTATTGAAAGGTCTGGGTTTGGGATTGTGACTGCATCGTGCTGCCCAATGGAAAAACACCACTAGACTCCCAGCCACAAATGGCTGTGGCATCGCTGGAGATGGCCACTGAACTGGTAATCTCCCAGTGATGTGGCCAATGCTTTCCATTTTGCAATTATTTCACTGGATACAGTGACAAAGTGTGGAAATAAGAATATGACTTGCGCCTTGTGTGCAGATTTTTACCTAATTACACAGTGGATGGATATTAAGCCAAATGAAAAACCTAGTAGGCTGCTTTAATCCACAACTAGCTACTTAACTAACCAAAAAAATTCACACATTCATACATTTGTCCTTTAAAAGTGCAAGTACTAGGGCAAATTCTGTTTACAGTGTAATAAATCAAACATAAATAAACCACTTTCATGCCCACTCATCTCGATCTGAGTGCATAAAAGTGCTCATCCGTAAACAAAACAATCTTCGGTTTCTTCAGATTGAAGTCTTGACCAAAAATTATACGCTTTTGGTATTTAAGTAGTTACAAAACTAGAAAAGAAACTAAATATGAATAAAGCTTTATTTGTACATTTCACATTTTAAATTGCTAAAAATAAAATCTCCTGAATTCCAATCAGTGAGCACAAAAACGGCCCTTTAGAAAAGGTCATTTCATACCTTGCCTCTAGTGAGCAAAACATGTATATATAGGATGCTACAATAGATGTAAATAGTATAGCACAGCTCCATAGATGTAAGACCTGATCTCTGTGACATTCTTCAAAACACAAAGAGCTCAGCGGTGCCTTAAAGTACAGCATGGCACCATCCCTGTGCACTGTCGTATGCATACAAGCAGCCTTGCGCTGAAGAGAGAAGAATGTCAGGTCTTTTATCTGAGGCCTTGGCACAGTACTCTAGAACAAAGAACAGAAGTTGTGCCTGAAAAAACTGCAGGCTGCACAGTGTACCATTAGCAGTGATACTGGCATTTGCAATATTCATACTGCAGAAGGCTGCAATATGCATATGATTCTCTGTGTGCTGTGAGCATCCTGACCAACTTCAGGTGATCCAGTTTCTGTGGGTGTTTTAAATGAATCAAGGCATTCACACAGCCCAACAAACAAAATCATGCACTGATCACTGACTATGTCATATCAAGGATTCAGTATCTTTTTAAGGAAAAAGCATTTTCCAACCTACTCTCTATCTGCTGCATCTGTATTGTACAGCCAATTACAACAGAAAGTGACTTCTATGCAATTCCCTGAACAGAAAATCCATTGCCTCATAAACACGTACAAAAGTAACTAACAGGCTCTTGCTTGAGTTTGCTTTTGCTTCTTGGCTTCTATTTTAAGTTTGTTTTGAGCAAACAAGTTTTCTGTTTTTTGTTCTATTTTTTCCCCCAAAGTACAGGGAAACATGCCAAAATTATTGTGTGTGGTAACAGACCACATTACACAGAAGTGGCAGATAAAGATTTGGGTGAAAAAAGTATTCCTTTAATATCTTGAAAAGAATTTTTCAATACCTAGCAAAAAGGATGCACCAATATGGCAACTGTGAGCCAAAGCCAAAATATGGTGTGTGCTGATCTGCTGATGCATAAACATTTTGAGAATACAGACATTCTTACTACTTCCACCTGGATCAGCATCACAGAGAAATGTAACATTTATTTCTGTAGGGTTATACAGGCAGTAAATACATCATTGGTTTAAAAAAATACTAGTGAAATCAAAACATCAGTCCGATGTCCTATCATTTCTTAAGCAATTATCTATCATTTAGGCCTAGTGCAGGAGAGGAACAAAAAAAAACCACCAAAAAAAAGGGTCTGATTTAAGTAGAGATGATGCAAACCTTGCTAAGAACAATGTACTCTCTGAAAAAGAATAACCTGTTGGATTCTGTAATACTGGGTCACTTAAGGATCAAAGCAACAAGCTACAGCATGCGGGCTGGTGTTTGTGCTGTTAGCAAAAGTCATGCAGGATCAAAACCTTACTACCTGGAATGGTATAGAGCTGACACATGGCTACAGTAAAAGAATCAAGTTTGCCCGTGTGGGAAGAGCATTTCGAACATGATGAGGCAAGATTTCCCTGCTTTCTTCACACTTTTTTCAGACGTTCTCAACCAATCAGTTACACGTCAATTCCACAGGCATTCCTGATGCAATTAAAACTTCTCAATCCCTAGAAACCACTCAAAGGAATATTCCTATTCTGTAGCGTACCACTGATTACTGCAGAAGATAAATGATGCATATCTCTGTGTTTAGCAAAGGACCAAAAAGAAGATGAATCAAAGCAAACACATAATAGAAGCTCCTGCCTATTGGCTTCTGTTCTTTTCAAAGTTCAGGGAAATTACTGTCTGCAGTAATCGGTAATGTGCTACAGATGTGGAAGAGTGAGATTAGATTGTGAAACCCTGGATTATCCCCTTAATATGTCATATGTGGAAACAGATCTTAGCTCAAGTCAATTTTATTGTCATTCCAGTCACATATTATATTAGTACATTAAGGGTTGAGCAGGCACATACAGCTCCTCCAGCCACAGTGCATTACTGCACATCATAAGATGCTTAAATTTAAAACATTGTACAGCTTTGGAGAATGTTTCATCTGAGGGTCCACTTACCTTCAGCTACGTCATCGTCGATGGCCCCTTTTACTTGCGAGAAACACCACTGCACATCGTTGCCCCCGCCTCCGGCACCTGCAGCAATAGAGCTTGCGTTAAATTGTCACCCCAAATCACACTGCCCACTGAACCCCACCCAAAATCATCAACTCTCCAACCGCAGAGCTAAAACTAAACCCCCCACAAAATAATGTATGTTTCAAACCAGAGGACAAAAACTAACGTAGCATCACCAAAAAAACATTCTTCTCTTAGGGAGCACAATAAATATCATCATCATCAAACATTAGTTTGAAAGTCAGCCAAATTTAAACATCTGTCGATACTTATATGACTTCAATATCGTTGCTCATCCCTAATAAGAAGGTAATTATTTAAATGTGGCGAAAAATCAAAAATGAATGTTCAAAATAGTGTATTAAAATTTTAAAACTGTACTGCAATACATCTCCCTGTATCTTATTCACAGTTCTTCGCAGAAACCACTGTTAGGCCCAATCCAATTTCACCCCTTGCCCTTACCACTTAGAGAGCACCAGTATTCAAAAACATTGGTTTATTTATTAACGCATCTGATATTGATACTGTGATATATGTGGAATAAAAACAGACACTGAATTATCAACACTATCCAGTAATAATTACATCAGACTCTAAAAGTAAAGCTCCTCTTTGTTCGGATATATGCTCCAAACAAAAACCCAATTCATGCTAAGAAACTTTGCTTAAACCTGCTAAACAGTGCTCTCCGATAGAAATAAAGGGAAAAGCTGAGTCAACCAGCAAAAGAGGTAGTGAGAAGGTGGTGAAAAACCAGGATGTGTAACGGTCTCACAGAAAGGAGTCAGGATGGAAGTGAGACAGACAGAGTGGGGGTGTCCCTCACCCTGTAGTATCATGCATGTCTTTTAAAACCTGCTTACAATTAAACACATAACCGCTGTGCTTCACAACAGAAGAACCCTATGACTTCATGTCCCAAGCGTTAGGTTTAGATGGCTAAAGGAAACAGGTTGGGCAACTCCTATGTGACAGTGCATTAATCTGCACAATAAACTGGTTGGATGTGCCCATTAAACTTTTTTCAGGGGAACGGTCCTGCCCATGCCAACTTGCGACACAATGCAATCCACTTCAAATCCACAGCCAAAGCTATACAACAAACAGCTATTCATTCCTACATGCAGCTACAGTAACTGAGTCAAGAGGCCCAAACATGGATGCCACTTCCGTCAGGCTTTCGCAAAAAAAGTCAGGAAGCTCAAACAGGATTTCTTTCAGCAGCACTTAGGGAGCCATCTCACAGTGAGTGGACTACGCAGAATCTCCAACTAGGGTTTTTAACAATTTCAATGCCGTGCTTAAAAAAATGTTTGAAACAGTATATTCAAATTTAAATTTCTCTTTCTAATGGTTTCTCACACCAAATGTGAATTCAATTTGATATAAAAACCGAAACAGTAGCTTACAGTTGATGCTTAGCATCAGACTCGGCATAGATTTTGCACATATTTTAAGTGATAATTTAATTTCGGGGTCCTATACTGACAGGTCAGGTTTTTGTGTTGCCCACAATGGATAATATTTTATCATTACTGTGATACATTTTTCAGAGTATATGGTGGAAAAGTTGTAATTCTTACTTAAATCTGTGTGGTTGGGTTGGACATTTTACTGTGTTGTGAAAAATGTCAGTACACCTCAATACTCCACTCTGAGCATATTGTGGGTATCATCAGAACTTAAAGACAGACAGACAGACTCATTAAAACGAAAGAAAAATTAGAAATGAATGTGCATAATTCGTCCTGTTTAATCAGATTTAGTGCAGCACAGTACATAAAATGTTGGAAAAACAGAAGTAATGTTATGCATTCTTTTTCAGTGTTTTCAACATTGCACTGCCGGTGCACCATTCCAACTCAACAAACCTCAGAAAAACTATATATTCTGATACATATAGCGTATTGTGACATTGTCTTTTTGCCATTTACCCACCTCTAATGTGTAATTACAATTAGTGTCAATATAAAATTGGTATTAGGAGTAGGGCTGGGCAATGAGACAACATATACCACTATCATGATAAATTATTTCACAACGAATATATGCAAACAATATGCTTTTCTGAACATATCAAGTATATCGTATATAGTATCTATAGTATATAGTATTACTGCATTCAGTTTTTGATCTTTTTTTTAAGGTGTCTGTTCCAGCTTATCAGATATCTGAAAAATAAATATCATTACATATTGTGTATCGGGAAAACTTTTTAAAGTACTTATATATTTCTGCCATGTCGCCCACCTCTGGTTAGGAGACATTTTTACACAAAATCAAATTGAATTTATCTACAAATCGGAAAATCGTATCAAACCTGCATAAACACACATCCAGTTCACTCCAAGGACATTAAACTACGTTTTACACCCGTAATACATAAAAACACGTCCTAGCTTTGATACAAGTACTCTTTTATATGAACATATTGAGTATTTTTCCTGGTAGTTAGACTGGAAAAATATATCCACACTTCTCAATTTCAGGACTCCGCAAACGCCGGTTAAAGTTCATTAACGTTAGGGAGCTAACGCTAGCTAGCTTAAGCAACTAAACTACTAACTTTAACTTACAGAATGCAGGAGTTAAGGTATGTAGCTAGTTTGATGCCAAGGCAATGATAACATGAACAGAACTCGATTTAACATGTTAAATCACTTCACATAATTGTGAAACGCATGGAAAAAAAACTCACATCCACCTGCTCCGGCAAACAGCGAGGGAATTCACGCTAACGTTAGCTGGCTAATGTTAGTTAACATACTCAGCTAATGTTAACGTTAGCTCGTCAAATAACGACAAGAAACTGCTGTTCGTTTATCGTACGTTAAAATTCGACAACTAACGGTAAGACAAAGACTACAAAAGCACAAAAGCATGTACCGTTTTATCTGTTTTAGGCGAACTCCGAGCAAAAAATCTTTGACTGGAAAGGAGGGAAAAAAATCAGGCAGGACGGCCGCAGTGTGGCTAAGCTAACATGCTAAGCGAAAACGCCCGTTAAACCAGCATGTTTTGGAGACTGTAATCAACTCCGTGCAAATTATATCACCGTAAACAGCTTTTAATGGTGCTGTCGGTGTGAAACACACCTTTAGACGGGCGCAGAAACGAGCTCATGTCCGGTTTTAGCACAAAGCTGAAGTCGGCTTTTTACTCGAATTTTGCCGTTCCACCTTAAAAGGTGCAGCGGCTACACTACCGGATGGCAGATTGAAACTGCTGCTTCGTTGAACGTGGAACGGGAAATTCGGAAGAAAAGGCGGCGAATAAGAAGCTGACTTCAACCTCGTCGGTTTAGCTCGCTAGCGGCTAAAGCCAGCGTTAGCATGGTTACCTGCCATGGCGAGAGGGAGCCCGGTCTCGGTCAACTTTTGGTTCTGTGTTGTTGCAAAGCGGTCCGTCTGAGACTGTGAGGATGTGGACGGTGTGAAGACGAGACCTTCGGGGCTGTTTGATTTGATCTGTTTGTCTGGTTTATTTCTGTCCGAGTCCCTGTTTAAGCCCAGCCGTGGAAACAGAGCTCATTCACTCCCTTTAGCTTTTCCTCCCACTCTCTCCTCCTGCTGTCCACATTCAAAATGGCGCAACCTCCTCCCAGCCAGCCACGCCATCCGTGTGCGCCGTTCTGTTAGGGGAGGAGGATGCGTAAGGAGTGGGGGAGGAGGAGGAGAGGAAAGGGAGGGGTAGGGTGGAGGAGAGGAAAATGAAGGAACAGTTGAAGAACAGGAGGAGGGGAAGGGGAGGGGAAGGGAAGGGGAAGGGAAGGGTAAGTTGGGGAGGGGGAGGTGTAGGATGAAAGAGAAGGGGATAAGAAGTGGGAGAAAGAGAATGTGAAGAAGGATAGATGGAGAAAAGGGAGGGGTAGGGTGGGTAGGAAGAGGAGGAAGAGAAGAAGACGTAAAGGGAGATGTAAGGTGGAGGAGAGGAAAATGAAGGATCAGTAAAAGGATGAAGAACAGGAGGAGGGAAGGAAAGGAAGGGTAAAATGAGGAGGTGGAGGATGAAGAAGAAGGAGAGAAGAAGTGGGAGAAAGAATAGGAAGAAGGATAGAAGGAGAAAATGGAGGGGTAGGATGGGTAGGAAGAGGTGGAGGAGAAAAAGGAAAGAGAGGTGTAGGATGGAAGTGAGTAAGATGGAGGAACAGTATGATGATGAAGAACAGGAGGATAATCTTATTTGAATAGTGCTTTAGTAGGGAACTTCTGGGGTCGGCCTAAAAATGCAGGTTCAATTTAGACAGGAACTTTACAGCAGGAATTAACATTTTTCTCTGTTAATCCAGGTTTAGATCCTCAGAATGTGATTAATCCAGGTTTAGATCCTCAGATTGATATTAATCCAGATTTAGTTACGCAGGCTGTGATTGATCCAGGTTTAGATCCTCAGACTGTGATTAATTTAGGTTTAGATACTCAGACTGTGATTAATCCAGATATAGATCCTCAGGCTGTGATTAATCCAGGTTTAGATCCTCAGACTGTGAGTAATCCAGGTTTAGATACACAGACTGTGATTAATCCAGGTTTAGGTACTCAGACTGTGATTAATCCAGGTTTAGATCCTCAGACTAAGAGTAATCCAAATTTAGTTACACAGACTGTGATTAATCCAGGTTTAGATCCTCAGACTGTGATTGATCCAGGTTTAGATCATCAGACTCTGATTAATCAAGGGTTTAGATCCTCAGACTGTGATTAATTTAGGTTTAGATACTCAGACTGTGATTAATCCAGGTTTAGATACACAGACTGTGATTAATCCAGGTTTAGATCCTCAGACTGTGATTGATCCAGGTTTAGATCCTCAGACTCTGATTAATCAAGGGTTTAGATCCTCAGACTCTGATTAATTTAGGTTTAGATACTCAGACTAAGAGTAATCCAGGTTTAGATACTCAGACTGTGATTAATCCAGGTTTAGATACACAGACTGTGATTAATCCAGGTTTAGATCATCAGACTGTGATTAATCCAGGGTTTAGATACCCAGGCTATGATTAATGCAGGTTTAGATCCTCACACTTTGATTCATTCAGGTTAAGATCCTCAGACTGTGATTAATCAAGGGTTTAGATACTCAGACTGATTAATCCAGATTTAGATACTCAGACTGATTAATCCAGATTTAGATACAGACTGTGATTAATCCAGTTTTAGATCCTTAGACAGTGATTAATCCAGGTTTAGATACAGACTTTGATTAATCCAGGTTTAGATCCTCAGACTGTGATTAATCCAGATTTAGATCCTCAGTCCGTGATATATCCACGTTTAGATACTCAGAATGTGGTTAATCCTTATGCATGCACAGGAAGGAGTGAAGATGGACAGCCAAACTACACAATCACAAATTGGATTTGTTTTTTTGTACCTGGTGTTGTAGACCAAAAGTTCAGATTTCAAGTTAAAAGTGACCAAATCTGATTTTTGCAGTCAGTCTGTAGTTGCCTTTGCTTGCATATCCACTCTGGTTGCTGTAGTAACCACGCACATGTGCATATGCTGACCAGGCAAGGGCAAAACTAGGTAAACCTAACAACAATAACTGGCGAATGGAACAATCACGCTATATTTCACAACATTTCACTTTTTATTAACTACAACATGAACAGAACATGACATCTGTGAAGGTTGACTTGATCACCAAACTAATCAGAGACAGGCTTTAAGTTCAAATCTTTTAATGATGCAGTCACAGTGAACTACAGCACATAAAGTAAAATATGTTACCCAAATGTCTGTTTAACCACGGCCCTAGCTGGATCAAGTGGTTGAAGAAGATGAAGAAGAAGATGTCTGTTAAAAGCTTGTGTTCTCCGTTGTAAGCTATAGGACATAGCATAGGACATGAACTGCCGTGGCCTGAATGACAGAAAAACACACAAATCCAATCTGACTGGTCAAACTGAGTCACATATCTAGAAATATGATTTGAATTAGCTTTGAAACCACCTGCAAATGTGGCTTGAATCCAATTTTTGCTGTTTAGACTGAATCTGTCCTGCTCAATTTTTTTGGATATGCCAAAAAAATGGTATTGTGCTGCCTGTCTAAACAAGGCCTTAGTTAGACTTTGTTTTTAGTTAGCCTTTAATATTATTACATATCAGCTAGCAAGATGGGGAGATACCCCCAAAAAACTGCCTCCCCATTAGGCTAGAAGAAGAAGAATAGGACAACTATTGCAAACAGACCTGAGGCAGCATTCCCCAACATTTTTTTGTTTAATTTTTTTATTAAATTGAGTCCCTGCAGTGTCCCAAAGCACTGCAGCAAAGAATGGACTATGCATTGATTGAGACTATTATTCTCTTTATGTTGGACAGTTTGGTAATTCACTTTTTTTTTCTTATTTTATTCACGGTGTTAAATGATGTAGGGACTTGAGTCTTCCAGGTGGATGAAAACGTATTAAGAGGACTGAGCTACTTTTAATGCATTGAATATTTTTCAGATACCTGTGTTGTTTCTTGGTACATAATGTCTTTGACTCAGCATCCTAACTAGATTTCAAACTTATAAACACTTAATAGTGTAAATCTTATACATTGTGGTCTCATACCCTGTAGAGATGCGCTGATATGGCATTGCGGATATCCAGGCCTCAAACTTATAATTTACGGCACATTGCAGCTACTTGTATCAAGAGGCGGTGCAATCGTGTTTCTGAGGAAACCAAAAGTAGTGTTAAGACTTTTTCAAAGGCAGCCAAAAATATGAGCTTTGTTGCCCAAGCAGAGTTTCAAACATTAGTCTCCAGTATACAAGACTACAACGTAATCAGCTATACTATCTAATTGCCACACTGTCAGAATTGTATTAAAGAGCTCCACAGAGCTGCGCATAATTACATGTTCTTATAATAACAATAACAAGCACTTGGTTTTAATTTGCACCCTTTCCTGCCAAAAATGACCACATTGTGCAATGTGATCCTAGATTATGTCTGCTTTACTGATGCCATTTCCAACGCATCTATAACAGGTCAGAGCTGCTGAGAGGAAATCTCCACAGTCTTCGATATTCCACCAGAGGGGGCTGAAAGGAATGGCAATATAAAAGACATTTATTATACATGCCCACCAAGACGGTACAGTCTGAGGGACTGAACCCCCCCCAGAGTATTTTTCGTGTACATATCTTTTGATGCTGACACATAAACATTTATAAAAGGTACATCTACCTGGATTAGCATTATGGAGATGTATAACATTTATTTCTAAGAAATACAGTAAAATTAATAAAATTCAGCACAATAGACTGCTCTTCAATACATACATCATCAAATATCAGTTTTAAATATCAGTCATATCTAAACATCTTCCAATATTTGCTAATTTTTTAGCAAATAGTGTATTAGTGTAGTGTATATTTTCATTGGATAAGCAGTGTGTTGTTAGGTCTTCTTTGCAGAGATTGTGGGGACGGTGCACTGTAAAGGAAGGGCACCGGACACACTGTGTAGCGTCACCTAGCAGAGTGCTGCTATAGCTCACACACTGTGATGTGCTGAGAAATTGAACAGTACTTGGAGTCCCTGAGCTCTGACATGGAATGTTGGCGTGGGTGTGAGTACCTTCATTAAAAACAATAGTTTTCAATTTTTGGACACTGTGCAGTGCAATGCTGTGCGTCCAGTGCGATGCGTCACGTCCGTTGTTCAGTAGCCTTATCTCAGGCCAGGGGCACCAGAGGAGGGCACCAAGACAAGTTAACATTAATCATAACGGGAAGCTGAACTAGGATATAATAGGCTATGTTTAGGATAAGTGAACTGAAAGTGCTAAATTAGTCTGGTGACAGCATAGGACAGTCTGTACATTTGTTCATGTTGTTTGTTTGAGATAGCTGTTTACATACAAGTGTCAGCAGATATGCAGCAGTAAAAAATGATGTGTTGAAATCCTCTATGCTCTCTAACTTGAGTTCTGAGTAGTGGGGCAGGGCCTTCATAGGGAGTATAGTGTCAGCTTACTTACTTCTGAAAGGAACTTGCCTAATATACAAATATCAGGGAAATGAGAGGTACATTCCAGTGTGCAGATTTTAGATTCTTTATCATTCAGTAGAAACTGTGAATCTGTCAGATCGACAGTTCCACCTAATTACTTCAAACTGTGGTCCCATCTTAAAAAACAATTAAGTATTTAGACCTTGGATGATGATCTATTTAAACCCAATGCATTAATAGAGATAGTAATGAGCTAAATATGTACAAAAAGATTATTTATAAGGTACTTTCTATAAAGAGGTGTCTGTTACAAACCCTAACCACTAAATTTACACTTGCAAAAATAATACTTACATTTATTATATTTTGTTTTGTAAAAGATCTTTTTGATTTCTTTTAAAGTGAAGCTGAAAGATTTAGATTTATCATGAGTTTAATTTATAAATAAAAAAAAAACTATTAAAAAAAATGCTGTCCACTTTTTCATGTCACTACTGAAACAAAATGCTATGTCCGAAACCTGTTCTATTCTCTATATAGTGCACATTTTGTTATTCTGCCATTTTAGACACAGCTAAAGAGATGTAGCCCATATTTTAGCCCTGCATCTATATTTTAGAGCAGGAAGTGAGACTGAATCCTTGTTCCTCATGGCCACATGGTGAGCAGTTAGATCCCATTGTTTTGAAGCAGATATTTCCCAAAGTCTAAAAATCAGTGTGGAACACTACACATTTTCTGCAATTAAGTAAACTTTTTAGTGTTTTAGAAAAATATGATGATTTTATGTGTTTAACATAAACAAGCTGTGTTTGCCAGTCATGTTTTGGTAGTGTTATGATTGTTTTAGTACTGTCAATGGAATGTTCAATTATTTGGTTTTTGACAAAATAATCATAATTAAGTTATAGGGTCACTCAATGGTTTAGAAAGTCTCTGACTTTGAACCAATTCAGTAGAATTATCCATATATAAATTTGGAAGATCTGAATCTTAGTATATAGAATCTTAGTCCTAGTTTAATTGCAATATAAACAGGCAAGTGCTCCTACATCTAAATGGCATTGAAAAAGTTCAATATCACAGTATTTTCCTAATTAAATCACTGTATCACAGTAATTTATTATATTCGAGTTTGCATTAAAGGGTCTATATCTTACCTTAGTCCACTTATTACATTTGTTTGTGTTTATTTACCAAAAACAGTCACATAGAGTGCGACCGCTGAGTGTTGAAGTGCTTAGCTCGTGAAATTCGCCTATCCCCTGTTGCATCACCAACTGCAGAGTTCCAAACTGCCTCTGGAAGCAACATCAGCACATTGTGCATAACGTCAACCCCACTGAATACCTATGGGATTGATTGGAATGTCAATTGTGAACCAGGCCTTCTCACCCACCATCAATGCCTAACTACACAAATGCTCTTTGACTGAATGGGCACAAATTCTGACAGACACACTCCAGAGTCTTGTGGAAAGCCCTCCCAGGAGAGCAGCAGCTGGTATAGCTGTAAAGGGTGGGAGGGGGGCAACTCCATATTAATGCCCCTGGATTTAGAATCGGATGTGCAATAAACTCATATAGGTGTGATGGATAAGTGTCCACTTACTTTTGGCCACATAGGTGTATTATAGTACACTACATAGACGTTCTATTTTCAGTCGCTTCCCATATAAAGATTATCTACTTTTTACATTTTATATACATTTTATATACATCAATATATTTTAAGATTCTTTTGCAATACAAAAGATGTAAATGTCATAAAGTAGTTTAATATTCGGTTTATGAATTTGTCTGTTTGGCAGAAGAAGTTCTGCTTTTTGCTGATTCCATACTCTACGTTGCAGATACAGCTGTATTACAGATTGTTTGCAGCTGGGAAAACTCAAAAGCTCCGTCAACCTTTCTACAGTTGGGTACTCTCTGTCCAGCCATCTGCCCAAACTATTTTTGTTCTGAGATATAATCCTGCAATCAAATCGAACGCCCAGCCTAATGAATGCAGACCCTTTTTGGCCTATCATTTTGTAATTGCTACCAGTTTAATGAATTACATCAGAGTGAAGGACATATCCAGCTTTTTTTTTCCTCCAGCCGGCTATGAAACTCAATCACAAACACAAACGCCTTGAGAGCTTTCTGCTCTTCCCCTCTTCATATTACTGAATCCATCTCGTCCCATTCCTAGGCAGCCGGGCCATTGACTTTCGGTGTGGGCAGCAGGAGCAGCTAAAGCGAACCCATTTCAGACTTGAGCTGCTGAATTAGAAAATGGCGCAATTCTCCCAGTGACTGTAGGCACACAGACAGGATTGTGGGGAGCAGCAGTGGAGGTGGTGATAAGAGCGGAGCGGAGAGGCTGACTCATTGTGTAGGCATGTGGAAGCTGAACAAGTGACCCAGCTTTCAGGTACTGCAGCAGCGACTGGCAGCCAGCTTCAACCTGGCTGAGTCCAGCACAAAGGATTTAATACATGCTTGGAAAGGAAGGACTGAGGGGAGAAAATGAGAAAGTAAAGCACATACATTCTCAAGAAATGTGGGCAATACATGTGCTGAACCAAAAAAAGGAAGGGAAATTCCACTGATTTTTCTAAATGTCTGGGTAATTTAATTGTTAAGATGGAAACAAAGTCATTCAGAGTGGTTTGACCTGAAATGCTCCATACTAACCTTACTGAGTGAGAATTGTCCACAATGTTGGATACAGGAACCAGACGTCCGAAGCGTTTCATGCTTCTTAAAGCTACCTCACAGAAAGGTATTGGCTGATGTCTGAGATGTTCTTTTATGACAGTTTTGAGAAGGTTTTGGCCTAAAACATAGTTCTTTCTGAATATCTTTGTTTTCATTGACAAGGTTATGCAGAAATTTTGGAAAATGCATGGACTTCCCCTTTAATGTGATGTTTCGACCAAAAACGCCGTTGATCAGCCGCTTTGAGGAACAAATACTCACAAGGGCACCATTTTTGCTCTTTTTTACATTATTTTTCTCTGTTGTTCTCCTCATAGTTTTGTTAAACCACAGAAAAACTGAGAAAAGGGACACTAAAACATCCAATTTATCATTTTTAATAGTTTCTAATCATTTAATTGTGTGGGTTGCTACTCTATAACTTCACAGAGGTGAGAATCATCATTATTTTCTTTTTATCTACCTTTGAGTTCTTTATTTCCCCCCTTTATTTCCCCCCTGAACAATTTGCATTGTACAGAATGAATGCAGCTCTTTAAATTTAGAAAACTTTTAAATCCATATTTCACAACACACTGAACCAGGCACAGAAACCTCACAGAGAGCAGGTTTTTGCAGAGCAGTTTGACAGAGTAGGCTAATGGTCTGAAGCAGAGCACATTTCAAAGGGAAAATAATGGTGATGATGTATTCCGGTAAACACTTAACTAGGAATAGGGCAGCAGATGGTTGTCTTTCCTATCCAACAGACTGGTTGGCAGCACAAGTCTCAGGAGCTCCTAATGTGAACACTTTATCACAGAGCGAGGCGTGAAGCACCGGGACCTTTCTGCCTCCACCAACAGATGGCAGTATTGCACCACGCTGCTGTTTACGGCGGTTCCAGTTGCAGGCAGCTCAGGCTGATCTAGAAATAGCTTCACAGTCCATTATCTCTGCAATATCCAACGTAAGAGAAATGGTTAACTGAGCGGAGATCGGATACGTGGTTTGGCTTGTACTGGTTAAAGGGCCCATATCACTGAAAAATTCATTTTCCTCATGTTTTTAATACAAGATGTTGATGTAGTATGTACACACTGTTAACATTTCACATTCATGCCACAGGCCGTACCGTCCATACAGATTAATTAAACTGAAAAAAATGGCCCATTGATCTTTGTGATGTCACAAAAAAACAACACATTTACATCCACCTGTTCAGCCTACAGCACATTAGGCCCACCCATTTACACTGAAGTTATAAAGAGTGTTTCAGCCTGGACTGCTTTTTGAATGAGGCACAGTACAGAGCATCTAGTAAGCTCTGTTGTACTTACATCACATGAAAACACAATAACGGACTGTTTAACTGCAAAGGATAAAGAGAGGTTAAAAAATGACCATGTAACAATGGATTAGGATTGTTCTTGGTACATAAACTTACACAAAAGACTTAAATGGACCTCAAGAAAAAGAATAAAATGCAAAAAAAAATGTATGTATTGTGTAAACATGGTTAAAGTTTCATGCTCACTCCCCTGTCCATATAGTCCATATGTGGAAATTAAGCTGGAAAAATGTTTGTGATGTCACAAAAAACAACACATTTACATATTCAGCCTACAGCAGTTCAGCTATGCCCATTCAGGTTGAAGTGAGGAGTGTTTCAGTCTGGACTGCTTTTTGAATGAGGCGCAATACAGAGCAGCCAATTAGAACAGAGCTCATTTAAATATATTAGTCTTAAATGCGGAGTAACACAAACAGCCTGTTTAGGTATGAGAGTCAATAAGCGGTTGGAAAATGGTCATAAAAAATAGATTTGGTAAAGAAAGTCATACAAATGTCATAAATGTTCCCAGAAAATAAATAAATGGAAAATGTAGGAAATAGGCCCTTTAATTAAATCAAAATAAATAATTTCTACGTGAATAAAATACAGTCAGCTCCATGTTCCATTCTGTGGTTTTGGAGCAGAAAACCACAAAAAGTGTCATTAGTGGACCTTGTGGAAAGAACTCAAAGAAGGAAAAATGCAGGATACAGGCCCTTTAAGGTTTGATGGTTTGACTGAGCTGCTGTGTGCGTGTTTGTCAGGAAATGGAGGCTGCATGAAAACTGAAGTAAACCTTTCACTCTTCCCTCAGATGATGGCAGCCTTGCCCCACTGCACTTCAGCACTAAACAAAAACCTAAATGTCAAGTGCTGAAAGTGAGTGGAGAGAGAGAGAGAGAGAGAGAGAGAGAGGAAGGCTAGGATAAAAAGTGGTAGAGGGATAAGTGGAAGGGAAAGAGGTTCTGGAAACAAACCAATCGGTGTCAGAGTGTCAGTGGTGGAGGGTTCAATCTCTGGCATGCTTCTTCTCTCCTGGAACGCTCCCTCTGTTGACGGGCTTTGAGGGACGGCTGTTTAATTAGCCTATAAGAGTCATGCTAATGTCTGCCAAATCTCCAGGCAAAGCTGGCCGCAGCGCCACCTGACCACTCCAGCTTGTCTCTCTCCCTCTCTCCTCACGAATGGACTCTCCATCCTGGGGGAGAAATCTGGTGTGAGGCGCGGGAAAGAGCAAATACAGAGCCAGCTCCCTGGACACGAGCCAACAGCATATTAAAGTACATGCGGCAGCAGCTAGCCTGGTGGCTAACACATGGCAGTCCTCTCAGAGAGAGCCTTTACACAACGTTGAAGACCAATGGTGGAAACTCTTCATAGTAAATTCAATTTTGGCTTGATATGATTTGAATATAGGAGTACTGGGCTGGGTACGAACAGTAGAAACATCCAAAAAAAGCATGTTTTTTTCTAAGTAGGACTGGGAGTCGATCCCAAAAAGAATCAATCCTTTGATTCCAGGCATTCAGGACTCGAGAGTCGACTCCAAAGCTTTGGAATAGATTCCACAGTGACATTCAAGTTTGCCCACACCAGCTTCCTTATTAGATATACTGCTGTCACTGTCTAGACAGTCTGCCTTTAACTTTAGACAAAGTGAAAAACAAAAAAAGTAATACTTGTAATGACAAAAAGGCTTACGATCAACCAACATTGCCAGTGCCAAAAAATCTACCCATCTGAAGGAGAATCAAGTTAAACTTAATCAGCACCCACTAGTCACTAGCTAATTTGAGCCCATTAGCCACTAGTTAAGTAAAATTAGCTAGCATTAGCTCTCCGAATTTCCTTGCTAAGGGCAAAGACAACTAGTTGTACTCTTTATTTTTGCCAGATATTCTTCTCAGTGTCTATAACAAAGTGTCATTAAGGTGTAGCAAATATAAATCATGCTACATTTATTGTCGCTGTCCAAAGAAAAACATGTATCTCCATTTGTTCGATTTTCACTTTTCTACTTCATTTGAGCTCAGCAGCTGTCCTTTACATTGTGTGAAAATTTCATGATGAATGGACCAATAGAAATGCTCCAAAATTGCTTGAAATTAAATCTTTTTACATTAACTTGCAATAATGTTATTTACTTGTAAATAACATTATTGCCTTCTCCTGTAAAGTTACTATTTTAGAGATACTTGTCTTTCTTTGGACAGCGATGATATGCTAGTAGCTAAGACTCTTGCGCACTAAAAGGCGCTGCATGACAGTAAGACCACTATTAAGCTCCAACACTATAACATACTACCCTACCAACATGCCTATGTGGGCCCACTGAGGGTTATCTGTAGCAGGAGCACAGCCAGGGGGTGGCCAGTGGTGGCCAGGGCCATCCTAGCATGAAGCATTGCCACTCTTCTGGCCTTTCCAGTTATGGAAAGTGAGACAGTCAGTCCTCATCAATAAAGCAGTCACCAGAGAAAAGTCCTACCTATCCTATATGAACATTACACTTTACAATGAAAATCTTCCATCAGAGTAGTTACTAATCAGTTTTAAGTGTCTGATGATGCTACATTTAATACTCAATGTATCTTCTTTGCTAAGCAAACAGGCAAGTAAATGCACACTACATTATGAAGAAGGCTATCTTATGGTAAGATATGTTATCTATTAAGAATTAGTCAGCTATAATCGTTTGACATGCTAACTAATTATACTGTACAGCTCAATGCGTGCATGTGTTGTAGGCTAGATTAATCTGAGGTCAATTCAAGCTAGGTCATCCTATTCACTCATGATATACCTTATACTGTGCTGTCTGGCTAGCTTTGTACACATAAGACTCATGTGTAACCTGTAAGCCTAGATGAGTAACTTCTACTGACTGTCTGCATAAAATATTTTACTTATGTTTCTGTAACTTAATGCTGTGTGCTGAAAAAAAGGGATGCATTGAATTCACTTGAGTCAAATGTGTTTCTTTTTGGTAATAACTGTGCTGATGCTATATTTTATTCATGTTGAAATGATGTATTTATTCATATTGAGGTGATTCAGTTGTACAACGGCACAGATGTACCTTCGACATAAACAGGTTGTTTTTTTGTTACTGTGCCTTTAAAACTAATATATATATATATATATATATATATATATATATATATATATATATATATATATAAATGACCTCAGACATTTGAAACTTTAAATCAAACACTACTATTACAAAACAGTAATTTTCCGTGATATAGGCCCTTTAAGTCTGTATATCATTCCTGTGTGGATCATTTAGTATGAAATTTGCTCTTCAGGTTTCTTTCTGGCAATAATTGTGTTGATTTAATATATTTTAGTCAAGTATAAACTGGGTAAACATCTGAATCAAGTAGGTACATTCAATGCACTGCTTTCTTGTTTTTTCCTAGTGTATTTGCAATAGCAAACTAACGAACAGGGATGTAATTGAGGCGTTTTTCATCATGTTTTTGTCTGATCCGATTATGATTTTGCACTGTAAGATTACCCACATTGTGGAACATTATTACTGAATCTAATGATGCCCTTGTCAAGTCATGTGCAGTCTCGCCCAGATAAGAGTTTATTATATAGCATGTAATACAGAAACAAACACAGCTGAACGCATCACTGGGAATTCTGACTGTAGTGCAGTATCAGCTCCTCTGCGTATTGAGTATAGGTTTGTGTGCATATGTTTCCATGAAAAGAGTAATAAAGCACCGTAATTATCAAAATACTGTGTCCTTAATGGTTATTTAAGATGACTCCAGAGTTATGAAAGGCAGTGCCTACAAATTCACTCAGGTGGGCGCGCGCATGTGCGGGGTGTGTTCATAAAGGCCTTCATTAATTCTCATTAAGCACTGTCATTAAGGGCCATTAAGCACACAATAGGATAATCACCTCTCTGGAGCACTGACCTGTTTATGACGCTGTTTGGGGTTAAACAGAAACAGAGCACCTCGGTTGTAGTGGCTGGATTCTGGAAGCTTTAGCGATAATCGCTGAAAACTGCAGAAATGTCATTAATCTTATTACATCTCTTAGCAGTGCTGGGAGAGAGCTCTTGTCATCTTTTGACAGTTAAGTTGTCTTCCGACAGATGGAATTGTACTACATTTATCAAGCCTTTCAGAGAAAGACTGCTGATCTGGTATCAGTCCTATAGTCCCTATCCATATACCAAGTCTACATTTATCAAGCCTTTCAGAGAAAGACTGCTGATCTGGTATCAGTCCTATAGTCCCTATCCATATAATCACACTCATTAGCATCAAAACTCAGATCATCACTCTTACACTCAGGTGTTTGGTAAAAATAGGCTAGCATTTCCAAACCCAGGTACTGGAGTCCAGTACATTTTTACACATTTTAGTGTGAAAAAAAAACAAATAAATAAAACATTCTAAGAAAAAACTTTATAATGAATGCTGTACCTTTTACTGTCAAATATGTGAATTAGGGGTGAAATAGCCTGTCATTAACAGGATTAACAGGGAGATTTTAACAGCACAAATTTAATAAAAAGAACTGCCCAAGTACAGACAGCATGTCGTCTGTTCCACAAGAGAAGAGAACATTTTGGAACCTTCATAACACCACTGTTAAAAATGCTTATTGCGCTGTCATAGGTGCAGCTCTCTGGCATTCTGACCACAGTCTTGTTCTCCTCACCCCAACATACAGGCAAAAACTCAAAACCAACAAGTCTGTCATCCCAACAGTGAAGAGGTGAACATTAAAAACCTAAAGGGCTGCTTTGAATCCACAAACAAGGACATTCTTCAGACTTTGTCTTGCAGTCCCTAGCCCTCCTCCCTAAACCTGGTGCTCTCACCTCTGCCCACCGCTCATCTCACCATCAACGAGCAGGTCGTTAACAGGTTTTTAGCAAGTTGAATAAAGCCCTGAGACCTGTCGCTCCATCCACACTAAAGCACTGCTGTGACCAACTAACACCGATTTTCACCACCATCTTCAACAACTTTGCTCTGTTCCCACAAACTTCAAAACATCTACCATCATTTCAGACCCCCCAAAGATAACACTGGACTTTATGTCATACTGTCTCAGCTGTCTGTGCTAGATCCCATCTGCTGGTGCATCATGGAAGTCCTGCCAAACAGGAGACAGCAGGTAAGACTTGGAAAATGCACGTCAGACCTCCAGACTCTCAGTGCTGTAGTACCACAAGGTTGCATGCTCTCACCTCTTCTCCTTAGTCTCTACACCAATGATTGTGTCTCAAAGGAACCAGCTGTGAAGATCATGAAGTTTGCAGATGACACCACTGTGGTGGGCCTCATAGCCAATGAGTCTGCCTACAGAAACTGAACCTAAGAAACCTCCCTTACTGTATTACACTAACTCCACTGTAACATAATGCTTATTTGCACACCTGTACGGATGTGAATTTTTTACAAATGTTTGTCATCCTGTATTCTGTAGATAATAGTTATTACATGTCTACTATTCTTTATTCAACTTATTGTAGTTTTATTTTATTCTATTTGACCCCTTGAATATTTGTCTGTGTGCTTGTCTGGTCTGTTCAGTATGTTACATGTCACATACACGTGTTCACTCACCAAGACAAATTCCTTGTATGTGTCAGTAAAAATAGCCTATTTAATATTGTGAAACCTATGCAGGTCCTAGTCATTGAATTTAGTTTCTTTCATAATGTAACATTATTTATCTCA
Source organism: Colossoma macropomum (assembly GCF_904425465.1). Taxonomy (NCBI): domain Eukaryota; kingdom Metazoa; phylum Chordata; class Actinopteri; order Characiformes; family Serrasalmidae; genus Colossoma; species Colossoma macropomum. The sequence continues at coordinate 19,592,176 of NW_023494804.1, read as the reverse complement.
ACCTGTGATGTTTAGGATATGTCTAACGCAGGTGGCAAGGATCATAGAGAATAACATAAAGAAAGCTTTATATTCCCAGAATATCAAAGAGTTGTTGTCAAAGTCAAAGAGAGAAGGTGAGTTTATTTCAACTTTTCCACCAAGCATCAAATGTATGTATTTTCTGGCTAGCTCTAAGTTAAGCTCAGAGCAGTGATTTCATGTGTCCTTGAAAGGCTCCAGACGCTGTACGTCATGTTGTTGATTAAAATAGTAGGAAGGAATGTTGTAGTCAAGAGAACTCGAGTCCACTTGAGTCAGATTCCGAATCAAGACCAAGACTGAAAAAAAATGCAGGACAAAATGTTGTTTTTTCTGTTTAGCATATCCTCTGTCACCACAAACCACTACCACTACTGATGATGATGATGATGATAATGTTGATGATGAGGATTATTATCATTAATATTATTATTGTTATTATTATTATTATTGTAACGATATAAATATATAAAGCATCTAAAAACAATTTGGTGAAAAAAAGTAATTTCAATTACTATGTGAGTGCTGGGAATGGAGAGCAGTTCATTATGCGTTCTCAGTGGACTCATTTTAATAATTCTGTTCATTTCTTAATTCTGACACGCTGTATCTACCGCTGTGTCCTGAATGAATCGGGCACATGGCAGACCCGCATGCCGCAACTTTGAGACCCCTGATGAAAAAGAAAGGACTGTTTTGTTCTGTTTGAAGGTTTTGTTGACATTCAATAATAAAAGAAAGTTCAATTTCCAGTTACCTCAGACGGCTGGTCTCGAGAACAATTTCCGAGTCCAGCTTACTCTGAGCCTGAGACAAGACCAAGTCCAAATGATGTAGAGGCCGAGACAAGACCAAGACGCATTGATTTATGGTCTCAAGACGAAGACTGGACTTGACTACTACAGTAAGAATAATATACAGTCATAAAATCTTCAACATTTGAGCAGCTTTTGTTCAAGGGACACATTCCTTGTATTCAGTGACTCATTCAGAAATGATTGCGATTCAAAGTCTTGCTGATTATGGTAGTGATGTTCACATGATTGTTTTCTCCAGATAGTTATTAGATCCATACCATTGTGCATCACAATTTATTCTCTTACATAATGTAGATTACTGTTGTTTGCACTACCACACACACTTATGTATATTGATAGCTGCTACATGATCTGTATGTTGCTTGTACATTGTGTATTGTCTGTAAACAATGTATACATTTTCTGCATATTACTTGTCCGTATATAGTCTGCATATTGCTTGTGCACTGTGTATACTGTGTATATTGGACATTGTGTATTATCTGTAAATTATTTGTACATTGTTTGTGTATTGGAGTTTGCATGTTCTCCCCTTGTCTGGGTGGGTTCTCCAGTTTCCTCCCACAGTCCAAAGACATGCAGTCAGGCTGACTGGACACGCTAGATTGCCCCTAGGTGTGAGTGTGTGTGTGAATGTATATGTCTGTCTGTCTGCCCTGCGATGGACTGGTGACCTGTCCAGGGTGTATCCTGCCTTCCACCCAGTGACTGCTGGGATAGGCTCCAGCCGCAACCCAGAAGGATACGTGGCTTAGAAGAGGTGTGTGTGTGTTTGTATATTGCATTTAATACTAGAGAGGCTCCAACAGCTGGAACCAAATTCCAACATACTTGGCCAATGAATCTGATTTTGATTCTGATTCTGATAATCAATAAAAAAAATGGTGTTACACTCATAAAGAAAGACTCTCTCTTTAAGGGTTACTTGGTAAAGACAATGCTGCTGTATAGAACCTTTTGAATGCTTAACCCTCTGGGGTCTGAAGGCATTTTCTTGATATCTTGCATAATCTAAAATGTGCCTTTAAATTCACATGCATGCAAAATGATACCCAAATATTATATATCAAAACGTCCAGAACAATCTCAGTTCTGTCTGTAATGAGGCCCTTTTGACCTGGAGCACTGGGTCACAAATTTGAAGACTCCACTTGAGAAAATCAAGAAAGATTGAGACTCGACTTTGACTTCAACACCAGTGACTTGGACTCTGACTCAGACTTTAGCCTTAAGACTTGGAAAGACTCAAGACTCAAAGTAGAAGAAACACAGAGAGTCTGACTGCAGATGGGACTCTACACAGTCGATTAGTTTTCATGTGAATGAATTTGTTTTCTGCATCACCAGCGGTTGTGCTCAGTTTATTTTATGTCAGAAGACAAGAGAAACGTTAGAGCTCAAGTTGACCTCCATAAGCTAGGAACAAGCGAAGCATCAACAGCATCGATGCGCTCTCGCTCAGCACTTAAACTGAAACTCACCAGGCAAACTGACCATTTTCTTCATGGTAGTAAAACAAAAGAAACACAGCTCTCTCTGTTTGAACAATTTTAACAGCTACTGCTGGTAAAACAAGCACAACATTCACCACAAGGCTGAAGTTGACTTTTATTCACCAGCTTCCTATTGGAATTTGTTTTTCCACCTTAAATGGTACAGCAGTTAGATGGCAGAACGTAACTGCTGCACCATTTAAGGTGGAATGGAAAATTCAAATAAGAAGCCGCTGCCGAAAAAAAGTCAACGTCCACTTCATACATTCACCGTCATTTTGCTGTCTTTTCTGTAAACTTTGATAAGCCTTGGTTTTGGTTTCTGTTGTTGTCTAAATTAAATTCAAACTAGCAGTTTGAAAGTTATAAATTATCTTCAAATATAAAGTTTTTTTTAGTAGTAGTACTTTCGAAATTCTTTCCATGTGTAGTTGGACTGCTATTTGTGTATACAGTATGCCTGTCATGGTTATCTGTGTGCCATGGATTTTGTATTTTAGTTGGAAGGGTAAATAAATAAATGAGTAAATAAATAATTATTAATAAAACTAAATAATATACAGCCATACAGTACTAACATGCTGTCATTAAAAGACTATAGCACTGCTACTATTATTTATCATTATGGCCTTAAATTAGCTGAAGAATTCATACTGACTTGTTCAGGACTTGTAGATTAGGGCTGTTGACTTGGGACTCGACTTGAGACTCGACTGTCTTAACTTGGGACTCAAGATTTGGGACTTGAGACTTGTTACTTGTAACCTACTGACTTGTGTCCACCTCTGCCACCAGTTACACACAGTGAGAGGCAGATGGTGTGTGTCTCAACTACTCTTTGTTGGCTCAACTCTGGATGTGAGTCATGTATGATCTTGTGATAAGATGGAATGAAAAGGGAGACTACAGATTCAGGAAATGTATGAACTGTATTTCTCCACTGTATTATCGCAAAGATATTAATAAAAACACAGAGAAACAAGCTCTACTACTTCTGACAAGCCAGGTCAATACCTAGATGCACTGTAGCATCGCTAGCTAACAAACACATTATGTTGACAGACAAAACATAAAAGCTAACAAAGTTAGCTGCTAGGTTGACTGCTTGGCTAAGTTCTAGTGCACACTACTGCCAGGTAAAGACTTTATTTGTGCTACAATTTAGTCTGCATACTCATGCACACTCTCTACTTTAGCTTACAGTGACAATGTGGATAGTGTCAGCTAGGGGTGGGAATCTCTAGGCACCTCACGATTCGATTCGATTACGATTCAGAGGGCTGCAATGTGATTATAAAATGATTATCGATGCATCTCGATGCATCTTTTTTTTCTATAAAGCATTTCTATTTTCTCACTGTGTGAGGACTCGGTACTTTTAAAGCAAAGTATCTGTAATGATCCATAATGAATTTACTCCCAATATCTTTTATTAATAAATCAAATGGAAGTGATGTGGCAAGTGAACTAGAACTCATCTGTGATAAAATGTGCAGTTACGGTGAAATAAGATCCAGTGGGAATGAATGTCCATGTCTGTTTTCTTTAGTGATCGCTGTGTCAGTAAAATATCTTTGAAACGGGATGTGTGCAGCACAGCGCAAAAACCCTGTTTCGCAATGACTGCAGACTGCAGATCACCTAGGAACGATGCGTTATTCACATTCATAAGCAGCGCACTTGGTTTCCTGGTCCATTTAATCTGCAACGAGAGACTGTCAAACACTAAACAGTTGTGAAGATGAAGTCGCTTCTCTTTTGAATTTTCCTGTTCCACCTTAAATGGTGCTGCAGTTACATTCGGCACCTCAGGCATCATTTAAGGTGGAACAGGAAAATTCGAACAAGAAGCTGGAGAATGAGAAGCGACTTCAGCCTTGTAAAGCAGTTGAACGTCGAGAGACATTTTGCAATAAGCTGCTCTACTTTTGAGGAAAAGTTTCCTGAGGGAAAGGGGAGGAAAGTGGCTGTAGCTGAAGCTTAAAGCAGAGTAAAGTAAGTGCGCTCTTGTTTATATTGTTTAGCCTATACTAGGACATTATCACATACTGACACATACTGGACATTAAATGTTGTGGCTCCCAAGGTGGTTTGATTTTTGTTGAAAGGACAAAATGGCTCTTCTTAACATTTGTGTTGTGACTCCTAACCTGGCTGTTAATGCAGAGGCTGCTGGTCGGATTTCTCGCTCATCCGGCAGTGTTTTTGTTATGTGCTGCCACAGACTGTCCGGGCGCTGCACTTATTCACTTCCAAGTTCCGCCTTTTGCATTCCGTCAACATTACGTTCTAAATTAAATATTTGGAAAATTGATTTTTGACATTTGTCAATTGATTCAGAATTGTTCACATCCGCATCGCGATGCACCTAAGAATCGTTTTTTTCCCGCGCCCCTAGTGTCAGCATTGGAGATGTTACAGAAAAGTCATTCTCAAAAATAAGTTTTAAAAACATGCAAGCCTAGAAGCACTAGAGATACTTTTTTCAGACAACCATCCTTTAAAAAGTGGACGACCACATCCACTTTGACCTCATGTAGTTTTTAAAAGTGAGCTGTTGAGTTAAATCAAATGTCATAGACCAAGAAAACACCGAAATGTGCTTGACAGAAGAATCCAAGAACCAAAGCGCTTCTGTTTTTCTTTCCTTTTTCCTGCACGTCCTTTCATTATATAATGAGGGTGGATGATCACACAAGCAATTGGGACGGCTCTTCTCTAATCTCGCTCTGTTGTGTGATTGAAACTCAGCAGGTGTCTAATTAGGAAGAAATAACATGACAGCCACTGCTACTATCTTATTAGGCATAATATAAACGTATTGGCATCGTAATTGCTTCACGGTGTTGGTTCATTTTTCAAGTAGACGAACAATTTGATTTAAATGGTGCCCCATCAGCAGCTATGCATTTGATGCAGCGCAAATTAATAAGGAGTGAACACAGTACTTATGCATTTTCACACCGTTGTACCAGAACAACACTCATGAGCTATACTGCATAATTAATCTCTCTCTTTCTTTTTTTTTGTTCTGCATTTGTAAATAACTGTTTCACAAACAATACCTAGTTTGTTAGATTGCAAAAATACATCGTTAATGCTTTAAAGTCGCAGTTATTGCCTGTGATAGTGAAAAAAGCACAAATCATTTTACATTGATTATTTTTTTAAAGGAGCAAGAAGAGATTTTCTGTTGAAAGTCTGCATGCTAAAGTTTCAGTCAGTTCCACATCTGTGAGTAGAATACAATATATTTTATGCTTTAAAGATATTGCAGTTTTTGTTGTTTATAATAAAAAATCATGCTTTACATTTTTCCAGATTTTTTTTTATTATTTCTTATAATCAATCTAATAGAAAAGAATTGTGTAAACATGAATATGTTGATACAGAATGTAAAGGTAATATATTGTGTAACTATGTAGGCTAATTATTTATATAATGTCAGTGGCAAACTGTGATTATTAGAGCTAAGCCTTCAATTTGGTTCATAAATGCCAAAGCTTGGTCAAAAAATGAGAAAAAAAACCCACTTGAATGATAATATTTATTTCTAGTGCTCCTATGGGATTTTTAATAGTAAGTTAGCATGTGCACATTAGCATTTTTTGACTGATTAAACAGACATTTGAAGCTTGTAAAAGACATTCTAAGAATTGTATTTGAGGCCTGTAACATTAACAGCCTGTTTTTTAGTAATAGTTTTCAGTTTTTCTAACAACTGACTGAAACCTGGTTAGACTTCAGCTTGTGTTCACAGTCAGTGATGTATCTATGAGTTCTAGAAGGCCTAGAGTGCCATTTTGTGTCACAAAATTGGCCCCACCCACTGAAAATCAAAGCATGATTGGTTGATCCCTTTGTCAGTTCCTAATTTTGTACTAATCAAGTTAATCTAACATGTAAGGCCTTCAGATCAGCTCCTGAAGTCCTAACCAATGGGAGAGCTCACTTGGCTGTATCTATCTAGATGCCACAGAAAAAAAGAAAAAAACGATTAGATAGTTTTCTGTTGGATGTTTTAATCTGTTGTTTCCACTCAAAACATGCATTTTTTAATTTGTGGAAATTCTCTGAAGGCCTGGAAGGCCCTGAGGGTTCACCGCTGAACAATGCTGTTACCTTACAGTAATAAACCAAAATGATAGTAAGCTAGACTGACACACACACAGCCTCCACTTCCACTCCAGCTGTCTTGCACCTCATAGCTGTTTTATTATTTCCTTGGTATTCAGTTTCTCAGAGCATCTATGAAATGAAATAAAAAATCCAAGCAGTCAAACCTTCAGTCTAATCCTGGGAACACTTTGAAGCAGTAACAGCCGGAGCAGCTACAGTAAGCTATGCGTACGCTCAGACACGTGTCGCATGTTACATACGAGTCCCCTTACCCCCCAGCCAAAATAAACCACACGAGTCATTCACACAATTTCTTTTCATTAGCTTCCTGGGTGAGGGCCGGGGCCCCGGGGCCGCACGGCCGCAGAGGAGCTGCTGCCCTTCCTCTCTTTACCTTCACATGCTTTTTCCTGCTTTAACACCATTTTGCTGCAGCTCATTACAAAGCCGGCGCTACGCCATCTCTAGGGGGCTGAGTGGATTTTCCACAAGCTCTAATAGAGAAAGAGAGAGAGACAGAGAAAGAGAGAGAGAGACAGAGAGAGAGAGATATTATCCTCTACACTTTTTAAGTAAGCTCTCCATGCAGAACTTATAGCAATAGAACATTTAGCAAATGCATTTTTACCATGCATGAAAATGACCAAAATTTGTCTAATCTATTTCCTTTAATGTATTCATAACAGTATTAACACAAAATGTAATTCAAATAAACAAGGTTATAAACCTTTGTATTATCTTAAGTATTAAAGGGGACACATTTTTTGCTCACTAGGAGTTTAATGCAGTACGTAAACGCTGCAAAAGTGTCCCAACATACCTTTCACTCCCCAGTCCATATAGTCCATATACGGAAGCTCAGCTGCAAAAACGTTTTTATTTCCATGTTTTGTGATGTCACAGAAAGCAACATACACTGACCAGCCACATTCATTAAGTCCTCCTCCTTGTATCTAAACTCTTCATCCATTTCATCAGCTCCACTTACCATGTAGGACACTTTGAAGTTATACAATTACAGACTGTAGTCCATCTGTTTCTCTGCATACTTTGTTAACCCCTTTCACCCTGTTCTTCAGTGGTCAGGACCCCCACAGGACCACCACAGAGCAGGTGTTATTTGGGCAGTGGATCATCCTCATTACTGCAGTGCTGAGAATGATCCACCACCCGAATGATACTGGCTCTGTGGGGGTACTGTGGGGGTCCTGAACTGTGTAGCGACAATGGGCTTCAATCTATAATTTTACAACTAGATAGTGGACCTAAATGATGGGTGTTTCTAATGACATTGTCAGTGAGTGGAAGCACAAGTAGGTGTTTCTAATAAAGTAGACAGTGAGTGGAATCAAAAGGTAGGTGTTTCTAATAAAGTAGACAGTGAGTGGAATCAAAAGGTAGGTGTTTCTAATAAAGTGGCCAGTGAGTGGAATCAAAAGGTAGGTGTTTCTAATAAAGTGGCCAGTGAGTGGAAACACAAGGTGGGTGTTTCTAATAAAGTAGACGGTGAGTGGAAATATAAGGTAGGTGTTTCTAATAAAGTGGACAGTGAGTGGAATCACAAGGTGGGTGTTTCTAATAAAGTAGACAGTGAGTGGAAATATAAGGTAGGTGTTTCTAATAAAGTGGCCAGTGAGTGGAATCACAAGGTGGGTGTTTCTAATAAAGTAGACAGTGAGTGGAAATATAAGGTAGGGGTTTCTAATAAAGTGGCCAGTAAGTGAAAACACAAGGTGGGTGTTTCTAATAAAGTGGCCAGTGAGTGGAAGCACAAGGTGGGTGTTTCTAATAAAGTGGCCAGTGAGTGGAAGCACAAGGTGGGTGTTTCTAATAAAGTGGCCAGTGAGTGAAAGCACAAAGTGGATGTTTCTAATAAAGTGGCCAGTGAGTGGAAGCACAGGGTGGGTGTTTCTAATAAAGTAGACAGTGAGTGGAAATATAAGGTAGGTGTTTCTAATAAAGTGGCCAGTGAGTGAAAGCACAAAGTGGATGTTTCTAATAAAGTGGCCAGTTAGAGGAAGTATAATGTATATTAAAGGGTTAACTAACCTAATGAGGTAAATAAATAAATGCACAACTGAACGTACAAAACTTTAATTCAAGCCAAAAGACAGTAAGTCACAATTAAAGAGAAAGTAAAAGACAGGCGTAATGGTAATCAATGATCTTGATTTTTGGTTTATTTGCCTAAGTTAGAAATCCTTAAAAATCTAGCTTTGTGAATTATCTATCCTCTGGCACGGATCAACAGTTTCTGAATGAGGATGGAAATATTCAGCCTGCTGTGTGAATGCTTCTCCCTCAGGCCCGCCTGGCTCTTGGGGGAATTGCGCTGGAGAGTCCTTGGGGAATTTGCCACAATTCTGCCACACACAGACAGCATCTGTTTGGAACCATCAAAGCGTTCGTATGCTGGACGGCACCCAACATGCACCTGACCGGCCGTCTGACGCATGCTGATGCACAAATACAGCAACTCACCAGGCTGAGCTTTGGGAGGAAGACGATGTGCTGATTAAAGTCAGGTGGTGTTTCCACAGGTACAATACAGCCATGTAACCTGTTATTACCCCACAGTGACTAGACCACAGATTCCTGCACTTATAATGGATCCTTAGTAAATGACTGAAGTCGTAGTTGAACATTACCCCTTACATGTCACAGTCATCGCTGGTGATGACAAAAGCATGGTGTAATTTTATGTTCATTGTATCTCATAGCCCATTGAAATATGAGGAGAAATTCTGACAAAAGTGCACATTCTCAACTTTGAATTGCTACTACATTTGTTTCCATGAACTTTTAGAAATAAAGGTACTAAAGTGTCACTGGGGCAAGAACCCCTCTTGTCACTGGGGTGATACCGTCAAGAGCACATCTCAGTACCTTTAGTCAGGGAACATAATTGTACCATAATCCATTGAAATTATATTTTCTAAGTTGTATTGACTCCACACACCTCGTCTTGTCTCCAGGCTTTTTATTTTATTGATCTGTTATAAAACATTTTGTTACAAAAACTTACAAATATGTACTTTTCACCTGAAAAAACTTATTTAACGAACGTAGTTCGACCTTAAAACCACTGTTGTACCTTTGAGGGTACATTTACATTGTTTACACCTTGACAAACCAAAATGTACCTGCACAGTATCTTTATTTCTAACAGTGTATTGTTAAAGAGGAGGTGTGCTATTTTGGTTTGTATGTGGTTACATTTGTGCCATAGTTTGAAGTTTCACTGAACTCTGAAGGCAGCAGGAATGTATTAATATTGTGTAGAACATTAACATTGCGTGAAGGTAAAGAGATGAAGGGCAGCAGCTCCTCTGCGGCCGTGCGGCCCCGGGGCCCCGGCCCTCACCCAGGAAGCTAATGAAAAGAAATTGTATGAAAGACTTGTGTGGTTTATTTTGGCCGAGGGGTAAGTCGGCTTGTGTGTAACATGCAACACGTCAGAGCTTACTGTAGTTGCTCCGGTTGTTACTGCTTCAAAGTGTTTGCTGGATTAGACTGAAGGTTTCACTACTTGGCTTTTTGCCTTCATTTCATAGATGCTCTTAAAAAGTCTGGAGCTATTACTGTCACTTTGCAGTACTATTTGAATGTAATAGTATTTATGTGTAATTACATAGTAATTACGTTTTAAAAACTATGTAATTACCATGTAAATATGATGAAATGCTATTGCTGCAGACTACTAAAAGTGTATGTATAGATACATTCTCTATGCATACTGCCTTGGAGTTGGTGCAATTGTAATGCACAATGAATTTGGGTTGTTATTTCTAAATGGGTGGCTTTAGCACTGTGATTTGGGAGAGCAAGAAATTGCCAGAATGTTTTAGCCTAATTATGTAAATGCGTAAACCTGTTGATTGATGATACGCCTGCTTAAAAAAATGAGGTGAAAAGTCAAGAGACTGAAACATGCTGGTGCTTTAATTAAAAAAACAACTATTTCTTGTTGCTGTTGCTGCTGTTTTCATTGTCTTTTCTTGCTGTGAGAAGATGTCTGTGACATTATTTTCCTTTTCAGGCTCAATAGGGAGCAAAACAACCAATCACAACTAGCCTGACAGATCAGAGCCTGAGAGTAATAAATCACATACGTTTTATTAGGAGACCTACAGCGGCAGCTTTGTACTTTCCACCTAATCTGTTTATGTAAAGTCTTCTTGGTGAAAAAGCTCGGGCTGATTTTTCTAACAGTCACAGTCAGTATATGATGTGCTGCAGATGTGGGTGGAGTAGCCTGAAGTCATAACCAGAAATGAATTAATTGAATATTGACTCAAGAGGAAGTAAAAGTAGCCAAGTACAAAAAGTCCAAAAACTCCTCCATGTAATTTTCTTATAGAACTGCAGTGGAGCTGGAGGTCTGCATCAGAAGGGGGACACTCAGGGTCTTTAAGGCCTCCAAAGAAGGCCTAATGATTTTTGTGAAATAAAAAATGTATGTCTTATTTCATTGTTATGTTTTGGCTGGAGACAAAAGGGATGAATTCTTAAACATCCAACAAGGAACTGTCCATTGTTTATACAGCCAAGCAAACTCTCCCATTAGTTAAGATTTCAGAGCCAGTTTGAAGCCCTAATGCATTAAATTAACCACTAAGCTAATTGGAAAGTGACATTATTAATCAATCTGTGAGACCAATTTTGTGACAAAAACATCATTTTGGGCATTCTGGAAGTTCTAGATACATCAGGAGCCACGTTTACATGCACCCTGATAATCCGTTAATAATCCCAATAATAACTAAATTGGAATAGAATACGTCCATGTATACCCGGAATAGACTAGTTCGATTGAGCCCATTCGGGATACAATTTCTATCTGATTGAATGAGGTGGGTAATCCTGTAAATAATCTGTTAAATGGAAGAATAATAACCGTGTAAATGCCTGTGTCTGATTAAATTCCCAGTCGTAAAGTTTCAGTATGTTCTGCATGTTTTTTTGCATCATAGCGAAAGTTTATAAAATTCAACATGGCGGGAGCAGAAACTGGTCTGCAGAGGTGATGAAGTTTATGCTTTGAACGGCGGTGGGATGGACGTCCAGCTTATGTGTCTCAGAACAGGACGTCTGCCTCTCGCCCGGTTTAATAACGTGAAGTACATTTTCCTGAGTCTGACATTATTTTAAAGTAATAAAGACACAAGCACTGCTTACTTCTGCTCATCTCATCCTGGCTGGACTCGTTGGTGATGCTCGTTGTCATGGAAACGTCTACACTAGTACTGTACGCATGCACGTAACTTTCCTCAGTGACATGCACTCAGTTTTCTCTGAGTACAGTGCATATAAACACCTCAGTCATAATCTATAATCTGGAAGTATTTAATCAGATTGTCAAAAATCTTTGCATGTAAACACAGCCACTGACTGTGAATAAAAGCCTAGTCTAACCAGGTTAGCTCTATAAGTCACAGTTCAGCATGAACATAAAACCGAAGCTTGGACTCGACCTGGGTGACTTTGAGACTTGACCCAACCAGGCCTGACCAGCGCTGCTAAATTTGAAAGCAGAACTTGACCCAAACCTGCTTGCACTTAATAAAGGGAACATATCTTTTAAAGTCAGCTTATAACACAGTTATGTTATAAAACAGTTATAATTCATTTAGATATGACCATTTTCCAAAGTCTCTTTGTACTTTGAATGACAGCAGTGTATGAAAGGTGCTGCATCAATAGACTTGCCTTGCCTTACCTTACCTTACAGGTAAAAAGGCTGTTTTTGTTACTGTGCCTTTCAGACTGATATATGTAAATGAGCTCTGCTCTGATTGGCTGTTCCTCATTCATAAAGAACTTCAACATGAAAACTGCTGTAGGCTGAGCAGTCAGATATACATAAATGTGTCATTTTTTGTGACATCACAGAAACAGTGAATTGAGAATGGGCCGTTTTTGCAGTTTAGTTTTCATAGATGGACTAGGTAGTGAACGGTAGTGAACGTTTAACAGGGTTCACTACTCAGAACTCCTTTATTTCTTTTAAAAAAGTGAAAATTTCAGTTTTCCAAGAAGGGCACTTAAACACGCTGTGGAGGTGGGGGCATGGTCAGGCGTCACATACAGGATGGAGAGCCAGTCATGCTGAACCAGCAGGCTGAGTAACTGATGGTGTTCACCTGTGTGTTGTTTCTGACAGCCTATTTATAGTTAGGCCTTTTCTCAGTAGGCGGGCAGAGACGAGAGAGACGAAGTGACGCAGAGCGAGCAGAGACTGAAAACTCTGAAGGAGTCCTTATTTTGTTGCATGAGCTGAAAAGCTTAAACGTTTATGGGTTTTGTGTAATAAAAGGCTCTACATCTCCCACTCCTGCTTCCAGACTCCTCAGTCCGCTCATGAAAACTAAGGGTGTTATTCACACTTTCTTTAACAAGCACTTTAATGAGTTTTTTTTTTTCTTTTGTCCATGGTGAACAGTTAGCACGATTATTGGCTTACTAAGAGAGAGTGTGCAAGAGAGAAAGCATGCAATTTATGTAGGCATATTCCTTCAAATGATAACAAATATACTAGATAAGAAAATCACACATTAGAAAACAAACCCGAACCCAACATGGCCCGAAACTATCTATTATCTATTAAAAATCTATTAAAATTCTACTTAAGTATATGTAACTGAGTAAACAGACCTACTCACCACATCTGATGTATTGTAAGTTTTGAGCAAGGCACTGATCTAAGCAATAAACGAATGTAGTTTCGGGTCAAATAGGAGACTTTTGCTTTCTCCTTCAGTGTTTTTGCCTTGTAGTTTCACCACATATGCTGCTTTATCACAATAAGCACTGTAAGGATAATACATTACTACTGGGAGCTTTAATTATTATTATTACACAATTTACCGGACACTTTTTTGCCTAAAGTGAAAGATTGCAATTACAGTGAGGGTCCCTCAGGAGTAATTTGAGATTGAGTGCCACGCTCACAAGGGCACGGACGCAGTAAAGGGACGCAGCACCATTTTGCTTTGGTTTTATAGCCAGAGCCTCTGGGTTCTTCTCCTTGTGAGTTATCAGTGCTGCAGTGTGATAAATACTGCTACTCCTACTGTGTCCATTGCTTTTGCTGTGGTATTTTGACAGAAAATTAACCGCAGGGTGAATATATAACAAATATAGAATAGAGAATCTTGCACTGTAAACCCTTTTGATTTATTGTGCTACACTTTGAGTGCTAAGTATAAATGGTCTTGCAGTTTGTAGGCCTATATGATGTCTGTCAAAAGTTTGGGGATACCTTGAGTCCTTATAGAAGTTGCATTTTCTCACTGTTATTGTTCAATTAAGTGAGACAAAATAACTACAAGTTTAAGAAAAAAGCACCTATGTGTTAATGCTTTGGGTAATTTATTTAAGTAACTTTATATACGTTTTCTGTTCCAAACTATTGTTAAAAGCACACAGTGAAACACTTTTGGGTTGAAAGGTTTGACGTCACAACAAGAGGATAAAATGCAATTGTAACTAATATTGTCACTAACATTTACAGGCATAATATTGTTTCTTCTAAATAAACTTGCTTAATATGTTAATTTATTGCAAACCGAAAAGCGAACCATGCTCATTTGCATTAAAGTGATGCGCCAATATGAAAAATGCAACCATTGCTACATCTGTTGCAAACATGCCTACTCACCTTTTACAGCGGTGTTGCAATAGCCATGAAAATGAAAATTTCCAGTGTAAAGACTAGGACAACCCCTTTTTGATGATGTATCTTGAAGGTGGGCGGAACTACAACTTGCTAATACAGAAGGAAGCCAGATAGCTAATGTTACCGCAGGTAAACCAAACATCACATCTGTATTTGTTTGCCTCTGCATCAGTGAATTTCTTCATCACAGTGAAGGAGACAGCCAATATTTGTATGATGTACACTATACAGACAAAAGTACTGGGACACCCCTCCTGATTATTTAGTTCAGGTGTTTCAGCCACACCCATTGCTAACAGGTGGATACAAGTGTAGAATGGGTCGTACTGATGAGCTCAGGGACTTTAAACATGGCACTATCATAGGATGCCACCTTAGCCACAAGTCAGGTTGTGAAATTTCTGTCCTGCTAGATCCGTCCCTGTCAACTGTAAGTGCTATTATGGTGAAATGGAAGCACCTAGGAGCAACAACATCTCAGCCACAAAGCAGTAGGCAACAAAAACTCACAGAGCCAGATTGCCTCTGGAAGCAACATCAGCAAAAGAACTGTGCATCAGGAGCTAATGGTATGGGGTTGTTTCTCAGGGTTTGGCCTAGACCCCTTAGTTTTACATTTACATTTACAGCATTTAGCAGATGCTCTTATCCAGAGTGACTTACAAAAAGTGCTTTGTCTATCCAGAGAAAGTATCTTCGCTAGTTACCAATAGGTTAGGGAGAAAGCCAGTCCTGAGCTCAGATACTGCTAGAATCAGGAAGTCATTGTTGATACCTAGAGAAAAAGGAACAGAGTTAAACACAGAACAGTGCAATACAATACAATACAATACAATACATAAGTGCAGTACAATACATAACAATCAATACTTAATTCAGTGCTCAGTCCAGCCCCTGCAATTCACACCTTTGGCTAACCTGAAACTACATCTGAAACTAGTAATTACAACTAAGCACTAGGTTCTTCAAGACAGCCTTGTAACTAACAGAGACTAAGCTAGAGAAAGTCTTAACTCAGAGCCTATCTTTACCAGCAGAAAGACAATATTCAATTAGAAGACAAGCAATTAGAAGACAAGTTTTAATGAAGGAAATCTTAATGTTTCAGCAGACCAAGACATTTTGGACAATTGTACACTTCCAACTTTGTGGGAACAGCATAGGGAAGCCCCTTTTCTGTTCCAGCATGTCTGAGCCCCAGTGCACAAAGCAAGGTCCATAAAGGCATGATTGGGTGAGTTTGGTGAGGAAGAACTTGACTGGCATGCACAGAGCCCTGACCTCAACCCCATCAAACACCTAGAATGGAAATCAAACCAGGCCTTCTCGTCCAACATCAGTGTCTGTCCTCATATATGCTCTTCTGGATGAATGGGCTAAAATTCCCACAGACAGACTCCAAAATCTTGTAGAAAGCTTCCCAGAAAAGTGGAAGCTGATATAGCTGCAAACTCCATATTAATGCCTATGGATTTAGAATGGGATGTCATAAAAGCTCCTGTAGGTGTAAAGTGTAGGTGTCCTAATACTTTTGTCCATATAATGTTTCTTGCGTAATGCATGCTGGGTGTTGTAGTCAAAGACAGACAAAAACACATCGAAAATGGTGAACTCAAACCAATGTGGCTGAGGGATGCAATGCTGCGCTACAGACTATTGCATAACATGACAAATAACATTAAATGCTAGTTTTAGGCTACAATGCCTTTTAAAATTGGTTTGGTTTAAATAAGTTTGGTGTCTTTGAAGTAGCAATCACTCTCATAAAACTACATTTTTGTGCAGGTTTAGTCACCTGAACACATCCAGTTGCAGCTTTTCGTCATGAATGTTGTGATTTACACTATAATCCTGAACTAATTAGCTAATTTGACCTACAGCACCATGAAGTATCAATCAGATAAAGAAACTTACATGAGCAGCTCAAAGTTCAGAGCGACATTTTATAGCACAAAGACTCATAGGTATAAATGCTGCTGCTGATGGTAGTCCAGAGCCTCGAGCTACAGGCTAGTGCCCAGAGACTGTGGCAGCCAAACCGAGGAGTGAATATATAAACACACACTCTTTCTCATTGCTCACAGTGAGCAGCTGCCGCTGTGTCCATGAGCGCTGAGCTGGGCGGCTCTGGCAGCTCGATGGTAATGCAGACGCTGCGGCCTCAGGCTCTCAGTTTATGCCCTGAGGGTTTGGAGGTTTGAATCCCACCACTCAGAACAGAAAAGCACTTAAAGCACCTGAGCAGAAATGAGTGCTGTTCCAGGCATGCTCAAGTACGACCTGCAATCTCACTATTCACGCTCAGGAAATACATATTGTAATAGAATGGCCTTAAAAACGCATGCTACAGTGGATATTATAGGCATTTTAAAACTAAAGAAAAGATTTCTCTAGCTGTCATAAGGTTATTGATTACTAATTACTGTATTTCTTAATTACTGCAGATTATTGAAGTATTGTGCTTTCTGGGAGTAACAGGTCAAGCATATAGGGAAGTGATGAGTACTTTGTGCAGTCTTAAACAGCTCTGAGTATTGTAGTGATGGGGTGGAGCTTGTTAATTTGCTTTTATTTTTTCTTTGACAGATCATTTTATGTGAGTTTCTTTTTTTTGATGTTATTCCTACCACAAAGATATGTTTGAATGCTTTTTACATTTTCCAACCAAGATGGTGGAATGGTTCATGGTTGTTACACGGCACTATCACTCATGGAATGACAGCACCGGTAAGAGAGTTGGATGGCCCAGCATATCAGAGGCTCCATGCACAGATAAAGATGACGAGATGATTGGCACACACTGTTTACATCATGCGAGAGAAAAAAGAACAAAAAATAATGAAAACAAAAGGATTAAAAGAACTCAATGGGCTAGAACAACTTCACTGATAACTGCTATCAATTTTAGGCAGTTATTCTGTTCACAAGGAAAACTAGCTATCCAAGGACTTTAGGTCAGAGCTTAACAAGGCAACAGCTCTGCCTCCTCTCTCTCTCTCTCTGAATGACCCTCCTAGTCCCATGTCACCCCTCTCTTAACCTGGTAGCCCCTCCTACACCTAGTCAGGAAGAAACTACGTCTACGCAAAACAGCAAATGAGTAATCAATTCCAACATGTATATTAATTCATTCATTGCTAGCATTGCTGATGTAGTATATATATATATACATACCTTTATAACAACAGTTTATTAATAACATGCTTTTAACCAAATTTCTCTCTTTTACTGGGCCATGGTGGAATGGTGGATCCTTCCAAGACCTCAGGAAACTGGGTTCACCTGGACTCACTACAGGTAAATATACTTTCAAACAATATAATAATCAATTGCATACATATTTTAGAGGTTTTTGACTATTTACATTGAGGTCAGGTGTATTAAATGCGCTTGGTGATGAGTCAGGTCTAACTGACGTAATCACAATGGCTGATAATTTTGTGTTTCAGTGAACTAATTCACCTTGTAATGTTAAAAATAATAGATATTTGGTTACTGCCTTCTCTGTAGTGGTAATAACTGTTATAAGTGCAATGACTAACAGTTGATGGTCTGATTGACATACAGTTCTATGATGTTGTGGAAAATAGTGTGATTCTCTTTTAACAATGCAACAGTACGAATAAACATTTAAGTAATTGCTGTCAGAAACTACTAGTTTGCATATCATCACTGCCCAAAGAAAACCATGTATCTCCACTTCTGTCCATTTTTATTTTTCTACATCATTTCAACACAACAGCTGTTCTTTATGTAAAATTTCATGATGAATGGACCAACATAAATGGTCTAAAATCACTTGAAATAAAACCATCTTACAATGAATTACTTTGAAAGGTAGGAGTGTTTTTGCCCTCTCCTGTAAAGTTACTAATTTGGAGATACTTGTTTTTCTTACAAGTACATTTTGTTCTCATACAGCCGTAGTTCACAAGCTGTCCATTAGAGTAGTGTAAATAAACAGTAAATTGCTGGAGAATTTTTAAGACTGTAGGATTAGCTTATAAAAGTTTCCAGTTCCTCTAAGTTCCTGAATTCATTAGCATTTCACATACCGTCCCAACTTTTTTTTGTAATTGAGATATAACAATTGTAGTTTTTGCCAGGGGTTTTTTCGCCGTTTAAGATCCATTTTGTGAGGCGAGGCTCAGTGTTGCAGCAGGAACAGAGATCGACCCCTCTGGTGCAGTATTGGCCACTTGTGGAGATTTCACCTCCAACTTTCACCTGACATGAAAGCATGTATCACACCAGCATTGGACGGCTCTCAGATAAAGCACTGAGAATGTCTTTTTAAGAAAATGTCACATTGCAAAATGTAACTGTTTTGATGCACAAATATGTCAACAGTAAACAATAGCAACGTTTACATGCAACCTAATGATCTGTTAATAATCTGACTAATAAAAAAAACACAAGCACTGCTTACTGCTGCTTGTCTCACTCTGACTGGACTCATGTAATGCTGGTTGTCATGGTAATGTCTACACTAAGTGATTCTCTACATATGCGCATAATTTTGGATCGAATTACTTGTACTGTGCATGTAAACAGAGATTTCTATCAGATTGCTGAGTAGAGTGTGCATATAAACACCTCAGTCTCAATCTATAATCAGAATATATTCACTCAGATTGGCAAAAATCTTTGCATGTAAACACAGCTAATGTTTAGAATCCGCTTATTTCATATAAGAGATAATCAGTAGAAAATTACATAACGCTTTTGTGTCATCAGCACAGCTGCATAGTCTAAAGATTTAAAGAAAGCCATGCAAATTTATGTCTGGCAAATGCAGAGAGTTCTATCTTTATAAATATGCATAGTAAACATTATGCAATGAACGAAAGTGGCATTTAGCATCACAGTGACGGTTACTTCATGCAAACACATGCACGAAATGTTCACATTTGGTTTTGTTCATGCTTTGGTTGGAACTGGGCTTGCAGCTGGGGTCAGATCACTTCTAAAAAGTCACGACCAGTACCAAAGCAATAAAATTATCCGTTCAGCTGCTTCAACCATAAGCAGAAGTGTGCATTTAGTACTTGCATTTAGTATAAAAAAATTAAATAAGTAAACATCGGCACGTCTCAAGATTTTGCGCCGTTATTGCTTGTGGCTGTAGCAAATAAATAAATAAATGAATAGAAGGTAGCAATTTTCACAGTGAGGAGGTTTGTGTTATGTTAGGGAATGTGCTATTTGTAGCATAACAACTGGATGTGCCTGAGTATCCAGCAATTATTCTCCTTCCCTGAACAAGCTGCTTTAATTGTCCCTTTTCTGCACGTTTTTATTCCCTCAGTGCACACAGGAGATCCACAGCACTCAAACGCACTCCAGAGGCCATTACACTCCTACAGGAGCCAGCGTATTGTCTCCAAACTCCTTTGATGAGGACAAACACAAACACACATATATTTGGGATCTGATGAGAGATGAGCAGAAGGTATAAAATAGAGCCTATTCACTATTACCTATTCACTATTACCAACAAACTGTGACTATTACAGCTAGGCCTTCAGTTCAGGCAATAAAAGACCAAATTCAGTCAAAAGATGTGAAAAAAACACCTCTGTGATGATGCTAATTTCAGCTAGTGCCTCTGTGGCATTTCTAATAGTATGTCAGTGCTAATCTAATGCTGGTTCATTTGAGTTTTTTGGCTGTTCTAGATCAAACACAGATATTTAAAGCTTGTAAAAGATATTATTTTTGAAGTTTGTAACAGATTCAATATGTGACCTTGAATCTGATAGATAGTTTGTAGCTGTTTTACAGTGCATCTTTCAGCATAGAGCTGCTGCTGTTGTTTTCCATTCCTATCAACTAACTGAACTCTGATTAGACTATATTCCCTGTGACTTTTTTCTCACGAAAGGACTCCCATCCATTCAAACTGAAAACCTGATTGACTGATTCCACTGTCAGTTTCTAAATTTTTTTAGTAATCTTATGTGTAAAATCTTCAGTCCAGCTCCTGAAGTCCTAACCAATGGGAAAGCTTGCTTGGCTGTATCTACCTAATTGTCCTGTTTTTTTGGTTTCCAACCAACCTAACAACGAAATAGGAGACTCACTACAATATTTACAAAGTTTACATACAGAAATCATGAGGATTCTATTAGGTAAAAATTTCAGCCATGTATTTTTAATTTTCAGAGATCATTAGGCCTGCTGTGAAGACCTTGAAGGCCCTGAGGATTCCCTACTGACTATTACATTGCATTAATTGCATTACATCTTTTTGATAAATTTAATGGATAATTATATTTATATAATTGATCATTTATATTTATAATGGCTACACAACTTAACATAATTATAATGACTACACAGTGGATGAAGTGGATTGTGTTATATGCATATTAATTACTAATTTTTGATATTTTTACATTTATTATTGTGTATTTATTGCAACTATGCAGTAGATGAAGTGTGATGAATGATTAATAACTATGCAGTAAGATGTCGTTTGCAAATTTACAGCATACTTCTAATGACTATACACACATATCTTTTAAGCTGCTTATCCTCGTGGGTCGTGGGGGGCGTGCTGGAGACTTTCCCAGTGCTCACTGGGCAGAAAGCAGGAAGCACCCTAGACAGGTTGCCAGTCCATCACAGGGCAGACACCCAGACAGTACACACTCATACCAAGGGGAAATTTAGTATCTCCAGTTTGCCTTTGGACTGTAGGAGGAAACCCACGCAGACATGGGGAGAACATGCGAACTCCACATAGAAAGGACCCTGGTCGACCGGCTGGGGACTCGAACCCAGGCCCTTCTTGCTGTGAGGCAACAGTGTTGGATAATGTGTGATGAGGTCATATTTACTATTACATTGTATAGACAGGTTTCCTGTTTGAAAACATTACTGGCTGTGCCTCTTAGCCTCTTTAGCCAGTCACAAGATTGTAATGTTATTCAACTGTTGTAATTTATGTAGATAGTTTGTAAATTATTGTTGACTCTGTAATAAAATGCCATTTCACAGTTTGATCTGTTTGTGTGTCTTTCATTTGCATATTAATATAACATTATGTATGTAAATGTATCTAACAATAGTTGACTATCAGTATAACGCTGCCAGTGGAACAAAACCTCATGTCTCCATTTTTGTTGTTTTTCAGTTTTTGACGTAATTTGAAAGTACCTGTTGTCTTTTACATTGTGTATAAATTTTATAATAAAGGGTCAAAAGAAATGACCCACAATTATTTGGAAAAATTCTGATTCCACTGACTTACATAAAAAGTAGAATATATTTTGTCCTTCTCCTGTAAAGTTAACATTTTGGAGATATGAGGTTTTGTTCCAACAACAGCGATACATATATTATCAATAAAGTGGGACAAACAGATTCATCGCAGTATGGCTGTTAAAATGTCTACATATGTGTGATGAGGTGGATGAACAGATTTAAAATGATAACATGATATAATAAAGCAATGGAACACGAGAGGGAGTGTGCTATCGTGAAATAACATCACGGCTGTGATTTGGTCGCAGCTGTGATGTTATACGCGATAACACATGACCTCGAGTGTTCTATTGCTTTTATACAACAGTTAAATATATAGTTCCTTAACAAGCAGCTTGTTGCTACGTCAGAGTAATGAGCTCCACTCACTCGCTGCCCAGCCGGCAGTTCGTTCTCCAGCTCCTTACACAGACCAGCTGACAGTTTGGGAATCGGCTGTAGGTCAAATGTAATCCCAAAGTATCCTTTTTCTGTTTTTTCTGCAAAGTAAGAAGTAAAAACCTTCAAATGGCTTGAGCGTCTCCTACAGCTGTCAAAGTCATTGCTTAGCAACGGCGTCTCAGCAGAGTGATACAGTGTATGTGAAAAACCCGAAATAACAGCACGGTTAGAACGCTTTTCAACCAATCAGGTTGCGTGGCCAGAACTAATTGTTGTACAAAGTAATTATGTCTACACAAATGCATGATGAAGTTATATTCACTATTACAATGCAATGCATTTTTTGAAAACTATGCAATATAATGTTAATACAGTGACTGTGTAGTGGGTGACACGTAATGGGTGTATTTATAATGAGTATGCGGTGTAACGTAATTACCATGTATTCAGTGGATGGTGACGTCATGTCGGTTCTTACCCTGCACTAAATTTTTTTTATAATTATAATGTTTTAATAACGACTAAGCATTGTAATGTAATTATAATTTCAGTGGTGAATAAGCATCTTCATGACATATCTGAAATATGATGTCACATTCTCTATTACATTGTATTACTCTATGCTAATTATAAATTTACATAACAAATCATCGCTGTCCAATAAAAAACAAGTATCTCCAAAATATTAACTTTACAGGAGCAGGCAAAAACACTCTTACCTTTCAATGTAAGTCAATGTAAATGTCCATTCATCATGAAATTTTTACACAATGTAAGGGGCAGCTGGTTTGTTGAAATGATGTAAAATCAACAAAAATGGACATACATGGTTTTCATTGGACAGCATCGAAATACAAATGAGCTGCATTACTAGTGTCTGATGTTTGTCTTTTATGTAAGCATGTTCTTTTTGTCTTTTTTGTTGTTTATCAAGATCCTTTTTTTTCTTTATTTCCTTTTAAGGGCTCCATAAAATATAGCCATAACCATAACCATAACCATAACAATAGCCATAACCATAACTAGAGCCATGATGTCTGCTGAATGCTGAGTGTTGACTGAGCTTGTATTTGATTTAAAGGCAGATGGAGGTACCTGGGGACGCAATGACATACAGATTTATATCATTACCTTCTGCCATCACAACAGCATCCTGCAGTCGACACAATCTGTGCAAAATCACTCGGCTATGTGACCCAGGCTGTGGCTCATGATATGACAGGTACATTGGAAAAAGGGATGCATTGAATTTGCTCGGTTCAAATTTGTATGTCATTGGATAAATATATGGAAACATGAACTATATTCCTTGGTAACACTTCAGTATAGGGAGACTGCGCAACAAGCCAACAGCTGGTATCTAATCCTGTCAAGCCAGTAACTCCTTAGTAACTGCCTCCTTATTAACTGTATTAAGCAATAACTAAGATGAATTTTGGATTTTCCACTTGTTTTTGTTTGTGTATTATATATCATAATTTTATACCTGAGCATGGTCTCAAGAAATATAGGTCCAGGTGCTTAATTAAAGTAGTAATGAACAGCCAGGGAATAGCCAGCTACTGGCTTGTTAAGGCTTTATAACAGCATTACAAGGGTTTTATAATATCCCATGTACTAAGTGATGTAGTGCTGTGCAAAATTCAAAGACCACCCATCAACAACTAAATAATCAACAACTAAATATGAAGAAATATAAATTAATTTTTTTCAGTGCTCAGTGAGTGTGCTCTTTTTATTCACTACATTCTTTTCAGTATACTTGCTTTCAGTTTTTCAAAGAAATCTACAGGGATATTGTTCCACACCTCCCAAGTTCAGTCTTAGAAGTTGGTTGCATTTTCTGCTTGGGATTCCTTGAAATCAAATCAAAATTGTTTGATTTCTTCTTTCTTGTCTGTCTCCCTTTTATCGGTAAGGCTTCTTGACAGCCACACATCCTTTCAGACTCATAGTGCTGAGTTGTCTTCTCACACTGGAAGGATGGACAGAAACACCTGTGGATTTTCTTCATATCTGAAGCAGCTTGATTTTCTCCTCTCTCTCAAAGATGAAAGCTTTAAGTGCTGCTTCTGATGGGAGAGTTTTGGTGGTCTACCAGGTCTTGCACAGTTGTTAAGAGTCTCATTTTCTGTGTATGTTTTAATCATTTTTTTCTGAAAACTTCTGTTACTTCATTGTCTTTTTGACTGGAAATGAAATAAATGAATGGTGGTTGGCTTTTACATAGCAATCGCTTATTGAAAGGTTTGTTAGAAGAAGTGGTTCTTCAGTGAGATTGCTCTAAAGAATCATTCTTGGCATCTTTAAATTTGAAAGTGTATGCTTAATGCACTCAGTTTGGTCGTCCAAGTTATAAGTGTAAAATATAAACAGCTGATAAGTCATTTTTTTATTTCTTATGGAGATTAAACACTTGTGAAGGTCCTTCAGCAACCTGGAAATAGCACAAAAATGAACAGTGTCTTATTCTTAAATGATCACTAGAGCAACACTTCACACATGGATATTTCACCCACATGTGTCGGGTGTCATTAGCAGTCTAAGGGTTTTTGGGTGAAGTATGCCTTTAACAGGGTTTTGGTTTGTTTATGCTGCAAACGCTCAGCCCTTCTGTGTGACAGTGCTGCTTTAGCCAATATGCAAATATTCAGCATTGACTAAATGTTTATCTTTCCACTTGCCTCAATGGATTGTGAAATTCATACATATTCATCATTGCTGAATCGCACCTCAGTGTATTCTGTGTGAATCACTTTGTTTGCAGTATGGCGGGACATCAGTAATAATGCAACACGCTAGCAGCCTGATTTATGACAATAAGCTCGAACGTACAAACGCACCTGCAACAAAGAACAGGACAGAGGTAACATGACTGCTGCTACTTTAACCCTTTCATAACTAACCTTCAGAGTGTTTGTCTTTGTACCCTTGGATAATTTGCAAATTTTGTGCAAAGAAGTGCAAAGAAGTTCATGTAACATCTGCATGGAACAAACTTAAACCTGACACAATTCTGCAAATTAGTGCTATCTGTTGTAAGGTTTAAGAGCTTTGACTCATTAGGCCTTGTTCCCAGTTAGGTGTAGACAATTCCAGAGTGTAATAAATGAGCTAAACATTCAAACATCTCAGGATGTTGTACTTACACTCACAACAGCCATGGGCACCTCTAAGCCACTGACTGAGGATCTGAAACTAATTATAACAACTTTATATAAATATAAAATTCTTTATTCTTGGAATTATCACAGTCCAAAATGCTATTAAGAAGTTAAGTTACACAAGATCTGAAAGACTAAGAAGAACCTGCTCTTAGACTGGTCAAATATGCAAAGCAAAACCCCCACATCACTATAAAGGACCTATTGAAAGGTATGGCTGGCACAGGAATAGGGATGCACTGGCCCACAGCGCAGTGTTATTAGACAAATGTCATCTACATGGAAAGGTAATCAGAACTTAACCTTAACAGTGATGTTAAGGAGCTCATCACAAAAGTCAACGCCTGAAGAATGAAACACTACACTTAGATAAGCTAGAGGCACTTAAATCAAGAGCTGTGGTCTAATGAAGCAAACATTTTACTATTTGGACACAGTAACCAAAGGCATGTTTGCAGAAAAAAGAGCAAGATTTGATGAAAAGAACACCTTGCTAACTGTATGCAAGGGAGTGGATCTATTATGCTATGATGTTATGTGGCAGCCAGGGGCACAGGAAATGTTGCAGGGATAGAGGGAAGAAAAGGTTCTACTAAATATCAACAACTCATGAAAGCAACTGTCACAGTGAAGAACCTGAAGAAGAAAAGTGGTTGCAACTAGACAATGATCCAAAACAAACACCAAAATCAACCTTGATTTACTTAAAGGATTTACTTCACCATCCCCAGACTTAAGTCTAAAAAAAACCTAAAACATAGCACAAAAGAAAATTTTTTAAATCCATTTATTTGGACAATAAGTGTGTTCTTGCCATTATATATAACATCATATAACATTGGAATAAATACATACTGCAAAAGTGCAGTAAAAAGTAACAGCATTTACACATTATTTTAAGGAACACATTGGAACTTTACGATCCTGTTCTTTGTTCAGAAAAAAAAAGATTAGACACTTCAAACTGGTTTATCACTATGCATCAAAGTGTACTAATTTTAAGCTCTATTAATACACATTTAAAGGTATTTTATGTGAAAATAACTTATTATTGCAATGTTAGCTGCAATAATTCACAATAAACATTGTTAAAAACTTATTATGGAAATTATTGAGTGTGAATTACCACCTAAATTCACATCTTATTGGTGTATAACTGGTAGCATTTGATTCCTGTAGGTCATGAATAGTGATATGTGACTTCTGGAGTTGATTATTTTAGAGCGAGCAGTGGCAGATAGCAATTAGCAGAAGCTTAGAATGTTACAGCTTCGAATAAGTGCAGTCCCACTGAAGCCAAATGCAAATTCAGAAAATAAACACTCATTACTGAGCAGGTACACCTGTGTTTTTGTATGTGGAGCTGTTAGCTTTAGCTAATGTTGCTTAAATGTCCTCATTTGCAACAGAAACTAGTGTTAGTTTAGCAAAATCACTAAACCACCAGCACTTCTGACTCCTGATGCTGCACTGAGGCAAGTTTAGAAGCAACACGCAAATACTCAAATAATATAGATAAACACTCAAATATGAGCAGAGAATGCGAAGAAATAGCGGTTTTGATGTTATGTCAAAGACGTCTGTGTATCGTGTTGCAGAGATAGCTACTGAAGTTAGCATGCTAATCAGTTAGCACCGGCCTGTCCTGTCTCATAATAGCGAGTAACTGTAGTGTCGAGTCTGCCATCAGTACAAAATTAAAGAAGAAGTAGCGCTGTCAGTCATGTTGAAAGTCCCACCCCAGTTAGACGGTTTATGGAAGGAGGACTCTAACCTCTTGTCAGTCATGTTGAAGGTCCCACACCCAGGTAGACGGTTTTAGGAAGGAGGAGGGCATTTCCTTGTTTCTTATGATAGGGGTGGACATCACAACTTTCTAGTGACATGTTGCCCTTTATTTATTTAGAGTGGGTTGCATTATCTTACATATTGCTCTTTAAATGATGACTTTAGGGGACTTTTGATAAGGATCTTGTGTAATGAACACAAACTCGAGACAAACTGTATTTAAAGAATTTTTACATTTTATTAAATATTTCAAAAAAAAAAATGCTTGAAAAACTACATAAAAACAACAAAAAATATAAGAAATAAAAGTGAAGAGCACAGAAAAATGTAAAAAGAATGTAAAGTATGTAAAAAAGTGTACAGAAGATAAAGAATAAAGAAAATATGGAAATGTGTAAACATGTAAAGAAGTTTTGTAGTGATGCTTTTGGGGCTCTGCTCAGCGTCTCATTCCGTCCGTCATCTTGCTGTTTTTTACATCTTTGTCAGCCTTTTGCTCCATTTTCTTTGGATCTTCATTGCATGAGCCTCTTCCTGAGAGCAAGTGCTGGTTTTAATCAGGTTCTTCTTGTTGCTCGTCTGCTCCTGTGTCTTCGCTGGTGAGTGTACATTAAGAGGGTTGGTCCGTGGTGGATGTAGAGGCTGAGACTGAACTACAGAACAAAACAGCAAAAAATAAAATACAAACTTCTAAATACAAACATCCATTTATTTCATTTAGTCATTCTGGGGCTCATCACATTTGCTTGTATGCTTTCAGAATTTGATCAACAATCAACAAATAAACAAAATATGAAATATTCAGTTATTAAATATACAAACTGACTAAAACTTAAGAGAACATGTTTTTATTAACCTATAGTTGGTAACACTTCAGTATATGCAGACATTATAATGGCTTTATAAAGCGCTTATTAAAGGGAGATAAACTTTTTAAAACTTTATAAGCTTTATGAAGGTTAATTAACATTTCCCAGAGCAAATTTATTTGTGTATCATACACTGTAATCTTTTACATATCATGTTAGTTTTCCATTATGATGCCCAGGTCTACTGGGGCATCAGTGTGGAGGCAGGAGGTCAGAGGATACAGCTACAACACAATGAAGCCGAAGATACAATGGACTCCACTAAGTAAATAGAAATGATACATGAGAATTGTCATGTTTCACGGATAAATGTTCAGTAATTAATAAAATATTTATGACATACCACTCATTTCTGAGAATCTTCTGGCCCATTTCCTCTTCAGCTTCATCAGCAGCAGCTCATAGTCCTGATGTTGAGCATCACCACTGTTCTTAAAGTGGGTGCTCATGGCTTTTGCCTCACTGTCCCCCAGTTTCCTCACAGCGTTTGACACAATGTTGTTCAACAGCAGGTCTAGGAAGAGCAAATCTCAATTATACACCAATTTTCTTTCATTTGACTGTGTGTGATATACATGAGGTGATCAATATTAATACCGCAATTTTGACACCATCAAAATAATTGTGAAATTCTACTTGAATTAACAAAGTGATCATGCAAGACTAATTGATAAACTGATTTTGCTTTTATTGTTAAATACGTTGATTTGTTTTTCTTTCACTCTCACCTTTACACCACACTGTAGTCTCTTGAATCTCCTCTTCAGATGCCTTGCATGCAGCAGTGGTCTTGTAAGCTGGACAAAAAAGCAAATGCTTTGCTTAAAAAAAGAACAAATCTTCTCCATGTAGCATTAATAAATAGAAACAACACATTAAGAACGTGATCTAGTGTCTATAGGCCTGTGTGATGTGTGTGTAAGTGAGGTGTAGTCAATTTCTGCAGGGGAGCCAGAATTTAACACATTTTTTACATAAAGGTGTTCAGCTACATAATGACATTTCATAGATCACAGTAAAACATACTGTGTCCTAAACCACATGGACATGTCTGTGCAACTTTAATAAAGAGCCAGATGTGGTTTGAGCAGGCTGAATGGATTTACAGACATATTTACAGAGAAGATTTGGGTGACTATTGGCTTCTAATGTCTGTTATCAACTTTACCCTCGTAACTCCAGTGCTAAACTAAAGGCGCAAAATTTGACACCAAAAATGTCTTGGCTGATCAGCTACATCTGTTGTAAGTTGAACATTGTGTACATTTGATTTTTTGACCATTTATTCCTTTACAAATGTAGTAATGAGCATCCAGTACCTGTAGTAATTAGATGCCAGAGAATTAACATTACTAAGCAACGATAACTGGGGTCACTTAAACATTTCCAGAGCACTTGCACGCCTCTTTTTGAGCCTTATCAAGCCAGTAGTTGGTAACTAACAAGAAGCTAACTACTACATCATTATGCCATAGTCAGTTAAGCAATTTTATTTGCGTATTCTACATCATAGTAATGAGCAGCCAGTTAATTAGCAGCTGCTATCGCTATAAGGCTTAAGTAGAGCATTAAAAATGCTTTAATTCACTGTAGTTACTGTGTGAGAATTTAGTAATGAACAGCCAGTTATTTAGTAGTTTAGTATTTACATGGTAAGTTAGTTACTAACTATTGCTTGATGAGGCATAACACAGGTGGAATAATGAACTTGTGAAATCTGCAAAATATTATGATGTACACATATAAAAGTGCCCTTGGGAATTCTTAACTCGCTCTGTTTGATGGTTTATAATGTAGCAATTAGCAGCTAGTTAATTACTAACTACTGCCTTGATAAGGCATGATGAGGCTTTAAAAGAGTGATATAATGTCCTCCTGTACAATATAGGCTTATACACGTTAGCAATCCTTATGCCTGATATAATAGGCTAATTTCACATTTTCTAGTTGTCTTACGTTCAAAACTCTTAATGACTCTACATTTCTCACCACTTTTCTCAGTGTCGCTGACATCCGTTGGCCTTTTATCAGAACTGCTACTCAGCTTCTTTAGCTCCTCCCTCTGCCTCAGTCGTTCCCTCCACGTCCTCTTCATACCTACCTGTTTCACCTCCTCTTTCAGGGTGGAGTCCACTGTGGGGTTCAGATGGAGATGCAGGTCTACTTTGGCATCAGTGTGGAGGCAGGAGGTCAGAGGATGGACCAGAGGCCTTCTCACAGCTACAACACAACGAAGCAAAAGATACAATGGACTCCACTAAGTAAAAAGAAACAATACACGAGAAGTTTCACATTTCACGTATAAATGTTCAGTAACTAATGAAGTATTTATGACAAACCACTCATTTCTGAGAATTTTCCGGCCCATTTCCTCTTCATTTTCATCAGCAGCAGCTCATAGTCCTGATGTTGAGCATCACCACTGTTCTTAAAGTAGGTGCTGATGGCTTTCGCCTCCTTGTCCTCCAGTTTCCTCACAGCATTTGCTAGAATTGTGTTCAACAGCAGATCTAGGAGGAGTAAATCTCAATTATACACCAATTTTGTTCATTTGAATGCATGTATTATACA
Organism: Colossoma macropomum; assembly: GCF_904425465.1. Taxonomy (NCBI): domain Eukaryota; kingdom Metazoa; phylum Chordata; class Actinopteri; order Characiformes; family Serrasalmidae; genus Colossoma; species Colossoma macropomum. The sequence continues at coordinate 19,562,005 of NW_023494804.1, read as the reverse complement.
TGAGGTGATCAGTATTAATACTGTAACATTGATGCCATAATAACTGGTGTAATTCTACTTGAATTAACAAAGTGATCATGCAAGACTGACTCTTAAACTGATTTTGCTTTTATTGTTAATTACTTTGAGTTATTTTATTATTTCACCTCACCTTTACACCACACTGTAGTCTCTTGAATTGCCTTGAATTATGCAATTTTAGTTGTGTATTCTACATCACAGTAATGAGCAGCCAGTTAGTTTGCAGCTGCTATCTCTATAAAGCTTAAGTAGAGCATTAAGGATGCTTTGGAAAATGTTTAATGCACTGTTGTTCCTGCCTAATAATATAGTAATGAGCAGCCAATTATTTGAAAGTTATTGACATGGTATGTTAGTTACTACCTTTTAAAAAAGTGTAATAAAAGTGCCCGTGGGAATTCTTAACTCACTATATTTGATACTTTATAATGTAGTAATTAGCAACTAGTTAATTAACAACTACTGCCTTGGTAAGGCATAATTACAAAATGATATAATGTCCTCCTATAGAATACATGCCTATACACAATAGCAATCCTAAACAATGCTATAATAGGCTAATTTCACATTTTCTAGTTGTCTTACGCTCAAAACTCTTAATGACTCTACATTTCTCACCACTTTTCTCAGTGTCGCTGACATCCGTTGGCCTTTTATCAGAACTGCTACTCAGCTTCTTTAGCTCCTCCCTCTGCCTCAGTCGTTCCCTCCACGTCCTCTTCATACCTACCTGTTTTACCTCCTCTTTCAGGGTGGAGTCCACTGTGGGGTTCAGATGGAGATGCAGGTCTACTTTGGCATCAGTGTGGAGGCAGGAGGTCAGAGGATGGACCAGAGGCCTTCTCACAGCTACAACACAATGAAGCAGAAGATACAATGGACTCCACTAAGTAAATAGAAATGGTACATGAGAAGTTTCATGTTTCATGTAAAAATGCTCAGTAATAATATAGTATTTCTGACATACCACTCGTTTCTGAGAATTTTCCGGCCCATTTCTTCTTCATTGTCATGAGCAGTAACTCATAATTCTGATGCTGAGCATCACCACTGCTCTTAAAGTGGGTGCTCGCCTCCTTGTCCTCCAGTTTGCTCAGACTGTTGGCCAATATTGTGTTCAACAGCAGGTCTAGGAGGAGTAAATCTCAATTATACACCAATTTCATTAATTTGAATGCATGTGATATACATGAGGCAATCAGTGTTAATACTGTAATACTGACACCATAATAATTGATGTAATTCTACTTGACAAAGTGATCATGCAAGACTGCTTGACAAACTGATTTTGCTTTTATTATGAATTACTTTTAGTTATTTCATTATTTCATCCTCACCTTTACACCACACTGTAGTCTCTTGAATCTCCTCTTCAGATGCCTTACATGCAGCAGTGGTCTTGAAAACTGGACAGAAAAGTAAATCTTCTGCTTAAAAAAGGAACAAATCTTCACCACGAAGCATTCATAAATAGAAATAACATATGGAGAATGTGATCTAGTGTATATAGGCCTGTTTGATGTGTGTTACAGTGACATGAAGTCTCTGCAGGGGAGCCAGAATTCAGCACAACTTATCTTATACAGAGGTGTTCTGCTACATAATGACATTTTATATATTACAGTAAGTCATACTCTGTCCTAAACCACATTGATAAGTCTGTGTGACTTTAATGAAAACCCAGATGTGGTTTGAGCAGGTTAACTGGGTTTTGGGGACATATTAAAATTTGAGTAATTATTGGTGTTTATTAGTAATGTTAACCTTGTAACTCCAGCACTAAACTAAAGAAGCAAAATTTAGATACTAAAAATGCCTCGGCTGATCGACTACACCTGTAGTAAGTGGAAAATTGTGTACATTTAATTTTTCAATGATTCAGTCCTTTAAAAGTGCAGTAATGAGCATCCAGTAGCTGTTAATTAACATGCTGCTAATTACTACATTACTAAGCAACAATAACTGGGGTGAAGTAAACATTTTCCAGACCACCTGTAATGTTCTTACTGAACCTTATCAAGTCAGTTGTTGGTTATTAACTGGAAGCTAATTACTACATCATTATGCCATAAACATAGTCAATTAAGCATTTTTATTTGTGTATTCTACATCATAGTAATAAGCAAAAGTGCCCTTGGAATTCTTAACTGACTCTATTTGATGCTTTATAATGTAGTAATTAGCAAGATGTTAATTACCAATAACTGCCTTGATAAGGCATGATGAGGCTTGAAAAGAATGATATAACGTCCTCCTATAGAATACATGCCTATACACATTAGCAATCCTAAACAATGCTATAATAGGCTAACTTCACATTTTCTAGCTGTCTTACGCTCAAGACTCTCAATGACTCTACATTTCTCACCACTTTTCTCAGCGTCGCTGACATCCGTCGGCATGATAACAGTACTGCCACTCAGTTTCTTTAGCTCCTCCCTCTGCCTCAGTCGTTCCATCCACTTCCTCTTCAGATCCATCTGTTTCAGCTCATCTTTCAGGGTGAAGTCCACTGTGGAGTTCAGATGGAGATGCAGGACTACTGGGGCATCAGTGTGGAGGCAGGAGGTCAGAGGATGGACCAGAGGCCTCCTCACAGCTACAACACAATGAAGCAGAAGATACAATGGACTTCTCTAAGTAAATAGAGATAATACATCAAGATTTTCATGTTTCATGTAAAAATGCTCAGTAATAATATAGTATTTCTGACATACCACTCGTTTCTGAGAATTTTCCGGCCCATTTCTTCTTCATTGTCATGAGCAGTAACTCATAATTCTGATGCTGAGCATCACCACTGCTCTTAAAGTGGGTGCTCGCCTCCTTGTCCTCCAGTTTGCTCAGACTGTTGGCCAATATTGTGTTCAACAGCAGGTCTAGGAGGAGTAAATCTCAATTATACACCAATTTCATTAATTTGAATGCATGTGATATACATGAGGCAATCAGTGTTAATACTGTAATACTGACACCATAATAATTGATGTAATTCTACTTGACAAAGTGATCATGCAAGACTGCTTGACAAACTGATTTTGCTTTTATTATGAATTACTTTTAGTTATTTCATTATTTCATCCTCACCTTTACACCACACTGTAGTCTCTTGAATCTCCTCTTCAGATGCCTTACATGCAGCAGTGGTCTTGAAAACTGGACAGAAAAGTAAATCTTCTGCTTAAAAAAGGAACAAATCTTCACCACGAAGCATTCATAAATAGAAATAACATATGGAGAATGTGATCTAGTGTATATAGGCCTGTTTGATGTGTGTTACAGTGACATGAAGTCTCTGCAGGGGAGCCAGAATTCAGCACAACTTATCTTATACAGAGGTGTTCTGCTACATAATGACATTTTATATATTACAGTAAGTCATACTCTGTCCTAAACCACATTGATAAGTCTGTGTGACTTTAATGAAAACCCAGATGTGGTTTGAGCAGGTTAACTGGGTTTTGGGGACATATTAAAATTTGAGTAATTATTGGTGTTTATTAGTAATGTTAACCTTGTAACTCCAGCACTAAACTAAAGAAGCAAAATTTAGATACTAAAAATGCCTCGGCTGATCGACTACACCTGTAGTAAGTGGAAAATTGTGTACATTTAATTTTTCAATGATTCAGTCCTTTAAAAGTGCAGTAATGAGCATCCAGTAGCTGTTAATTAACATGCTGCTAATTACTACATTACTAAGCAACAATAACTGGGGTGAAGTAAACATTTTCCAGACCACCTGTAATGTTCTTACTGAACCTTATCAAGTCAGTTGTTGGTTATTAACTGGAAGCTAATTACTACATCATTATGCCATAAACATAGTCAATTAAGCATTTTTATTTGTGTATTCTACATCATAGTAATAAGCAAAAGTGCCCTTGGAATTCTTAACTGACTCTATTTGATGCTTTATAATGTAGTAATTAGCAAGATGTTAATTACCAATAACTGCCTTGATAAGGCATGATGAGGCTTGAAAAGAATGATATAACGTCCTCCTATAGAATACATGCCTATACACATTAGCAATCCTAAACAATGCTATAATAGGCTAACTTCACATTTTCTAGCTGTCTTACGCTCAAGACTCTCAATGACTCTACATTTCTCACCACTTTTCTCAGCGTCGCTGACATCCGTCGGCATGATAACAGTACTGCCACTCAGTTTCTTTAGCTCCTCCCTCTGCCTCAGTCGTTCCATCCACTTCCTCTTCAGATCCATCTGTTTCAGCTCATCTTTCAGGGTGAAGTCCACTGTGGAGTTCAGATGGAGATGCAGGACTACTGGGGCATCAGTGTGGAGGCAGGAGGTCAGAGGATGGACCAGAGGCCTCCTCACAGCTACAACACAATGAAGCAGAAGATACAATGGACTTCTCTAAGTAAATAGAGATAATACATCAAGATTTTCATGTTTCATGTAAAAATGCTCAGTAATAATATAGTATTTCTGACATACCACTCGTTTCTGAGAATTTTCCGGCCCATTTCTTCTTCATTGTCATGAGCAGTAACTCATAATTCTGATGCTGAGCATCACCACTGCTCTTAAAGTCAGTGCTGCTGGCTTTTGCCTCATTGTCCTCCAGTTTGCTCACAGCGTTTGCCAGAATTGTGTTCAACAGCAGGTCTAGGAGGAGTAAATCCCAATTATGCTCTAATTTTGTTCAATGCATGACATGATACGCATCAGCATTAATACTGCAATACTGATATTGGTAAAGAGCCCATATTTTATCTAGTATTTTATTTTTCTCCTTGAAGTCAACTTACAATGACCAAAGTCAGTCAGAACTCATGATTTTTACTTGTTTCTTGTGTAATCCTTGTTTGTTACAGGGTATATGTGCTGATTTTATTAACATGACAGAAACAATGAATTAAATTCTTCACTCTCACCTTTACACCATGCTGTAGTCTGCAGCTCAGATTCACTGGCAGAGTCATCACTGGATTCATCTCTGATACCTAGAATGATATTAGAGTTTATAGCAGCTGTTTTATCCACCATCAAATACTGAATCTGAACTGTGTCTGTTAGTTTCCTTCATGTGTTCCTCTCTGAACTTACCCAGTGGATCTGCTGGGACAGGTTCCTCCACCTGCTCCTCCTTCAGAGACGTCTCCTCATCTTTCAGCTCCTCTGTTACTCTCTCCAGGTCCATCTTCACTTCCTCCACTCTCTCCATACTGATCTCCTCCAACAATAGCTCTTTCTCCACCCCATCTTTCTCCCTCTCTGTCACCTCCTGCTTCTTTTCAACCGTCACCTCTGTTACTGCCACCTCCTCCACTTCTGTCATTTCTTTGTCCTCCACTGGAGCTCCAACAGAGCTGCTACAGTCAGCATCGAGGGATTTCTGCTCATCCATGATGTCATCATGATCTGTGAATCCGGTCATAATGTCCATCAGCAGCTCTGATAGCATAAAAAATAATGTGATTAGGGCTACTTCATTAAAATAAAGTGAAAAATGTATAGAGCAGCCATCTTGAATGCTGAAATTTGACCACAATTTTGTCATTTTTTTACTGATTATAGAACAACATACAGCCTCAGTAACTTCATCATCAAGTGTATTTCACATTATTAGTAATAGCACTATGTTATCCAATATAAATTTTTCTCACTATTATTTTTCATCATCTCTTTGTTGTTGAGATATAAACACCATGCCAACCTACCTAGCAGTACCCTCGAAACCACCTGGAATACACTACAGCAATTAACTGGCAAAACCCTAGTAGATCACTAAAGGCACCATAGTAACCACCAACAAACACCCAAGACTCCATTATAGGTACCATAGAAACTACCTAGCAACAATCTACCAATCATCTGGAACAATCTACTACCTAGAAAGCTATTAGTACCTAATAAAACCCTAACAGCCACTGGGAACACCATACAAACAAGCTAGCAACACCCTAGCAACCATCTGGGATATCAGGGCAACACCTTAGCCACCCACTGAGACACCTTAGCACCTACCTAGCGACACACTACTAAGAAACCTTAACACCATAGAGGCTACCTAGCAATACCCTATTAACGCACTGGGACGCCATAGTAACCACCTACCAAAACCCTAGCAACCACCAGGAACCACACAGAGACCTCCAAGCAACACCTTAACAACCACCAGAAATACTGTAGCAACAGGTTTGCAATACCTGAACAACAGTCTGTTCCCATCAACCACCTGTTCAAGTCCAATGTGTATAATTATGTTTACATCTCAACACTTAAAATATGCAGTAATTTTGAAAATGGTGTAATTCCCCTTTAACCCAATATGGATTGAGACAAGTGTGTCACAGTTTAGGCACTCAGTTAGCACAGTGCTAATTGGTAAAGCTTCCATTACTTTGTCACCTGTTTGTTCCAGTGAAAAACTATAGATGCAAATTACAGATGTCAAACATATTTTGGCTGAATGACATTTGCGGTAAAGGGAAAGCTGGGCAAATTTGGAATCTTTAATTTGAATTACTCAAAATTATATAGGATTAGCAGAAAGTAAAAGTGATTTGTTCTTTTTATTCTTAGTCATAATTTACCTTCAATCCATTTTCTAACCAGCTCAATGTCAATGGCAGCATCACCACTGGATTCATCTCTGAAACCTGAAGGATGTTTGAGGGAATAATGGCTGTTTTATCCACCACTAAATACTGATTATAAACTGTGTCCGTTAGTTTTCTTCATGTGTTCCTGTCTGAACTTACCCAGTGGATCTGCTGGGACAGGTTCCTCCACCTGCTCCTTCTTCAGAGACGTCTCCTCATCTTTCAGCTCCTCAGTTACTGCCACCTCCTCCACTTCCTTCTTTTCTTCCTCCTCCTTTTCAGCTTTTGTCTGTTTCACCTCCACCTGCTTCTCAGACTGCTCCTCCAGTTTTCCCCTCTTCATTCCTCTCTTCTTTTTCTTCTCTTTCTTAACACGCTTTCCTTTTTTAAGTTGTTGCTCTTCGCTTGGTTCATCGTCCACAATTCGTGGCCGAAAAAAGCAGCAGAGCAGCATTTTGGCTGTTGTTTGTTTCGATGCTCAGCAGCAAAATGGCTGAAATCTGTGTTTTTCGGAACTCTCACTCAGTGTCAGAGTTCCGTCAGGTGCCTGTGACATCACTGAGTTTCACTGATGTCATAATAGTCCATTTTGATAACAGAAAAAATGTGCCCATGTTTATAAATAAGATGAAATGACTTTGTAGCCCAAAAAAACTGTTCAAATGATTTGATACTGAGCAAAAAAATGAGAGCAAACATAAGATATTGAAAATTAAGAGTGCCTGTCAGTGTGACACTTTATACTAAAGGAAACCATGTATTGGAGTTTTATTAAGGCCTTGTTCTTTTTCCATTAAACCTCATTTTATACACTTCTTATTAGTTTATTTGCAGTTTTACCCATTTTACTCATTATATTCTGTATTAGAACAAAGTTGGTCATCTGTCATGTGAAAATCACTACTTGCATTATTAGTTGTAATAATGCACAATAAACAATACACTGTTCAAACCTTGTAATGCAAGTTATTGAGCATGAATTATCACCTAAATGTACATCATATTAGTGTATAGTTGGCAGCATTTCATCCCTGAGACTAGTGTTATGTGACTTCTGGAGTTCATTACTTCAGAGCTAATGTGAGTATAATAAGTCACTAAAATGCAATAAACAAGTTTTCATTATGTCATTTATTCTCCTATAGTCTAATGTAACCATTATGTTTGTTTCTTTTTAGTAGCTCAAAACATGGACGCTTTTAGTATTTAAGCTTCAGCCCATTTTAACAACTAAATGTGGATAAAACTGAACTGTACACACTTATAAAGTTAGCTCTTCAAGGTTTCTTTAGCAAAGAAAATGCTTCTATATAGAACTATTTCACCATGGAATGAACTATTTAAGTATGCATGGTTCTTTGAGTGTTCATGGTTTTATTTAGAGTCATTGTCTTTACTCAAAAACCCCTGAAGAACTTTATAACCTTCAGACCCTTATAGCCCTATAAACCTTCAGAGTAGGCCTAATGATTTTGGCAACCAAGAAATAACATCTGTCATTTATAGTTTATTTTATTTTTTTTTGGGTAGAATAATGCTTACAGTTAAACTCTGCTGCATTTTACAATACTATTTTTATTTCATTGTATGTTTAGGATGGATACAGGGTTAGTTCTTCAAACACGCAGTAGACAACTGTCCAATAAGCAATTGTCTTTTTTGGTGGTATCTAGGTAGATAGAGCTGAAGTGTAGCTCTTTTACTGGTTAGGTAAACCAGTATTTGTACTTGCTTTTAAATTATATAACTATCAAAAGCAAAAGATATTATAGAAAATATGTTAATTTTGATGAATACTTTCTGTTCAGGAGACTTAGCTACAGACATGAACCGTTAATGTCTGCAGCCACAGAGCCCCCCTAACAGAAAGTATTCATCAAAATAACTGCAACTGTTAGTTAATGTCCATGAACGTATTAAACAAAATTCATTATACATAAAACACTATATTCGTTTTACCATTATCTTCCATCTTCAACTGCAATGATTTTTTCCAAATAAATATATAAATAAAATAAAAAAATAACCAACAATAGTTTCATTGCAGTATGATATCTGATTAACACTGACTTTAAAACTAAGAACTTTTGTAGGTAAAATCATAAATAGAGTACTTTTACTGTAACTCAAATCATATTTTATACAGAGAATTTCTAATTTTACTCAAGTTCAGTGGTTTTGTACTTTGTTCACTCCTGGTGAGAAGCTCCTGTAGCTGCAGTGTGGTGGGAGGGAGGGGCCTAGAAGTGAGGAAAAAGAGACACTGAAGCAGAACTTTAGTAAAATTAATATTGTAAACTTTAGTTGTATAAGAAAAACTCCAGAGAAGTAAAAAAGGTAGCTGAGAAAGCACATCTGCTGCAGTTGAGTTCAAACGAGTTCAGACATCCTCACCAGTCAGAATTGTAGTAATTTTAAAATAAAAATTTTAAAATGAAATTTAAAATTAAAAGCATGGGCACAATCTTTATGGGCACCTTCCCACCTTAGAGTATTTTCGTTCCAAGAAGAGCACACATTTGGTCAACCTTTAAAGCAGTGACATGGATAGAAGAGAGAACAAAGATTTCACAAAAAGTAGTCTGAACAGGATTTTAAGTCACTTAGCATTCAGTTACCAAATCACAGCTCACTTAAAATAATAACTTATTGTTTTAACAGTAAGTGCAGAGGGAGAGAAGAGAGAACATGGCGGAATGTAGTGACAGAGATTCAGAGATATTTCAGCCTTCTATGAAGACCAAGTCTGACGTTTGGTCATGTTTTGGGTTTTATAAAGATGCAGAAGGAAAGTTAATTGAAGATGACCACCCTGTCTGCAGAACAGGCCGAAAGAAAATAGCGGCGAAAGGGGGCAACACATCAAACCTTACGAGTCATCTTCGCGACCACCACCTGCTACTTTTTAGAGAATGCAAGGTTAACTTTAACGGAGAAGTCTGTGGGGACTTCGAAATAGAAGAAATGTCACGGTTTGTGTGGTTTAACTTATGTTTATGGTTCGTTAATAATATAAAATGAAGCTTTTAGCGTCAGAAAAAAAGAAAAACAATCGGTGAATCAACTGTGAATCGAAACTAAAGCTTTTAACACATATTTCTGTGGAGCAGAGTCTCCAAAATGAGCTCTGAGGTAACAGTCACACAAGCTCCGGAACGAGACGCTGCAGAGGTTCAATCTGCACAGCTCCCCTTTCTCGCTTGCAGTGTTTACTTTCTGAGAAGAGAATAACTGTCTCAAATCACTCGTGTCCCCTACATAGTGCGCTACTGTTTAAACAAACACGATCATCATTAACAAGCAGTTGAGTGTTAAATAGGGAATTTGTAACCTGTTGTTAATGTTGATTATAGATGACTTAGTCGAACATTTCATGTACTCTTTGGGTGAAGGATTTGCTATTTCATGATCTACGAAGTGCACTACATAGGGAAGATAGTGTGCTTTGAGACGGGACCTCGCGCGAGTAAACGCTGTGTGCCGCTTTTAGGAAAAGCAGAGTTTCAGAGATTAAACTTCAGGAGTGTTTCTGCCGCAGCTCAGATGCATGTTAATTTTAAGTTATGTTTTAGTTTTAAATGCTTTTAGAGAAGCAGCTCCACAGGTGGAGACACACTGTGTGAGTTCTACACTGTCTGCAGCTCACAGCGCGGTCATGCAATTCCTCTGTGATTTTGGCTGTTTTTCCTGGTGCACTGTATTGATTAGGGGTTCAGCGCCACAACGGCACAATAATGCTGCAGTTGCAGTTCGGACAGAAATCCCCCGAGTGCAGCACTTCTTAGAAGTAGTAATTTTCCATTAGACCCACCTCAGAGTTGGTCGAGATTTAATTCTCTATGCAGGGAAATCCCCAGTTATTGTAATTACTACTACTACTACTACTACTACTAATAATAATAATAATAATACAGCAGTAATAATAATAATAATTTACAACAGTAATAATAATAATAATAATAGTAATGGTGAAACGAATTTCAGTTTGTGTATCAGTATTTACTTATTTATTTATTTATTTTACTTTTCAACGCATTTGAACAATATCGCGATAATATCGATAATCGTGATAATTCTGGCCATGATAATCGTGATATGAAATTTTAATATCGTTCCATCTCTATATATATATATATATATATATATATATATATATATATAGCTATATAACAACCCCGGACATCACAAAAGCTGGTTAGTTTCTCCTTTTCTGTCCCTCCAACACCTGTCACTCATAATGTCTTGCTCGGATTTGAGCCTTTATTCGTCGTGGGTTAGCATGAGTTAGCCGGAAGTGAGCCGGTCTTCCATCAGAGCTATTAACTTAGCCTGCTAACGTTAGCTAAGCTTGCGCACACAGGTTAGCTAACCTAGCTATATTAGAATATAAATTCGACACCGCTCCAAGGTCAAATTGAGTTCTTTTTTACTTTTTTCTTATTTTGTCAGAGCAAACATTCATCTAAAAGAGGTGACTCGCTAGTCTTGCTACCACAGCAGATAACAGCGAGCTAACTGACTCTTAGCAAGTGATGCTCATTTTCGTTTTGACACATAAAGAGTTCAACGCTTACAAATCATAGGATTAGGTTTGAGTAAAACTAACTCTGACTGAAAAATTGTTGGTACGTCAAATAAAACAAGCATTTACTTACCAGACGCGTTTTGAAGCCTCCCGAAGTTTCCAGAAGCTGCTCTAAGCGCGCGCTTCCCGCCTCTGCTTCTCGACTCCGACCTCAGTACGGGTAGAATCTGCCTCAATATGGGTGTGATATAAATCGCCCTCAATATAGGTGGAATCTGCTTCAGTACGAGTAGAATCTGCCCTTTGGACGCTACTGGACCAGTTTGCTCAACAGCAGACCCGCCCGGGTACTGGAACTCACGGAAAAAGTTACATCAACTTGAAATTTTCAGTGGATGCAGCGTGACTGCTATGAGACAGTCATAAACTCAGTATAGGTTGTTGAGTCTGTTAAATCATCATGAGAAAGTTGAGCCAACTGTTGGGCCCACTTTTTTTAATTAGCCTAACATTTAGTGAGTTGGATTTTTTGCAGTGTTTGGTTTTTCAATAATTTACATGCATAAACTACAATCTATATACAGTTTAGATTGTAGTCTGAGCATCTCTGATAAAACTGTGTTGTTGATTTTCTAACTGTACGTCACTTATTCTACAGACACGTGTACTTCTGCACATTATAAAGCATAATTACTGTTTATTTCCTTAATTTAACATTGCAAAAAAAGTGACATGCAAAACTAATGGCACTTTAAATACATTATATGTGTGTGTGTGTGTGAGTGTGTGTCTCAATGTGAAGCCAAATGTCATATTTAACTTTACACCTGTAAAGGATTTGTTCTCATATTCACATATTCACACATCAACAATATATTATTTTACAAATTATGTCCAAACGTCTACATAAAACTGTGTCCTGTGCCATTTTCCAGTCTTTGGCCAAGATGAGTTTGGCTGCCATAGTGAAACAACTCCTAATATTTGGATCATGTGTTAATTTAGGGGGACTCATGAGCCCCATTCTCAAAACAATCGTAATTCTATTTTATCCCCAAAACTGAAATGAAATGTTTGCGTTTGAACATTAAAGTCATGAGATCCCACAATAGCAAAAACATGACAGAAGGAATGTGCATTTTCTAAGTTTGTAAATGTGTAAAGGTGCCGCCTGTCTTAGCTCATATTTATTATGGCCATGTTGATCCACAAACTATAACTCATTATTGATTCAATGTCTGTTTTTCAACCTAAACATCATGTTCATTTCTTCAATCAACATTCAACATTGACTGTATGTTGTTTTTTCATCTTCAACCAAATGCAACAAAACCAACCAACATTCAATGTTGAATCATGAATCCAAGAGGACAGAAATTAATAAAAAACATGTCCACCTTATTCTAATTGTTTATTTTTGCTTATAATAACCAATAGAAGAATCACCATCAAAATTATTATCCTTTCAGCTCACAGACACTCCAGACTAACAATTTCTGAAAAGGTATCTGAGGTGCAACTTGTTTATAAGATCTCTATAAGCAAAAACTTACAAAGGCACTTGATAAATTTTTAATCAGAAATGACCCAAATTCATAAAGATATCAAATTTCTGTTAGCATTTACATGTCAAACAATGGCATATCTGAGTAGCCCAGGGTCTCCTGAAAATAACAACATATGGCAAGTGTGACTGCCACATGTAAATACTTCATAATTGCAATTGTAACTGTAATTGTAGTTCTAAGGGTTAATGAGACTGGAGAACACAGAACCTCTGCAGATCCTTCAGATTCTGAGGTCCACAGTGTAGACTCTCATAATTAGCTCATCCTACAGGTTTTCTATGGGATTCAGGTCAGGGGACTGAGGTGGCCACGGCAAAACCTTCTTTCTGTGGTCAGTGAACCGTTTTTGTGTTGATTCTGAGGCCTGCTTTGGATCAGTGTCCTGCTGGAAAATCCAAACTATGGCCCAGTTCAAGGTTCCTGGTTGAGGCAGTCAGGTTTTATTTCTGCTGGTACTTAAAGGAGTCTGTGATGCCATGTCGGGCCACCGGAAACATGGTGGACAGCGAACATTTGCCCCACTACTTTCCAAAGTACTGGGCGACGCCCCACTACTTTTTGAGTTCAAGACATACAAAAACTCAGCTTTCCCTAAACTGCAAGGAGCGCTAACCAGCACAGAGACAGACAGAGCCAATCAGAATCTCCATTTCAGCGATTTCAGACCTGCTGTGGTCGGCGCGGACCTGTACAACTTTTTCTTCTGTTTGGTTTTGATATGCAACTCCACCCAAATTCAGGCAGAACCAAACAGCTGAACAGAGCAGGTTTTTCCACTGCACATTTTCACTGTACTTTCTGGACAATCTGCTGATTTAACATTTCACTCTTCACAAACCATCATTTCCTTTCAGTACTGCGAGCTGCTGTAAATAATGAGAGAAGCAATAAAATAATGATGCAATAGATTTTGGCACATGGATTGCCAAAATCCATGTATTTGGCCAATCATCAGTGACCTGATTGGTAAAACTGAACCTGTTATACACACAGACAATAAGCATCTCTATGTTCTGTTTTTCTGTTTTCATGGTGGTGAATGTGAGAGCAACAGAGCACTGTCATTACCTCAAAACTTCTGATCAATAACCAAACACTCATGTGTGTAATTTAGTCCATTTTAGCTTTTGCAGATCACCATCGGAACCAAAGGAAAGACATACAATATCACAAAGAACTAACTGTGGTGGTCTTTAGAAAAAGAACGGGATATGAAAACAGCCTGATGTTTTTCAGAGATGTTAGCTGATAAATAAATACTGCTATCTGAAGCTGCAGCTACTGAAGCTGTAAAAGTACTTTCCCCAAAACAACTTGAGTAGAAATACAAATTAAGCAGGTCGAAAATCTACTTAAGTACTGAGTACTGCAGTGAAACTTCTACACATCCAGCATTTATCAGCATAGGAACTGAAGATTGTGCAGCTGTGTTCTTTTCTTTTTGGGATTCTTTTGAAAATATAAAGCTCTGCAGTCAGAGACCTAATGAATCACAAAGCAGTACAAATATTGCCACCATCAAAACAAACTGAACATACACAAAAAAGGAATTAGTATCTAAATATGAATGACTAAAACGTAACAGAGTAAAATGATTCTTTTACTCACTTTAGTATTAAAAGTAATATGATTTGAAAACACTCAGGAGAGTAAAAGTCCATTGACATTTTACTAAGTACATGTACTTGAGTAAATGTAACTAGTTACTATCCACCTCTGAGTAGGTTTATAAAGAAACGTCCTTAGCATGACAGGAAAGGCAGTTTTAGTCAGTGGCCTAAATATATTTTGTCACTCAGACACTTGTTTTAAACAGTATGTTTTGCCCCACCACTTTTGGAGGTGTGGCGCCACCCCTCATACCATGTATCTGAATAAACTGTCCAGGGACTTTGGAAGTAAAACAGCCCCACAGTAACACAGATCCACCACCATACTTCACTGTTGGGATGGAGTACTTTTCTGCATGGATATCTTTGTGGCTACACCAAACTCACCTCCAGGGTTTTATTGCCACAATCTTCTATTTTTTTTTAAAGCCCTACTTAAAAATTCCAGGAAAATCTGGCAACCTGTAGGACAGGGGTGTCCAACCTTATCCACAAAGGGCAGGTGTGGCTGCAGGTTTTCACTCCAAACAAGCTGAAGCTCACCTGATTCTACTTGTTTAATGAGTTGGTCTTAGTCTTCAAACAGTTCATCAGGTGACCTCCTGCAGCCATACCGGCCCTCTGCGGATAAGATTGGACAGCCCTGCTGTAGGAGCTTGAATTTGTTGGTTCTTGACAGCAAAGGCTTTCTTTTGGCAGCCGCACCCATAAAAAACAACAAAAAAAATTAACCGTTATTTTGTTCATACAGGCGGTTTTGATTGTGGTTTAGAAGACGGTCTGCACCAAGACCTAACTAATTTCTGCAATTCCCATCTGTTGGAGATTCTCTGTCCGCTTCAGCCGTCCTCCACACTGTGCGTGGGGTCAAGATAGACATATGTCCACTTCCCAGCAGATTCTTAACTGTTACGACCTGTCTAGGGGTTTGAGATGATCATAACATAAAAAAAGACAAAAGAGAGCCAGCTGACGTTTAAACAGGTCAAATCGTGTTATTTTCTTTTTATGCTGCTCTTTTGTGTACACGACACAGGAGACCGTCAGAGTGGGCATGCGCCAAAACAATAAACATAACCAGCCTAGCTAGAGATGTTAGAGAACTAACTTACCTATATAAACATAAAGAAACAAAAGTACAGTCAGTCTTTCCTAACTCCCTTACTATACCAAAAACAGGAGAAAACAAGGTCAAAATGGCACCCACTCCTACAACCTGGTCGGCATAAGAGTGAACATTTACAGAGACAGATCATGAGCTTACAGTTTAACTGCAGAGATAACTGGGTAGGAAACAAGAGGTAAAGCTAAGCTATTTCATTTGGGAGGAGAGTAGACAATCGCTAGCAATAAAACAAACAAGCTGAGCTGCGGTTCGGAACTAAAAACGCTCGCCGCAAGCCGCCATGGAGGAAAGCCTCGATGACATCCGGCGCAGCCGTCGAAGATATACTCCATGCAATTTCAGCCAGCCAATCAGATGCAATTTCGTTACGGGACTCCAGCCAATCACACGCACAAGTGGGCGGGTTCCTAATAAGCGAGAGTATGAGAGAGAGAGAGAGAGAGAGAGAGAGAGAGAGAAAGAAAGGGAAGCAAGCAAAACAACATATGTCCTATGG
This sequence comes from Colossoma macropomum, assembly GCF_904425465.1. NCBI lineage: Eukaryota > Metazoa > Chordata > Actinopteri > Characiformes > Serrasalmidae > Colossoma > Colossoma macropomum. Next base: position 19,546,081 of record NW_023494804.1, on the reverse strand, counting down.
ACGTAACATTAACATCTCCAGTTGGTTTGAACTTCTTAATTATTGCTCTGATAGTTGAGACTTGTTTAGCTATTTTCTTGTAGCCATTTCCTGATTTGTGCAGCTCAACAACCTTTTGTTGTACATCATTGCTCTTTTCTCTAGTCTTTCTCAGAGTGATTGGTGACTGAGGGAATTTGGCCTGCGTTTCATCTTATATAAATTCCCCAGTAAAACAAGACATCATAGCTGACCATGGAAGTGTTCCTAATCACTTTAAAACCTAAAATATGAATGAGAAAATGTATTAGTTAGATTTCAGTCTTATATAATCGTGGCATGCAAACATTTAAGAAATATATTTATGTCATGAAAAGTTCATTTGTTATTCATTACATAGAGGATAGATCTTTACTAATATTTGTAATGACATATCAACAGGATAAGTAATTAAGAACATGTTTTACAGATGTTTTTGCTCGTTATCACCAGGGGTGCTAATATTTCTGTATTTTGTTCTATTGTTTTTCTATTGAAAAGTAGTTAATACAACATCTTCAAGGAACAAACTTAAACCTGACACATTTCTGCAGATTTTAATGCACAATTATCATTTCCTCACTGTATTTAATATATTGACAAAAATGTGCGTAGGTTTTGGCACCCACTAGTGCAGTTTGTTGTAAGGTTGTAGGGTCTCAGAGGTTTGACTCATTAGGCCTTTATCACAGTGAGGTGAACACAATTCCAGAGCATAGAAAATTATGTGACCCTTCAAACCTCTCAGGATGTTGTGCTCATTCTCACAGCTGCCATGAGCTCCTCTAAGCCTCTGACTGAGGATCTGAAACTAAACATAAACCTAAATGTTTATTCAACAGGTTGAGTCACTTTACATGTTCCCCTTTTAAATGATGACTTTAAGGGAACTTTTAATACAGATCTTATGTAATGAACACAAACTGGAGACAAATTATATTTAAAGAATTCTTAAACATTTATTAACTATTTTACAGAAAAGGCTTAAAATGCTAAACTATAAACTAAACAATCTATAAAGAAGAAAAGTAAAAAGTACAAAAAAAGTGTAAAAAAGATAAAGAACAAAGAAGATAAAGAATAAAGTGTAAACGTGTAAAAAAGAATGTGTAAATGTGTAAAGAGTGTTTTTTTTAGTGATGCGTATTGGTAGGGGTCTGTTCAACGTCTCATTCTGTCCATCATCCTGCTGTTTTATACATCTTTTTCAGCCTTTTGCTCCATTTTTTCCGGATCTTCATTACGTGAGCCTCTTCCTGAGAGCAAGTGCGCGTTTTAATCAGGTGCTTCTTGCTGCTCGTCTGCTCCTGTGCCTTCTTGGTGGATGTACATTGACGGGGGTGGTCCGAGGTGGGTGTAGAGGCTGAGTCTGAACTACAGAACAAAACAGTAAAGAAGACATTAAAAATACTAAATACAAAGAGATGCATTTATTAATTTGCCTAAACCGGTGATCAGTATTCAGGCATTCTGGTGCTCATCACATCTGCTTGTATCCTTTCACAATCTGATCAAAAATCAACAAATAAACAAAATATCAGATATTTAGATACTATTTTAAATAAGAAACTGACTAAAACTTAAGATAAGAGAACATGTTTTTATTAACATATAGTTGGTAACACCTTAGAATATGCAGACAATATATTCGCTTTATTAAGAGCTTATTAAAGTTTACCAAGGCAGAAGATGGTAATTAAAGGCTGTTCATAACTACATTATCAAACATGAACTATGTTTAATTAACATTTCACAGAGCAAATTTATTTCTGTATTAGACTGTAATCTTTTACACATCATGCTAGTTGTCCATCATGATGCCCATATTAAGCTTTATTAAGCCAATAGCTGTGAATTAACTGGTGCTCATTACTGCTGTAGTAAGCAGTAAGTAGAGTGAATGAAACATTTTCCAGAGCACTTGTAATGCTGCAATTAAGCTTATAGAGCCGGTAGTGCTTTAGCTGGCTGGCCATTACTATGAAGAATACCAAAATAAAATGAAAAAAAGCTTAATTCTCCACAGTTACTGCTTAATAAGTAGAACATAGAAGCCATTTAATTCCCAACTACTACCTTGATAAAGCATAATAAGAGTGTCCAGGGTCATTGTCCTCCTACACTGAAGTGTTACTGTAATTTTTTTTCTCAGTTTGGGATAAAAGTTGTTAACAATATTGCCTAATTTATATTAGCAATGAATGCTTATAAAAATCCTACCAAGTCAGTAGTAACTGGCTGTTGATCACTACTTTAATGAGCATTTATTTGTGTATTCTGCATTGTAGTAAAGCACAGACAGTTAAATTAACAGCTACTGTCTAGAAAATGCTTAATTAAAGCATGAAGGAAGATTTTGAAAATATTTAATTCACTGTACTTACTGTTTAATAATATATTAATAAGCACCAGGTAATTAGCAGTTTACTGGACGAGTAGGTTAGTTCCTAACTATACATTAGATAAGGCTTAACAAGGGCATAATAATGGACATGAAAAACATTGTGTAACAGATTATTTAATTGTGTGACTATTAGCTTCTAGTTTTTGTTAGCAACCTTAATTCCTTAATAGTAGAAGTCCTGCATTTTAAGTCAGAATGACAAGTTAGACATGGAGTTTTGGGTGCACTGTTGTTGTACTGTAACGACCATAAATGTTTCAAAGTGAAATCAGGTAACATTGTTAACAATATAGGTTTATATTCATTCAAAGTAGAATAATTAAAAATCCTTAAGTGTAGTACGCTAAACAAAATTTATGTTTTGTAGTTAGACTAACACTCAACACTCTCAATGACTTACCACTTTTCTCAGTGTGACTATTATCAGAACTGCCGCTCAGTTTCTTTAGCTCCTCCCTCTGCCTGAGTCTTTCCATCCACTGCCTCTTCATATCCATCTGCTTCAGTTCATCTTTCAGGGTGGAGTCCACTGTGGAGTTCAGATGGAGATGCAGGACTACTGGGGCATCAGTGTGGAGGCAGGAGGTCAGAGAATGGACCAGAGGCCTTCTCACAGCTACAACACAACGAAGCAGAAGACACAATGCACTCCACTAAGTAAATAGAATTAAAACATATGAGAATTTTCACGTTTCACGTATAAATGTTCAGTAATTAATGAAGTATTTATGACAAACCACTAATTTCTGAGAATTTTCCGGCCCATTTTCTCTTCATTTTCATCAGCAGTAACTCATAATCCTGATGTTGAGCATCGCCACTGTTCTTAAGGTGGGTGCTGATGGCTTTCGCCTCCTTGTCCTCCAGTTTGCACACAGCGTTTGCCAGAATGTTGTTCAACAGCAGGTCTAGGAGGAGTAAATCTCAATTATACACCATTTTCATTCATTTGAATGTGTGTGATATACATGAGGTGATTAATAAAAATACTGTAATTTTGACACCATCAAAATAATTGTGAAATTCTACTTAAACTAATTAAGTGATCATGCAAGCAGTAGTAGCTGCTATTACTATAAGGCTTAAGTAGAGCATTAAAAATGCCTACATTCACTGTAGTTACTGTGTGAGAATTTAGTAATGAGCAGCCAGTTATTTGGCAGTTATTGAAATGGTAAGTTAGTTACTAACTATTGGCGTGATGAGGCATAATAAAGGGGTAATAATGAACTTGTAAAAAGTGCAAAAGATTATGATGTACACAGATAAAAGTGCCCTTGGGAATTCTTAACTCACTCTGTTTGATGGTTCATAATGTAGAAATTAGCAGCTAGTTAACTACTAACTACTGCCTTGATAAGGCATGATGAGGCTTTAAAAGAGTGATGTAATGTCCTCCTGTACAATATAGGCTTATACACATTAGCATTCCTTAAGCTTGATAAAATAGGCTAAATTTCCCATTTTCTAGCTGTGTAATGCTAAAGACCCTCATTGACTCTATATTTCTCACCACTTTTCTCAGTGTTGCTGACATTCGTCAGCCTGTTATCAGTACTGTCAGTCAGCTTCTTTAGCTCCTCCCTCTGCTTCAGTCGTTCCATCCACTTCCTTTTCATATCCATGTGTTTCACTTCATCTTTCAGGGTGGAGTCCACTATGGAGTTCAGATGGAGATGCAGGACTACTGGGGCATCAGTGTGGAGGCAGGAGGTCAGAGGATGGACCAGAGCTCTACTCACAGCTACAACACAACGAAGCAGATGATACAATGGACTCCACTAAGTAAATAGAAATAATACATGAGAAGTTTCATGTTTCACATAAAAATGTTCAGAAATAAATATAGTATTTATGATATACCACTCATTTCTGAGAATCTTCCGGCCCATTTCCTCTTCATTTTCATCAGCAGTAACGCATAGTCCTGATGTTGAGCATCACCACTGTTCTTAAAGTGGGTGCTCATGGCTTTCGCCTCCTTGTCCTCCAGTTTGCTCATAGCATTCGCCAGAATCATGTTCAACAGCAGATCTTGAAGGAGTAAATCTCAATTATACACCAATATTGATCATTTGAATGCATGTGATATACATGAGGTGATCAGTATTAATACTGCAATACTGACACCATCAATATATTGTGAAACTCTGTTGAAATTAAAAAAGTGTGCATACAAGACTCAGTACATGATTCATATACTAATTATTCCTACAATGTTAAATATGTCCAGTTGTTTTTTTCTTTCATCCTCACCTTTACACCACACTGTAGTCCCTTGAATCTCCTCTTCAGATGCCTTACATGCAGCAGGGGTATTGCAAGCTGGACAGAAAAGTACACGTTTTGCTTAAAAATGAACAAAACTTCTCCATGTAGCATTAATAAATAGAAACAACACATTAAGAACGTGATCTAGTGTCTATAGGCCTGTGTGATGTGTGTGTAAGTGAGATGAAGTCAAATTCTGCAGGGGAGCCAGAATTTAACACATTTTTTACATAAAGGTGTTCAGCTACATAATGACATTTCATAGATCACAGTAAAACATACTGTGTCCTAAACCACATAGACAAGTATTTGTGACCCAGATGTGGTTTGAGCAGGTTAACTGAGTTTTGGGGACATATTTATGGGACAAATTTCAGTGGTTATTGACTTTGTGTTTGTCAGCAATGTTAGCCTCGTAACTCCAGCACTAAACTAAAAAAGCAAATATAGACATCAAACATGCCTCAGCTGATCGACTACACCTGTAGTAAATTGAAAATTGTGTATATTTCATTTTTCAGTGATTCTCAGTCTTTTAAAAGTGCAGTAATGAGCATCCAGTAGCTGTTAATTAACTGGCTGCTAATTACTACATTACCGAGCAACAATAACTGGGGTGAAGTAAACATTTTCCAGACCACCTGTAATGATCTCATTGAACCTTATCAAGTCAGTTGTTGGTTATTAACTGGAAGCTAATTACGACATAATTGTGTCATAAATATAGTCGATTAAGCAATTTTATTTGAGTATTTTACATTTTAGTAATGGGCAACCAGTTAATTAGCAGCTGCTACTGCTATAAGGCTTAATATTAAAAATGCTTTAATTCTCTGTAGTTACCTTTAAGAATTTAGTAATGAGCAGCCAGTTATATGGTAGTTATTGACATGGTAAATTAGTTACTAACTATTGGCTTGATGAGGCATAATAAAGATGGAATAACGAACTTGTAAAAAGTGCAAAAGATTATGATGTACACAAATAAAAGTGCCCTTGAGTAAACTTAACTAACTCTATTTAATGCTTTATAATGTAGAAATTAGCAGCTAGTTAATTAACGACTACTGCCTTGAAAAGGTATGATGAGGCTTTCAAAGGGTGTTATAATGTCCTCCTATACAATACATGCCTATACACATTAGCAATTCTTAAGAATGCTATAATAAGCTAATTTCCCATTTTCTAGCTGTGTAATGCTAAAGACTCTCAACACATTTCTCACCACTTTTCTCAGTGTCGCTGACATCTGTCGGCCTGTTATCAGAACTGTCACTCAGTTTCTTTAGCTCCGCCCTCTGCCTCAGTCGTTCCATCCACTTCCTCTTCATATCCATGTGTTTCAGCTTCCTCTTTCAGAGTGGAGTCCACTGTGGGGTTTAGAAGGACATGCAGGTCTACTGTGGCATCAGTGTGGAGGCAGGAGGTCAGAGGATGGACCAGAGGCCTTCTCACAGCTACAACACAATGAAGCAGAAGACACAATGCACTCCACTAAGTAAATAGAAATGATACATGAGAAGTTTTCACGTTCACGTATAAATGCTCAGTAATAATAAGTATTTATGATATACCACTCATTTCTGAGAATTTTCCGGCCCATTTTCCTCTTTAGTTCGTCATCAGCAGCTCATAATCCTGATGTTGAGCATCACCACTGTTCTTAAAGTGGGTGCTCATGGCTTTCGCCTCCTTGTCCTCCAGTTTCCTCACAGCGTTTGCCAGAATGTTGTTCAACAGCAGGTCTAGGAGGAGTAAATCTCAATTATACACCATTTTCATTCATTTGAATGTGTGTGATATACATGAGGTGATTAATAAAAATACTGTAATTTTGACACCATCAAAATAATTGTGAAATTCTACTTAAACTAATTAAGTGATCATGCAAGTAGTAGTAGCTGCTATTACTATAAGGCTTAAGTAGAGCATTAAAAATGCCTACATTCACTGTAGTTACTGTGTGAGAATTTAGTAATGAGCAGCCAGTTATTTGGCAGTTATTGAAATGGTAAGTTAGTTACTAACTATTGGCGTGATGAGGCATAATAAAGGGGTAATAATGAACTTGTAAAAAGTGCAAAAGATTATGATGTACACAGATAAAAGTGCCCTTGGGAATTCTTAACTCACTCTGTTTGATGGTTCATAATGTAGTAATTAGCAGCTAGTTAACTACTAACTACTGCCTTGATAAGGCATGATGAGGCTTTAAAAGAGTGATATAATGTCCTCCTGTACAATATAGGCTTATACACATTAGCATTCCTTAAGCTTGATAAAATAGGCTAAATTTCACATTTTCTAGCTGTGTAATGCTAAAGACCCTCATTGACTCTATATTTCTCACCACTTTTCTCAGGGTTGCTGACATTCGTCAGCCTGTTATCAGTACTGTCAGTCAGCTTCTTTAGCTCCTCCCTCTGCTTCAGTCGTTCCATCCACTTCCTTTTCATATCCATGTGTTTCACTTCATCTTTCAGGGTGGAGTCCACTATGGAGTTCAGATGGAGATGCAGGACTACTGGGGCATCAGTGTGGAGGCAGGAGGTCAGAGGATGGACCAGAGCTCTACTCACAGCTACAACACAACGAAGCAGATGATACAATGGACTCCACTAAGTAAATAGAAATAATACATGAGAAGTTTCATGTTTCACATAAAAATGTTCAGAAATAAATATAGTATTTATGATATACCACTCATTTCTGAGAATCTTCCGGCCCATTTCCTCTTCATTTTCATCAGCAGTAACGCATAGTCCTGATGTTGAGCATCACCACTGTTCTTAAAGTGGGTGCTCATGGCTTTCGCCTCCTTGTCCTCCAGTTTGCTCATAGCATTCGCCAGAATCATGTTCAGCAGCAGATCTTGAAGGAGTAAATCTCAATTATACACCAATATTGATCATTTGAATGCATGTGATATACATGAGGTGATCAGTATTAATACTGCAATACTGACACCATCAATATATTGTGAAACTCTGTTGAAATTAAAAAAGTGTGCATACAAGACTCAGTACATGATTCATATACTAATTATTCCTACAATGTTAAATATGTCCAGTTGTTTTTTTCTTTCATCCTCACCTTTACACCACACTGTAGTCCCTTGAATCTCCTCTTCAGATGCCTTACATGCAGCAGGGGTATTGCAAGCTGGACAGAAAAGTACACGTTTTGCTTAAAAATGAACAAAACTTCTCCATGTAGCATTAATAAATAGAAACAACACATTAAGAACGTGATCTAGTGTCTATAGGCCTGTGTGATGTGTGTGTAAGTGAGATGAAGTCAAATTCTGCAGGGGAGCCAGAATTTAACACATTTTTTACATAAAGGTGTTCAGCTACATAATGACATTTCATAGATCACAGTAAAACATACTGTGTCCTAAACCACATAGACAAGTATTTGTGACCCAGATGTGGTTTGAGCAGGTTAACTGAGTTTTGGGGACATATTTATGGGACAAATTTCAGTGGTTATTGACTTTGTGTTTGTCAGCAATGTTAGCCTCGTAACTCCAGCACTAAACTAAAAAAGCAAATATAGACATCAAACATGCCTCAGCTGATCGACTACACCTGTAGTAAATTGAAAATTGTGTATATTTCATTTTTCAGTGATTCTCAGTCTTTTAAAAGTGCAGTAATGAGCATCCAGTAGCTGTTAATTAACTGGCTGCTAATTACTACATTACCGAGCAACAATAACTGGGGTGAAGTAAACATTTTCCAGACCACCTGTAATGATCTCATTGAACCTTATCAAGTCAGTTGTTGGTTATTAACTGGAAGCTAATTACGACATAATTGTGTCATAAATATAGTCGATTAAGCAATTTTATTTGAGTATTTTACATTTTAGTAATGGGCAACCAGTTAATTAGCAGCTGCTACTGCTATAAGGCTTAATATTAAAAATGCTTTAATTCTCTGTAGTTACCTTTAAGAATTTAGTAATGAGCAGCCAGTTATATGGTAGTTATTGACATGGTAAATTAGTTACTAACTATTGGCTTGATGAGGCATAATAAAGATGGAATAACGAACTTGTAAAAAGTGCAAAAGATTATGATGTACACAAATAAAAGTGCCCTTGAGTAAACTTAACTAACTCTATTTAATGCTTTATAATGTAGAAATTAGCAGCTAGTTAATTAACGACTACTGCCTTGAAAAGGTATGATGAGGCTTTCAAAGGGTGTTATAATGTCCTCCTATACAATACATGCCTATACACATTAGCAATTCTTAAGAATGCTATAATAAGCTAATTTCCCATTTTCTAGCTGTGTAATGCTAAAGACTCTCAACACATTTCTCACCACTTTTCTCAGTGTCGCTGACATCTGTCGGCCTGTTATCAGAACTGTCACTCAGTTTCTTTAGCTCCGCCCTCTGCCTCAGTCGTTTCATCCACTTCCTCTTCATATCCATGTGTTTCACTTCATCTTTCAGGGTGGAGTCCACTGTGGAGTTCAGATGGAGATGCAGGACTACTGGGGCATCAGTGTGGAGGCAGGAGGTCAGAGAATGGACCAGAGGCCTTCTCACAGCTACAACACAACGAAGCAGAAGACACAATGCACTCCACTAAGTAAATAGAATTAAAACATATGAGAATTTTCACGTTTCACGTATAAATGTTCAGTAATTAATGAAGTATTTATGACAAACCACTAATTTCTGAGAATTTTCCGGCCCATTTTCTCTTCATTTTCATCAGCAGTAACTCATAATCCTGATGTTGAGCATCGCCACTGTTCTTAAGGTGGGTGCTGATGGCTTTCGCCTCCTTGTCCTCCAGTTTCCTCACAGCGTTTGCCAGAATGTTGTTCAACAGCAGGTCTAGGAGGAGTAAATCTCAATTATACACCATTTTCATTCATTTGAATGTGTGTGATATACATGAGGTGATTAATAAAAATACTGTAATTTTGACACCATCAAAATAATTGTGAAATTCTACTTAAACTAATTAAGTGATCATGCAAGTAGTAGTAGCTGCTATTACTATAAGGCTTAAGTAGAGCATTAAAAATGCCTACATTCACTGTAGTTACTGTGTGAGAATTTAGTAATGAGCAGCCAGTTATTTGGCAGTTATTGAAATGGTAAGTTAGTTACTAACTATTGGCGTGATGAGGCATAATAAAGGGGTAATAATGAACTTGTAAAAAGTGCAAAAGATTATGATGTACACAGATAAAAGTGCCCTTGGGAATTCTTAACTCACTCTGTTTGATGGTTCATAATGTAGTAATTAGCAGCTAGTTAACTACTAGCTACTGCCTTGATAAGGCATGATGAGGCTTTAAAAGAGTGATATAATGTCCTCCTGTACAATATAGGCTTATACACATTAGCATTCCTTAAGCTTGATAAAATAGGCTAAATTTCACATTTTCTAGCTGTGTAATGCTAAAGACCCTCATTGACTCTATATTTCTCACCACTTTTCTCAGGGTTGCTGACATTCGTCAGCCTGTTATCAGTACTGTCAGTCAGCTTCTTTAGCTCCTCCCTCTGCTTCAGTCGTTCCATCCACTTCCTTTTCATATCCATGTGTTTCACTTCATCTTTCAGGGTGGAGTCCACTATGGAGTTCAGATGGAGATGCAGGACTACTGGGGCATCAGTGTGGAGGCAGGAGGTCAGAGGATGGACCAGAGCTCTACTCACAGCTACAACACAACGAAGCAGATGATACAATGGACTCCACTAAGTAAATAGAAATAATACATGAGAAGTTTCATGTTTCACATAAAAATGTTCAGAAATAAATATAGTATTTATGATATACCACTCATTTCTGAGAATCTTCCGGCCCATTTCCTCTTCATTTTCATCAGCAGTAACGCATAGTCCTGATGTTGAGCATCACCACTGTTCTTAAAGTGGGTGCTCATGGCTTTCGCCTCCTTGTCCTCCAGTTTGCTCATAGCATTCGCCAGAATCATGTTCAACAGCAGATCTTGAAGGAGTAAATCTCAATTATACACCAATATTGATCATTTGAATGCATGTGATATACATGAGGTGATCAGTATTAATACTGCAATACTGACACCATCAATATATTGTGAAACTCTGTTGAAATTAAAAAAGTGTGCATACAAGACTCAGTACATGATTCATATACTAATTATTCCTACAATGTTAAATATGTCCAGTTGTTTTTTTCTTTCATCCTCACCTTTACACCACACTGTAGTCCCTTGAATCTCCTCTTCAGATGCCTTACATGCAGCAGGGGTATTGCAAGCTGGACAGAAAAGTACACGTTTTGCTTAAAAATGAACAAAACTTCTCCATGTAGCATTAATAAATAGAAACAACACATTAAGAACGTGATCTAGTGTCTATAGGCCTGTGTGATGTGTGTGTAAGTGAGATGAAGTCAAATTCTGCAGGGGAGCCAGAATTTAACACATTTTTTACATAAAGGTGTTCAGCTACATAATGACATTTCATAGATCACAGTAAAACATACTGTGTCCTAAACCACATAGACAAGTATTTGTGACCCAGATGTGGTTTGAGCAGGTTAACTGAGTTTTGGGGACATATTTATGGGACAAATTTCAGTGGTTATTGACTTTGTGTTTGTCAGCAATGTTAGCCTCGTAACTCCAGCACTAAACTAAAAAAGCAAATATAGACATCAAACATGCCTCAGCTGATCGACTACACCTGTAGTAAATTGAAAATTGTGTATATTTCATTTTTCAGTGATTCTCAGTCTTTTAAAAGTGCAGTAATGAGCATCCAGTAGCTGTTAATTAACTGGCTGCTAATTACTACATTACCGAGCAACAATAACTGGGGTGAAGTAAACATTTTCCAGACCACCTGTAATGATCTCATTGAACCTTATCAAGTCAGTTGTTGGTTATTAACTGGAAGCTAATTACGACATAATTGTGTCATAAATATAGTCGATTAAGCAATTTTATTTGAGTATTTTACATTTTAGTAATGGGCAACCAGTTAATTAGCAGCTGCTACTGCTATAAGGCTTAATATTAAAAATGCTTTAATTCTCTGTAGTTACCTTTAAGAATTTAGTAATGAGCAGCCAGTTATATGGTAGTTATTGACATGGTAAATTAGTTACTAACTATTGGCTTGATGAGGCATAATAAAGATGGAATAACGAACTTGTAAAAAGTGCAAAAGATTATGATGTACACAAATAAAAGTGCCCTTGAGTAAACTTAACTAACTCTATTTAATGCTTTATAATGTAGAAATTAGCAGCTAGTTAATTAACGACTACTGCCTTGAAAAGGTATGATGAGGCTTTCAAAGGGTGTTATAATGTCCTCCTATACAATACATGCCTATACACATTAGCAATTCTTAAGAATGCTATAATAAGCTAATTTCCCATTTTCTAGCTGTGTAATGCTAAAGACTCTCAACACATTTCTCACCACTTTTCTCAGTGTCGCTGACATCTGTCGGCCTGTTATCAGAACTGTCACTCAGTTTCTTTAGCTCCGCCCTCTGCCTCAGTCGTTTCATCCACTTCCTCTTCATATCCATGTGTTTCACTTCATCTTTCAGGGTGGAGTCCACTGTGGAGTTCAGATGGAGATGCAGGACTACTGGGGCATCAGTGTGGAGGCAGGAGGTCAGAGAATGGACCAGAGGCCTTCTCACAGCTACAACACAACGAAGCAGAAGACACAATGCACTCCACTAAGTAAATAGAATTAAAACATATGAGAATTTTCACGTTTCACGTATAAATGTTCAGTAATTAATGAAGTATTTATGACAAACCACTAATTTCTGAGAATTTTCCGGCCCATTTTCTCTTCATTTTCATCAGCAGTAACTCATAATCCTGATGTTGAGCATCGCCACTGTTCTTAAGGTGGGTGCTGATGGCTTTCGCCTCCTTGTCCTCCAGTTTCCTCACAGCGTTTGCCAGAATGTTGTTCAACAGCAGGTCTAGGAGGAGTAAATCTCAATTATACACCATTTTCATTCATTTGAATGTGTGTGATATACATGAGGTGATTAATAAAAATACTGTAATTTTGACACCATCAAAATAATTGTGAAATTCTACTTAAACTAATTAAGTGATCATGCAAGTAGTAGTAGCTGCTATTACTATAAGGCTTAAGTAGAGCATTAAAAATGCCTACATTCACTGTAGTTACTGTGTGAGAATTTAGTAATGAGCAGCCAGTTATTTGGCAGTTATTGAAATGGTAAGTTAGTTACTAACTATTGGCGTGATGAGGCATAATAAAGGGGTAATAATGAACTTGTAAAAAGTGCAAAAGATTATGATGTACACAGATAAAAGTGCCCTTGGGAATTCTTAACTCACTCTGTTTGATGGTTCATAATGTAGTAATTAGCAGCTAGTTAACTACTAGCTACTGCCTTGATAAGGCATGATGAGGCTTTAAAAGAGTGATGTAATGTCCTCCTGTACAATATAGGCTTATACACATTAGCATTCCTTAAGCTTGATAAAATAGGCTAAATTTCACATTTTCTAGCTGTGTAATGCTAAAGACCCTCATTGACTCTATATTTCTCACCACTTTTCTCAGGGTTGCTGACATTCGTCAGCCTGTTATCAGTACTGTCAGTCAGCTTCTTTAGCTCCTCCCTCTGCTTCAGTCGTTCCATCCACTTCCTTTTCATATCCATGTGTTTCACTTCATCTTTCAGGGTGGAGTCCACTATGGAGTTCAGATGGAGATGCAGGACTACTGGGGCATCAGTGTGGAGGCAGGAGGTCAGAGGATGGACCAGAGCTCTACTCACAGCTACAACACAACGAAGCAGATGATACAATGGACTCCACTAAGTAAATAGAAATAATACATGAGAAGTTTCATGTTTCACATAAAAATGTTCAGAAATAAATATAGTATTTATGATATACCACTCATTTCTGAGAATCTTCCGGCCCATTTCCTCTTCATTTTCATCAGCAGTAACGCATAGTCCTGATGTTGAGCATCACCACTGTTCTTAAAGTGGGTGCTCATGGCTTTCGCCTCCTTGTCCTCCAGTTTGCTCATAGCATTCGCCAGAATCATGTTCAACAGCAGATCTTGAAGGAGTAAATCTCAATTATACACCAATATTGATCATTTGAATGCATGTGATATACATGAGGTGATCAGTATTAATACTGCAATACTGACACCATCAATATATTGTGAAACTCTGTTGAAATTAAAAAAGTGTGCATACAAGACTCAGTACATGATTCATATACTAATTATTCCTACAATGTTAAATATGTCCAGTTGTTTTTTTCTTTCATCCTCACCTTTACACCACACTGTAGTCCCTTGAATCTCCTCTTCAGATGCCTTACATGCAGCAGGGGTATTGCAAGCTGGACAGAAAAGTACACGTTTTGCTTAAAAATGAACAAAACTTCTCCATGTAGCATTAATAAATAGAAACAACACATTAAGAACGTGATCTAGTGTCTATAGGCCTGTGTGATGTGTGTGTAAGTGAGATGAAGTCAAATTCTGCAGGGGAGCCAGAATTTAACACATTTTTTACATAAAGGTGTTCAGCTACATAATGACATTTCATAGATCACAGTAAAACATACTGTGTCCTAAACCACATAGACAAGTATTTGTGACCCAGATGTGGTTTGAGCAGGTTAACTGAGTTTTGGGGACATATTTATGGGACAAATTTCAGTGGTTATTGACTTTGTGTTTGTCAGCAATGTTAGCCTCGTAACTCCAGCACTAAACTAAAAAAGCAAATATAGACATCAAACATGCCTCAGCTGATCGACTACACCTGTAGTAAATTGAAAATTGTGTATATTTCATTTTTCAGTGATTCTCAGTCTTTTAAAAGTGCAGTAATGAGCATCCAGTAGCTGTTAATTAACTGGCTGCTAATTACTACATTACCGAGCAACAATAACTGGGGTGAAGTAAACATTTTCCAGACCACCTGTAATGATCTCATTGAACCTTATCAAGTCAGTTGTTGGTTATTAACTGGAAGCTAATTACGACATAATTGTGTCATAAATATAGTCGATTAAGCAATTTTATTTGAGTATTTTACATTTTAGTAATGGGCAACCAGTTAATTAGCAGCTGCTACTGCTATAAGGCTTAATATTAAAAATGCTTTAATTCTCTGTAGTTACCTTTAAGAATTTAGTAATGAGCAGCCAGTTATATGGTAGTTATTGACATGGTAAATTAGTTACTAACTATTGGCTTGATGAGGCATAATAAAGATGGAATAACGAACTTGTAAAAAGTGCAAAAGATTATGATGTACACAAATAAAAGTGCCCTTGAGTAAACTTAACTAACTCTATTTAATGCTTTATAATGTAGAAATTAGCAGCTAGTTAATTAACGACTACTGCCTTGAAAAGGTATGATGAGGCTTTCAAAGGGTGTTATAATGTCCTCCTATACAATACATGCCTATACACATTAGCAATTCTTAAGAATGCTATAATAAGCTAATTTCCCATTTTCTAGCTGTGTAATGCTAAAGACTCTCAACACATTTCTCACCACTTTTCTCAGTGTCGCTGACATCTGTCGGCCTGTTATCAGAACTGTCACTCAGTTTCTTTAGCTCCGCCCTCTGCCTCAGTCGTTTCATCCACTTCCTCTTCATATCCATGTGTTTCACTTCATCTTTCAGGGTGGAGTCCACTGTGGAGTTCAGATGGAGATGCAGGACTACTGGGGCATCAGTGTGGAGGCAGGAGGTCAGAGAATGGACCAGAGGCCTTCTCACAGCTACAACACAACGAAGCAGAAGACACAATGCACTCCACTAAGTAAATAGAATTAAAACATATGAGAATTTTCACGTTTCACGTATAAATGTTCAGTAATTAATGAAGTATTTATGACAAACCACTAATTTCTGAGAATTTTCCGGCCCATTTTCTCTT
The DNA here is from genome assembly GCF_904425465.1 of Colossoma macropomum. Lineage (NCBI taxonomy): Eukaryota > Metazoa > Chordata > Actinopteri > Characiformes > Serrasalmidae > Colossoma > Colossoma macropomum. Next base: position 19,530,444 of record NW_023494804.1, on the reverse strand, counting down.
CATTTTCATCAGCAGTAACTCATAATCCTGATGTTGAGCATCGCCACTGTTCTTAAGGTGGGTGCTCATGGCTTTCGCCTCCTTGTCCTCCAGTTTCCTCACAGCGTTTGCCAGAATGTTGTTCAACAGCAGGTCTAGGAGGAGTAAATCTCAATTATACACCATTTTCATTCATTTGAATGTGTGTGATATACATGAGGTGATTAATAAAAATACTGTAATTTTGACACCATCAAAATAATTGTGAAATTCTACTTAAACTAATTAAGTGATCATGCAAGTAGTAGTAGCTGCTATTACTATAAGGCTTAAGTAGAGCATTAAAAATGCCTACATTCACTGTAGTTACTGTGTGAGAATTTAGTAATGAGCAGCCAGTTATTTGGCAGTTATTGAAATGGTAAGTTAGTTACTAACTATTGGCGTGATGAGGCATAATAAAGGGGTAATAATGAACTTGTAAAAAGTGCAAAAGATTATGATGTACACAGATAAAAGTGCCCTTGGGAATTCTTAACTCACTCTGTTTGATGGTTCATAATGTAGTAATTAGCAGCTAGTTAACTACTAGCTACTGCCTTGATAAGGCATGATGAGGCTTTAAAAGAGTGATGTAATGTCCTCCTGTACAATATAGGCTTATACACATTAGCATTCCTTAAGCTTGATAAAATAGGCTAAATTTCACATTTTCTAGCTGTGTAATGCTAAAGACCCTCATTGACTCTATATTTCTCACCACTTTTCTCAGTGTTGCTGACATTCGTCAGCCTGTTATCAGTACTGTCAGTCAGCTTCTTTAGCTCCTCCCTCTGCTTCAGTCGTTCCATCCACTTCCTTTTCATATCCATGTGTTTCACTTCATCTTTCAGGGTGGAGTCCACTATGGAGTTCAGATGGAGATGCAGGACTACTGGGGCATCAGTGTGGAGGCAGGAGGTCAGAGGATGGACCAGAGCTCTACTCACAGCTACAACACAACGAAGCAGATGATACAATGGACTCCACTAAGTAAATAGAAATAATACATGAGAAGTTTCATGTTTCACATAAAAATGTTCAGAAATAAATATAGTATTTATGATATACCACTCATTTCTGAGAATCTTCCGGCCCATTTCCTCTTCATTTTCATCAGCAGTAACGCATAGTCCTGATGTTGAGCATCACCACTGTTCTTAAAGTGGGTGCTCATGGCTTTCGCCTCCTTGTCCTCCAGTTTGCTCATAGCATTCGCCAGAATCATGTTCAACAGCAGATCTTGAAGGAGTAAATCTCAATTATTCACCAATATTGATCATTTGAATGCATGTGATATACATGAGGTGATCAGTATTAATACTGCAATACTGACACCATCAATATATTGTGAAACTCTGTTGAAATTAAAAAAGTGTGCATACAAGACTCAGTACATGATTCATATACTAATTATTCCTACAATGTTAAATATGTCCAGTTGTTTTTTTCTTTCATCCTCACCTTTACACCACACTGTAGTCCCTTGAATCTCCTCTTCAGATGCCTTACATGCAGCAGGGGTATTGCAAGCTGGACAGAAAAGTACACGTTTTGCTTAAAAATGAACAAAACTTCTCCATGTAGCATTAATAAATAGAAACAACACATTAAGAACGTGATCTAGTGTCTATAGGCCTGTGTGATGTGTGTGTAAGTGAGATGAAGTCAAATTCTGCAGGGGAGCCAGAATTTAACACATTTTTTACATAAAGGTGTTCAGCTACATAATGACATTTCATAGATCACAGTAAAACATACTGTGTCCTAAACCACATAGACAAGTATTTGTGACCCAGATGTGGTTTGAGCAGGTTAACTGAGTTTTGGGGACATATTTATGGGACAAATTTCAGTGGTTATTGACTTTGTGTTTGTCAGCAATGTTAGCCTCGTAACTCCAGCACTAAACTAAAAAAGCAAATATAGACATCAAACATGCCTCAGCTGATCGACTACACCTGTAGTAAATTGAAAATTGTGTATATTTCATTTTTCAGTGATTCTCAGTCTTTTAAAAGTGCAGTAATGAGCATCCAGTAGCTGTTAATTAACTGGCTGCTAATTACTACATTACCGAGCAACAATAACTGGGGTGAAGTAAACATTTTCCAGACCACCTGTAATGATCTCATTGAACCTTATCAAGTCAGTTGTTGGTTATTAACTGGAAGCTAATTACGACATAATTGTGTCATAAATATAGTCGATTAAGCAATTTTATTTGAGTATTTTACATTTTAGTAATGGGCAACCAGTTAATTAGCAGCTGCTACTGCTATAAGGCTTAATATTAAAAATGCTTTAATTCTCTGTAGTTACCTTTAAGAATTTAGTAATGAGCAGCCAGTTATATGGTAGTTATTGACATGGTAAATTAGTTACTAACTATTGGCTTGATGAGGCATAATAAAGACGGAATAACGAACTTGTAAAAAGTGCAAAAGATTATGATGTACACAAATAAAAGTGCCCTTGAGTAAACTTAACTAACTCTATTTAATGCTTTATAATGTAGAAATTAGCAGCTAGTTAATTAACGACTACTGCCTTGAAAAGGTATGATGAGGCTTTCAAAGGGTGTTATAATGTCCTCCTATACAATACATGCCTATACACATTAGCAATTCTTAAGAATGCTATAATAAGCTAATTTCCCATTTTCTAGCTGTGTAATGCTAAAGACTCTCAACACATTTCTCACCACTTTTCTCAGTGTCGCTGACATCTGTCGGCCTGTTATCAGAACTGTCACTCAGTTTCTTTAGCTCCGCCCTCTGCCTCAGTCGTTTCATCCACTTCCTCTTCATATCCATGTGTTTCACTTCATCTTTCAGGGTGGAGTCCACTGTGGAGTTCAGATGGAGATGCAGGACTACTGGGGCATCAGTGTGGAGGCAGGAGGTCAGAGAATGGACCAGAGGCCTTCTCACAGCTACAACACAACGAAGCAGAAGACACAATGCACTCCACTAAGTAAATAGAATTAAAACATATGAGAATTTTCACGTTTCACGTATAAATGTTCAGTAATTAATGAAGTATTTATGACAAACCACTAATTTCTGAGAATTTTCCGGCCCATTTTCTCTTCATTTTCATCAGCAGTAACTCATAATCCTGATGTTGAGCATCGCCACTGTTCTTAAGGTGGGTGCTGATGGCTTTCGCCTCCTTGTCCTCCAGTTTGCACACAGCGTTTGCCAGAATGTTGTTCAACAGCAGGTCTAGGAGGAGTAAATCTCAATTATACACCATTTTCATTCATTTGAATGTGTGTGATATACATGAGGTGATTAATAAAAATACTGTAATTTTGACACCATCAAAATAATTGTGAAATTCTACTTAAACTAATTAAGTGATCATGCAAGTAGTAGTAGCTGCTATTACTATAAGGCTTAAGTAGAGCATTAAAAATGCCTACATTCACTGTAGTTACTGTGTGAGAATTTAGTAATGAGCAGCCAGTTATTTGGTAGTTATTGAAATGGTAAGTTAGTTACTAACTATTGGCGTGATGAGGCATAATAAAGGGGTAATAATGAACTTGTAAAAAGTGCAAAAGATTATGATGTACACAGATAAAAGTGCCCTTGGGAATTCTTAACTCACTCTGTTTGATGGTTCATAATGTAGTAATTAGCAGCTAGTTAACTACTAGCTACTGCCTTGATAAGGCATGATGAGGCTTTAAAAGAGTGATATAATGTCCTCCTGTACAATATAGGCTTATACACATTAGCATTCCTTAAGCTTGATAAAATAGGCTAAATTTCCCATTTTCTAGCTGTGTAATGCTAAAGACCCTCATTGACTCTATATTTCTCACCACTTTTCTCAGTGTTGCTGACATTCGTCAGCCTGTTATCAGTACTGTCAGTCAGCTTCTTTAGCTCCTCCCTCTGCTTCAGTCGTTCCATCCACTTCCTTTTCATATCCATGTGTTTCACTTCATCTTTCAGGGTGGAGTCCACTATGGAGTTCAGATGGAGATGCAGGACTACTGGGGCATCAGTGTGGAGGCAGGAGGTCAGAGGATGGACCAGAGCTCTACTCACAGCTACAACACAACGAAGCAGATGATACAATGGACTCCACTAAGTAAATAGAAATAATACATGAGAAGTTTCATGTTTCACATAAAAATGTTCAGAAATAAATATAGTATTTATGATATACCACTCATTTCTGAGAATCTTCCGGCCCATTTCCTCTTCATTTTCATCAGCAGTAACGCATAGTCCTGATGTTGAGCATCACCACTGTTCTTAAAGTGGGTGCTCATGGCTTTCGCCTCCTTGTCCTCCAGTTTGCTCATAGCATTCGCCAGAATCATGTTCAACAGCAGATCTTGAAGGAGTAAATCTCAATTATTCACCAATATTGATCATTTGAATGCATGTGATATACATGAGGTGATCAGTATTAATACTGCAATACTGACACCATCAATATATTGTGAAACTCTGTTGAAATTAAAAAAGTGTGCATACAAGACTCAGTACATGATTCATATACTAATTATTCCTACAATGTTAAATATGTCCAGTTGTTTTTTTCTTTCATCCTCACCTTTACACCACACTGTAGTCTCTTGAATCTCCTCTTCAGATGCCTTACATGCAGCAGGGGTATTGCAAGCTGGACAGAAAAGTACACGTTTTGCTTAAAAATGAACAAAACTTCTCCATGTAGCATTAATAAATAGAAACAACACATTAAGAACGTGATCTAGTGTCTATAGGCCTGTGTGATGTGTGTGTAAGTGAGATGAAGTCAAATTCTGCAGGGGAGCCAGAATTTAACACATTTTTTACATAAAGGTGTTCAGCTACATAATGACATTTCATAGATCACAGTAAAACATACTGTGTCCTAAACCACATAGACAAGTATTTGTGACCCAGATGTGGTTTGAGCAGGTTAACTGAGTTTTGGGGACATATTTATGGGACAAATTTCAGTGGTTATTGACTTTGTGTTTGTCAGCAATGTTAGCCTCGTAACTCCAGCACTAAACTAAAAAAGCAAATATAGACATCAAACATGTCTCAGCTGATCGACTACACCTGTAGTAAGTGGAAAATTGTGTATATTTCATTTTTCAGTGATTCTCAGTCTTTTAAAAGTGCAGTAATGAGCATCCAGTAGCTGTTAATTAACTGGCTGCTAATTACTACATTACCGAGCAACAATAACTGGGGTGAAGTAAACATTTTCCAGACCACCTGTAATGATCTCATTGAACCTTATCAAGTCAGTTGTTGGTTATTAACTGGAAGCTAATTACGACATAATTGTGTCATAAATATAGTCGATTAAGCAATTTTATTTGAGTATTTTACATTTTAGTAATGGGCAACCAGTTAATTAGCAGCTGCTACTGCTATAAGGCTTAATATTAAAAATGCTTTAATTCTCTGTAGTTACCTTTAAGAATTTAGTAATGAGCAGCCAGTTATATGATAGTTATTGAAATGGTAAGTTAGTTACTAACTATTGGCTTGATGAGGCATAATAAAGATGGAATAACGAACTTGTAAAAAGTGCAAAAGATTATGATGTACACAAATAAAAGTCCTTGAGTAAACTTAACTAACTCTATTTAATGCTTTATAATGTAGAAATTAGCAGCTAGTTAATTAACGACTACTGCCTTGAAAAGGTATGATGAGGCTTTCAAAGGGTGTTATAATGTCCTCCTATACAATACATGCCTATACACATTAGCAATTCTTAAGAATGCTATAATAAGCTAATTTCCCATTTTCTAGCTGTGTAATGCTAAAGACTCTCAACACATTTCTCACCACTTTTCTCAGTGTCGCTGACATCTGTCGGCCTGTTATCAGAACTGTCACTCAGTTTCTTTAGCTCCGCCCTCTGCCTCAGTCGTTTCATCCACTTCCTCTTCATATCCACCTGTTTCAGCTCCTCTTTCAGAGTGGAGTCCACTGTGGGGTTTAGAAGGACATGCAGGTCTACTGAGGCATCAGTGTGGAGGCAGGAGGTCAGAGGATGGACCAGAGGCCTTCTCACAGCTACAACACAATGAAGCAGAAGACACAATGCACTCCACTAAGTAAATAGAAATGATACATGAGAAGTTTCACGTTCCGTGTATAAATGCTCAGTAATAAATATAGTATTTATGATATACCACTCATTTCTGAGAATCTTCTGGCCCATTTCCTCTTTAGCTTCGTCATCAGCAGCTCATAATCCTGATGTTGAGCATCACCACTGTTCTTAAAGTGGGTGCTCATGGCTTTCGCCTCCTTGTCCTCCAGTTTCCTCACAGCGTTTGCCAGAATGCTGTTCAACAGCAGGTCTAGAAGGAGTAAATCCCAATTATACACCAATTTCAATCAGTTTAAAAATGTGATATGCATCAGTATTTATACTGCAATACTGACATAATTAAAAAGCCCATATTTCATCTAGTATTAAATTTCACTGCTTGAGGTCAACTTACGATGACCAAAAACTCTCATCATTCATGATTTTTACCTGCTCCTATTTTAGTCTTTGTTTGTTATCTTTTTCACTGACCTCTGTTCTGATTGGCTGCTCTGTATTTCGAGGCTTCATTCAAAATGCAGACCAGGCTAAAGTAGGGAGGAGCTAATCTGCTGTAGCCTATATAGGCAGATTTATGTAAATGGATTTGTTTTTTCACATGACAAAAACGATGAATTCAGGCTGTTATTGCAGCTTAGTTTTCCGTATATGGTTTGTATGAACTGGGTGTGTTTGGAAACTTCAATATAATTTGTGTACTCTCACCATAACTCTTAAAAATGTGAGGAAAATTCAATTTTCCATTTTATGGGCCCTTTAATATAACAACCCTACAGAAATTAAAGACATGTTCATGCATGGCTGATTATTCCTGTAATATTAAATGCATTTAGGTGTTGTTTGCTTCACTCTCACCTTTACACCATGCTGTAGTCTCTTGAATATCTTCCTTATAGACCTCAGATAAAGCAGTTATCTTGCAGGCTGGTCAAGAAAACAAATGATTTACAGTTAGGTAAATTATTGCAGTGTCCATTTGCTCACAGCAATTTTTCATCTTCTCTTTTTATGCTTCACCTTTTTTCTGAGCATCATCCAGTTCAGGTCCATCATGCAGAAGGTGAAGTCCTTTTGAGACTTCATTGTGGCTCAGGAGAAGAGGTGGGTCTAGAAACAGAAAAGAAGAATAATAGAAAACAAGAACATTCAGTGAAAAAAAGTACTTGGACCCCTAGTTAGTTAGTTCATTTAAAAAATATTAATGAGCCCATATCATTTTTCTTGTATTTCATTACTTTCCTGTGAGGACCACTTATAATGTTTTATACATCTTTAAAATTTGTAAATGTTTTCATATTTCTGAGCTATAAACCTGCATTACTTGTAGCCTTGTAGCTCCAGTGCAAAACTACACCAGTGAATTACAGACACCAAACAGGCTGAAGTACATTTTGAGGTAAAGAGATTTTTTTTACCTTCAATCCATTTTCTAACCAGCTCAGATTCATTGGCACAGTCATCACTGGATTTATCTCTTATATCAGAAGAATATTAGAGGTCATAGCGGCTGTTTAATCCCCCATCAAATACTGAACCTGAACTGTGTCTGTTAGTTTCCTTCATGTGTTCCTGTCTGAACTTACCCAGTGGATCTACTGAGACAGGTTCCTCCTCCACTTCCTTCAGAGACGTCTCCTCATCTTTCAGCTCCTCCATTACTCTCTCCAGGTCCATCTTCACTCCTTCCACTAACTCCATGTTAACCTCCTTCATAAATAGCTGTTTCTCCACCCCATTGTTCTCCTCTTCTCCCACCTCCTGCTCCTTTTCAACCTCCACCATCTTAACTTCCACCTTCTCCGCTTCCTTCCTTTCTTCCTGCTCTACTGGAGCTCCATCAGAGCTGCTACAGTCAGCATCCAGTGATTTCTGCTGGTCCATGATGTCATCATAGGCTGTGAACCTAGTCGTAACATTCATCAGCAGCTCTGATAGGAGGAGAAACAATGTGGTTAACTTTTTACATTTATTTACATTTTTTTCATGATTATTTTTCAGTCTGATTTTATTGGCTAAATGGTCTCTTTGTTGTTGAGATATAAACACCTTTCCCACTACAGAATGGTGAGTCTGATCAGGAATGGTGTGTTTGTATGCAGCTTTTTGATTGGACATACTTTTTTTTTTTTACAATGATTATTAAAAGAAGTTTTTTCTCATCGGAATGAATGTTGAAATTTCATGGGCAAAGTTTGTGCACCAAACAAATATGACAATAATATAAACACACTAGCAACACCCTAAAAGCCATGTGGGCTACCATAGCAACCACCTAGCAACACATCAGTAAGCTGGGATACCATAGGATGTCACAACCAACACATAAGCAACACCTGGAACTCCACTTCAACCACCTAGCAACACAAATCAAGCACCTGAGATAGAACTACAACCACCTACGAAAACCCAAGCAGCCGCAAGAGATACCGTAGCATCCACCTAGCAACACCCTAGAAACTACTTAAAAAAATCACAGAAGCTACCTAGCAGCACAATCGCAACCACCTGAAAGATGGTCTCAACATCCATCAGCAGCTCTGATAGGAGGAAAAACAACCTGATAAAGGTTATTAGATTAAAAGACATTGAAAAAAATATATAGCAGCCATATTGAAGATGGAATGTTGCCCCAAAAATTTGTCGATTTTCACAGATGATAGTAAATCATACAGTGTCAGAAATGGTATGTTTAATTCTATTTGACATTATAAGTGAGTGGTGTGCTCTATTTCTAAGAATAGTGTGACTGCATACAGTTCTTTATTGGACATACAATTCTCATAAAATTATCTTTTGGTGATCATAGAAAAGAATAGCAGAATTATGTAGGTAAAAGATTAGGCACCCACTTATATCACAATGATACAAACACATTAGCAACATCTCATGAACCACATGTGCTACCATAAAAACCGTCTAGCAATACCCTAGCACCCACCTGGGATAGCATAGCAACTACCATGCAAGACCCTAGCAACTATCTGGAATACTATAGCAACTACCTAGTAGTGCCCACGCAACCACCTTGGTCATCACTGCAACCACTTGGCAACACCTTAACAACCACCACAAAAACCATTGAAACTACCAAAAATCACCCTATAAAACACCTGTGATTCCACAGAAACCACCTGGAACCACCCTAGCAACCACCTTGGGCACTATAGCAACCACCTTGCAACAGTCTAGTAACCCCCAGAAACACAATGGAAACTACCTTGAAATGTCTTCACAACCACCTGCAATATCATACAAACCACCTTGTGTACCATAGCAACCACCTTGCAACACCCTAATAACCCACTGAGACACAACAGAATCTACCAAAAGACATACTAGCAACCACCTGCAATATCATAGAAACCACTTGGAACCACCCTGGCAACCACCTTGCGTACCATAGCAACCACATTGCAACACCCTAGTAACCCACTGGGACAAAATAAGACTATCAAGATACACCATTATAACCACATGGAACACCAAAGAAACCAGCTAGCCAAACCTTAACAACCCCCTGAGACACCAAAGTGACTACCTAGCAACACCCTTGCAGCCACCTGTAACACCGTAGAAACCTTATAACAACACCCTGGCAACCACAAGAGATACCATATCAACCAATTAACCATACCTGAGTGGTGGTGATGGGAACCACAATGTCAGCAGTACAAATATAGACATTTTATTTGATATCCAAAATGAAAATTCAACCTCAACATGTTTTCTTCTCATAATCATTATTTATTTATTAATATTTTTGTATATAATGCAGATGATTGTAAAATTATGATGAATCTGAAAAAATGTTTTCTTCGGGGACTATTTTGTCTTACAAAACCCTACATGTGTCTATGTACCAAAGATGTATTTCAAAAATTAGGTTTTAGGCCTAAATCTTTTGTCTAAGAGAACATACATTAAAAAAAAATGGTTTGTTAAGGGTTCTTTAGTAAGGGTAATGGTTCTATTGAGAACCATGATTTCTATATAGAGCCATTTCATGCTTAAATGGTTCATGGCATGATAAAATGGTTCTTCAGATTGATGAAGAATGTGTTGCGTATTGTTCTACTCACGTGCTATATAGAACCCCTTTGGTGCTATATGGAACCATATACAGCACATTCTCTGTCAACCTGAAGAACCCAAATGATTCATGGCTTCTTTGAATTTCACCATGCAAAGAACGATTAAAGCATGAAAATGGTTCTATATAGAAATCATGGTTGTAATCAGCCTTCCCTGTCTCACTCTTAAAAAACATGCCAAAAGGGGTCTTTGAGATGCTAGTTTAGAACCACTTTTGGTTCCCAAATAAAACAAAACATTTTGACAGACTTTTATAAAGAATAGTTTTTGAAAACATGGTGTGCATGTGTAGAACATCGTCATAGTTCACACCACCACATAGAGCTAAGGTTCTAGAAAGAACTCTTATGTGAAGATTCTATAATGCTTTAAATGGTCCTCCACACTCACAAATCTCTTTTTTCCAACATGGTTCTTCAAGCAACCAAAGTGTTTCTCATATGGCATTGTCATACAATGATGTTTGAAACATCAGGCTGGGTATTCATAATCATTGCATGTCATAGCTGTCTGTGAGGGAACTTTTAAAAGCATTTAAATATTTGAATGTGTGGTCCCAATATCACTCCCACTGTGAAAAATCTTACTTAGAAAGTCTACAAAGAATCACTTCACATCAAAATACTCTGAATGACTATATTTACATCTTAAAAAAATTAATTTTGCTGTAATTTTAAAAATCGGTGAAATTCCCCTTTGAGGCAAGTGTCTCACAGTTTAGGCAGGCAGTTAGCATAGTGCTAATTGGCAGGCTATAAGCTTCCATTACTTTATAGAAAGCAAAATTATAGAAGTGAATTACAGACAACAAACAGGTCTTGGCTGAATTACATTTTGAGGTAAAGAGAAAATTATTTACCTTCAATCCATTTTCTAACCAGCTCAGATTCACTGACAGAGTCATCACTGGATTCATCTCTGGCACCTGGAATGATATTAGTGTGTCTGTTAGTTTCTTTCATGTGTTTCTGTCTGAACTTACCCAGTGGATCTGCTAGGACAGGTTCCTCCAGCTGCTCCTCCTTCAGAGACGTCTCCTCATCTTTCAGCTCCTCTGTTACTCTCCCCAGGTCCATCTTCACTTCCTCCACTCTCTCCATACTGACCTCCTCCAGCAATAGCTCTTTCTCCACCCCATCTTTCTCCTTTTCTCCCACCTCCTGCTTCTTTTCCACCTTATCTTCTGTTACTGCCACCTCCTCCACTTTTCTCTTTTCTTCCTCCTCCTTCTCAGTGTTTATCTGTTTCACCTCCACCTGCTTCTCAGACTGCTCCTCCAGTTTTCCCCTCTTCATTCCTCTCTTCTTTTTCTTCTCTTTCTTAACACGCTTTCCTTTTTTAAGTTGTTGCTCTTCATTTGGTTCATCGTCCACAATTCGTGGCCGAAAAAAGCAGCAGAGCAGCATTTTGACTGTTGTTTGTTTCGATGCTCAGCAGCAAAATGGCTGAAATCTGTGTTTTTCGGAACTCTCACTCAGTGTCAGAGCTCCGTCAGGTGCCTGTGACATCACTGAGTTCCACTGATGTCATAATAGTCCAGTTTGATAACAGAAAAAAAAATTACGAATAAGATGAAAAAAGCTCCAAAAAAACTGCTCAAAATGTTTTGATACTGAGCAAAATAATGATAGCAAACATAAGATATTAACAAATTGAGTGCTTGTCAGTGTTATTTATTTTAAAGAAAGCATACATTGGAGCTTCATTAAGTCCTTGGACTTTGTTCAATAAAACTCATATTAGACACTTCAAATTTGGTTTATTTGCAGTTTTACCCATTTTACTCATTATATTCTGTATTAGAACACAGTTGGTCGTCTGTCATGTGAAAATCACTAATTACATTATCAGTTGTAATAATGCACAATAAACAATACACTGTTAAAACCTTGTGATGCAAGTTATTGAGCATGATTTATCACCTAAATGTACATCATATTAGTGTATAGTTGGCAGCATTTGATTGCTGAGACTAGTGTTATGTGACTTCTGGAGTTCATTACTTTAGAGCTAATGTGAGTATAATAAGTCTTTTAAATCAGAATCAAAATGTGTCCATTTTCTAAAGTGCAGTTTAAGTTACAAGTAAAAATGTTTTAAACAAGTTTTCAATATTTCAAGATGTGTCCATTTTCTAAAGTGTAGTTTTAGTGATCATTAATCAGCTTAAATTCAATAAACAAGTTTTCAGTATTTCAGTATGTTTTTCTCCCATCGTCTAATATAAACATTATGTCTGTGGCTTTTTAGTAGCTCAAAACATGAACACTTTTACTATTTAAGTTTCAGCCCATTTTAACAACTAAATGTGGATAAACCTGAACTGTACACTCTTAAAAAGATGGTTCTTTAGTAAAGAAAATGCTTCTATATAGAACTATAGAAAAATTTACAGAACTGGAAGCTCATTGATGGAAAAATAACTGATAATCGCTCTGTAAAAAAGCAGTAGTCAAGAACATGTTCATTTGAAACAGTCGAAGAAGTGGACAGTAAGAAGCTCTAATAAGTCACTAAACAATGTTACTTGTCATTGGAAAATCAAATTTATGCAAAGCTATTTTAAAGAGACCATCCGTTGTAACTCAGATTTTTTCTCTTGTATTTCACTCAAATAGCAGAGAACAACAACAATGCCTTGAAAACAGGAAGTTGTTGCTCTGACAAAAAGTTCCTTTAAATGTATCTTTCATATGTGAACACTGGTTCCACATGAATGACATATTTTGCATAATTACTATGTTTAAGTACTTAATTAACTAACTTAATTTAAATTGATGTATCATTCATCTGTGTGGAACTGATGGATACATTTGAATCATGTGGACTGAAGCACTGTTTTCAGTGTGGTTCAATGCCCAGCTCTGGTGAGAACACTCACTTATCAGCACATAACTGTACTTTCTTAGGCTGCCTATTCAAGTTGATTTTTTTTTTAAATCCCCCAAAAAAGGACAACAACTTTTAGAAATTATCATTAACATTACTATAATTATTAACAGAGAAATCATGATAATAATGGAAAAACATATAATAAGGCAGAAATAATGGCATTGAGAAATTATGTTATTAAACCATTAATCAATATCTGTATCTGAAATTTTAAATTTCCTTTGGTCCATATGTTCTCTGATTTTTCCTGAGCATAAATGTACAGAATTTTTTCCAGTCCAGTCATACCATACGGCTAAAAAGTGACTTTTGAGTTTAGTATTTTGGTCAAAGAATTTAACAACACCGTAGACAATCCAAGTCTTGTTGGTGAATAAAAGCATTGAAATTACATAAAATTCAAAAGGCTGCTGTTAACGGTTAATGTAAGCTATAACTATGCCAAATTTCATTACGTTTAAACCAGTCAAAACACATTCAGTGGCATTTTTCTTTATCATACTATAAACTAGTATGATTTGGGGAAAATATCTAATTGCGATTTTTTAGACTAATATTGCGACTTGATTTAAATTGCGATTTTTATAAATTAAGATTCAGGCCTGATTTATTTTGGCTAAGAAGACCAGGATATCCACCTTTTCTGGCTTGAGGCTTGACCCCTGAATGCAGTGTGCCAAACTGCCAGTAAGTCGTTGTTGTGATTTCACAACACATGGAGGTTTGGTTGCCTCTAATTGGTCTAACTTATCTACAGACAAACTCTTATTAGGTTCAATTTCCCCTCTTAAAACCTAAAAAACACTTTTACTAATGCACAAACTTAAAAAAGATGGTTCTTCAAGGTTTCTTTAGTAAAGAAACTGATTCTACATAGAACCATACACGTTCAGTGACCCATTTGCATGCTTGAAAAAGTTTGTTGCATGGTCAAGTGGTTCTTTGGATTTTTGGAGAATGTGTTGCACCTTTTTGAAAGGTTTCTATATGGCACCAAAATGTTCTATTGTTAGAAGCTTGACATTGTAACAATAGCAGAACCCTTTTTCATGCTACATGGAACCATATACAACACACTGTCTATCACTCTGAAGAACCATTTCACCATGCAAAGAACATTTTAAGCTTGCAGATGAGTCTTTGAGTGTTCATGCTTTTATATAGAATGATTTTCTTTTCCAATCTTTTTAAGAACACAGAAGATCTTTTAAGAATGTAGGCTATAATTTTAAAAAATGCAGCTCTTAAATTGCAATTTTGATCTAAAAATGATTCATCTTTCAGCCCTACTAGAAACAGTAGTTTGATATGAATGACTCAGCAGGGAGGAGTAAATTAAAAGCCAGTAACAGCTGTTTTTTTGACTCGGGATTAAAGGGTTAAAACTTCCTTATCAGTTACAGAACAAACCACTGTAGTAGTGTTGATAGAAGCAGTGTTGCACTGACACTCCTTGTAAGTCCGCGTGTAAAAGAGAATATAACAATAACCCGCTCACCTCATGCATTAAATTAACATTCCCCTCCATACATCAAATGAACTGGAAGCCTGGCGAAGTAAATGGGTCGAGAGGATGGCACCCATTTCTCTTTGTCACACACAAAGACATTGTTAGGAATATCGATGAGAGCGGAGAGAGAGTGGGAGAGCGTAATCTGCAGGCTAATAGAAAAACCTCAAAGGCTCCGATATGAAAAGGTCAGGTCCCATGGGAACGAGAGAGCCAATGTGTTTCTGCCGGCCCTTTGCAGTGTGGAAAGAGATAGCAGGGCAATCACTCGGACTCCTCGCATGCCCTTCGGACCAAGGGGTCGCGTGTAGCTGAGGCCTGATCGCAGATTGGAGAATCGATGCTTATTTAAAATGGCCTGGAGGCCTGTGTGTGATACACGTTTTAGAAGAGAGCACATTTACCTCCTCCTGTGATCTCACTGTGCAAAATGACATTGAAAATATATTAGGTACATGAGAGTTTTCTTTGAGAGAGAGAGAGAGAAAACAAGGACAGAGTGTCATTAATATGAGCTAGCACTCTCCCATAACCCCACTGGTGCTTTTTTTTTTTTTCTCGCCTGTGGTCATCTCCAAAGCCTAAAGTATCATGACTTTGAATGTTTTTGTTGTCGTGCAGCAGCATTAAATGTACTCTGCGTTTGTATACCTGCATGCATTCTAGCCTAAAACTACACTGCTAATCATTGTCAGGACTTCATAATATTTTAATTTATATGACTTCATAATATTTTTATTTACTATAAAATCAACTGACCTTAAAATAGAATTTCAGGTTTTGGCATAATTAAATCGAGAAGGTGTAAACAAGGTCATTCAGAGCATTCTGATGTGAAAAGGAGGATTGTAGAGAACATTTCAGAGTTAGATTTTCTTGACACTGGTGGTGATAGGAACCAGGGGTCGTAGTGTCCACAATGCAAATATAGCTATTTTATTTACTGTCCAAAAAGACCAGTGAAGCTGCATGCGTCCTCTGAGGTGATGATGATAAAATAGTAATAAATCTCTCTCTATATATATATAGGAACTATTGGCATTATAACACCCTGCATGTACCACTCCACCATGAATTAATAAAAGAATGTATTTTAGGTCAAAACCTGTTCAAAACTATCATAAAACAGTGTCTCAGGCATCAGGCAGTGTATTCATAACCATTTCATGTAGTAACTTTCTGTGAGGGAGCTTTTAGAGGCGGACGTCTGGTTTCTGTCACCACCACTGTGAACAATTCTGACCCTGTAAGTTTCTCTAGAACAGAGCATTCCACACCAAACCACTCTGAATAAGTTTGTTCACATCTCAACTGTCTATTTATGAAAATATTTTAAAAATTAAGTGGAATTCTCTTTTAAAATATTTTCTGTACTAACATGGCAAATTACTGTGAAGTTGACACTGAGCAATAACACAGCTTTATGGGATATGACATCAGGCATAAACATTTAATAAAACTATTTGGTAACATTTTACAGTAGGTCAAGTTTATAAGCCTTTCATGACAGCTGAAACAAACCTACATAAACATTTATAAAGGCTTATTCCAATAAGCAGCAGTTCTCATAAAAGCTGATTTTGTTAACTTCAGAATCACTCCTATATATATATAAACTCCTATATCGAGCAACAGGATTTTGCTGACATTGAGTATGACATAACACTGTTTGGGGTGCAGTGACACACAGGGTGGATTTAGATCTTCTGGGGCTTTAGGTCCAAGACAGGAATGGGGCCCCCTGGAGGTACATTTTTACATTAGTTGGGGCTCCAGATCACCGTGTGCTGCAACCATCTACACTGCAAAAGTTGACAAGAAAAATCTTGAATTTAGTCGATGTATCTAATAATTCTCATTTTGAGATATTTGAGATATTGTAGGACATTCTAGACCTTGAGTAATTTTGAAATAATCACACTATATTAGCAGATAATTTTACTTGTTTTAAAAAATAATGCTTAAAACAGCCAACTTTTTAGTAACTTTTAAAAATCATTACCCCAACTTCAAAGCTATCTATACTAACATCTATCTATTCTCTCTATTTTTTGCATTTCTCTGCTACTCTTGGATGACTTTTATTTGATTTTCCTCCAAACAAAATCACACCAAGAATCTTCTCTTCATAATGTGATTATTGCCTAATTGCCTTGTTCATACCAATCTGTCTTCACACCGTTGTATCATCATGTAATTACATAATGACAACAGTCCATTTGTGGAGCCCACCACACACTCTGCATTCCAAGAGGGGGCTTTAGAGGCATGGTATGCCAACGTACACTGTGCGCTTGTCCCCATCAATGAAAAGGGAAAGAAGAAATATATATATCGCTGCTGTCAGAACAAAACCTTGTATCTCCAAAATGATAACTTTACAGGAGAAGAAAAAAACCCACTTCACTTTTAATGTAAGTCACTGGAACCAGATTTTTCAAGTCATTTTGGGCCATTACTTTTGGTCCATTCATCATCTGTCAAAAATGGAGATATGAGGCTTTGTGCCAATAGCATATATATATATATATATATATATTATATATATATATATATATATATATATATATATATATATATATATATATGAAGACATGGTTTAACATCAACGTGTGCTGCCTACATTTGCCTAGTGCAAAGACTGCCACAGCATGTCATGACACCTGACTTTTTAGTGGCACTGTGTCCATTTCACAGTTCATCTCCTCTTTCTAATAGTGTCTATGTCACATGCAATTCTTAAAACTACTATGCTGGACATTTCAATCCTGACAAAATTATTTCTAACCCAAGCTGTTCCCAAAGATGACACAAAATAGCCTGAAACTAACCTACATATAGGTAGTGTTTCAATGAAACTGAATATTGTGCACAGAAAAGCAACTTCTTATCGCACCACCGCCAAGAGAGAAAGGAAAGACGTGACTCCATGAAGCAGCATTTTGAGTGCAAAGTTGTTGAGCACAATCTGCTCATTACTTTTGCTTAATAAAATTTCCATAGTTTATTTCACTGTTTTGGCATAATAATTAAACTCATAACATCTTATAAACAGCAAAATGAAACTCACTGTACTTAAGGAAAAGATACAGAACTCTGACATAGTCCAGAGAAAATATACAGAACTCTGTCAGCACAGTGTCCTGGCATTGCAAGAATGATTCACAAAGATCTTATATGCATAAAAATGATTCTTTACTTAATAGTCAGAGAAACAGAACAGAGTATCGGTATACTTCACAATATAACTACAATACAGTAGATTGTCACCTGTTTGATTTTGCAACCAGCCTCACCAGTATGTCTTTGACATAAAATACACTAAGTTACACAGTCAGCTGGCATAACATGCTGTCATTGCAGTCCAGAAAGTGTTATAACAGCACATATGTTGGCAACAGCCTGTCGCTGGACATAGGTGCTGCATCAACTTGAAGTTAACAAAAGCAGCCTTTATGAGAACTGCTGCATATATGAATACACCCTTATAAGTGTTTTTGGCAGTTTATGTCAGTTGTCATGAAAGGCTTATGTGACTATCATCTATCCTTATTAAAACAACTTATGGTAAAGTGCGTGTGTAGGAAAACCTAATGATTCAAGTTGTGGTGATCTTTTTTCATTACAGCACAATGCAGCTACAGTTATCCTGTGGAGCAGGTGATTTTGTGGTCATAGAGTATAGTCATTATTTTACAGTTGTTTACTATTACACTTTTCCTCAATTGTTTAGAAGCATCACTCAGAACTTTAATCTCATCCTCAAAACGATCCCTTTAAAGTTCACTGCATTAATGCAGTTGGCTCTGGTACTATTTCACTACTCATGGTTTTCATACAAAATGGACAGGCGAAACATTAAATGCACTGGTGATTGTTTAGATGCAATCCTCACTCGGCTATAAAATCTCAGTCACAACAAATTCCAGTCTTGTCAATCGGCTATGTACCTTTCAAACTCACATTTTCACAGTGATTCATTGCATAAATTCTGGCATGCAATATATTACGTCCAACAACCACTGTGTTTGTACCAAAGCAATAGGCCTATATGTCCCTTGTGAGTCCTGTGACTGACTTCCCCAATAAGTCTCAAGCAACTGAAAAGCAAATGCATACACCTGTTCATGGCCCCATCCCACAGGTGTAAGTTATTAAAGTAGACCCACAAGCAAACATAAATAAAAAAAAGGTTCCAGTGCTAAAAATGGAGCAGGAAGCTAGTTACAAACCTAAGCAAGTACCTGGTCATGCAAGAGGGAGAGGCTTCCAAATGTTTGGTGGTATAGCAAGAGGGAGAGAAGCGCACAGAGGCCAAGGAAGAGGCAGAAGAAGGAAACGATGGCAGAATATTTTCCCTGACATCCGGGCCACTATAATAGACCATATTGTTAATCATGGCCTAAGCATGGCTGAGGCAGGTCGAAGGGTAGCGCCTCAGCTCAGTCAGTCTTCTGTCACATCAATAATATGAATGTTCAGGTGTGTGAGTACTGCACATACTATACTGTATCCATATAAACTTCATCATAGCATAATATGATATAAGCTCTTAGACTGTACTGTACAGACTCAATATATGTATATATTTTTGGTCACACTTTATTTGGATGGTCCCCTATATATGCTCTACAGAGACTTAAATCATTAACAAACTTTCCAGTAATGTTCAGTTGATTATCAACAACATTGTGGTTAGGGTTAAGATTAGGAGTAGATGTAAGTTTAGCCTTGAGGTTAGGGTTAGGGTTAGGGTTAGGAGTAGGGATAGATGTAATAAACTCTTTCACACTGAACTTGTAGTTCAGTTGCATTTAATAGATATTTAGTTGAATGCTACTTATAAACAGACTGAGCATTTACAAAGCATCTACAGTGGATCCTCCAAATAACACTCAACTTAAAGTTCAGTTGCATTTAATAGATATTTAGTTGAATTTTACTTAAAGATATACTAAGCATTTATAAAGCATCTACAGAGGACCATCCAAATAAAGTGTTACCATATTTTTCACTGTCCCATTGTGGTGGCCGGAGTCCAGTAATCACACCTGGAGACTGACATTTTCAACACAGTAAAAGCAAACAATGCTATTACATTTTAAGCGATTCAGAGAGCTGTATCACAAGATGACATCATCTTCCATAACATCACCTCTGTGAGCATCTCCACCATAGACAGAGCATGCAATATCAATGAAACAACTGTACAGAGTTCCTTTTGAAAGGAATAATGAAAGAATGAAGGAGCTGAGATATTTGTGCAGGTAAAGTCTTAACATCTTACATCCCAGCTTTCAGTATGTCTGAGTATTCTTTCAGATCAAGTACCAACCTGTGAAATTTGGTTTGATGTGATCTACCTTGTATTTGTGTGGTTTGCAGAGAGTTTTGGAGCTAGAGGCAAAAGAGATTCCCCACACACTTGTGTATGTGGATGAAGCAGGATTAAATCTGAACAAAGTCAGATGTCGTGGCAGGAACCTCAGAGGTCAGCGAGTGGATGTGCCAGGACAATGTGGAGAAACATAACGATGTGTACTGCTGTCTCAGAGAATGGTGTCATCCACCATGTTCCAACCATTGGCCCCTACAACACAGTCATGTCAGTGAAGTTCCTACTACTGTATTGACCATTCCTCAACCCTATTGAGGAATTCTTTTCAGCATGGAGGTGGAAGGTGTATGATCTCTAGCCCCATAATGAGATATTATTACTTGAGGCTATGAATGCTGGCTGTGGGGACATCACGGCTGAGGACTGCAGAGGGTGGCTGAGACATGCAAGAAGATTTTTCCCTTTCTGTCTGGGAGGGCAGGACATCAGATGTGATGTCAGTGAAGTGTTGTGGCTCAACAGAGAGAAGAGACATATTTTTTTAATTTTTTTAATAAAAATGTATAAAAAGTAATTATAATGTATAAAAAGTAATTTTTTTCATGAAGCCTGTTTTTATAAATCAATTGTATGCGAATGTTTATCTCAAGAGTAAATTTAGAATGAAATTCAAGTGTGTTTTACAAATGCAGTCACAAATGTGCTTTGCACCCCCAGCTACATCCTCACATAGACAACAGCAAGTGAACTCAGTAGAAAGAAAATTTCAGGCCTTAACTGGGACCATATTTGTTAAACACTGCAGAACATACTGATCTAGAAGCAGGCTGTCTCTGTCTACATAATTGCATTCATTAGGATGTAAAAAGACAAAACGCACATCCTCCTCAGAGCGTTGGTGCACAGAGAAAGTTTGATAAGCCCCGCCGTCGGCCTTTTCTTTAGAATCCTGATCTAAGGCCTCCCTCAGTTTTTGCTTCTAGCCATCTAAATATTCATGGGAGAATGCAGAATGAGCGATTCCTCCAATCAGATGGAAAGGCAACTGTCGCCCTGGCGATGTGACGGCGCTCACCGCTAAATCACACACACACACGCACGCACACACATTCTGAAATTTGGCAGGCGTCGGCCATCAGCTCATTAAGGACACAGAAGCAGCAGGGATAAGACCTGCTAAGCAGCGCACAAAATAACACCGGCAAGGTAATCTGCAATCTCTAACAAGAGACGTACAACAAATGCTGCTTTTTAAACACACAATCCGAGCTGCTTCTGAACCGCTTTGTTGACCAAGCTTATCAGAAAATTTAAACCACGTCAAAGGAACATTTGCATACGAGTTTAATGGGTGGTGTGGGAGGGCAGGCGAGAGTGAGAGAGAGAAAGAGAGGGGTGAGAGAGGGAAAGAAAGAAGAGGAAGATAGAAACGGAAGAGAGCAAGAGAGAGAGAGTATAGGGAGAAAGAGAGAGAGAGTGAGAAAGAGACAGAGAGAGATAGACGCGGGTAAGAGAAAGAAGAGGGAGAGAGAGGGAGAGAGGGGAGGGAGAGAGAGAGAGGAGAGAGAGAGAGAAAGAGAGGTTGACAGAGACAGGAAAGCAAAAGAGAGAGAACAGAAAATGAGAGTGCAAAGAGAAACAGGGTGAGAAAGAGAGAGATAGATGCAGGGAAGAGAAAGAAGAAGGAGAGAGAGAGGGAGATCAGGGAGGGAGGGAGGGAGAGAGAGAAAGAGAAAGAGAAAGAGAAAGGTTGACAGAGACAGGAAAGCAAAAGGGAGAGAACAGAAAATGAGAGTGCACAGAGAAACAGGGTGAGAGAGAGAGAGAGAGAGAGAGAGAGAGAGAGAAGGGTGAGAGAGAGAAAGAAGAAGGTAGAGAGAAAAGGAAAAGAGCTAGAAAAAGCGAGAGCAGAGACAGAGAGGGTAGAAAGACAGTGTGTGTGTGTGAGAGAGAGAGAGAAAGAGAGAGAGAGACAGGAAGAGAGTGGGGTAAGAGAGTGAAAGATGGTGAGGAAGACAGTCAGAGACTGACAGAAAAAAGAGGAGGAGGGATAGAAAGAAAGCAAAAGAAAGGAGAAAATGAGAGTGTGAAGAAACAGAGGGTTAGAAAGAAGGAGAGAGGGAGGTGTAGAGAGAGAGAGAGGAGAGACAGGAAGAGAGTATGAAGGTTACAGAGAGACAGGAAGAAAGGGGTGAGAGAGTAAAAGAAGGTGGGGAAGAGGAGGGAGAGATCAAGAGCAAAACAAGGAAAATAGAGAGAGGAGAAACAGAGAAAAACAGAGCATGAAAGAGTGAAATTAAAAATGAGATGAAGAAAGAAGTGGGTCAAGGAGAGAGAGAGAGAGAGAGAGAGAGAGAGAGAAAGAGAGAGAGAGAGAAAGAGAGAGAGAGAGAGAGAGAGAGAGAGAGAGAGAGAGAGCACGGCTTAAAGCTTCGTTTAATTCATGCAGCTTGTGAATGTGATTTCTGCAGGTTGCGCTCTGAGCAGGTCTAAAGAACAACATCATTTACGACTAATTGGCAGATGCCAGTCACTTCAGGCAGATGGATTAGATGAATTATACTCAGCAGATATGCTCAGTGTCTGAATAGCAGATTGCTGTGGAACAGCTCTGTGGCTGTACGCACTGGATAAAAATAATATCTTGGCAAGTGAATTCATCTTAAATATGGTCCATACACTTAATATTTCTCATTATATGAGTGTAAGAACATTATAAGAGTTTTCAACATATTCAACATATTTCTTGGGAAAAAAATACTAGAAGATTTTCTAGATAAAATTACTTAAAACAAGTAAAAATGTCTAGAAATTGTTGGAATCAGAATATTCATTAGGCACTCTCATAATGAGAACTAATAGATATGTTGACTAGGGTTAAAAGGCTAATTTAATGAGAAACTGAATTTTATACACATTTTTGAAAAACACCATTTACATACAATCCATGTATGAACCTAAATGGCAAAAAACGCCTGTTTTGAATTCATTGTTTTAATGATGTCACAAAAATTTGCTCATTTGCATATGTCTATTCAGCCTATAGAAGTTTAGCTCTGCCCACTCACACTGAAATTATAAGGAGTATTTCAGACCAGACTGAGGCGCAATACAGTGCAACTCATAGATATGCGTTTATAAATGCTGCATTGGGGTCAGCCAGGCAGGTCAAGAGGTCAGCACAGCTGCAGGACAATTCAGCACAATTACAATTTAAGAGGAGTAACGTCCAAATTTACACTATGTAAGGGATAGAACTGGGATAAGAGTATGTATAAGAGAGAACACAGCGTTCGACACTCATGTTTATGCAATGTTTATTTCGAAGCTCCCCAGACAAAAAAATTATCTTCTTGCATGTTTAAGGTGGTAATAAATTCAGGCTCCTGCAGATGGCTTTGCATAAGGATGATTGGGTCATAAATACCTGCGGAGTGCGACAGGATTCATAGATTGAGAAGAGGTGGTACAGTGCAGTGAATGTCTCGTTCGATGTATGCACAATGGGACGCAAAGCAGATGTTAATGATTGGCAAAAAGGGGTGATTGCATTAGGGCGTGCCAAAGACCATGGTGTGAAGGAAGTAGCTGAATTTGCAGGTGTATCGAAGCGTACAGTAATATGGGTCTACCAGCAGTTCCAAAAATCCCAGTCTACAGGAAATTCTCACCAGAGTTGTGGCCGAAAGACGAAACGGCTTGTGAAAAAAATCACTTCGCCTCCAGGCAAGAATTGCTTCTAGAAATCAACACAGGGCCTTCACAATCAATTTCTGAAAGAACACTCCACAGGGAACTGCATACCATGAACATATGGACCAGAGTGGCACACAAGAAGCCTTTGCTCACTTCTGCTCACAAAGTTGCACAAAAATTGGACTGTTCATGACTGGAAACATGTGACCTGGTCAGATGAATCTCATTTCTGCCTATATGTGAATGATGCAAGGTGTCATGCTCATCATAGACCTCAGGAAGACTTCAATGAGGACTGCGTGCAAGGTGTGTTTTAAGCTGAAGGATGCTCTGTAATGTTCTGGGGGTGTTTTAATAATGCAGAAATGGGTCTTTTGGTTGAGGTCACAGTAAATTTGAACTACAGTGCCAACACTGAGTTGCTGGACAACCAGGTTTTGCCTTTTGCTCATCATCTTACTGAGGTACATTACATTCTTAGTCCTGTATTCTGGATTGACAGTTCTTGCATTCACAGGGCTGCAAATGTGACTGATTGGCATGATGAACATTCAGGAGTGTTCAGAGATCTGGACTGGCCTGCAAAATCTCCAGATTTGAATCCTTTTCAAATATGTAAGCCTACCTGGAACAACATGTAAGACACCAGGGAAGGCATCAACGAAATCTGGCCTAACTGCACAATTCCTTAATGCAAGAGTGGCTGAACACTGATGTCGCCTACATCCAGAAACTTGTCCAGTCCATGCCAAATCAAATCACTGCTGTTATTCGCTGTGGAGGTATTACACGCTATTAGGTACGTTTGAGTCACAGGTGACTAATGTTTCATCTGGTAAGCTTATGACCATGTAGTTGATGAAGCATAGAAAACTTAGTGGTGTGATAACCTATACAATGTACCTTAACTTGATGTGAAGTAGTTATACTATTTTATTTACACTGATTGTTAGTGCTGAGCATGTGTGCACTGTGGGTACAGCATATCTTACTGAGTTTTGGGGTTTTATTGCATTTTTATGTGCATGAAGATTAGAAGTGATTCACACATTTACAGATTTGCTGATGATGGTGTTTCTACTCTAACTCGCGTTGGCTTTAAACATTAAGTGCAGACCATGTTCACCGTTATGAAATAAAAAAAAGGAACTGAGAGCAATCACTGCAACCTAGGTATTATTTCTGCTTATTTTCAGCACCTTACATGTGAACAGGTGCACATATGACAAAATAAAGAAATCTGCTTTGCATTTGGTCACATTTTCTATAACACTTAGATTGAGCTGTATCATGGGACTGTAAATATGCTTGTGTTTACATCTAGTATGTATTTTTATGATATCTAGTTTAACATTAATGCTCCTAGTACATGTTGATTGTGATTTGATCTGCTGTTTCTTTGCTCAGAAGAGATCCCATCACTGCCTGTAAGCATCAGATAAATTTAAATCTAAATATTACTTCACTTTGACACTTATTATGGCTGGATCAGCTTCCTTATTTACATTTTGACAGGTCTTGTATAACCACCTGAAGGAAACTGGGATGCATTACAAATATAGCGGCATGTAGATCATATATTTAAATAATTAACAACATGCAGAACTGTCTGGGGATTATAACAAATGTGGTGAAAATCAGTTGAGTAATAAGCAAATTATGGCCAAATTAATCATCATATCTCAATATATTTGTTTACAAGCAGATCGTGATCGCTTCAAGAAGGCAGAATCTGAGTTCTGAGCAGTTTTAAGATATTGAGCCTCAAAGATTTTGGGTTCCAAATAGATAAACTGATATGTGGAACATGCCTCTTTCATACATGAAAATGACAGACACCTTACATTTATTCTAAATGTAGAATATCAAAATCCTGTCAGATTTGTAAATGAGTTTTTTGGAATAGGTCAAATGCAGATAGAACCTTCTAATCCTAAGAACTCACTTTCTGCTTGGAATTATATGTTTCTATCTGAGAAACATGAAAAGAAGCAATTTATTTCAAGGAACACAAACAGTTTATACTCGTAATTTGTTTTAAAACATATAATTAGTGTAACAGAGTGTCTACATTATCAGAAAGTTAGATTTGCTTTCTAAGACATTTTTGTGACACTTATTTTTATTATTTCATTTTTAATGACATTTATTTCTTGTTTTAGGACAAATCATCTCTTTCTTATTCAAAAAGGCATTTCAGATTAAGTATAATGGTGAGTGCTAAGTATTTTGTCCAGTGCAGAGGTCA
This sequence comes from Colossoma macropomum, assembly GCF_904425465.1. NCBI lineage: Eukaryota > Metazoa > Chordata > Actinopteri > Characiformes > Serrasalmidae > Colossoma > Colossoma macropomum. Next base: position 19,504,566 of record NW_023494804.1, on the reverse strand, counting down.
ATTTTAGGTAGAAACCATTAGTTTAAGTTTCCTTTAAGTTAGACAGCCACGGGCTACTGTAATAAACTACCAGGTCAGTATAAAGGCAGTATGAGGTTCTGTTTTACATCAGAAATGTGACTCTTATGAGCCAAAATGTCTTATTTTGGTAGAAAGAAGAAAAAAAAAGATGAATGAATGAAATTTTTATGTTGTAAAAAGACCCCATCAATTCAAATGTTCACTGTTTAACTACCGTTTGGTCTTACGCACTGGTCTTAATATTTATTATTATTTATTATTTATTAAATTTAAGACAATAAGACTTTTTGAAGAACTGTAAGACGACAGGCAGAGTTTCATAAACATGTTTTCATGTTTCATAAAGTTTTAGAAGCTTCTCCTGCACTAAGGAGTGCAGCGACATGACAAAGAAACAGAACATGATTGGTCCTCTTGTGTGTATCTGAAGTGCTGATTGGCTTACAGATTATACCTTATAGAACTAAGATAGGGGCTGAGTTTGGCTATAGAAACTTTTTGTTTTCTAGATAAAGAGCTCAAAAATACAAACAACTTAAAAAAACACCACATAATGTTATGAGGTTATCACAGAATAAGAATATGTGAATAACTCAATTTTGACAAAAATGTCAGATAGAACCTCATAATCCCAAGGGAACTATATCACTGTGACTGAGAACAACAGACAATGTGGCATCCATGTATGAATATCTAAGGGAAAGCCAATCAAAAGAGAGATCATTTACATATATCAGTCCCAAAGGCACAGTAACAAAAACAGGCTGTGTAATTCTAAGGGTTAAAAAGAAGTTGAAAAATTGTCAGATAAACATGAATTATCATGTTTTTGGTGTGTGCATCTGCACAAACGTCATCAGAAGAATCTTAGAGAAAAAGTTAAAGGGATACGGTCCTTTTAGGATGATTTCAAGTGCCAACTTATCACTTTGTGCGGTGCAGTTTGATGAAGAAGCTCCATCCACTATGAAACATCACTACAGCTCATTGTGTGTGAGCACATAAAATTCAGTCCAACAGCACTGCTGCATGTACCGGTTTATAAGTCGGGTCCATTTTAGATTCTGATCTGCCTGCAAAAAGGCTTTTTGCACCTTTCTGCATAGCAATTTCCCCAAAGGCTTTTGTGAAGAATCTTTTTTTTCCTTTTTCTTTCTTTTTCTTTGGATGAAAGACAACATTTGTGTGACTACACCCTCCTCACAATCCCTCTGAAATATTTTTGGTCCTTTGGCTGCCTGCCCACGCCGTCTCCTTCACTTCGTGACGGCAGGCTCGTTCCATTCAGTCTGATCCCTGCAAGAGAAGAATGAAAAAAAAAATCCCTCATGTCATACAGGATGAAAATAGCACCAGGATTCTTACAAAATGTCAGAATAAAGACATTGGGTCCTGGTGAACGTCCTGTTTTGCTATTTACATTCGGTCATTATTCACGTCCTGTGCGACTGTAAAGCCAGACCACTTTCTAATTACAGTAAAACGGATTTTTATGAGTAAATAAGCAATCAATTTTCTTAATGGACTTTTTGTTTTTATGAGTCCGTCTGGTTAAGATTCATCAAATATTCCTGCTGTATAAATTTATTCTGCGCACACACACTACTAAAATTAAAGGTGAAGTGATGCCATTGAAGAGTGCTTATTGGCTCTCTGAAGAACCTTTCAACTGATTGTTCTTTAAAGGAATAGTCTGGTGAAAAAGCAAATTTACACAATTTTCCATTTAATCCTGATGTAGTCAATCAGCCAAGAGTGAAAAGTTGGAATCGTCAGATCTAGATCTGCAGGGGAGGCCTAATAATCTCTGGGTAATAAAAAATACATGTTTGTAATTAGTTCATTTTTGTTTAATATAATCGTCATGATCGTTCTAAACCCTGCAAGGTTGGAAACCTAAAATAACCCATCAGAAAATTATCCAATCAGGGTTTTTGTCTCTGTGGTATCTAGGTAGATACCCTGCGATATACTGGCGACCTGTCCAGGGTGTTTCCTGCCTTTCATCCAGTGATAGCTTGGATAGGCTCCAGCTCCCCCTGCGACCCAGAATGATAAGCGGCTTAGAAAATGTGTGGGTGGTATCTATGTAGATATGTGGTGTTAATCGGGAGGGAGCTGTCTAAGTAGGCATCATTTGAAGGCAGCATTTGCGTGCTCCCGAGGGACGAAGGCTGTCCCATTCGGAAGGCAGCATAAGTCAGCTGCTTGCTAAGGTGCCTTATTTTCACCAAGTCTAAAGGTAGCATCGAATGTATCCATCTCAGCGAAGGCAATCCCACAATACTGTTCACCTGTTCACCGGCCGAGAGTTCCATCGCTTCCAGGTTAAAATACTGGCTGTTCACTTTTCCAGTGTATATGGGGGAAAACACGGCAGAACCAGCACTGTAGACTGACATTCTCCTTGAATGATGAAAAATACTGCAACTTACTGGACAAAGTAGAAGTTCAGAAGTAAAATGTTTTTTAAAAATCATCATCATTAACCGCTAATCCAGACAGCAACTGTCCCCTGCAACTTCCTCCAGCTCATTCCTGGGGAACCCCAGCTGCTCCCAGGCCAACTTAGATATAATCCCTCCAGCGGGTCCTAGGACGACCCCGGGATCTCATCCCAATAGGCCGTGCTTGGTACACCCCCACCGGGAGCCATCCAGGGGGCATCCAGATCAGATGCCCGAATCACCTCAACTGGTTCCTCTCGCAGAGGAGTAGCGGCTGTACTCTGAGCTCTTCCCAGACAACCGAGCTCCTCATCCTATCAAGCAGAGAGTAGCCCACCACCCACAGCTCATGACCATAGGTGAGGGTCGGGATGTAAACAGAGAGTTTTGCCTTATGGCTCAGCTCCCTCTTCACCACTACACTCGGGTACAGTGACCACATCACTCATGAACAAGACCCCGAGATACTTAAACTCCTCCACCTGGGGCAGGTCTTTTCCCTTACCTGGAGAGGGCATGCCATCCTCTTCCGGGCTAGGACCATGGACTCAGACTTGGAGGTGCTGATCCGCATACCACCTGCTTCACACTCAGCTGCAAACTGCTCCAGTGAGTGCAGGAGGCATCCATGCGATCCAGCCAAAAGAACAACATCATCTGCAAATAGCAGAGAAGCCACCCTCTGGCCTCCTCACACAATGTCCTCCTGACCTCGGCTAAGCATTGACACCCTGTCCATGAATATCACAAACAGGAGTGGAGACAAGGCACAACCTTGGCGGAGTCTAATGCTAACACTGAATGAACCCGTCTTAATGCTGAGTACACAAACACAGCTCTCACTCTGGAAGTACAGAGATTGAATGGCCCGGAGTAGTAGCCCCAGCACCCCATACTCCCAGAGGACCTCCCATAAGATATGTTGGGGAACACGGTCGTAAGCAAGTCCACAAAACACATGTAGAGTGATTTGGCAAACTCCCGTGCCCGTTAACATATATTTTTATTTTATATGCATATTTTATTTTATATACATAGTTTTTATGCTCTGTGTGTTAGAAATAAAGCAGGTTCATTAAGTTGGGTGAGAACAGTGAATGAGCAAACTAGTAGTCATGATTATCTGTATTTATCTGGGGCGCCAAGTCAAGCATATGATGGCAGATCCAACTCCTTGAATCAGCCTGTTCTTCATAAACGAATTTCCACAAAAGTGTCAATTCAGGAAAACAGCTGCTGCAGATTCAGAGCCGTCCTTTTACACTGAGATCTCTTTACAGTCAGATAAATGGACAGATGAACCACCTACATAATTAGGAAGTAACAGTGGAATCAACCAATCATGTTTTGTTTTACAATGGGCGGGGTCAATGTTGCGAAACAAAAAAAGGCTCTCCAGACCTTCTGGAATTCCCAGTTATAGCACTGACTGTGAATATAAAGTGTAATATATCCAGGTTTCAGTCAGTCGTTAGAAACGGAAAACAGCAGCAGCAGCAACAGCTCTGCCAGGACTCTTTACTGACAGAGTTACTAAATCCTGCTGCTTCAAGGTCAAATAAATGCTAATATCTTTCACAAGCATCAAATAAAACATTAGAAATGTCTTTTACAAGCTTTAGTCATAAAAATGCTAGGGGTGCTAATCAGTGGTCTTTGCACTAGGCAAATGTAGGCAACCTTGGGCCCCCTAGAAAATACAAATTATATATATACTGTACTGTGTTAGATGTAGCCTCAAATGTACAACAGTGGTTTAGATGTCCCAGTTTCCCAGGTGAAAAGTACATATTTGTACCTTTTCATAACCGAATGTTTTAAAACAGAACAATAAAATAAAAAGCCTGGAGACGAGACAGGGTGTGTGGAGTCTATACAACTTGGAACATACAACTTAGCACTTAGAATTTCAATGGATTATGGTACAATTGAGGGTAGCACCCCAGTGACAAGAGGGGTACTGTCCTAGTCACAGTTTCGTACCTTTATTTCTGAAATATACATGCATTTAAAAATACCTGTTATTTGCATTTGTAGTGATTATTTTCAGTAACTCCAATGCACCTCCACCTCTCTCATGGTTATAATGGACTATTCCATTATAATATGATGTAATATAATTTAATGGAATAGTTATTTGAGGACACAACTCCTTAAAGACATTTAAAAATGCCATCCAGAGGGTCCGATTCTTGTCTTTTGCCAAGAGCCCCAGAATCACTAAACCTGCCCTGGTGCTTGCAGAAATTAGTATTGTCACAGAATTTTTTTTCTTATTTGACATTTGGCTGAACTTAAAGCTATGCTCTAATAGTAGTCATGGTTTGTGTCACAGTTTGTCCCTCTGAGTGTGCCTGTTTCTTCCTCATTGTTGTAGTCAAGTGCTTTTGTTTTTGTTTTGGTTCCTGTGCTCCGCCCCACACCTTCCCTATTAGGAGTTCCACCTGTTTGTAGTTCCTGTCTTTTCCCTCTCCCAGGTGTTCCCTATTGTTTGTAGCCTATGTCAAACCATTTGTTTCTGTCCTTGGTTGTCTAGAATGTCTTACTTTGTTACACGCTGTGGTTATATGCCTGCCCTGTGTTTGGTTGGCTCAATGTGTTTCTTGGTTTAAAGCCTTGTAGTTTGTGATTCAGTATCGTACTCAGTGTTTCTACTAGTTTGTTTTGTTTATTAAAGTTGGCTCACACTTACATCCAGCCTCATTACTCTCCACACATAACAGTTTGCCACTTGTCAGCAGTCACCCAAATCTTTTCTGTAAATACAGCTCCAAAATTTCTCTCAACCCCTATAACACCTTCTATCTAAAATAAAGTGGCTGCCCGCTGTGTTCATCTACACAGTAAAGTTTATTTTTATAGTTCACAGTCCCCGAAGTTTAAAGTCATACTGTGATCAACAAATCTGTGCAACCTTAAAAAAAATAGTTTGAGCAGTTTGAGAGAAGGTGTGGGGATGTATTTAGAGAAAAGATAGGTGACTATTGACTATTAATGTTTGTAAGCAACATAAGAGTTTTAGCTCCAGTGCTAAACTAAAGAAGCAAAACATGTCTATTTACTACATTTGGGTTAAGTGGAAAATCGTGTCAATTTGGTTTTTTCACTGAACTAGTTTGAGGAACCTCCACATAATGTAAAGGTTCTCCTGTAGCCGTACATCAAAGCAAGCAAGCATTCAGAAACCTTTATTTTCAAGTGTGTACTGTGTAAAGATCATTTACCCAATTAAAAAAGAAAAAAAAGCTCAAAAGCCTAAATAACTAAATAAAAGAATAAAAATAAATACATGGAAAGGGAATTCACTGTGGGACTGTGTAACATTTCCCATCTGACAAAAGCTTTGTTCACAGACACTGTGCCATGTTGCCTTGGAGCTATATTGACTGGAGATTCCTTATCTGTCTTCAAAACCTCTTGAATTGAATGAACTTCTATAGCTTCCCTCTCTACACACAGCAGCCTCTTTCTGCCCTTTTATAAAGAGGACACCGAGTAACTCAAGTCCAGAGACAGCAGTACTACTTCCTAAAGATGAGTACATCATCACTGGCCTATCAAAACCTCATCATTTTCTGGGCTGTTTAAAAACACCAGCTGCATGTTACACCGTGTGAACATTTCATGATGAATGGGCCAGTAGAAATGCTCCAAAATGACTTGGAATAACATGGCATTATATTTAAAGGTCCTATATTCTACATTCTGTCTTCTTTTTGTCCTTTCAGATCCACCAATAACATTTGTTTGATTAATGTTACATGATCATTTTCCAGACTCTCTTTAACCCTTAAAATTAAACATTGTTTTTGGTTCCTGTGCCTATAAGGCTGAGTTATATGAGCTCTTTTCTGATTGGCTGCTCTGTACTGCGCCTCATTAAAAAGATCTAAGATCTGAAACACTCTTTTTAACTTCAGTGTGAGTGGGCGAAGCTAACCCACTGTAGGCCAAATAGGTGGTGAATGAGTTGGTTCTTGTGACATCACAGGAACATTGAATTTAAAATGAGTTGTTTCGCATCTTAGTTTTCATATCGCTGCTGTCAGAACAAAACCTTGTTTCTCCATTGTATGTCCTTTATATTGTGTTTAAATTTCATGATGAATGGACCAAAAGAAATGGTCCAAAATTACTTGAAAAAAAATGTAGTTCCATTGACTTACATTAAAAGTAAAGTAGGTTTTTTGCTTCTCCTGTAAAGTTACCGTTTTGGAGATACAAGGTTTTGTTCCAACAGCACTGATATATTGCCTGGTGAGTGAATGATATATTTTGAAACCATAACTAAGTTTATGTAGTCCTTCAAACAGTTTGAGTTTTCCATGATATGAGCCCTTCAAGAACATTATTTCAGTGGCAAACCAGTGACCAATGCTAGGCCTTCAGTTCAGGCCATAAATGTCAAAACAAGAAAAACTCCATGATAGGCTATTTTCTGCTAGCATGTTAGCAGCAAGCTAACATTGGTGCACATGAACATTTCATTGCTGTTCAAGATTAAACACAGATATTTGAAGCTTGTAACAGACATCAGTTTCACAGTGATTTTCAGTAAAGACAACTACCTGAAACCTGGTTAGACTATGACTTGTATTCCTAGTCAGTGATGTATCTAAAACTTTCTGAAGGCATAGAATATTTTTTTTTGTCACAAAATCAGTTCCACTTACTGTAAATATTGTAAATCAAAGCATGACTGGTTGATTCCACTGTCAATTTATAATTATTTTGATAGTTAATCTAACATATAAGGCTTTCAGTTCAGCTCATGAAGTTCTAACCAATGGGAGAGCTTGCTTGGCTGTATCTAGCAAGATACCACTAGGAAAAAACCTAGATTGGACAATTTTCCTTTTGGCATTTCAAGATTTTAACCCTTTAGTTTCCAACCAAAATGTAATGAAGTAAGATGAATATCACCACAATACTAGCTGTGTTTAAATGCAGCAAACATGATGTTGCTATTGAATAAAACTGAATTAAAAATTATGGACAAATATTTTTAGTTGCCTGAAATCATTAGACTTTCTCTGAAGGCTCCTCACTTTTTATTAATTTATTTGTCCTTCTTCTGTAAAGTTACCATTTCAGAGGTAGAAGGTTTTGTAACAACAGCAACAATATACATTTGCTGACGATGCCCCTGCAGAGTGTGGTGTGCATTATAAATGTATGTATCTTTGAAGGAGAGTATGTCAACCTCATTGGTTAAGGGAATTTGCATTGCATATATAAAGCAGAGCTCCAAAGGGAATTCCAATATAAATATCCACTGACAGCACACCCAAACTTTCTACCTGCGAGACGGCTTAAGTGGGTCTTTGGAGAATAGAGAATGGCCTTTGTCCACAAAAATCTGAATTAATCTTTTCAGAGAGGGGTCCAGTATTAGCGCATGTGTGTTACATCTAGTGCCTACCAGATTTATCATTTGGGAAAAATGAGCAGTAAAACACTGTGTAAATATGTATGGAGATTTTCTATGGATGAATTCAACTCAGATTAATTTGTTCCCTTTATGTGTGTTTTCCACCTTATGCAGCATTATAAGAGAAGATTCATGGCCAGATGTGCGAAGCCTTTTGCACCGGTTTCAGGCACAAATAGGACACATTCTGGACATGTTTTATGATACAAAACCAGAGCACTGTGCAAAAGTCAGAGACAACCCTTTGTTTGTTTCAATTTTCAGTTAAAATGGCTGAAGTACAAGTATTTAGTAAGTAAGTACAAGTTATTAATTACATATAAGATTAATTACATACAATATAAGCCACTTGCATAAGAAAAGAGAAAGTCAAAGGAAAATTAGAGAAAAAACAGGACACAACTTTCCACAACTGAATTTAAAAAAAATAATTAAAAGCTACACAGAAAACAAGACTCTGACCAACCATCATAGATCTGGTAGACCACCAAAACTGCCCCCATCAGATAAACAGCTCTTATTATTTCAACTCCAGATTCCTTGACCTTTGCTCATTTTATGTGAAGAATATGAAAAATAACACATTTTCACTTTCACTTCACACCGTTCGCCCCCTACACATTTATATTACACATGTGGTGTTGGGGTGAACCTGCAGACAATAAAAGTGTGGAGGTGCTGTGTCCCTTCACTCTGTTCTCCTCCTACATGTTAGTGTGTGTGTCTATGTGTGTATGTGTTTGTATATGTGTGCGTGTGTGTGAGGGGACAACATGGACAGGCTGCTGACTGGCTACAGCTGCTAAAGGAGAACCCTATGCTGGCCACTTGTGATATTTTAAACACCTGGTATTTTTACATAATTTGCTAAAAAAAAACATTAAAAAAAATAATAATATGGTGGGTCCACCAGACCACTAAGTAACAAAAAACATGAACACCACACAAGGGTTAAAATAGTAAATATGATAAAATAAATTCCCAGAGTTAAGCTATAAAAAATAATATCCTGAATTAATCTATTGTTAAATGAATATCCACAGAGAATGAAAATAGTCAGAATCAAGCTATACTATGGTTCTAATAAAGATAATAACCAGGACAATATGTTTTGGAAAAAAAAAAGTTCTAATAAAATGAGAGTCCAAAATGAATCCATAATCAAATGAATATCCAGAAATAAGTTTGGATAAATTTCATATCTATAAATTATAAATTAACATTTAGACTGAATTTACATTACAGTTAATATTCAGAATGAAGTAGTATAGTATAGTATAGTATAGTACAGTAAATTTAAAATCCAGAATGTCATGTATTTGAGAACTATTAAATATTGAGGCAAATAATGAGTATGAGTATATCTAATGAATATCATTAGATAATTACAAAATATTATGTATAATTTAATTATCATTTAATAACTTGTGTCCCTCCAAAGAATAAATAAAATGAAAACATTACGTGAAGTTATTATTGCACTAAAAAATAAAAATTATATAATAATACATAATAATAATTTGACAAACATGGCATGTAACAAGTGGTTCCACATTTTTGAGGTCTAAATCTCTGATATCTGGGCCTTCAGGGCTTTTATCTTGGGTGCTACATGCTAAGCATTCAAAAGCATTAATGTCGAAAATTGCAAAAACTTTTCATATGCTTTCTTTTCTCTGAATACTTTTACCTCACCACAGAGGTTTGAGTTCTCTCAGCACCAGATCGGTTCGATAAACAACAAAGACCTCCGTTCATTGCCTTTTCTTGCTCGTCTTTGCTGAGAGTAACAATAGTTCTGGAGAGCACTGCATATTTTTATATATAAACAAATTAAAGGGGTGGGGGGGGGTCTGTTCCCACAATAACACTAAGCAGAGATGGAGTGCTGTCCCTGAGGTGAACTCCTCAGCCCAGCGTAGTCTCGGAGCAGAGCTGCTGTAGTGGCCACGGAGCCAATGAGTATTAGCACTCAAGGACCAGCTATTGATTTGCGAAATGCAAGCAGCGAATGACTGTATTATCCTAGGGAGGGTCTTGATGATTGCACCACGAGCTACATGGAGAGAATAGCAGATGTTTCAGCCCCGAGAGGGTAAACAGAGATTGTACGGCGTGAAATGAATGCCAAGCTTTTTCATCGAGTTAAGAGAGAGAGAGAGAGAGAGAGAGAGAGAGAGAGAGAGAGAGAGAGAGAGAGAGAGAGAGAGAAACAACAACATTAAATAAAACCAAAGAATGACACTGGTTCATTCAAGGTAACCAGTAGGTGGAGAGAGAGAGAGAGAGAGAGAGAGAAGAGAGAGAGAGAGAGAGAGAGAGAGAGAGAGAGATCGCTATTTTTTTTAAATAAGTCATTGAAAATATTCTTATTATTTAGCTGTTTTTTAGACTCAACCATTTAATTATTATTAACAAAGGAGCACTCTGTTAATTATTGTATTATATTTATTTTTATTTGATTATTTATTGTAAAATACTGTGCTCCTCTGCATTCATGTTTACTGATATTGCCAGATATGAGTTTTTGATCATGTTTGTACAAATGCACATGTGAGATATTCTGTGTATATATGGTATATACATATATACATATACTGAACATTGTGAATACTGATCACTGAATTTTTTATGAATTGATTCATTTCATGTGTAAATTTGCAGTACAGTATTGGCTACTGAATTACTAAGCATAACTTTTACATTTGTCCTGCAAAACACAGAAGATTACTGTATTTTAATTATAGCTTATTACTGTGAGTGTGCAGCAGAGCTGTATTGCAGCAATCTAGTGGTGACTGTGGAGTCATAGTTTTGTACTTTACTGTTACTTTGGTTCAGCAAATTACTGTGAAAGTTGTACAGCTAGTTGCCAGTTCTGCACTGTAAATTTACAGTGATTTTTTTACATTGATAGTAATGCTTTAGAGCAAGTAAATAAAGCATTTAAACAACATAAAAACAGTTATTTGGATCACCACATGAGATCACTGGGGGTGTTGGGCATGGCAAGGATAATTAAATTACCACCTGAAGGAGTCATTTTTGTGGGGTACCAGGATGGCTGTTGAAAAGAGTACATAGTTTCTATTATCAATTCTATTTTATATTAAATCTTCCACACCAGTCATATTGTGTTGTTATTACAAGCTAAAACAGGAGATGACTGTGTATGTGAAAGTGTACACCAAGAGTGTCTGTGTGCATCAGCGCTTAGTGAAGCAGGTAGCTTAACAGCTGACCTCACCAGCTTTTATTTAATCAACATTATATGATTATTATCTATCTACACTAAAAAGCATCCACCTATGAACTTCTTGTTAAGAACATTGTTTTTGTGTTTCAACGTTGACATATGAAGCACTAGATATCATGAGAATATGGTAACTTGCCATGCTTTGTTTTCCTTAGTTTTATGTATGTCATGTCCTGCACCCCCAGGGGAGACTGACTTGGACTCTCCCTGGCTCTGCGTGCTTTCCGTCTCTCTTACACAACTGCAACTTATTCCAAGGACAATGTGTTTGTGAAGTCTCTGTGTTGCTACTCAGAACTCAATACCTGAGTTCTGAGCCTTTTTATTGTGTTTGGTTTTCAGTGGTTTTGACCCCAGCTGCTCTCTTTGTTTTGTCTGAGTATGAATCTGCATTTTTTCCTGCCTGCCTGCATGTTGACCCCTGCCTGCTATGACAAGGAGCATCAGAATGCCCTTAAAAAAGTCACTTTTCACTTGCAAACTGCCTCAGCCCCTACGTTACAGTGTTTGAACTCTGTAAACCTTTATGTGGTGCTAGTGCTGTATGTGAGATTTAGCTTTTTGATGTTGGTCCTCCTGACTTGTCAGATTAAATACACACCCCTGACTGGGACAGTGAAACTGAAGCCTACGTTAAATAAGAACGTTTTGGGCACTAAAAAGACAGCATGAACTGAAAAAGGAAAGGATCTTGGCTGTAGAGCAGAGACAGAACTTATACCAAGCTCGATTTAGCAGTGTGATTTTGTTTGTATGTCAATAAATTAATTACAACATGTTTAAACCTGGTGATGCACACCTAAAGCGATTTTGCAGATTATTATGTTTGATTTCTGTGAACTTTCACTTTTTGTCAAACTTCGAATTTTCACAAACAAATTGGAATCTCACTCTGAAATTCCATTTAAAATAAGAATAATGATAAGCATTTTAAAAGAAACATATTTTTTGGAAAATGTAGAAAAAATGATTTGATAGAGGGCCACAAAGTAATTCTCACCGCCAAACTACAGAAGACAAACTCATTATTATTTATTGCTGCTGTCGGAACAAAACCTTGCATCTCCAAAATGAAAAAAAAACAAAAAAGTAATTTTGGACCCTTTCTTATGGTGCATTCACTGTGAAGTTTACATACAGTGTAAAGGGCAGCAGGTATTTTCAAACTAAAAAATGAGATATGAGATTTTGTTCCGACAGCAGCGAAATATTAATATTATAAAGCAAAAACTTTTTATTATTAAGCAAAAATTCTTCTTCTTATTATTATTATTATTAATGGTCCTGTTAAGGTTGCTGTTATTGAGTCTGTCACTGCTACTAGTGTTGTTGAACACATTAAGCTCCAAACTTTATAACATTAACTTCGTATGTTTTGGTAATATTCTCATATAAAGAGAGAGAGAGAGAGAGAGAGAGAGAGAGAGAGAGAGAGAGAGAGAGACAGAGAGTGGGATGATTTCCTTTGACAGAAAACCTTTGTGTCACTTTTCAGAGCAATTTGAAGTAGATTTAAGTGGATAAAAGAGCTGTCAGCGCCGAATGCCATTGGCGGTTCCACCTGCATGTCTAAATGGGGGCTGCCGACTCGGGGGGATTGTGAGCGTGCTGCAGGGTTTTTCAGTCAGGGTTTGTGGCAAAGTGGCAGAGCGGCAAAGGCTACGGTGGCTGACGCAAACGAGACCCCATACGTCAAGCTTTTCACTGAGGTCTAGAAAAGAAATGATTTTCTTTCTATTACTTTAATGATGTACTTGAAACCTTTGCAGGGAACATGCGAGAGGACGTTCAATGCATCATGAGAAGTGTGAGAATTCTCTGTGCGTATTTCTGATACTTTTCAATTTACCCTGAAAAAGGAACTGACGTGCATAGCTGTGCTGCTATGCTACAAAGTAATAATATTTGTTGCATATGGCTAATCATTACACATAAATGGGAGTGAAAAATTTTAGCCTTGACTTGCGTAAACTTTAAAGCTGTCAATGTACTGAAAGACATGACTGCATCTATAGCTGCGTTCCAAAGCCAAAGTAGTGCCGGTCCTCGGTAGGACTGTCTTATGAAGACTCCTCCTTAGTAGCCCTATTGATCACACAAATGGAACAGTCCTAACGAGGCTGCGTGGTGATGTCACCAGAAAGGTCCCATCTCTCGCAATTGTGGCATGAAACTTGTGAGGGAACTGGTGCATTGTGTTTGTTGCTATTTCATTTCTTTACAGAAATGGAGATGTTCTTATGTAGTGCGATAAACTACATACATACAAATACTTCTGAATAAAATATGATATATGGACGGATGCTTTACTTAATCAATCACTTTACTTTGTAAAGTAATGAAGACAAATTCAAGGACTTGAACAACTTACATTTCAAAACAAGCTCTGCTCCAACATGGTGCTGTTTTTTTTTCTTTGCATTGTTTGTGCGCAGGGAACTGTGGGTAACCGAAGGCCTGGAAGGATACATCTGTTGCGTCCTCAAAATCACTCAGAACATAGGCTGCATTTCTAGGCTGTATACAAAGGGCCTTCTCTGACAAAGCGACTGAGAAATGCAGCCTATCTCGGCTGCAGCCTAAGCTTTGGAATGCAGCTTATAAGCTGATGGTAGAAGTAAAACACAGGTTAAAAGGAGTTTTTAATCAAACTTTGCTAATGTTCCTACCATGAGAAACCTTGATATCTTCAAAAAGAGTTGAAAAAGCAGTTGGCCTTCGCACTCGTTTGGGTCTCATCATCACAAACTCTGAATTTGTTTAGTGCTGAGCCCTATCTCCAAGGGCTACAACACAGGCAGACAGCATAAAAGGTTCAGTCAGTATCAGCAATCTTCAAGTCTGGCCCTAAAGGGCCACAACACAGATCATTTCAGTGGTCTCTCCACACCATCACACCTCATCGGTTGCTTATCAAGGCGAATCAAATGTCAAAGTGAGGAAAGCACTAACGTATGCAGTGCTGCAGTTTGGATTCATGTTAAAAATATAGTCTAACCTGTCAAAATCGGTGGTTTCTCATGACAGTAGAGGTACGAGCTCAGCTGCAGAGCTGAAACACCAGAGCGAGTGGAAGGAAAAGCACAAGGCACCATGTGAGGCGTCTTATATGTGTGGAAGGAGCCGTTAATCAACCAACAGCAGCCATGAGCATGGAGACACATGGGGAAACGGAGCTAAAAATAGGCATGAAAGTCTTCTCAGCACCCAAGCCTGAGTGCATGAGATCTACACGAAATGTTCTTGACATGCTAACTTCATGGTGGCTGCGTCCAAGGGTTAAATTTGGCTGGAACAAACCACAAAGGCACCGTCTAAGTAGCTTGGAACAGGAAAAGATTTCTCCTCTGCAGAGTTTTCTGTCTGTCTTTTACTCCAGAGTTTTCTAGTTTCTAGTTTCTGAGCTGAACTGCTAACCATATTTACTGTTGCTGTGGCACAGAAAATAATGACCTACCATGTTTTCACATGAAAATGGAAGAACCAGTCATGCCATTCATTTCCTGTAGTGTGGTGTCTGATGGTGTATAGAAAGGAACTGTGCAAGTTTCAATTTCTATGTATTTAGTTATTTATTTATTTATTTATTTTTATTTTTTATTCAATTTAGCCATGGCTAATTGCACTTGCTAGCTAGGTCTACCTCTTTCAAGCAAAGCTACTAAGCTAGGAGAGTGAAGGCTAGCACGTGCTTTCCAAAGAAGATTTTGTTGGCACCATATTGTAAAATGTGGCAATAAACTTATAAGACTTCTGTTATCACAGCAGGAATTATGCAGGAAAAGATCAGTAGGATAGTGAATGATTAGCCGTCTTGCTTTCTTCAGAACCCATTCAGAAGCAGCCTAGGGTTAAACTAGAACTCAGAAGGTGGTGGAACTCTAGATGGGTTAAAGATAGGATTACCAGAGTGTTAAATGGTCTGAATGCAGTTAGCTAAATGTAAAACCATTTAAGCATGAACTGGTTCTATATAGAACTCATGGTTCTAAATCACTGTCTTTACTAAAGAACTACCCTACCTCTACCTACTTCTGAGTGGATCAGACACAGCAGTGCTGCTGGAGTTTTTAAACACCTCAGTGTCACTGCTGGACTGAGAATAGTCCACCAACCAAAAATATCCACCTAACAGTGTCCTGTGGGCAGCGTCCTGTGACCACTGATGAAGGACTACAGGATGACCAACCCAAACTGTGATGAGCTATCATCTCTGACTTTACATCTACAAGGTGGACTGACAAGGTAGGAGTGTCTAATAGTGTGGACAGTGAATGGATCCACTCATACCAGCACAGCACACACTAACACACCAGCACCACGTCAGTGTTACTGCAGTGCTGACAATGATCCACCACCAAAATAGTACCTGCTCTGTGAGGGTCCATGGGGGTCCTGACCACTGAAGATCAGGATAAAAGGGGGCTAACAAAGTATGCAGACAAACAGATGGGCTACAGTCTGTAATTGTAGAACTACAAAGTGCACCTATATAGTAAGTGGAGCTGCTAAAATGGACAATGAGCGTAGAAACGAGGAGGTGGTCATAATGTTATGCCTGACCGGTGTATGTAATATAATTTATGTTCACATTCATGTGTCGCATGCCATATTATACAAAAAAGATTCTCTGATGATCTGAGTACAGTGTGAGAAAATGCTCATATTCTGTGTGGATTATACTTTAACTCCACTTACTTGTCGTAGTTGTGAGTTGTCCCATGCTGTTCTTCTGTTGGTAGCCTTTTAGAGAAACGTTGCATCAGCCATCCAGTTCCATGGTTATATCCAAAACTAGGACTTATTTACTTTATATTGCACTACTTCAGAAGTCTGTCATGAACATGAAATGTACTCTTACAATCCTGGAATGCAGTGCAATAGGTATTGCACAGACAATGGGCCTCATTCACTAACATCCTTAGTTCTTCTTAAATTTGTTCTTGAGAAAGGGTCCTAAGTCTACGTCAGAATCATGATGTGTTCTTAAACCGCGGAATTGTTCGCACCTTTGTGCTCTTCAGTGTGCGTAGAATCTGAAATAGGAAAACACTGGTGAACTTTAGCAGACACCCTTGTGTAATGTTAGCATACAAAATCATAAGTGGACCATTTCTGTTCCCTATAGAAATGTTCTACGTAGTGTTACTGATTTTCCTAATTACATGTTCTC
This sequence comes from Colossoma macropomum, assembly GCF_904425465.1. Classification (NCBI taxonomy): domain Eukaryota; kingdom Metazoa; phylum Chordata; class Actinopteri; order Characiformes; family Serrasalmidae; genus Colossoma; species Colossoma macropomum. Next base: position 19,488,238 of record NW_023494804.1, on the reverse strand, counting down.
TTATTTTGAATCGTTACTTATCACCACCTCGACATCCCCATTTCTGCAACTGGTCTACTGCATGAAGTGAGCTTCCAGTGGTGCTAGGATATGTTTTTTTTAATTATAAAATGGATAGTTCTGGTTCTAAAATCTGATTGGTTGAGCTGTGTTCAACGCCGTTGTAAAATCCACGATATATGAACAGTTATGAGCACTTGAATACAACTGAATTGTATATTTGCGCCACAGCACGAAAAAAAAAAATCTTTGTGCTGTTAATGGAATAATCTTTGACTCTCATGCTGCTCGCATGGACCACAGAGTACTGATGAAGTAAGAACCAATTTTGTGTAAAATGAGGGGGACCTACGTTCTTAACTAGAGCTAGGCTGGTCAGCTAGCTAACAGGCTAAAAGAGCCAACAGCCTAAACAACTCCATCATTAATATCACAGGCTTGAATTAAAGCACTTATAGTATGATTAACTGTAAAACGGGAGTATAAATATCTAAAAAATGTCACTTGAATGGATTACATGCTTCAAGTGTTCATGCTTCAGTCAAAAGTTGCATCAAACCCAGGCTGAATCCAAAATGGCTCTGTACTCCATGAATTGTGTGCTAGCTATGGAAGTTTAGAAATTCTAGGCTCTGCAGCCAAATGGTGCATAATTTATCGAGTATGGATGCTGCTGAGTCCCAAATGAGTATTTCTTAGCTATATTTTGCACTGTCAGGGTGCAGGAACTGCTGCGAAATCGCAGTAACGCACAGCCTTAATGCTCTTGACTTATTGCTTTAGTATACTTAAGTATGCTACAGAGTGTTTCATGGTAGTTCAAATTAGTTTAGTTCTTTTGTGGTTTGAAGTGCCAGCATAGTACAAATATAAAGAGCTTTATACAGTTCTCCTTATTTCCCTTAAATGTAATCGTAATTAGGAGACCATTTCTGCCCTCCATCATACTGTTGTATATAGTGATTCAGTGTATAGAATAGTGATTAGTTAAACATTTCTGTTCACTTTATAGTGTATAGTATAGTATTCTACACAGTGCATTAATGTAAGGAACATTTCTATTCCCTGTATAGTCCTCCTGATTAAGGGACCAATTTCAGGAAAAGTCTGCAGTTTCAGACTAAAATTTGGATGCCGTCAGAACTTTGTTGCCAGATCTCTTTGGTCGTAAAATAGGTCCCCAGTGAACACATCACATTAAGCATTCTAACACGACTAATTTTAACTCACAAGCAACAAATTCATTCAGGATTAGCAATTTTTGTCTGTGACAGCACTATAATGGCAAAAATTGCAGAGTGTACACCTGCCTTAAGATGTTTGCCCTCTCTGTTTACTGCATATAATCCCAAATATGAGCTCCCAGCAGCTTTAGTTTTGGATATTCCAAGCTAATGTTCTCAGTTTTTTCATCCGTGGAGCTTTTCCTGGAACTGCTTTGCTTTGCTTTTCCTCACAGTGCTCTGACAGATAGACCTGGCAATGCGCATCGCCTTACAGGCACAGAGCTAAAATGGTTATCGTCCGTTTGATGTCTTCCTCTCCGCTTCCGGGCCTCGAACAGGGAAACGAAGCAAACAGCGGGAAGCGAACACAGTGCTTGTGCAAATCTGGGCCGCGCTTGTCCGGCAAGTTTTGCCTTAATTGCACATCCTCTTGATGGCTCGCTCCGTGCTAGCCTAGTTGTATCTTCATTAGGAGGACATTCTGTGACTAGTAATTCACGTTAATGAATTTAATTGCACCAATTATGGCTGTGTGGAAGTTGGAGTTTCCTTAATGATGCGCACAAACAAGACACCAAATTATTTCTTGAAGGGATGCACATGTGCACAAAAACCATGATTTAATTATTTTGCACTTGGAAATCATCTTATTTTGCTCTGGGACCATTTTACGCAGTCATAGGCTTGCGATTGTGGAGGATGGACTATATGAGTTGCTGTTACTCCTCTAGTGATCTTCTTCATGAGTCAGTTCAAGCAGGACCAATTCCCACTGTGTTTGTTTTTCGGCCTGCCACAGAATGTGAAATCATCTCACGCAGACACAGAGGAGGGAGAAAGCTTGGCTCATATCTCTGCTCTGTTTACTCTACAGTGACCTAAAGGGTTTGTTTCCATCGCGTCCTTCTCACATTTCGCCCTGTCCTCCTCTTTTGATTTTTATTTGCGTGCGTCTCTCCGTCCTTTTGCAGATCCCTCTGGCAACAACTCCACATCTGCTCATTTTTTAGATGTTTTCTCCATGGTGCTTCATAAAAGATGCGCTAAGTATTTAAATTCACTTTACGGTTCCTCTGTAGAAAGCCCAGATTAACAAGACAGATGTTGCCTGGATTAATAAAGCTCATTTGAAGGGGCCCAAACATCAGATTCACGCACAATCAGAGATTACAGAGTGATATAATACAGCTGAAGTGTACAGCATGCCTCACTCTTTTCGTGCTTTTGTTGTTTCCATACTGTTAGGCTCAATTTTGTAAGGAAATTGCTTCTGCTATATAAGCATCCGCTTTGGGAGCATTTTAAACACAAATGAGACACCATGAATGAATGAATGAATGAATGTATCAGTGAAGGCATATACTTCATGTTTTGAAAATGGCAATTTTAACGTATACCACAAAGGGTGAATAACTTAAACTAGGAGATAAAAAGCATGGAATCATATGCAATCAGCGTCTGTTGTCAACCGGTGATGAATCATATCAGTCTATTTTACAACACAATGCATCTTAATGGATATGCAAAACCAGCTATGGTATACACAGGTGTTTCTGTCCATCCTTTCACTGTGAGAAGACAACTCAGCACTATGGGTCTGAAAGGACGTGTAGCTGTCGAGAAACCTCACTGAGAAAAGGAAAAGGACAAAAAAGGAGAACATTTATAAATCAGACAAAGGAGTTAATGGTAATCTCAGAACAATGGACACTGGGGTCACTGTGTTACAACCCTGCAGGCAAATCTAGGGGACAGTGGTCAGTAACAAATGATTTAGAAGGTGAAGTGTAGAGAACAAACCAGGCATGGCTTTTACCATTTAATGCACGATCGGGTATCGATAAACCACCAAGAATATGATTATTTACACTATTACACTGCTAGCTTTTTAGTTTAAGTTTTCATCTAACTGCAAAACAAAAGAGCTATCTACACTGATCTTACCTATACCATAAATATAAATACAGTGATTGCCACTCACCCCTTACCTAATGTGTCTATATATTGGGCTGCTGCGTGGTGTAAAACGTATGAGCGCGCCCATCTAGCCTGTCCAGAACCCCAAGCAAGCACCGCAGCATATGCGAAAAGGAACTAAATGGATGCAAAGCAGCGAGGCAATAAAGCTGGAATGATTTAACAACAGGAGGCATAAAGGCACAAAGCTGACATGGTTAAGACGAATTACCAAACTGGTGTGACAACAAAGCTAGCGCGGATACTAGAATCAGCAATATACAAAAGCTAGCATGAGTGAAAGATTACAAAGCTTATGCATCTGCACCTATGAACAACAAAGACCAGTAGCACACTACACTCAGGCCTCTCTGACAAGTTTTGCTGGGCTGCTTTTAAAACCTTGCCAGAACTCTGCGGGATGGTTGGTCATCGAAATGGTAGACATTGAGCCGCTAATGATGGTTGACACCTCAACCAATTTAGAAAAGAGATAAGAACCAGACAGGGGAGGAGATATATGAGACAAACAGAGGAGAGAGAGAGAGAGAGAGAGAGAGAGAGAGAGAAAGAGAGAGAAAGAGGGAGAGAGGGAGAGACAAACATCGGAGCAGATACCTCTTTATTGAGCATGTTATGTGTCATTTGCACTGTCACTGGGACAGTACCCTCTAGGGTACATATTCTGTACCTTTAGTTAGTACCATAATTGTACCTTTACATAATTATATCACATTCCTTTGCAATTATTATCTGTATTTTATTCTATTGACTCCACACACTCTTTTCTCCAGCCTTCTTATTTTAATGTTCACTTTTTAAGCTGTAGGTTGTGAAAAAAGTACAAATATGTATTTTTCTCCTGGGAAAAACTTTTTTTAAGATTCACGGTTGGACATTAAAATCATTGTTATGGCTTTGATGGTACATTTACATTGTTTAAAGGTTGTGTGTAAGATTGAATGTGTAAGGAGACAATGCAACCAACTTCAAAGACTATTCCTCAGATTTTTTCTATTAAATATATGGCTTCTTCTTTTTTCTTGAGGCTGAAAATTAATGATTAATAGTTAATAGCCTTTTAGACTGGATATTAAATTAATGTCTGGGTCTTGTCTGAGTTTTGTACAGTACTGTAGTTTATCAATCTGTTTCTGCTTTTAGCTATAGGCCCCTGCATGAATGTGCTATTGACTGACTGACAAACAACTGGGCTTTTTGAATGAGAGATTTTTGCCCTTTTCTCAGTAGGATTTTGATTGCGTGGGACCATATCGGAAGGTGCTACTATCACCAATCAGAACCCATCAAAACTTTCTATTACCACTGCGACTACAAGCACTCTTAGTTCAATGTAACTTTACCTCTGTAATCTGATATCACACACAGGTCCACCCTGTTTCAGAAACTAAAAGCTTTGTTCTGCTGTCGTGGGGTTGTTTATGTTGCCATGGCTAAGCCACTGTCAATCACTTTGTGGTCTGAAATGCCCATATAGTGCTGATCAGGCAGAGAATTTGAGTTTTTCTGGCCTTTCACTCCATTTGGCATATCATTTTTTTCCCACATCTAACTTTGGGTAATGATCACCAAGTCCCAAATCCAAAACACCACTCATGCAAAGCACTAAAAGCTTCTTGGGTGCTAACAGTGCCTCCTGTGGAGAATGTAGAAGTTTCTAATAAAATGGCCACAGAGTGGAGGTACAAGGTAGATGTGTTCAGTAGAGTGTCCACTGCTGTGCTGGCAATGGACCACCACCTGGTCTGTGGCTGTCCTATGGTGGTCCCTTTCCATTGACGGATGGGGTAGAGGCTCATATTGTGCAGAAACAGATGGGCTGCAGTCTGTAACTGTACACCTACAAAGTGCACCTATATGGTAAATGTTTCTGATAGAATGGCCAATGAGTGCAGTTACAAGTTAGAGGCACCTAATGTACTGGCCAATTAATGTTTTATTGCTACCCTTGTCTGTTATTTACTAGCTTGGAAATATCTCTGAAAGTATGAGAGGCGTCTAACCTCTCAGTCAGGTAAAGCTATTCAAAGAAAAACAATCCATATAAACTTTTTATTTTCTGAAAAACTCTAAAGAAATCTGAAGGTTAGATTTCATTCATAGCATTTTTCTCGCCTTTAGAGAGGATGCCAATAATTCTATATATATATATGTATTTTTTGTTTTGGGCTGGATTGCATAATTTCCGGCTCATTCTGTGACTTTCATTGCATGCACGTCCTTGTTTTTTTTATTTGAATGAAAGAAATGTCAGAACATGAGCTTAGCTGTAGGTGTTTCTATTCACCTATGATTTTTACTTTAACTTGCATTCTGTTCTCGTGCTACAGGTGCAGGAGAGAGGGAGCTAAGGAAAGCAAAACCTGCCTAAAGTTGGCCCAGGTTTTATATGTGAGAGTTTAACACTGATTTCAAAGGTGGGTTTTATCCTTTAGAATGGAGCGTGGCCATATGTTGAGTTCGTAGGTGTTAATGAGAAATGGGCCTTTGGCATTACAGTTATATGAATTCCTACATTCAATAAAACCTTTCACACTACATGACTTGCTACAATGTAGAATGACATTTGTATGACGCAGCTTTATTACACTAACTGGATTTGCCATTCTGCACTTATATTACATTGAACTTGTGAACTGCCCCCGAGTGTCCACTGAGGGAATACATATCAGCAAGAAAACTGTTTTGTGAGAAAGAAGCATTGATCAGGCTGTATTATCCCTCTCCCCAAGCTGCCTTTTCACACGTTTCATGAAGTATACACTGGCCCAAGCTTTCTAAGGTCTTGTCTATTGCAACACAGAAAGGTTTGAAACTGTAGTGTTCGTATTAAGGCTCATCTACACTGGCTAATATATCCATTTCAAACGATGTAATCGTTACTGCCCACATACTTCCATGCATCATTTTTGGCATGGATGTTGAGCAATACATCCGATAGAGGGCAGTCCAGAGTCAAAAGTTTCTGATAACAACAAACATGGCATTGGTGAAGGAGGTCGTAGTAACGTACCTACTACGAAACAGACGAAAGAGACTGTGGTTGTCTGTGAGGTCATTAAATACTTCTTGACATGTGGACGGAGAATTCTTTTAACTTAAATTACCAAAGAGAGAAACTGATCATGTCTCGATTTTACTATTGGCTACGTTGCCCCCATGATTTACTGCTCTGTTTCTTCTGTATACATTAGCTTTCAGAGAACATGCACAAATATGGACGAAATGAAAAGCTCTGTCCGTATCCGTATCCATATGCTATCCACATGCTGTTGGAAAAAAAAAACAAAAAAAAAACTGGTATCTCCAAAACGGTAACTTTACAGGAGAAGATAAAAACCTACTTAACTTTTGATGTAAGTCAATAGAACCAGACTTTTTTCCAGGTAAATTTGGGCCATTTATTTTGGTCCATTCTTTCTGAAATTTGCACACAATGTAAAGAGCAAGAGGTTCTTTCAGATTATGTCAAAAACTGAAAAACAACAAAAGTGGAGATACGAGGTTTTGTTCTGAGAGTACCGATATTTAACATTGAGCATGATGTTTTCCATCAACACGTTTTGCATTATTTTAAGAGCATTTTTCATAGTAGAACGAAAATGGCTATATAGAGCAAATAATTTTGTATGAAATGATTTAGTTGTGGTGAAAAAAAGTCTGTAACGGCACTGAAAACACAGAGGTGTATCATTTAACTTAAAATGCAAACTGAGCTTTAAATGCAAAGTGCTTTGTCTTATATGCAGGAACACTGCATATGTAACACTGTGCAGAATCAGAGACCACCCTTCATTATTCAAGTTTCAGTCAAAACAGTTATTAAGAAAACATACTTAACAGAAAATTACACAGAAGCCTCAACAACCAAATATAACACATTTTTTAGTACTTAATGTGTCCATGCTTTACTTTTACTACAGCCTCCAGACTCACTTTCAGTTTTTTGAAGAAATCTGCAGGATATTTTTCCACACCTCCAAAGTTCAAGCTTAAAACTTGGTTGTCACAATCCAGCTTATCCCAAACACATTCAGTGATTTGAGGCCTGGACTCTGGAGCGGTCAGTCCATTGTTCTGAGAACACCAGGAACTTCTTTGTTTGATGTCTTCTGTTTTGTCTTCTCACAGTGGAAAGATGGACAGAAACACCTGTGGATTTTTTCAGATCTGACTGGTGGAGTGGACCTTGTTTTTTCTTCTCTCTCAAAGATGAAAGCCTCAAGTGTGGTTTATCTGATGGGGATAGTGTTGGTGGTCTACCAGGACTTCCAGGTGGTCCAACTCACTTTTTTTCACTTATTTTACTTTGACTTTCCTCTTCCTTATGTAAGTGGATTATCTTATATTATTTTACAGCACTGAACGTATTATTTAATAGGTAATTATGTAATACTGCATGTGCATATTAATTTGCATTAAAAACTAACATAAATAAATAAATATATACATATATATATATATATATATATATATATATATATATATATATATATATATACAGCTGAACTTGCTCAAAATTTCTGGGTACATATGAAGTACTTACAGATATTTTCTGGTACATATTTTGCATCTACTAAGTAACTACATAAAAAGTATCAGGTATGTACAACAGCGCTTACTCAGAATTTAGTTGTAAATATGTAGTACTTACAAGTAACAGTAGCACAATTTGCAAGTTCAACATGTAAGCACAGAGCAACTATTGTGAGAAAGACCAGATATATTTCACCTTTTATTGATTTCAACAAATTAACGCAACTGTGATAGAGAAGTACAAAGTAAAATAGTATAAGTACCTTCATTCCAGTCCAGTACAGTCATTTGTTCCATATTATTTGGTATGTCTAAAATAAAATATAGTGTTACTAAAGTATCCATCCTGAAAAATAATTAAGTGAAATTTAATGGCCTTTAATTTTTCCCACCTGAAATTAAATAAATGAAAGGTGGTCCCTGATTTTTGCATAGTACTATATATTATGCATCATTTCACTGGATATTGCAGTTCAAGTACAACATGCACACCAAAATAGTTTACAAGAGAAGGCAAAATGCTTCTGAACTTTCAATGTAAGCTAATGTAAAAAGAGTGTATTTCAAGTGATTTTGAAGCATTTTTGTTGGTCCATTCATCACAGAATGTAAAGGACAGCTGCTGTGTTCAAATTATGTAGAAAAACAAAAGTCAACAAAAATGGAGATACATATATTTTTCTTTGGAAAGTGACTATATACATTTACATTTATAGCATTTAGCAGATGCTCTTATCCAGCACTTACAACGATGCTTCTTTGTCCACTCAGAGAATGTTTTGACAATTAAGGCATTACAAAATGCAACATTTGTGATCATTAAAATGCTTTTCTAAGAAGTGGGTCTTCATTCATTATTTAGAACTCCAGTGAAAGTTCACTCTACCACCTGGGAGAAGAGTCTTAATGCTTGTCTCCTATGCGTCTTAAGGTATGGTGGATCAAGCCGATCCTTACTTGGAGCTTGAAGGGCTATAGGTACAGATCAGGTTTTGACCAGCACCATTAGGTAGAGAGAAGCTGGTCTTTTTTGGCTTTGAAGGCAAGCATCGGGGTTTTAACTCTAATGCAAGCAGCTACAGGAAGCTAGTGAAGGGAACAGTGGTGACATGAATGAACTCAGGAAGACTGAAGACGAGCTGTGCTGCTGCATTCTGGATCAGCTGCAGTGACCTGATGGCCTGCATAGGAAGACCATCTTGGAGTGAGTTGTAGTAGGCAATCCTTGAGATGACAAGAGATTGAACAAGCACCTGCGTGGCCTCGCTAGACAGAACAGGACAAATCCTCCGGATGTTGTAGAGGAGAAACCCGCATGTCCCGCATCAGGTTTTCAGCGAGAGCTTGTCATCCAGAAATAAACTAAGACATTGTGTTGGACTGACCAAGAAGTTCCTCAGCATTGGCTTTTCACCCTGGCACTTCAATGTGGACTAAAGATGTTTTGAAAAAAATAAAAAGATGTTGAATAAAAGACATTTTTAAATGAACTCTGCATTCTCATATATAAGGCTGTAGATTCTCAGTGAAAATAAGGCTTTTAAATCTGCTAGGATGGCACTGAACACTTTTCAGTGAAGTGTTGAATAAGGTAAACTATTTCACAATTTTTTTTCCTGATAAACTGTATTATCTCAAACCAACAGTGGCTTATGAACAGGAGACAGATGCTGCAAGCATAGGAATTATATCAGTGTGAGAACAGCATATAATACGCCTTTATTCAGCAATATTAACATCCCACATTGTCAACATCCATTTAGAAAAACTCAGGTTTCCTTAGAGCTGAGATTCCAGGCAAAGACCTGAAAACCAAATCATTGCATCTGTTTTTGTTTAATTTAGGGAATTTAGATTTATTCAGATCTGGCATTGATTGAATTCATTCGGATTTGGTGTTGGTTGGATTCATTCAGAATGGGCATTGGCTAGATTCATTCAGAGTGGGCATTGATAGAATTCTTCCAGAGCGAGTTTTAGTTGGATTCATTCAGAATGGGCATAGGTTGCTTTCAGTCAGAGCAGGCACATTTGGACTTGATCTTGGCCCTCTTTAAACTCTTGACCTGATCTCAACTAGTCATGGTCTTGAACTTGTTATGGACGCAACAAAGGTGGTCTTGACTACAGCCCTATTCAAATCTGTTGGCCCTGGAAACCATTTTAAAACATTGTCAGTGTCCAAAAAATGTTCATAGATGGCCAAAATGGAGAAAATATTTATGCGTTTTGAAATCAGCATCTATATTAGTGTGGGCAAGGTCTAAAACTGCACCACCACTGCTGAGAATGTGAAAATATGTGTTGTAAGCAAAGGTGCTTAATATTTTCCAATCCAGGTCCAATTTACGGCGGGCCAGTATACACAGGAAGAGTGTAGTTTGTCGGCTGCGAGGCTCCGGCTCGGTGCCAGTGTGGCGTGTTTAATGTTGGTCCGTCTCTCGCTGAGATAGACAGATGGATGCGAGGTATCAGAGGGGGGAGAAAACGAGGTCAAAAACAAACTCGATGGGAAACGGAGGAGAGGCCAGTGAATCAGAGACGCAAACAGCCTCAATAAAACATCAATCCTCCATCACACGCTACAAGTTGGCTGGCGTGGGAGATATACTTGAAAGGGGATTTTTTTTTTCTTTAAAAGAAGAGAGAGAACACAGTATGAGCAAGCAGCAGTGATTTCTACAAATACCTCGGTAAACAGTGGCATGTTGACTTCCAAACGATTGACATTCAGATGCTACAAGACGTATAATATGTGTAATAAATCATGTCTGACACTTCAAACAGAACATATAAGTCCATCCATATGCAGAAAAGCATTTATAAATGCTGGCAATAAAGCAATGACAGATTTGATTCAGTCTTTTGGTGAATCACACCAGCGGTTGATCTTGACCAGGCGTGTCAAACTCAGGTCCTGCAGAGCCACATCTGTGACGCACCCAATTCAAACCATGAAGGACTCTGTAACGAGCCGCTGAGTGGAGTCGGGTGCGTTAAGTAACACTAAACTCTACTGAATGCTACACTAAACTCTGTAGTGCTGCAGCTCTTCAGGTCCTGCTTCCGAACTTCTCTATTACTGCTTACATCAAAACAGAGCTAATGAAAGCACAAAAGCTGCCAGAGACCACCTTTCGTTTCTTTAATTTCCAGTCAAACCAGCTGTTGAGTTATTCATTTTTTCTGGAGATATTTGTGGGAAGGATTAGATATAAGATAATCCACTTGCATAACGAAGGAAAAAGGCCTTATTTAAAATGAAAATTAGTGAAAAACAGGAGTTTCCAACTGTACAAGACCAGGTAGACCACCAAAACAGACCCCATTGGATAAATAGGAGAAAATCAAGCTCCACTCTTGCCTCAGATCTGAAAAAAACTCACAGGTGTTTCTGTCCATCCGTCCACTGTGAGAAGACAACTCAGCGCTATGGGTCTGAAAGGATGTGTAGCTGTCAAGAAGCCCTTACTGAGAAAAGGAGACAGACAGAAAAGAAGAATCTTTTTGCAAATCAAAGAAAGAAGCTGCTGGTGTTCTCAGAACAATGGACTTGACAACCCCAGAGTCCAGACCTCATCATCATTGAATGCATTTGGGATTACTTGGATGTTGAGAAGCAGAAAATGCAAAACCAATGTCTAAGACTGAACTTATCCCTGCAGTTGTCTCTGAAAACCTGAAAGCAAGTCTTGTCAAAAGAGTGGAAGCTGTAATTGTGAGAGTTTCAAGCTGGACACTGTTTTTTTGCTAACCGAGGGGCTGTATGGGACTGTTTTTTTAGTCCCACTCCCACAGAAAATCGAAATCGTTTGTCCCACTTCCGCCTGCAACCAAAACATTTCGGCCCACTCCCACCCACCCTGCAGTTCTGTCAAGACAAACAGACATCTAGTATTTGACATTTGTCTTTTCACAAGTACATTGTTCTCTGCTGAAATAACATGGCAGTCATGGTCATCAGGCTTACTGTGAAGTAACTTCACCAAACACAGTTTATTCACAGTAAACACAGAGCAGGAATTAAACCACAGAAAGGTTATTTTTAATGTTTTGTTGGGCTTGGCAGCTGTGGCTGGTGGAATAAAGGCTCTGCATGGGATCGGTTGCTTTACAACTCTATAGAATGACTTGATGCATTTTAATTGTTTTACCGTGATCATTTTAAATTGTTTATGTAAATGATTTAGTGATCATTCTACTTTATTTAGGCTATTGATTAATTTGCGAGGGATTTCTCTTCATGTGTGCTTCAACCTGCTCCTACCTGCAGTTGGGTGGTTACAAAGCACTGAAAATTAGTCCTGCGCCACAGAATATTGTGGTGGGTCTCGCGGGATTCCCCTCTGGATAGAGTGCAGACCTCTACCCTACGTAATACGCACTTTTTGTGTGCAGGCCTTTAGTTATAGTGTAATGGAGAAGGGATTAGTGATTTCAGTCCTTCTTGAATAAAAAAAAAGCAACTTTTTTAGTTTAGCTTGTTTTTGCTAACAGCAGCATGTTTGCTAGTTAACATCTTAACAAAGCAGCACTTAAAATTTTAAGGAAGTTTCTGTTGTTTTGCTATGATATCTATAATTAACAAACAAGACATTTAGCTTGTTTTAACTATAGTTAGCTTTAGGGAAAAGCATCCTTCAGAAGAATGCATCAATGGGATACAAGAAAGTGTACATGGAAGATTAAACAAGCTGTCAGATCATACAGAAGAAAAATCCAGGAGAAAACGCAATCAGTGGCCAAAGTTACAGATAATTAAGTGTTTGTCAATCTAATCTCCTGAGTTTTTCAGTCTGATCTCTATCTACTGCTATCTGTAGTGTATTGATTAACAACAATTCTTCTGTATTTAGAAAAGAAAAGAAAACGCATTGACTTAAACCAGACCAAACAGAAGACACTGGGAATGTGTTTCAGCATTTCTGTAAGTCATTTGAGGTAGCAGATTTCATGTTCTTTCCTGAGTCCAAATTATTTGCTGTGGAAATCATGAGTACGCTACAGATGCAGCAGATAAAGATGAGATTGAAAAACACTGGAGTGTTGCTTTAAATGGTAAAAGATCTTAACCAGCCACCAAAAGCTGTTTTTAGATGTTTTATTCAGTATTCTGGGTATTTTGGGAACCACATTATTATTGAATAATAAATAATATACTCTAATGATCTATTTATAGTAATTTATTATCAAAGCATCTGTCTGGAGATTTAATCAGTGCTTTGCAAATGAGGCTTTCTGGATGTTCATTTTAATAGAATTTCATTCCTTAATCAGTTCTGTATGGCTTCCTCAATAATGTTGGAATCACATGCAGCCCCACTCCACCTAAAATATATAATTTTTTATAATGGATTTATATACTGAGTATTAAAAGTGAAGGTGCCAAAAGGTTATTTTTGGAGAAAGGAAGCCATGGAAGAAGGATTTTTCCCTAAAAAAATTAAAAATATCTGCATAATGAAGGTGCGTACATCTTAATATTTAAGATGTAAGCAAAGTCATTCAGTGAGATTTGATGTGAACTGTTTTAATGAAGGGCATTTGTATACATTTTAGTATTACCATGTAGAAATTACAGCATTTTTACATTACTCCATAATATTAGGGATATTAAGCTTAAGCTTTTGGACACCTTTTGGTTTTTTTTCTTAACATGAAGACCAAAGTTGTGGCAAAGAATGTCAAGAAAATAATTATAATGCTGAGAAACAAGAAAAAAAAAACAAAAAAACAGTGATGTCAACCAAACCTTACCAAAATAATCTGTTTGAAACATTAGAAAGAACAAAGAGATAACTAGTAGGCTTATTAACCATAATGAGTATTAAAATCAGAATCAGAATGTTTATTCGCTCAGTTATTATGAGTACCAGATGTACAAGGAATTTTCCTTGGTGCAGGTGTCAACAAAAAATTAAATCCAATAAAAAATATAGCATAAGATATTATATATAGCAAAACATAAAATAGACAGTACACAAATAAACAGCAAGTAAAAGGATGTGCAATAGGCTAAGTACAAGCACTGTACTTGTGTACTGAGGTACATGTATACAGTATGTACAGTTAAGAGAATTGAGCAGCAAATATAAATATAAATGTAACTGTAGACATATTTATAAAATATATATACTGCAACAAGTTAAAGAGTATTTTGTGCACTGACTTCAGAGAAAAGTGGGAAAGATTCTTATTCAGAAAGATTATGATATTATAATGTGTGTAATAAAGTGAATGTTCAGCAGTTTAAGGCTGAGGGATGTGAGAAGGCATCTTGTTTAGGAGGATGACAGATGACAGCCTGAGGAAAGAAGCTGGAGGTGGTGGTTGGTCTGAATATTTAGGGCTCTCACTTTCGGTCTCTGCTAAGATGGAAACCTCTGGAAAAGAGAGTGACGCTGGTGTGAGGGGTCAGCCATGATTTTCCCTGCCCTTTCCTCATACTACATGAGTAAAAAGGGAGTGGTAGGCCAAGAAAGACCTCCACAGCCGATGACAGAAAATTCTCATCATAAAGAAGAAAAATCCCCGGGCCAGAGCAAATTGTGGAGATGACAAAGACCTGACCAAGATCCAAAGCCTAATCCAGTATGACCTCGTCTGTAAAACATGGTGGTGGTAGTGTTATGGCCTGGACCTGTATTGCTGCCACAGGTACTGGCTCACTCATCTTTATTGATGTTGTGACTGCTGAAATGAGTTCAGAGGCATATTAAAACATTGGCTCAAGTTCGGAAAAATGCCTCCAAACTCAACGATCCAAAGGAGTTTTTCAAAGCTAAAACCATAAAAAGTTCTTTACTGGCCGAGTCAGTCGCCTGATCTGAATTCCATTAAGCATGTCTTTTATATGCTAAAGAAAAATCTTAAGGGGACTTGGTCCCAAAACAAGCAGGAGCTGAAGATGGCTGCAGTACAAGCCAGGCAGAGCATCACCAGAGAGGATACTCAACATTGCATGCAAAGGATACGCAACAAAATACTAATTTACTGTACCTACCACCGCTATGTCCCAACAGTACAGTGCCTTGAAGTGAGCAGGGGGTGCATTATGGTGCCTTGAAATAATATCATGATCAAACATTATGAAGGGCATCGTATGAATCTGTATGAGGCACCGTATGAAGCACAATTGGTTTTATAACACTGAAAATGCTGAGTCCAAACTTTTGAGCCGTACGTGTGGGCTATTATTCTCTTGCTTCACTAAGTGTCTATATTCCTGTAGTGCTTTCTGACAGAGCACAGATTTGCCCTAACTAGCGAGCGGCTGCTGGCGCGCTGATATTGAATGGCAGTTTGTCTCCTGTGTTTGTCTCATTCTCCCAGTTTACCTCCGCCAGCCAGAGTCATTGATTTTCCCCTGTGGGCCTGTGAGGAAGCAGCTGTCGCACTGAGACCGGCCGTATGTGGAGCTTCATGTTTGCGCTCCATCACCAACCCCAATGGGCCTTTTTAGCTGCACACAGTCAGGTGAGCGGCAGAGGAACCCGCTCCTGAGTTTACTGCAGAAATGATGAAGTGTCGGAAAGGAGGCATCTGGGTGGAATCGGGATATACAGTGAATGTACAGCTGTGGATAATTAAGCCTGCAATCTCAGGCCTGCTTGTGTAAGGCTGAAGTTGGGCTTGTGTAACAGGTAGAAAGACCTGAATGAATGAGTAGCTGGAGTCGACTATATTCATGTAAATTTTTAGAATAGACAAATTTTTATCAGCGCATCTGGGTGAATTTTTCCTTGTTACAGTACTTTTTAAGATAATT
The DNA here is from genome assembly GCF_904425465.1 of Colossoma macropomum. Taxonomy (NCBI): domain Eukaryota; kingdom Metazoa; phylum Chordata; class Actinopteri; order Characiformes; family Serrasalmidae; genus Colossoma; species Colossoma macropomum. The sequence goes on along the minus strand of NW_023494804.1, from coordinate 19,472,731 downwards.
AAACACAGTGCAAAAGTAACTGTCTTCTCAATTTAGCTTATTACTAATATAGTACATGTACAGTTTCAATGTTCAGTGTAAGCTAACGGGTAGTCTTGCGGGGCAAAATGTCACCTCATAACAAGAATATGGATTATGGCAAAATCCACTGTGTGAGGACCCCCTCTAAGACCCACCCCCAATTCCTCTCATCAGAAGATCACAAGCTCGATCCACAGCCACCATGGCCGAAAGTCCAAGACAACTCAATTGGCCTGTCTGTCTCTGGGTGGGCAGGATGGTCCTCACTCTCCCACCATCATTCAGCATGATGCTATCCAGTGCAGATGTCTGTTAGCTGACGTAAAAGAACTGGTGATTAGCGCTCTCCTCCAAGCGTGTTCAGCTGTCCAATGACGTTGCGTTAGTGGCAGTTTGAAAAGATTTGGTGGCTGGCTCTACATCACTCGGAGGAAGCTTGTGTTTGTCTTTGCCCTCCTAGCCCTGGTGTTATTATGTGACTGGGGGAGTCCTGACTAGTGTGTGAAATTGGATATGACTAAACAGGGGAGAAAACTGGGGAAATAAAAATCCCAAAAGGAAACCATATCAAATACTTTGTTTGAAGACATTAACTCAGGAGAAAAGAAATTTTGAGTTGCTTGCCAACAGGATATGGTAAAAGAAAGTAGCTTCAGGTGATTTCAGCATTGTACTTGGAACACCATCAGCTAAGACAGATGGAGATGAGCAGTTCAGACTGATTTATTCCGCTGGAATAGCAGATGACGAAGTTCATACCGTTGCTCAGTGGTGAGTACATGTATTTATGTATTTTTAGTGTTACTGTTGTTTGGTGCAGATAATTCTTTTCACTTGTTTTTAGTGGGCGTGAGGGCACATCATTTAGCTCAAGTACAGAGAGCTTGTCTTTCTCAAACATAGCTGCTAGATCTTTCCACATCACTTTTACTCACACCCTATCATTGCAACCATGCCACAGACAGCTACTGGTAACCCATCATCAACTTTTATCACATGTCCATTGAGATATCCTAAAGCTAATGCATAGTCTAGTTTACTGTTTACTGTTTTTTTCCTTGAAAGAGGTGTTTCTTTTCTATGTGCTAGTTGCAGTTTTTGGGGAACTTTTCAGTCATGCTAACCTACGTTACATCCATGGGCTAACAACAGGCTTGTTGTATGATGGACAATGTTGATGAGCACACTATCGTCCCCTACTTTGAGTTCTATCACACCTTGTTTCCACCCTATTAAGTCTACATTCCCTCCCACTTAGCTCAAGATTTCTCATGGCTGTCTCCGAATGTTTATGGTATAAGATCATGTCTAGCTCTGCTGGTAGCTAACAGGAAGCTTAGTGAAACCTTGACCATTGGAACTTCTTTCTGTAGGGTAAAAATGAACATTCAGAGAATGGCAAAGTCAGCTGAACACTTAATGACCTAAGGAAGCCATTTAATTAGCTTTAACATCGTCTGTCTGCTTTGTCTTTCCTTTTTCTGTCCCTGTCTGCCTTTGTTTATCTTCCCTCATGTGTCTTGTTCCATGTGCTTTTGTTGTTGTTTTGGTTTGTGTCTCCTCCCTGGTCCTGCCCCCTGATCATCTGTCCCACCTGTTTGTAGTCTGTAGCCCCGCTCTCTCATTAGTTCCAGGTGTTTCTTGTTTCCCTGAGTGTATTATACCTGTGGTTGCGCAGTCCCTTTGTCTTGCTTTGTCTATGAGATGCTGTTGCATGTTTTCACCTGTCTTCTTGTTAGTTTTTTGGTTTTTGTTTAGTTCAGTTCAGTTTTGCTTTGTTATTTTGTCATGGATTCATCTGCTTTGTGCAACTCTGCTACTCAGTTCATCCGATTGCAACTCGCACTTGCATCCAGCCTCATCACCTCCAACAGTACAAAGACGTATGTCCCTTTAAGACAAGCTCACATTCACTGCAAAAAAAAGATCTCCTTCTCCTTTGTTGATTCCACAGCTTTGCAGCCGCCCTGTTCTCAGATATATTTCAGAAGTGAGCCTGAAAAAGAGCAGGTTTTACTTCTTTTGGTGCTTTCTGAATACAAGCAAGTTTTCCCTTTGTAGTGTTTAAATATAGATTAATGTTGAATACTGAATGTTACTTTAATATAATATGCCTTAAAACTAGTCAAGATATTCTTCTAAAGTACCAAGTACTCATAAATAATGACAGCTGTTGAAGATACATGAATAGTTCATCAGGTAAAGCTTAGCATTGTACTGGATAAATGTGGCTAACACAAAGCTAGTTTTGCTAATTATGGGGGCCATGTGATGCGTGTGCATGTTGTATCTATACAGTGAGTCATTACCCTACTTTTACACAGCCACTTATATTTGATAGATGCAATAACTGTTAACCTTTTGTGTCTTGTTAATCCACTTTATAAAGTGATTAGTGCAATCTTGCATTACAGGGAGCGCATGAACATGTTCTATATTTAAAAAAAGTGCTGTAGAGCTGGCTGTGGGTGATGTGGCAGCCATGTGGTGTCGCAGTGCTTCAGAGAATCTTCACTATGTACTAGGGTTGCCAACCGTCTCATAAAATAAGGAGCCATCAGGTAATTGGAATCTAAAAGACGTCTTCGGTATTAAACTGATACGCAACACACTTTGTTCCGAGAATCATTTCAGATCTATGGGAGAGACTATTAAGACGGCGATTTGTGAGAGATAGAAGGAAACCTTGCTGCTCTCCCCCAGCCTGTCTGTCATTTTGTGTTGCCAAACAGAGAATGCGCTCGAGTCACGACCAAATAGAGGCGCTGTCAGTGTTGCTATGATACGCCTGACAGCGGTGTGAGATTTAAAAAATGGCAACCTCTGAGCGTAGTCCACCAAAAAAGAAAATACAAAAAAACAGAAGGGGGCAATGGGGAAATGACTACCAATGGCTGGAAGAGCCAACTGCATATACAAAGCCAACTGCACCGCCTGCCACCGGGTATCTCCGTTAGTCGCAGCGGAATTTGTGACATCAAAAGGCGTGCACAGGAGAAAATCATAGCAGGGGCAATAGGCTGTGGAGGACACAGGGAGAGGGAGCAGTCTCAAAGTTTCTTGTCTGCCAGATGTCTATAGAGGCTGATCATTTAGATTTTTTCGAATCCAAATCTGGCTGACAAGTGTTGACAGTGTAGACAACAATGTTGGGGAAGCTACTTGAAAGCACAACTTTGCAAGCTACCAATTACTTCCCACTGGAAGAAGAAGAACTAACTTACAGCATAGATAAAGGTGTTTCAAAGGTGTTCAAGAGATGTTTAGTAAAGAAAATGGTTCTATATGAAACCATGAACACTCAAATGATTTAAGGGTTCTTTGCTTCGCAAAAGGCTGCTTCAGATTAATGGAGAATGTGCTATAGATGGTTCTATCTAGAAACTTAAGGTGAGTTCTTGTATGTTTGTCCTCTTTTTGGTGCTATATAGAACCCTTTTCAAAATGGTTCTATATAGAACGGTTTACAAGCTTGTCAAGAGCAGATGCATCCTTTATAGAGATGTGTTGCTGTATTGTTTCTTGGGTTGATGTTAACCTGTGTAAAAAATCTTGCTTTTGTTTTGTCTTGAATTGGAAAAAATACCACTTTTATAGCAGTGAGGTGCCCGCCACTGTGGTTAGTATGCTGCCATCATGGTGCTGCATGGGCCTTTTGTAACCTGCTGTGATAAGAAAACACTGACCACCCAAAAAAGGTAGTCAGGTAGGGGCCCATGAAACATTTGTTCCCAGGGGCTGATAACTTAATGATCCAGGCCTGTTTACAGCTCATACATAAAGCAAAAAAGAAAGAAAAAAATACCAGAGCATTCATGGGAAAGTGCAAGGAATGTCAGCCTTTTATGGTCCCAAATTGTTTGTAATTCCAGTAATTTACTACACAAAAAATGACAAAGTAATTTAACTAACCTGAATCACATTCAAATACGAATGTAGTTGAACCACCAGCAAGCTACTTCAAAATGTAGTTAAACAAATGCATTATATTTGTTTTTGGTCAGTGCTCCTCAGTCCAATGTCTTTTTGAGTAACCTCTTCAACTGTTGGACCTGCTCCTACTTACTCCTGCTGGACTATGGCTTGCCTTCTCCACCCACTGGCGAAGCTTATCTATATGGACACTTTACCAACAATGGGTGGTAGGACCTGCATACACACAGAGGGGACATTGAAGATGTATTTTTTAATATTTCCATTCTTTTATTTTTTTTGGAAGATCTCTCTTTTATTTTCTTTAATTGTCTATTCTGGATTTGTACACATGTGAAAGCACATCATTCAACACAAGTATTGACTGTGAATTTCAGCTTTATTAATTGCTACAGCTTAGATTTGATATCATACAGGACTATAACTTGAACACAATTCTAAAGATGACCAGTATGATACTCAGTGAAAAGTAAGATAATAAAAGTCTAAAGTGATTTAAATTCACACCTTTTTTTAAAATGTATTTATTTTTGGGATGGTATTCTATTAGGAATCCAGTTGATCAAACTGCCAGTCTCCTAACAAACCTAGGCCCATGTTGAATTAGCTACTGCTGGATGTATTGAAGAAATAACATAATAATAAGTCACTAAACAAAGAAAAACTTTGATTCTGATTAGAGATTTTCTTTTCCACTTCATAAAGATAGTGAGCCAGATATCCTTCATTTTCAGACTTAGTAACTTCTCATACCTGTTAAGAACAAAGCTATCATTACAGTGAGAAAATTGCAGTCTCCACTTGCTCCAGACATTTCATCTAGTGCTGCTAAAAGTAGGACTCTGGTTAATTAGTCTTTACCCACCATGGTATTCTGTCAGTCATTCTAGTAACCAGGCAGTTAAATATAGGGTCCAGGACATGCTTCCTAACTGCCCCTCTAAGCCTGTAAGCAAGCCCCCCCATGTACAAAATGAAATTCTGACTAAAAAACTGACACAAAATAATTAAATATTTGTTTTTCACTAAACAATTTATTCACTTTTCCTTGCATCATTTTCTTTTTTACTATTTTTACTTGTGTATCAGTGAGTTATAGTAGCAGTACTCCTCCACCCCACTGAAGCTTTCCCAAGGTTTACACCAGGTAATGATAGCGGTGTCACATTTGTTGGTATTTTAGAAGAAATCATGATAAATGTTTTTTTTTTTCTTTTTTCTCTTTATGATAAAAGGAACAGGGAGCGATACATGCTTCACCTCCAGGGCGCCTCCTGTTCCGTACATCCGTAGATCAGATAAGCATCCGGTTCAGATCACAGCACTCCTGTGTTTTATCCCAGGCAGCTGCTGTCCCTGCCGGCAAAGTCGCTACACTTTAAAATGTGTGCGCATACTCATTACCAGAAGAGTGGAAACAAATGACAGTGACTTATGAAAGGCAATAGATTAAATTGTAATTATTAACAATGGTGGCCATTGTGTGTCAGCATGTTAATACGGCGCTGCTTTTAATGAGCTGTGACAGAAACTGCAAAACAGCGTTAAAAAACAAGAAGAGGAAAGATGAGGGTAATCAGGAAGTGATTACAGTTTGTCACTTAATCAAACGTCTCCCAGGGACGTCACAGTGTCATAATTAAAGTGCCACGCATGCAGAGAGAGAGAGGGAGAGAGAGAGGGAGAGAGAGAGAGAGAAAGAGAGGGCAACAGTGTGACTATTGTGTGACAAGAGATTAAAAAGGTGCCTGCTATAGCGTCTAAAGTCACTGGTCTTTATTAGATACCCCCACCTTCTTTAATAAAGGGGACTGCAGCCCATCTGTTGATGCACAGTTTGTGTTCCTCTATCCCATCATCAGTGGTCAGTTTCTGACCACCATGTCAGTGTCACTGCTCCACCACTCAAATAATGTTTAGAATCCAGTATCTGGTCCTGTGGTCAGAAAATGACCATTAATGAATGGGGTAGAGGGGGGCTGGTGAAATGTGCAGCAACAGACAGGCTTCAGTCTGTAATTTAAACTTCTACAGTGGAAGGGAGGTGAAGCTGATGTGAGGGGTTTCTAATAAAGTGGCCAGTGAGTGAACATACAAAGTGGGTGTTTCTATTAAAGTGGCCAGTGAGTGGGCCCACAAGGTAAGAAGGTTTTTGCAATTCTCACAGTTCTTGACATTATATGCAAATATCACTGTTCCATTGTCTAAATGTCCAGTGTCTGTGTTTCTGTCTGTCTCTGTTTTGTCTGTGTTTTTGCCCTCGTCCTCATGTCTCACTCTGTTTTTGTCTCACTGTGTTTTTGACTTTGTGTTTTTGTCTATCTGTGAGTTTCTGTTTGTGAGTCTGTATTTCTGTCCGTGTCTGTTTCTGTCTGTCTTTGTGTTTCTGTGTGTCTGTATTTCTGTCTCTCTGTGTTTCTGTCTGTGTTTATCTCTCTGTACGTCTGTCTGTATTTCTCTTTGTGTATCTCTGTTTTCTGTCTGTCTGTGTGTTTTGTCTGTGCCTGACTTTTTAATCATAACTCTTCGACTCCTCATTGAACAAAATGTGCGACTCCACACTTTTCTGTGGCCCGGCTGAACAAATCATATTTACTGCCTCTAAATTCAGCCAACACTTCTAGGGGGGAGGCATCTGACATATTAAAAAGCACTTCTGAGCTTCCTCACTGCTTTTTTGGTGTGATTAATTTTTTCTCCCCTTGCATGACCCAGAATGTACATGGGGCCCCATGCAGAATGTTCTGGAAGACCTTATGAAGAAGAGAGAGAGAGAGAGAGAGAGAGAGAGAGAGAGAGGATGGAAAGCTAGAAAGAGAGAGACGAGATACAGACAGTAAGAAAGAAGGATGGAAAGCTAGAGAAAGGGAGAAAGGAAGAGCTAGAAAGTAGCTCTCTGACAGCTAGAATGAAACTAAAAGTAAAGAAATTTTGTGAGAGAGAGATGAAGAAAGAGAGAGCTAGAGAGGAATAGCTAGAGTGAGAGAGAATGACCTAGACAGAGAAAGACGGAGAGAGAGAGAGTAATAGAGTAAAGGGAGAGAAACTATTTTGGAGTGAGAGAGATAAAGAAAGAGAGTGCTAGAGAGAAATAACTAAAGCGAAAGGAAAAGATCTAGAGAGTGAGAGAGGGGAGAGCTAGACAGAGAAAGAGAGAGAGAGAGTAATAGATTAAAGGGAGAGAGACTGTTTTGGAGAGAGAGAGATAAAGAAAGCGCTACAAGAGAGAGAGCTAGAGAAAGAGTCCATCAGCTTTATTAAACGGGTCTCCCTTTATAGAGTCTGGTTGAGGCTCTGTGCGTTTGTTTATGGGGGGGGGGTGTTGAGGTTGAGACAGACTGGATGTGAAGTGCAGGCCCTCGCTATAGGCTATACCATCTCCCACTCTCTGCGTAGCAACGGACAGAAGACGACAAAGAAAAACCTCTGCCCTGTCGTCCGTCACTAATCTAAGGTGGCAGGCTCAGACCGACTGCAGAAACAATGGAGGAAACATCTGGTTAAGGACAGTGTTTAACACATGATGATGCGGAAGGCTTCGCCGCACCATCTGTTCCCTCCATAACAATTATGCGGGTGCCATCTATATACATACATATACATATCTATATATATAAAATTGCTGCTTAGTTCACGTTTAGCTTAGCTGGTCTAGATCAAAACATAATCAACTGTAATTCATCTGTAATTGGCCATGGACAGGTTTCCTCTCCACTGCTGGAACAGAAGTGTCAGACTGTGGACAACAGAAACATTGTTTTCCTGGAAACAACACATGCATAATAAACCTTGAAATGCTTGACAAACAGCCAATGAGATGAATCAGGTATGGTGGAGCAGAGAAAACTCCTGTCACAAAACTCTCGCTTTAGCTCCATCCCCTGCTGACTCTGATTAGGTTTTATATTCATATATAAAAATATAAAATCAGTGCATTTTCTTAAAGCTATATGAGTGGACAAAGTAAGCTTCATCAGAATGTACTTATTACATTTATTACATCTTTCAGCACTTCAATATGTTAGGGGTCTGGATGGGTCAGACGCAGATGTAGAGTTGGATGTTGGCTAAAATGTTTGATAAGGGGACAAACCAGAAACGGAATCCAGAAACAGGCTAAGGTCAAACACAGGCTAATGGGTATATGCAGGTGAGACCTAGACAAGGTGAAAAATGCAGGCAAAAAGGTCTGAACACAAAAGGGTCCAAAAGGGTCAGGCTAAAGTTGTAAATGATAGAAAAAAGCAAAGTCACAAACCAGGAAAATCAAATTCAATACAATACACCAATACAAGTGAATGTAATCAATAATCAGGAGAGGCTGAACATGGATAGGTGAGTTGCAAAGAGTCTGGAGTCATGTGACCTCCCAGAGGACTCTGGGAGTTGGAGTCTGCAACAGAGTGAGTAGTAGTGGTTTTAGTGGAGCTGAGAGCCGGAGAGATGTGATTGTAGGATTCACATTAGCTAAACATGAGAATCATGTGATTTCCACAGACTGAACACAGTTTCCAATTTTTATCACCAGTGTCCAGTGAGAGTAACAGAGGCTGCATGTTCCAGACAATGAGTGTGTAAAAAGTATATGTCATACAAATCATACATACAGTCATTGGTTCAGCAGCTCTCATTCATACAGCTCCTAAATATGTGTTACAGTGGTGGCTCTCAAGGGGAACTGGAGCTTCACTTTGCTGTGGCTTTTGTTAGATTGCTGCTTGTTGATTTATACATAGAGAGAGAGAGAGAGAGAGAGAGAGAGAGAGATAGAGAGAGAACGATGGAAAGCTAGAGAAAGAGAAGAGATACAGACAGTGAGAAAGAAGGATGGAAAGCTAGAAAGAGAGAGACAGAGAGAGAGAGAGCTAGAAAGAATCCCATAAGCACTGTCCAGCGTAGTCTTTTAGAGATGCTAAACGTTCCCCTTTAAAAGCCATTTAAAAGCTGTTTCAGGATGCATGGGCTGCAATCACGGAGTCTATCATAGCAATCTACAGCTGCACTGTAACAGGTGGTTTGAAAAGTCAAACTCGGAAAATGCATTAACAGTATAAAAAACAATTAGTGGCACTTTAATCACATTAATGTTTCTAGTATTGTAATCGTGCTATACTATTTAAATATATTTATGTAATTACATAATTAATCAATTAGTTAGTTAACCTTTAGAAGCCTAGAACTTTCGGGGGAATTTTTTGGTATTTTGGGTCAATTACAATTGCATTTATATAGTATTTACATGAGACAGTCACACATGACATATGTTGTTATTTTCAGGAGACCCTGGGCTACTCAGATATGCCTTTGTTTGACATGTAAATGCTCACAGGAATTTGATATCTTTATGAATTTGGCTCAAAAACTTACCTAGCGCATGCAAAATTTTGTATTTTTTTCTTCTTGAGAAAAACAAGTGGAATTGTGGATATCTTTTCAGAAATTATTTGTCTGGTGTGTCTGTGAGCTGAAAGTGCAAGGAATTTGGTGATTCATTCCTTTGGTCATTATGAGTAAAAATAAACAATTAGCATAAGGCAGTCATGTTTTTTATTTATTTTCTGTCCTCTTGGATTCATGATGAGTGCTAAAACTCTCATACACAGCAAGACAGGCTTTATTTTTAATTGCAAATTGAGTTGCATATTTAATATCATTTTTAATACTCAAATACTTAAAATCAATTTAAACTAATAAAAGAGCTTTAATTTTATAATAATGTTTGTCATATTTGTTGTTATCTGTTAAGAAAGTACATTTAAATGTACATTCTGCATCGAAAGGTTCAAGTCTGCACTTTTGAATAGTCTCTGTTTTTAATGTCAAAGCAATAACAAAAGATGCCAAAAATAGAGAGGTTGTCTTTCTTTCTGTAAAACAAGACTGTACATACAACAATAACTTTTCATTAAATTTAGAGGTAACAGTTCAGTACAGAGGGACATTATAATGTCAATGTAATGCTCTCATAAGAAGTATGAAGCCAATAACTATTGATAAAAATTTCTCTGAAATGCTTAATTCATTGTAATCACCTGATACAGCCTTTTTATGGCTTAATAACATTAATAACATTACATTGTTCACCTACATTTGAGTGCTACTATTCAAATAATTAGAATTTCTTTCCCTCTCCTACTTACAAACGCAAGTGTGATATAAGTTTAAAGTTTAGAATCTTTAAAGTGGTGCTGCATTTATGGTGGCACTGAATTTAAGGTGGAATTGCATTTAAGGGAGTACTGAATTTAAGGTGACAGTAAATTTAAGGTGGAATTGCATTTTAAGTTAGCACTGAATTTAAGGTGGCAGTGCATTTAAGGTAGCACTGAATTTAAGGTGACACTGAATTTAAGGTGGAATTGCATTTTAAGGTGCCGCTGAATTTAAAGTTGCACTGAACTTGTCAGTAAATTTTAGGTAGCACTGTATTTAAGGTGGAACTGCATTTAAGGTAGCACTAAATTTAAGGTGTACTTTCATCATAAGTACTCAGTTAGTCTCAAAGAGCTACAAGAACAAAATAATTCATAAAAAAATATGTCTTGTTATCACAGTTATTTTTGGAAAGGCCCCGTGAATTTCTTACATCTTACATCCATTTGCCACAACACTAAACTGTGCAGTGTGGATGTCCCTCAGAGCTGGAGTTTGAACTACACAGTTCATCAGGTTTCACTGTTATGGATCCTCGTGCACAGCCCTGGCTTTTTATGATGCAGTATTATAGTCATATGGGTTTCCCTTATTCCCTAAAGTTTCATATCAAAACATAAAATTTCTCATCTCATTCCTTCTTATCTAACATGTTTATAGTATGGCGACTTTAGCCTGTTTGAATGATTGATTGCATTCATGAGTCGTCTAGTGCAGCCCTTACGCATGCTCCTCTTTCATGTGGTGAGGCGGATAAGACTACAGGGAGGGAGATTGGATTGAAAAAAATAAATGAAGTTTCAATCAAAGGGGAGAGAACGTTAATGAGATTGTCCTTTTAGAGTGCCTGTACGCGCACTATGACCATAATGAATGGAGATGTATGCGAATGTATGCTCTGTGTTCAGCAGAGGCACTTAATGGAAAAAGACAGTGATAATCTGATAGCTCCTACTGGGCTACAATCCCTCGAATGAGACAATGCATTAATAGAACAATAAAGCTAAAGAACACAGCTCAGAAATATCTAAGGCCCCAGAGTTCTGCAAATGCACCCGGGGAGCTGGTGCAACTGCCGCGAAAGCAAATGAGAGCTTTTTGTGACTCGCAAACCTCAAAAACAACACCGGAGCATGTCTCCTGACAGGGCCATCTCAGAGTCGAGCCGTGGACTTTTCTCTTTTGATGCTACTATGAAAGGGGACACAGGCTATCTTTCATCTTTTACTCAGCCTCCCCCTCCTCCTCTGTCCCCCAATACTCCTCTCTTTCAATCTAAATTCTAACTATCCATCCGCTGCTACGAGGCAGCCTGTGACATTTTCTCCGCGACAAAGGGAGACAGAAGCTCGGGTGATTTTCAAACGCAGAGGAAAGCCGTGAGACACCCATCAGCTTCGATCAAGACAGGCCGTTACACACCAGTGCTAATGGTGTTTGAATGGATGCCATGTTCCGCTCGCATGATTTTACACCACAAACATTTTCTTGATGTATAACCATCACTATGAACTACAATGCCAAATTACAGAGTGTTCTCATAATTGGAAATTACTTTTTTGGACTTTTCTTTCAACATTTTGTCATTTTTTTTCTAACACGTAATTTTGTAAAAAGTACTTTAGGCAAAAAAACAAACAAACAAAAAAAAACTCTCGAGTAAAACCGTATAAAAGTCACGTACTCAAAGAGACAAAGGCAGCAGCTATCAGCTGGGACTGAATCAAACCTTCTCCCATGGCCAAATTCACTGACCACTGGGCTGCTACCATTAACAATCCAACAAATGACTGACCATTGAGGTGCCTCCTTTACCAGTGCAACTAATTACTGACCTTTGAGCTGCCACACTTAATAACACTGCAAACTATACTGACCACTGAGAAACCACCTTCAATACACTAGAAAATACTGACCATTAAGATGCCACCTTTAATAATGCAACTGATTAGTAACCACTGAGCTACCACCTCTTACAATGCCTCAAACTGCTGACCATTGACCTGTCAACTTTAGCAGTGCATTTAATTACTGAACTTCAAACTCCCACTTTCAACACTAACAGCTGACCGTTGAAATGCAATTTTTAAAAGTGCAACTAATTACTGACCTTTGAGCTGCCACCTTTAATAACACAGTTAACTACTGGCCATTGAGATACCATGTTCAACAACCCTAGTAACTACTGACCATTTAGATACAGTGTTTAATGATGCAGTTGGTTAGTAGTCACTGAGCTACTACATCTTACTATACCTCAAACTACTGACCGTTGACACTAACAGCTGACCATTGGGATACCACCATTTACAATGCAACAAACTACTGACTAGATACTACCTTTAAAAACTACTGACCTCTGAGGTATAAATGTACAATTACTGACTATTGAGGTACCACCATTAAATGCACAACTACTAACCATTCACACACCACCATCAAGTACCACGACACAGCTAATGACCAATGATACACAACCTTTAACAACACAGACAACTACTGACCACTAAGATACTATCTTCAACAATGTAACTAATTACTGACCTTTCCGCTACTACCCTTTACAAAGCAATTAACTGGAGACCACTCAGGTACCACTGAGCTACCACCATTTACAATGCAGGAACTACTGACCATTGGGGAACCTCTTTCAAAAACTACTGATCATTCAGATAGTACCTTTAAAAACACATATAACTACTGACCGTTCAGATACCACCTTTTACAAAGCAATTACCTACTGATGATTGAGACACCACCTTTAACATCATAGCAACTGACCATTGAGATACCTCCTTCAGCAATTTAACAAATTACTGACCTTTTAGCTACATCTTTTTACAAAGCCACTACTGACCTTTGAGGTAAGACTGTTAACTCAACGACTGACCATTGAGATACCACCTTCAACAACACAGCTAACTACTGACCATTGATCTACTACCTTTAACAAGACCGCTGACCTTTGAGTCACCACCTGCAACACAGCTACCTATCACTGAGATGCCACCTTAACGACCACAACCACTGACCTGTAAGAACCACATTTAACACAACTACTAACCTTTAAAAACCACCATTAAGAACATAACTACTGACCACTGAGACAGCACCTTGACCAACACAAGCTAACTTCTGAGCACTGAGATGCTAACTTGAACAACACAACTACAATATAACTAATTACTAACCTTTGACCCAACAGCTTTTTACAAAGCTTTTCACTGCTGACCATTGATCTATAACCTTTAACAACAAGACCACTGACCTTTGAGTCACCACCTATGACCCAGCTACTTATTATTGAGACACAACCTTTAATGACCACAACCAATGATATTTAAGAACCACCTTTAAGGACATAACTTCTGATCACTGAGATGTTACCTTTAACACAACTACAACATAACTAATTACAGACCTTTCACCTTACAAAGCAATTAACTACTGACCAATGAGATACCACATTCAGCAACCCAACTAACTACTAACCTTTGACCTGCTGACCATCTTGACCAATCCAAGTCATTTTTTATCAACAAAACTAATTACCCTAATAGTTATTTCTTATGTACATGCTTTTAATGTTCTAAAACACAGACTAAGCAATCCACAGCTTCCTGCACCTTTGAAGGCCCATTGAGACTTCCTGACCCGGTCAACAGAGAAAGTTTAGGGAGATAATCGTCTGTCTGTTTTCAAGCTTCAAGATCAACGACTGTGAGCAGAGAAGCCTGGAAGCTTTGTAGAACGACGCAGGCTTTGATACGTTCAGCTCGTTCAAAACCTCACCCAAGTTGTCAGAGAGCATGACATGCTGAATGGATTCTTGGCAGAACATCATTCATCATCTCAGCTCAACGACTGGAGACTGAGATAATAAGGCAGGATCAAATGAAGACTTTGACTCTCTTCTCTCCCTTTTTTCTGTTGCTCACTCACTCTCTCCCCTTGCTCTCTCTCTCTAAGATGTTTGAGAACACTTCAATAACTCACTGAAGCTCTGATGCCTTAAGTGACAGGCTCTGAGGAATGGAGGGCGACACTGGCTCTTCCTTGATTAGATAATTTCCTGAACTTAATCACATTCAGAATTAGAAGTGCCAAGCCTGACAGGTGACAGCCAAACAAGTTTTTATTCACTCCAATTGCTCAATCAAGCCTGGGATTCTCGTCTTGTAATGGTCTATCGGGGGATTGATTTATCTCCTGTTAAAGCTGCTCAGGCTTGCCATGTTCGTTTTGAAGCTCGTTTTCCGGAAACAGCCTAAACAGGTCCAAGTGAGAGATGTGTTTCCAGACCATTCCCGTGTGGCTCCACTGAAGAACATGACATTTCTTTTTACACATTTAGCGATTTCCTACACATTTCTAGAGCTGAATGTAGAACACTTTTCTTACTCCACCATAGTGAGTGACCATATTGTATTCTTTTGCATATTTAGAGTAGTACACCATTCAGCAGTGATGTAAGCAGGAACAAATATTTGAGTAGGCCTTTTTTAAGCACCTTTTTTTCAGGATACGTTTTCCAGCGTAGTGTCATAACATCAGGCTGTAGCCTATTGGTAACAGCAGTGAACAGTCATCACCCTACCTATCTTAGCCAACCACTATATGGTGATGTAAAACTATTTCAGGACTGTGTACATATCAACAACCTAAACCCAACACTGCAACACTCATCACTATAAAAGCATACATCCACTCGCCACATGCACAACTTTTGCCCAAACCCCTTTTTACAGCAGCCAGAAAGTGCAATTCTCACCAGTTTTGGAGGTCCTTCTTCAATAACATGGATGGAATATATTTTGATGAAAATGTAAAACCAGAATCTGGATTTTCATCTTCATTGGTGAGCAAGCATGTCAACATTTATAAAAGTGTTCTGTTACTGTGTTTAAATGCTGTTTTTTTATTGTGTCAGTTGTACAGGTTTGTTTAATATTGTTTGAAGAAAGCTGCAATTGTCTGTTTTATCTCAGCTTGGCTGTTTCACAGCAGGGGGGTCTCACCCCTTTGATTTCACCCCTCTTTGCTCACCAGCAGCTCAACACAGTGCCACAACATTTCACACACAGTGTCCTAGTTAATCTGATAACAGAGTTACAGGGGAAAGTATATATATCATTTGATTCTGTGAATTCAATATATCTGAGTCAATTTCCATTCCGCCTGAAGAAGGACCACCAGGAAGCCTGCAGAAAGGGGTTAAAATCAGAGTGGTGGTATGTACAAAGATGAGGAAAAAACAACACAAAACTCAGTAGGCATGAACAATGTATATGCATCATTTATGTCAATGCATTGACATAGATGTTTGCTTTGATATTTAGAATTTTTTGCTTTTAGCTTTTGTAGTGAAAGAGCATTGTAAGAACCAAATCCATAACAACGAAGGCTTGAAGCAATGTAGGATAGCAACAGTTGCTGAAAAGACATGCAAGAAAATTAGAATGAGCTTGGGAATGACCAATGGGGATTGGCTGATTGGACTGTACCTTGCACATTCAGGAATGATGCAAAAAGGGTAATGACTATAAAACAATGAGATCACTCGCAAAATAACAAATCAAATTTCATTACCTTCAAAATATTCAAGATCATAAAGAGAATTTTATTGGAAATGTTTGGTTACGTTTTTTATACTCCTAAAAGAAGAGGTCTGATCGACAAAGAAAGTCATCAGAGACTGTTAGACACGGTGCGGTACTCAAATGGCTGATAATTCTCATATTTTTTGTGCCTGTCTAATAGTTCTGTCTACTTGGCAAGAGATTGGAAGTGCTACTGGAGACTTATTTAGTATTATGTATGAGTTTTCATGGGTGAATCTTTATTTTGGGAAAGTGCTCCAATTAGTAGGAAAGAATGATAAATAGCTGCTTAAAGTATTATTGGTAGCTAGTAAAAAATGCTTATGCTTTATCATTATTCTGTCTCCATTTGACTGGACAGGTCTATGATGAATCTGGCCTACCTATGGCTACATGCCTGCCTTTTTGTAACTGTAAGGCTTGCATGCCTTTTGCCAGCAATTGAAGGAAAGAGAAGGGGACTCCAGCGGACAATGTTTTGGGGGAAAACACTCCTTAGTCCTCAGGGTGAAAAATACACACACGTATTCCATCTATTTCTGTCTCTTGATTAACGATCTGGGCCACTTAGGAGACTCTTTGATCTATAGCTCCTACCTGAATATATATTTCAAGATGAGTCGCTTTATTCCTCTGTGTATTCTCTCTAAAGTTTCATTTGCCATAGCAAACTTATGACTTTGTGCTAAAAAAGCTGTTCTGATTTTCTGTTTCAGCCTGAAAAGTTTGATTCTGCTCAAAAGGGTGACACTACCCGCAACGTGCCAAAAAAGGACAGAAAATTTCATTTTCGAATCTTTGATGCCTGTTTCTGGATTTGGAAGCGTAGAAGTTGTAAACTAACAGGCATGATCAAGCTATTTGTAGGCATCTTCGTTATGCCTGGAACAGAGTCAAACATAAGACTGGCTGCCAGGAGAGAACACTCTCATAAATACAAAATCATACTCTCACGTAAAGCGGTAGGCGGAGAAAAGAGAGAGAATGCAAGGTGAGGTTTGGAAAGGATACCGGCGAATGACAGAGCTAGGACTGTCGTCTCCAGAGACTGCTAATCAAGCCATGTAAAATAGCTGGAATGATGGAGGGAGTGAAGTAGATGCAGGTTGGAGAAAATCGTTGTATGGCTGAGAGAGGTGCTGAGTCAGCAAGGCTCTCTGGCTGATCTGCAAATGATTAGCAGGACGCTGCAGCAGAAGCAGTGGAGACTGGAAGCGTCTTCTGTAAAAAACTCTCACTGTGCACTGGAGAGCTTCCTGCACAGGAAGGTAATGACCTGCCTCCACCGAGCTGACACACACTCTGTCTTCAGGTCCAACACCTCTATCTTCTCGTTTCAGATGCCACCGCTTGTGTAAAACTGACAAATGCAGTGGTGCAGTCTAGTCTGAAGTAGTGGGTGAACTGTGACTAGCTGATCCCCCACCACATTTTTATTTATTTTTCAGGAGATATTTTTATAGGGACTAGATATAGAGGAATCCACTTGCAGGAAGGAGAAAGTCAAAGGAAAATAAGTGAAACGTGGAAAAAAGTGGACAACCAAAACTGTCCCCATCAGATAAACAGCACCTAAAGCTTTCATCTTTGAGAGAGAGGAGAAAATCAAGCTGCTTTAGATCTGAAAAAATCCACAGGTGTTTCTGCCAATCCTTCCACTGGAAGAAGACAAGTCAGTGCCATGGTAGGACAATATTTTGTTTCCAAGCCTGTAAAAAATCGTCATTGACTAGAGACTGAGATAAAACACCTTAAGGTTTTGTTTACAATTTATAGGCCAGCTTGACAAAGAATGGAAGATAACTACCTTAGTAAACTACCCCCTACCGGTTAGTACAATACCTGCTCTCATATAAATACATCACATCTGTCTTTTATGCTATGTAATTATGCAAATAGATACATATTAATACCTACTCTCTCATACTGTCATCATATCATAACTTATGTCTTTTAAGTTTTTTGTTTCTGACTAATTTATGTCAATTTTAATTTTGTTTTTATTTGTGGCTAATAAATGTAAGTTTATGTGCAATTATATGTCTTGCTACCGTAACACTGCAAGTTCCCTTCAGGATCAATAAGGTTCTATCTATCTATCTAAAAAATATTTTTTTTAAAACAATATGATATGTATTTAAATAGATGATGTTTCTATGCATCATTGTGTGTGTGCATGGTGTATACCTGCTGACTATACATGTAGACTACACCCAGACCTGTGCACAGATATTTTGGGAGCAGGGGCTCAAGGAGAAAAAAAGGCAATCTCAATATGAATGGAATTAATTTTGATTTACAGCATATGGCAAACACACTCATCCAGAGAGACACTCTAACCACGTTTTAGAGGAAAGTAAATGAAGTGTCAGTAATGTTTCCAAAAGCAGCCTGAAATCATGGTATTTCTGCCAGTGCAGGGAACTAAACACCAGTCTTCAGCATGTAGGGCTGTGGTGGTACTACACTAGTAACTGCAAGAAACCTATGAATTAAAGCTGTATTTAGGAGGCCCATATTGCCTTAAAAATCTTTGTTCATGATCCATTTCAGTTTTACAAAAAACATTTGTATACAGGTAAAACTTAAAAGGTTGGGGACTAAGCTCCTCTGGGGTTCTATCTATGTGCGTGCCTGACTACACCTCTGAACAATGCCAATAATGTTTAGATGCACAGCAGTTTGTAGACTTGCCCGGTTCATAACTAACTGACTGAATGACTGACTAGTTGACTTACTCACTCATGTTTAGCAGGTTGAATACTGTCCTCAAGGTGGCACTATTAGCATGCAGGTAGCTTTTGTGTGCATCATTATAAGAAAAGAAACTGGCATGAACCCACACTAACAGAATCTGCACATGTATTTGCAGTTCCAAACTGTATATATTTGAGGTTAAAGACCTTAAACCCTACCAAATGGACCCTATATAAGAACATGCATGCATAGTCTACTTGATGCTGCTACTAGTCAAACTAGTACAGTTTGAGCTCATTTACTGATAAGGGAAATGTTCACTGTGGAAGAGTGGAGATGAGAATAGTGGAGCTTCCAATCAGTGACAATGTACGCCCTTGTTCTTAATGGACTCAAGCATTATCTGAAAAATTTGAAGAAAATAACAGGGTTAGAGTGACATTCATCTGCCATCATCAGCATAGTCTTCCACATGATCATTATCATCACCATCATTGTTCATGATTATTACTGCTATCCCTGCTATTGTCATTCCATTGTGTGAGTAATATATAAAAACCCCAACCCCTTGAACCCAACCCCTTGTGAATGACCACAAGTTCAATTTTCAATTTAAGAGAGGCCAGTGGTTGTGTTTTTGCTGACAGCGTAGCCTGAACAGTTCTGGAGTGCGGTATGTTTTGCGTCCCCGTTTTAGGAAAGCTTCATTAAAAATTCATGGGCTTCTGAATGAGTGAACTCCAAATACAGCACTGTCATCCCCTCTACTGCAGCGCCCACTGCTTTGAGTGTTCTTACTAGAGGCCTTCACACTTTCCTACCTAAGAGTTATATATAGTTCTATAGTTATACCTAAAATATTTTTATACCATGCAGCCCTGATGCTAAAAAATAGAAAACCTGCATCATCCTCCACTACACTGAACAACTTTGAAATGAATCTTGTATCTATAGTACTTGCAGAAAAACTTTAAGGAACTCCAACAAGGTGAATGTGATGGTCCAGCACTGGTGTTCATTAGTGGAGAAGAAAATGGAAAGAAAGGAAGATACTGGGCCAAGGTACAACTTACCTACCTACATTACTTCCAAAGCTTAGAGACCCCCCTTCATTTCTGTTTTTACGGTCAAGTACAGATTCTGAATTTTCTGAGAGATATTCCAGGTATAAGGAAATTCAAAATTCATTTTATGTTCAAAAAATAAAATAAATAAAATAACAACAACAGCAAGACCTGGTAGACCACCAAACCGTGTTTCTGCCCATGTTTCCACTGTGAGAAGACAACACTATGTATCTAAAAGGATAAAAAAGAAGAAAAAACATGCAAAACAAAGAAACTGCTGGTGTTCTCAAAACAATTGACTTGCCACCCCAGAGTCCAGACCTCACCAACCCTGAATGTGTTTGGGAATACTTCAATTGTGAATAGCAGAAAATGGTAAACCAACTTCTAAGACTGAACTTTGGAGGTGTGGAAAAAATATCTCTTCAAATTTCTTTGAAAAACTGAAAAGAACAGAAGCTGTACACACCAAATACTGGAATATTTTGTATTATATTTAGTTATATGTAGTAGTTGAGGCTTCTGTGTAATTTTCTGTTTTTCCTGGAAATTAAATAAATAAAAGAATGGACCCTGATATTGACTATAAACTATGTTTTCTTTTTAAGCTTTATTACTGTTTATGCCTATGTATCCCAACACATTTATCTGTGGCTAAAAAAGTAGTCTTTTTCTAAGGAGAGCTTGCATGGAGTCTGTGCTGTGCCTATATCATACAGTATCCATCTTTTGCAGCCACTGTAGAGACATGCGAGTTGTGCTGATAACTTTGTGCTAATATTCTGTTTTTAATCACTCTCTGAATGAAAACCTGCAGTGAAAATTTGGAAGCCATGTCTGTTCATTGGTGGGTGTTGAGAACCTTATTAAGCTGTAATAATTAACTTTGGCTTTATATTGAAAAAGAAAAGAAATTTGTTAACATTACGGGAACATATGTAACTGGATCAAACATATTACCAACAGTATTATGCGAGCCAAATTTATACAAAATACTTCCTGAGGTTTATTATTCAATAACTACAAGGAAAGCATTGCAAATGAACTGGGTTATTTTTCAATTATACACTGTTTTTGTTCATCAAGGTACAAACAATCTTAAAGGTAAAGTCCCAACAGTAGTTTTAGGGTCCAACTGTGTACTTTAAATTAGTTTTTCCCAAGTGAAAGGTACATATTTGTACCTTTGCATACCTTCATTTTCTAAAGCAGAACAATAAAATAAAAAGGCTGGAGTCATGACAGTGTGTGTGGAGTTGATACATAAAAAGTATTATTTCAATGGAATATGGCACAATTAGGTTCCCTAACCAAAGGTACTGGGGACATACCTTTGAGGGTATAGCCCCAGTGACAGTTTAGTACCTTAGGATCATAGGAATGAGTGGAGGCCTGGACCTGCCGGTGGGTTTTAGGTGTTAAAGGGGTTAAAACTGACTTCATTTAGTAAGCAAAATTACTATTATTATTTAATAAATAAAAAATGCAAGCGTACAGAAATAATCGTTGGACCTAATCATTTTTCCAACTAACAACCTACTTTTTACACTGAAGTTTTAACCTGGGACCCCCTTATCTGGGCCAACTTGCACAAGTACATTTTATGCACTATTCTAAAAAGACTATAGCAAAAAAGTTAACACATGCAAAATAATATTTCATATTTCTTGTGCATCCATTCAATGATAAACAACCACCAGGGCTGTGAAGTTAAAGTAAGCACTGATATAAATCACAACAGTGCATTCATATGCACTGAGGGGAATCTCAATGGCAAGTCTCACAATGAATCATGAACTGCAGTGGCCCTCAGATGTAGCCCTGGAGTACCTCACCACTGCAGTCTGCTGTTCATTCTTGCTGTAACACAAATTTCCAACCGAGTTAACATGATTAGCTCAGAAGCTAATTATAAAGTCCTTCATTAGCTGAATCCAGTGTGGCAAAGTGCTGTATATAGGCAAAAGTAAACTAGAGGCAGGTGAAGTAGGTCTAAATTACTTTCATTTATTCATTAAGCAGATGCACTTTCCCAGAGTGCTTTATAAAACATGCAGAAAGAAGATGTCACAGTGATACATGCGCTTAGAAGTCCTGCGATGATCCATAACCTCAAGACAAATGAACCAAGCTTGTTAAAGTGTAAGAGCAACTTAAGTGCTACATAAGAAATTATAGCAGAAAATTAGCAAAAGTTAAAGTGTAAAACTTGGGCAATAGTGAACTACTCTCCCATTTTGCCATTAAAATCTATCACTTTGCAACACCATCGACTGTACCGGATGCTTTCACCCTGTGCTATTTGAACTTGCTTTGGAAGAAGCTCCACAGTCATTTTTTTTTGTCATATTCCATTCAAATTAACACTTAGCGATGGACTTCTCAGGCTTTAGCAGTCTAGTTATGGAGCGCAAACCATGCCACAAGACTGGCTTCTGACAGGCTGAATATGGATGAATAAGACGCACGGGAGAAGTTGAGCAGCAGACTACACTCTTCTCTCCTCAGGAGTAACTGAAGTGCATTGAGACGCTAAACTCACATATAGCGGGTGAGTGACAGTGTGAGAGAGCACGCAAGGGAGGTTGGGTGGTGGAGTGACATCCAGATTTACATTCCTCCTCTCTCCTCCAGCCAGTGTGAAATATTCACTGAGAATTTAGGATGTGTAGCTGTGGCGAAGTGCATCAGCTGCCGAGTTTTCCACAGAAGCTCTCAGGGTTCAGCGAGATGACTCGGCTTGCAGGGGGTGGAAACACCGCCCACGGTGGACACATATAAGTGCCAACAAAGCCAGCAACATATAAGTCAACAAAGCCTGAAGCAGAACAAATATAACTCTGCTTTGACCTCATATACTAATCAGTGCTTTTTCCTTTACAAGTTACTTAGCTGCTAGCAAACATTTCAAACTCTAGATGGTGAAGGGCGCCCTTTGGAAAGAAAGGTCAACACATACTCTAATCCAAGTGTGAATTTTTCCTTCAGGGAAAGATCTCCAGCTGGTTAACTATTCTGAAATTTGGTCTTACAGTAAACATACAGTCCAACAACAGTGGAAAAGTCATGCAAAAACTATGCTAGTGTCTAATATAGCCCTTTATGCGTGGTTCCCATGTTTATGGACAGTTAAAAATAGTTTTTAAGATATATGCCATGTATTCTCTCTTTCAAATCACTAGATGGTAGAGTCATAAGGCACATTGCTCCAATGTAACAAAAGACATTCTCCTGAATTCTCTTGTATTTTTTATTTAATCCAAGATGGCTGACAATACCAAGAGTGCAGCCAATGTCTCTGGTTTATCTGTTCAAAGGTCTAATCAGGTAAAAAAATATATATTTTTGTATCAAACAGACTCTAAAGAACATGTTTAGATGTATTAAAATAAGTTTTCCTGACATCTGATGTTTTTATGCTACAGAAACCAACTGGCCACGTACGTGGACATCATGCAACAATGGCTATAAATTGAGCAATGAATGTCATAGATTTTTTAAGTTGTGTATATGAATAATGGTAGTACATTTGCACAAAGCCATGTTTATTGCAGGTAGCAAAATCATAATTTGAAAATCAAATTAAAGAACATTTAAAAAAAAACTATAAAAATCACTAGACCTTGGAGTTCTATCATAAAGAATGCCATTAGATGCTGTTATGAATGCAAAAGGAAGACAAGATACATTTGTGTCCAGTATCAGGTTTCCCCTCTGTCCAGACAGTTTTGAGGTATTTCACAGCAGGGAATAAGAGTAGAATAACTCATATGACTTGCTACCACTGCCTACCTGTATCTATCACTGGACGTACAACTAAATGCCAGCCTGAATAGCTTTATTCATTTTTTTGTATTCATTGTTTTATTGTTTAGTGTTATTGCTTTCAGGATTCTTTTAACAGAGCAGAAACTGCCTTTTTTTAAAGAAATGAGGATGTTTTGCATTTTTTATTGAAAAGTATTATTTTTATTATTGAAAAGGATTTTTTATTGCAGATCTGAGAAAAAAGATGTTTTTAAAAATCTGAAAACTATTTCTTCTAATTTATGCTTGAAAGAGATACAATCATTAAGAAGTTAGCTAACAGTGATGACATTGACAGGTGAAAAATACAAAGAAACACAGTACAGTGTCAAATCTTAATCACATAGAAGTGGAAGTATGGCAGCAAAAATGTATGTGAAAAAGTATTTGCATTGGAATATAGAAAAGAGTATGGAATTAAAAAAGAAACTGAAAAATATGAATAGAGTCTGGACATGCTGTCTTTACACAAGAAACTTTAGTGCTGGACCCTTAGAACCCCAGGGTAATTTGGGGCAAGTGTTTGGTATTTTGGGTCAATTACAATTACAATTGCAATTATGAAGTATTCACATAAGACAGTCACACATGCCATATGTTGTTATTTTCAGGAGACCCTGGGCTACTCAGACATGCCATTATTTGACATGTAAATGCTAACAGAATTTTGATATCTTTATGGATTTGGCTAATAAACAAAAATTTACCATGTGCCTGCAAAAAATTTGTAATTTCTTTCTAATAGAGATCTTGAAAACAAGTGCCACCTTAGACACGATTTCAGAAATTGTTAGTCTGGAGTGTCTGTGAGCTGAAAGTGCAAGAATTTTGATGGCGATTCATTCTTTTGGTCATTATTGAGTAAAAACAAACACTTAGCATAAAGCAGCCATGTTTTTTATTGATTTTCTACCCTCTTGGATTCATGCTCTGATATATAGCAAGACAGGCTTTTTTTATTACAAGTTGAGTTGCATATTTCATGCCAAATATTTTATTGCTCAATGTAAACTGAAAGACATGGCTGAATATTTTAAATTTTATAATAATATTTATGATATTTTGTGTTATTTATGTGTTAAAATGTGCTTTAGGGCCTCTTTGTGTGATTTTGAGGGAAAGATTGTAGTCTACTCTCTGTAGTGGTTTGAAAATTCGCCCTTTGTTGCGTTTTTTTTCGGCCCTCCCCCACATAATCAAGTTTACATGTTATAATGTGTATTTAGCTGTAAATTTCTGTTTATCAGCACCAAACTGATTCTGAGTCTGATTCAATCAGAGGACTGTTTGCATCACGAGGAGAAGTTCTAGATCATACATGTGCAGGTAGACATTTAAATGGGGCATTTAATTGAACGTAAATGTAAGATCAGGAATTCTGTAGCTTAAACCGTTCTGAAGACTAAAAGTCAACTGTGCAAGGGTTAAATGTTTAAACATGTAAGATGATGCAACCTGTCATCATACTCCACACTCCAAACAAATAGGTGGCAACATATCACCAGAAAGTTGTGGTGTCTACCTCTATTGTAAGAAACAAGTAAATGCACTCCTCTCTCTTCATTCTTCCCCCTCCTTACCAGTCTAGAAGAAACATTACATTCAGCATTCAGCAGTTCAGCATTAAACTTCCCTTTCCCATCCCTTTACTTGCCAAAGGCTGTCATCTCCAGCAGTGGAAAGCAGTGACAATGTTAATTCTTGGTTTGCTTCTATTTAAGTCACTTCTTTTCCATGCTGCTGATTGTAGCTTCTTGCCGGCAGTGAGCAGCGGTGGTGATAATAGTTACTTAACCAGACCTTCAGCCATCGTGTTTTCTTATGTCCTTAAAGTTTTACTGTTCCTTTCATTGTCTACCTGTCTTTAAGTGGTCTAACTTGGGTGAGACCTTCAACATGATTGCCAAGAGATTAGAATCTGCCCTTAGGGCAGTGCTACTTCTTTATGCTGTCATGCTGGACAGTGACTCACTATCGCTTCTTGAGGTACAAAGTGGTATCACAGACAGGACGAGCAATGTTAGCATGCTAACTTCAGTAGATATCTCTGTGACATGATACATAGACATCTTTGACATAACATCAACACTTATTTTTTCACATTTTGTTGATAATTTTAGTTAATTTTGGAATGTTTTACACAAAAAATTCTGCAAAAAATCTTATAAAAGTTTACTTAAATTTACAACTATACTTAAAAACTCGTTGCACATCAGCATAAACTGTCAAAAAAGGGTGTTGTACTGGTGTTCTCAGAAGAACAGACTGACCACACCAGAGTTCAAACCTCAATATTACTGAATGTGTTTGGGTTTGCTTCAGTCATGAGAAGCAGAAAATGCAGCCAACTTCTTAGACTGAACTTTGGAGGTGTAGAAAAATGTCCCTGCAGATTGCTTCGAAAAGCTGAGAGCGAGTATCCTGATTTATTTTCTTTTTTAAGAAATATAATTGAGTAAGAACACCAGTAAGCAATTTTAATAATGCTCCATCAAAATACGCGTGATGCTTTGGTATAATGATGAAAAATTTCCCACCACTGTTCACAGCGTACATATAGTTAACTAGAGTTAGTCTATGTGCTTGGCTCTAGTCCTAAGAACGGCATGCACTGCACATTTTGTGCTATTCCTGCTGTAACCCATCTGGCATGGACCGTAAAGGACATAAACATGAGCAGTGCATGGGATTCCTGGAAGAAGTTTGGAATCTGCAGGTCTGCGAGTCCAGCTAAAACAATGGTTTATTGATCCGTAACTCAGTCATTAATCCTAACCAAGCCAATTCATTTACACCTGAAAACCTCATGTTACACATGAGCATTTGTTCCTGTGTTTCGTAGGTCAATACAGGGATAAGTCAACCTCCTGAGTTAACGGCAGGTTTAATTAGCAGGATAAGCCACATAATTCACAAAGGCTGCTAAAAAGAGAGTTTGTAAAACACAATTCACAGCGTATTAAAACCAATACGCTCCAAGGCCTCGTTCGGGGACCGTGCCATATTTTGGAGAGCTGATGCGGTTGCTGTCACCACCGTTCCTCCTGCCTCGGAGCTGAAGGGTAATTAATGACGGTGCTGGGGCAGGGCTGTGCAAAGGCCAGAGAAATGATTAAAGGTGAGGAATTGGATGAGCGATGCTGAGCGATCGAACAGGCTTACATGGCCGTCAGCCCACAGATATCGATATATTTCACTCGGGTGCCACCGACGTGAGCTGCTTAGCTGAGCGGTCAAGGGAATTGAAGGGGCCTAAATGGAAACGCTCGAGCCTGCAGCATGAGGGTAATCGTGCATAAGTCTCAGTATGGGCCCTGCTATTCATTCAGAGCTGTAGCTGTCTATTAAAGCCCTTTATTAAAGTTCCTTACAGGCATATGAAAGCTCTCTTTATTTACTTATTTATTTGCTTGACTCACTGATTTCACTGTGTGGGGACCATATTTTTCAATCTTTGATATTTTGTGCTTGATCTGAAGTTATTAACCTATTAATCAAGTTTTTACACAATAATCCTGAATAGTAACAATTGTGAAGTCATTTCTAACAAATTTAAGTCAATTCAAACAGATGTGGACATAAAACCATGGACCACCCTCTAAATATCTAGTAAAACTTTACATTGATAATCCACTGCTGTTGCCTTGTAGATGCTCAACTATGGCCACTTGCATAAAACGTCTAAAGTGAATTTTTGCTTTAAGTTTTCCCTCAAAGGAGATACATAAGATCACTTCAGGGAAATGTTAAGTATAAAGTGGAAAGGAAATCCATAATTGTAAAATTTCAATTTCAGTTTGACTAAGATAAATACTTAAGATGTTTTATGCAGGCAGCCACTAGCCTTTAACTAATATTCAACTAAATATCAATTAAATAAACCTAAACTTTAAAATCAATATAATAGAGTGTATTAAATGTATCTCTAATTCTAACCCTAATATAAAAATAAAAAAAAATATAAAAAATTGTCCTCCTTCACTCTTGCCTTCTGAGTATTTCTTGCAAAACTAAGTTTCACCACATAGTTTCTTAACAATTTGAACATGTGTGGAAGGGCTGGACTGGGAACTAAATTAAACCCTGGACTTTTGTCTAGGCCAGCACACTACATCCACAGTGACCCCTCCCCCCACCACGACAACACCCAAAAACCGTGACCCACCCCCAGCCTCACAACTCAGCCTGTTATAGTTAAAGCGAATGGACGCACAAGAATAAAGCTTTACCTCTTTAAACTTAATTGTGAGCTCATCACAAAAGTGATATTGTGCAGAGAAAGGTGGAAAAAAAAGACTGCAAGAAATGTTCATAGGCTGTGTTTTCAGCTTAAGGGGGCCTTACTCAGCACTGGTTTACAAACATATGCACATGACATACTGTATGTTTTATTTTTTTCTGAAATTTGCTGTTTTTACGTTTAAGGTTATGTTGACTTCTTTTCAAAGAAATCAACAAAATGTGTCATTTGACCAAGGGTTATTTGACAAGATAGTTGTGTTTTATACACATAAAACACATGCATTTTCACAGCGTATCAATACCTACAACACTTACTTTAGCCATGTTATAGGGTTTTTTGCTAACACTTAAAATTAAGATTAATTTTAAATGGTATTTTGTGGTATATGTATTTGATGTATTTGATGAATACATTTAAATACATTTATTTCTGTATGGAACATTCCTATGTGTTATATTTTCCATACATTTTAAAATAGATGATACAAATATTATATGGGTTTGTTGTAGACTTTGTGACCTCTGGTTCCTATCACCACCACTGTGAAGCAATCTGAGTCTGGAGGTTTCTCTACAATGAACCATTTCCCATCAAACCACTCTAAATGACTTTATTTACATCTTAAAAAATGAATTATGCTGACTTGAATAAAAGTTCTACTACTATATTAAATGCATCCTTTTTTTACTGTAAGATATATAAATTATAAAGTATCTAGCCTGAGCTGGCCCTTTTTTGGGGCAGGTGAACAGGGCTACAGGCGTGTCTGTGTTGGGGTAATGTACTAGAAGGTAGACTGAGGGAGCAGATGGTGGAGAATTCTAGAGGATTCTTCTGAGGAGTCGGGTCTTTCCGGCTCATGTACCATCCTAATTATCAAACTAAGTGGGGGGAAAGGCATGGAAAATTTTCATTAAGGTCTGAAGCTAGCAGCTGAGAAGAAAAATATTGTCTGGGACCAGAGACTGAAGCATGAACTCCAGCCTTCACCGCAGATATTAAAGCCAGGGGGAAAGGGGGTCCGATTATGAACACTTTGATATTTTCCTCTTCATTGCTGTACTGAACTTCTCTTAAGGTAATCTCTAATAAACAAGCGGGTTTATGAGCAGAATATTTGTTTTTCGGGATGGATAAGGCCGCACTCACTTGTTATGACAGTTTGTGGCTGCAGAATGTTTTCTGTCAGTGAGAAATTTTCTCTGTATTAAATCTTCTAAGAAAAGGAAGCCTTCTGATCTGTTCACAAATAACTGTTTTGATAAATGTATGGGGGGTCTAGGCATTTTTAAAAATAGATTAAAAGACAATAAGCCTATGCTTCACTCTTATTTGTGTGGAAATACTTTTGGATATAAATGGATATAAACTTATTTTTATGCATTAGTTCATCAGCCTATTTTGTAATTTCTTTGTAGTGCAATTTCTTTTAAATGTACACTCATTGGCCACTTTACACACCCCTATATCATACTTCCACTCACTGGCCACTCTATTAGAAACCTCTACCTTGTACTTCCACTTATTGGCCACTCTATTAGAAACCTCTACCTTGTACTTCCACTTATTGGCCACTTTATTAGAAATATCTACCTTGTACGTCCACTCACTGGCCACTCTATTAGAAACATCTACCTTGTTCTTCCACACAGTGGCCACTTTATTAGAAACCCCTTCTTGTACTTCTGCTCACTGGCCACTTTATTAGAAACTCCTTCTTATACTTCCACACACTGGCCACTTTATTAGAAACCTCTTCTTGTACTTCCACTCACTGGTCACTTTATTAGAAACACCTCCCTTGTAAGTTTACTATGTATATGTACAATTACAGACTGAAGCCCATCTGTTGAAGCACAATTTATTAGCCCCCCTCTACCCCAGTTCTTCACTGGTCACTTTCTGACCAAAGTGTGGCTGCTGTATACATATTTTTTGGGTGGTTGTCCATTCTCAGCTCAGCAGTGACACTGACATGAGAGTGTGTGTGGTGCTGGTACAAGTATATCAGGCAGAGTGGTGTTCCAGAGGTTTTTACGCACATCAACATCCAGCTGAGCAGATCTGTGGTCAGAACCTTACACTGATAAACATTAATGAAGGGCTAGAGATTATGCATGACAACAGATGGGCTTCACTCTCTCAGTTCAGTTCAGTTTAGTTCAGCTGTCTCTTCAGTTCAACTGTACACTGACAGTGTGGATCTAGAAGGTGGGGGTTTCTTATAAAGTGTCCAGTGAGTTCACCTCACTGCAAGACAAACTGTATTTTCACTAGAGACTGTGAAGACAATTCTGATCAATGATTCTGCCATCTGGCTCACTGAATCGACCTTTTCTCACCATGGCAACCAGCTTCTCTCTGTAGTACATTATTAATTAGAACAGAGGATCTCTATTATTGGTCTGCCGTGTAATAAGCACAATTCAGAACAGAGTTTATTTCTCTAGCAGGGGGTCAATCATGCCACCACAGCACAGAGGACCTGCATTTTCCTGGCTGGATTCTGTACTGCAGTAGCTCCATCACTCCATAACGAAAGGATGAAGAGTACTTGAAAGTTTCAGGCTTTGCAGTTATAAAGGAGAGCAGTAATTTGAGCTTTGTGGATGGACTAGCTAACATGTTCTGTTCCACCATTTTAAAGCTCCTGACGCATCACATTTGTAGCTCTGGCCGGATGCCTATAGGCGATGCCATCTGCAAATTAATGTGGCACAATTACGAAGCTCCATTTCCTTCTGTACTCAGAAGCTCAGGCCAATGCACTGTCCTCCGATGTCCTACAAGGTCAGCCTTCTGAATAAGTCTCAGTAAAATCCCCGACATCAGATTACCACCTCGAGAAACTTTGGTTCAGACTATTTTAGACTAAGCAGGGGTCCAAACTGGTTGAAGCCAAAAAGCAGAAATGAATACTATTTTGCTACATCTGCTATGGAAGAGGTTTCCAAAGTTTTTCATGGCAGGACTGACATGTAGAGGTAGTGTTTGTCTTGAGATCTATCAAATATTTTGTGAAGCGAATAATTTAGTCACAAAAGTCCTTAAATCCCTAAAATTTCAGCCAGATTTCACCCTGTTTACTGTTCCTTATATTGAGTAAAACAAGCTCAATAGCTTATCAAGATAAAAGAATAAAACATGCATAAAATTAAACGGTAACACTTTCTATGAATGTCACATTTGTAAGCATCTATAAACACATTTATAACATGTTATAATGTATTCATAAGGCATTATAAATGTGGTTATAAATATTTATAAAAAGGAATTACACTGAATTACACTTTATAGCCATGTTTATTATACATTATGAATTGTTAATATAATGCATCATAAATAGTGTTAATAACATGTTATAATTTCAGTGCCAAAGAAGTCAGTCCCAGCTTGGAGAACATAAAGTAAAAACAAATACCAAGCTAACAGTGGTGTAAATTACCTTTCCCACATTGGGTAAAACACTGATGGCAGCACTAGTTTAAAATCTGACATTTGAAGCCTGTAATGTGCTTTACTGTGTATGTTTTAGTGTTTCAGTAAATTCTTCAGTAAATCCTTCAACTTGAAGCCTCACTCTTAACACTGGAGGAGGCTTTAGTACAGTATGCTTCACTTTACTTAGAGGGGACAAATACAACTTATGAGCTCTTATAACTTGTTATGATCAGTACTTATAATGTATTATGTTAACAGTTCATAATGCATAATGAACATGGCTATAATGTATAATGCATTTTTATAAATATTTATAGCTATGTTTATAATGTCTTATGAATGCATTATAACATGTTATGAATGTGTTTATAGATGCTTACAAAGGTGATATTCATAGAAAGTGTTACCAACTAAACTATTAAATTCTTGTGTAAGAAATAATAAAATAATCATGCCATTTTTTCCAACACAATACTGTGTGAAAGTAACACTTTCTTTCACACTCACCTAGGTTCTAGGTATTAACCACTAGTGTGAGGTACAAACTCCAAAGTAATGGATCATTATTTTCGATAACATGATGGAACATTCTGAGACAATTCAATAAACCCAGTTCCAGAAGAAGTTGTAACAGTGGGTAAAATGCAAATAAAAACAGAAAGCAGTGAATTATCAATCTACTTTGACCTGTGTTTGAAAAAAAAATAGTACAAAGACAAGATATGTAATATTGTACCTTACCAACTTTATTCGTTTTTGTAAATATAATGTCATTCTAAAATGATGCCACAAAGTTGGGACAGGGGCTTGTGTCTACAAGGAGCCAAGTCCTTTATGAGCAAGGATGGGTCGAAGCTCGCAACATCTAACAGATTAAAACCAATGTTCCTCAGTGAGCAGTTGGAAGTACTTTGGGTATTTCACCCTACTGTGCATAACATCATCAAAACTTTCAGGAAGTCTAATGAAATCCCTGTGCATAAAGCAAAAGGCCGAAAACCACAAATGAATGCCCATAACCTTCAACCACTCAGATGACACTGCATTAAAACCAGAACTGTCCCCAATTGAAAATTTTTGTCTCGTTAAGCTCAATTTATGACAACAAAAGCCCAGTAAAGCGGTGAAGCTGAAGATGTGTAATATTGTTGATTATTTGCGAAAATTAAACATCATATTTATATCAAGCTCACTAATTGTTCTGCTAAAATGCTAGTTATGTTTATATTTTCAGTGCAAGTCAGTGTACAACATTTGACTTTTTGATTGTATGGAACTCATCCATCATGTACACATTTTTCAAAACAATCTTTCAAAAAAAGAAAAATTCTGAGTTTGGGCCATCTACAAGTTCAGCGGCCACCATATCTCACAGTGAGAACAAGCATAAACTGAAATGAAGAAAATACAGCAGTGTGTACTTAGCGCTGGGCTTCACAAGTGTGAGAACTGAAAAGGAGTAGTTACCCCACTGTTATGTTTGATTAGAGGTCTTTTCAAATGAAGATTTGAAACTCAACAATTGACATCATCACTTGAAGACTAAACATAGTGATTATGTGCCTAAACCTGTTGAATTGTGCCAAAACTCTGTTTGCAGCTTTTCTCTCTTCAGCCTGACATCCAGTACTCAATAGCTGCCTAACAAGATAGGTTAGAAAAAACAATCCAGTCAGTTAAATCTTATGGGCTGTGGAAGATTTTATGGTCATTTGTGTGGGCCGTGGTTGCAAGACTCCTAAAGCAGAAAAAGAGAAAGTTTTATTCTGTTTGAAGGTTTTGATGATATTCACAGGGATGGTTTAGTTTCCAGTTACCTCAAGCTGGGGTTACACTACATGACTTTTACCCCGATTTTACCCCCGATTCTCAGTCTGGCGGAGCCTGTGCTTGTTGGCTCTAGTCTATAGATGTTTGGGTCAGTTGGAGTTGACAGTTGGAGAGAGAATCAAGTAGTGTGTGAGGGACGCAGACTCAGATTTTTGGCCTTCTGATGTGTTTCAGACCAGTTTGAGCATATCAAACGTTTGATTTTTTTGACCTGACTCTCAGTGTAATCTCGTGTAAACTGGTCAATAACTCAATCTGAACGGACTCCTGCAACAGCCAATGAAAACTAAGACAGCAAAAAAAGAAAAATAGCAAGAACACAAAGAAAAATGGCGCGAAGTCACTAACGTGTGGAGCGAAGCTTTTTAATGAGCTGAGTTTAAAGCACGAGCACACTGATCACATTTTTAAATCCATGAGCTTCACTTAAACATGTTTACCTGCTGCTTCTTTACTGTGTCAGCACAAATGGCAGAGAAAACAGCAGCAGCAGTGAACCGCAGATTTGTTTATTTGGGTCTCCTAGTAACGTGAGAATGAGTTCGCACGAGTTCAGTGAGTTCTATTCGATTTAGTAGCTGCTTAAAAGTTGAGTAGTGTCTGATCCCCAATATTTCAATTACCCAAAAAAACTGCAAAAAACAGACAATGTGAGATGTCCACTCTTTTTATAATCTGTCAAGACTTTAAAAGTTGTGTAATGTACCCAAGGCTTCAGATGGCGGCATTGCATTCGACTGGTCTCAAGAACAATTTCTGACTCCACCTTACCACGAGACCGAGACAAGCCTGAGGCCAATTGATGTCGAGACCAAAACGGGACTGAGACCATGAGACTGGACTCAAGTACTACAACACTAGTACTTGAATCAAACACAGGTTTCAGCTAGATCTATGTTATAGTGTCTCTAGCCTTTTTAACCACTATCACTACAGAATCCATGGATGAACTGAGGTCAATTGGTCTAACTGTAAGCATTTTCTCATTACGTTACACTTTAGACAGTCCTGCTTGCATAACAAGAGATGTTGTCATGATAGCATAGATAGCCTAACGAGTATTGGCTCTGCTCAGAGCAACCCAATTAATTTTTTTTCTGTTTCTGAGCTGAAAGTCTGTGTGTTACTTTGTCTGTGGTGAATTGATTGTGCTGTGATATTTTTTATTATTAATGATGTCACTGACTTGGTAATGGCTTGAAACCACTAGTGTGCTTGCAATCAAACGTTTGATAGCCTAAAATGAATGCCTGTATGGCCAACTGTGGCAGATTCTACAAAACGATGAACTGGCATCCACCAAAAGCAGCTGTTTCCAGCTCAGCGAGAGTGCATTAGACTGACTTTTCCAAAAGAGAATAAGCGCTCGAGATGGTCAGCAACGTGCCAAGACATAGCCTTACCCGTGCCAGCTTTACTAGCACATCTTCATGCGTGCCTGCCCTTTTTGTTTTAACACCAGGGCGCCGTTTGAAGTTAAGTTTTTCACAAAGCATGTTAAAAACATCCTAAATGATGTCGGTTTGCCGGATACGAAGGAGCCTTTTTTTCAGAGTGTGATATTATTCTAAATGCATCGTGAAAAAGCACTCGAGACTGTGCTGATTAGAGTTCTTTATCACTTCGGGGATCAAAACAGCTGCTTCAATTTTCACTCTCACCCAGACAACAGTGCTGTAAACATTGTGTTCCTCCGCATTTCTCAGAGCAGTGTTTTTCACAGCGTGCTCCCCCAGCTTAGTTCAAACCCGATCTCTAAATGAAGATCCTTCAAGAACCAACAAAGCAGGAAACAATAAAAAAGCAAGGTGCTCTTTTTCTTATGCACAATTTTTGGCTTTTAGGGTGCCATGTGGGACAATTTAAACTGAAAATCAATGCACAGAATGCTGATTTAAAAAATAACAAGATTACACACAAACACGATGATTACACATATCTAGTGTGTAAGTCCAGACGGAGATGATAGATATAGCTGCACTATGCAAGATGTTTCTATTAAAGTTGAGGAAAGTCGTATTACCAAGTTACCAATGAGAGTTTTGTGAGAGTTTTTCAGACCATATCATGCATTTTTACATATTAACGTCACATGCACAGGCTCAAAAGAAGGTCCAGCTCAATGTTTACATCTCAAATGCAACATCAACACTGTGCTGATGAGGATATGATGACAATACTAGATAATTCACTCACAACTCAAACAATTCACTCTTGTCCTTTGTCTAGTTTTGACTGAGTTCTCTTTGATTTCTCTTTCACTGCCCTCACAATCATCAGATTCATCCACTAGGGGAAGGGGTCTGAAGCACAACTCACATTACAAAATATTCTTCTGCATGTTGCATGCAATTGCACATTTCCACCAGAGAGGTCTCCAAAAATGTATATAATATAGATTTAGGAGGTTCAGATTATGGGCCACAAAATGTATTTTGAAAGGTGGGGCAAGATAAGTCTTTAAACCAAGCAGACAGGAACAGACAATGTTTTATAACAAAAAATGACAAATTACAGGTGTCATATAATTGACTATGCATTATAAACTGATTACATAACATGTATTTTGCTACTAAGTCTGTTAAAATTACCAGAGGATTGCTGGACAGTTGCTATGGCATTTTAGGTGGTTGCAAGACTGTTGCTGGTTGGTTTCTGAGGTATTCTAAGTAGTTGCTAGGTTGTTGCTAAGCGGTTGCTATAGTGCTATAGGTGGGTTCTAGGGTATTGGTAAGTTGCTGCTATAATATCTCAGGTGGTTGGTATTAGTAAGTGGCTACTATGGTATCTCGGGTGGTTTTTAGGCTGTCGCTAGTGTAGTTGTATTATGTTAACATAAAAGGGGAGTACAAACGTTTCAAGCATTTCAGGATATTAAGCATTCCGCCTTTCATTCCTATGGGGAAAAAGTCAATGCCATGCAGCAACTGTGCATCCAACCTCATGATCAAACTGAACATTCTGGAGTTAGTTTGGATATATCCGAAACTATGAGACAGCAAATATTTGACAGTAAAATAATAATAAGTGGAAAAAAAAAGTGTGTCTATTTTCTTACACAACAGTATGGAGTATACAGCAGCTTGTGGTGTAGGGAAGTTGTGAAATCAAGAGACCCAGGGGGTCTGGGACCCCCCTAATTAACCTCTTGGATCCACTGAATGTCTCAAAATCTAAATTCTGGTGGGTCCCTGAAAATAAACTTATCATGTTATGCTGTCCATGAGGAAAAAATAGGCACTCAAATACAAATGCAGGGAAAGGTCACTGCTTAGCTGCTTCACCCACTAATGTGGAACTCTGTGTTTAATATTCTTAACTAACTAGAGATGCAGCATTGTTCTGCCTCAGGGTGGCGCTGTAGCATGTTGGTTCACTCAGTTGGTCTTTCAAAACCTTGCGACTATGCACGGGGATTCCTCTGAAAAACGACTAGCATCAGTGCCACTATGGCAAGTTAGTAGAGGGAGTAGCCAGCCAACATAAGACCCCCCGAATATCAGGGGGTATTTCGCACACTGAGTGTAGATTTGGGTTTTATACAGTGAAAGCCTAGCGAAAGTTTTTTGCTTCATGCTTCCAACCCAGCAAAGACATGTTACAGAGGTGTTTGTCAGCAGAATCTGTTCGTGTAGCAGAGCTCCTGTGTGCCTAACAGCAGGAGAAGTGGAAGAGAAGAGCGGGTAGGTCCTGAGAGGTGGACTTCGCTCAGCAGTGTGCTAAGAGAGAAAGGTCACTCTGGCTTGTGCAATAAATAAAACAACACCAGGGCCGGCAGAGCGGCTCTAGGCTGGACGCCAACTCCAGCGCAGAGGCACAATTCCCAAAGTGCTCTGCGGCCTCCATCACACCGCTGCCTTGCACAAAAGCCTCACACTGCTCAGCCAGACTCCTGCAAGCCACTGCTTCATTAGCTATTGTCTGAGGAACTTCAGGGCATTTTCTTCTCCTCTGTTCATCCCTTCAGTGCACACTATTCTAAAAACCAACAGCGCTCGTGAACAAATGATCTGCATTGGATGGAACACATCTCAGCCAGTGAATAATAAAGCATGTAGCTGGGCCTCATAGGTTGTACTGTTGTGCCATATGGCCGGTGCACATTGGGGTTGGGGGAACTTTCTAATTATAATGCCCTTTGGCTCTTCCACTTGCTTATTAATACTTATCATCCCTTAATGCCTCTAAATAATGTAGCAGCAATATGACAATAAGTCAATAGCCTTGGGTCACGGGACTGAAGGCAGGTTTAACCAACAGGCTAAATCCACCTGCTGAGAAACAGTGGCTGTGATTTAATGTTCACAGGTTTTATGGGGGAATTTATGACACAGGCACACATATGGAGGCAGAGAGGTTACACAAAGCTCGGCAGGCAGTTTGGGTTTGATAGCAGCACTGTGCCTGTGCATAGTTGTTTTAGAAGCTAAAGGCAAAAGCTCTGATGCTTTTTTATTTCGATTAAAGACGATAGAAAAACAGCTTCCAAAAAATCTAATAAAAGACAACAGCAAAATCCTTAAAGTACTTTCAGGAATTGCTGCAACTTTTTAGGTTTTTAGTGCTGGAACATTAAAGGCCTTTGGGTCATAATAGCACCTTCTCTCAAGTCAGCAATGCAAACCTCAATTTGAATGTTTACAGCGCTCTCTGTTAGCAAAACAGGCTAATTCTGAGGCGGTCGCTGCGCTGTCCAGGCTATTCCTCGTTTCTGAGGTTAAAAAAAAAATGTTTATCAAGAGGTTAAATATTTCAGTGCTTGTAATGAGTTAATGAGCTTCCACTGGTTAGCTGCACATTAGCTCCATAAAAGATAGCACAAACCAAAAAAAAATTCCCTAAGCTAGCAAATTTATTTTGGTCTGCATTTGTGAATAATGCATACTATGTTAGTTCTGAAGTAGCTGAACTGATTAAAGAATCTGTTCGAGATGAAGAGCGAAACCAACATAATATTTGGCGCTAACAAAAGTCCACATGCTGTACAAAAGCTACATAAGTACAGTACTGGAGGCACATGTTCTCAGTTGCTTTCCTCCACTGATAAGCATGGAGATGCCATGCTCTCTTGGACGATGATACGTGTGTGTGGGCACCAGCATGATGGTGTAGGAGGATACATGGCCTGCATTATGTCCCTATATGGTCACTCTGTGCGTGTTACATCTTGTACATGCTTTCAGGGGGTGGCTGGCAGGAGCCGGCATGAGCAGCTGTTGTTGGGATAATAAGTGCGCCCCTCCTCTCTTTGCTAATTAACACTGTTTAATTAAAGCCAGCCAATTCCTGTAGTTCGTTAGGGCTGCTACATATGAAGTGGGTGGATGAGAACATGCTGGGCCTGGAGACCACAGACCAAGGCCCAAGGCCCAGCGCTTCAGAAGCAGCGCAGTGTTAAATGCACAGTATCCATTACAGAGAGTGTTCAAAGGGATGCTCACTTTTCACGGACTTCAGCATGTTTGGATGAAACTCTCTCCTGATTAGTTATGGAGATGTGTGTTCTCCCACTAGCCTTTGAAGGTGAGGTATTCTGTTCACACGTGCCCCCAAGTAGTGAAGACTTCAGACACCTCCTATCTGTTTACGTTCTGGGGAACTACCATCTATAGCTTTCATTCATTCAAAAAGAACCAAAGTGTGCATTATCAGTTATTGGTAATGAATATTTACAATTACACAACAGATAGTTCAGGTCCTAAAATCTGATTGGCTGAGCTGCATTCAAAGCCGTTCTAAAATCCACAATATACACACACCTATGACCGCCTCACCTAGGCTTGTCTGCTAACTAACAGGCTAAAAGATAGCTAACAGCCTAAACAACTCCTTCATTAATATCACAGGCTTAAATTAAAGCACTCACAGTACAATTAACTGTAAAACAACAGTATAAAAGACTAAAAATGACACTTAAATGGATTACATGCTTCAAATGTGCATGTTTCAGTCAGAAGTCGCGTCAAACCCAGGCTGAATCCCAAACTGCTCTGTACTCCCTAAACAGTGTGCTAGATATGAAAGTTTAGAAATTCTGGCCTCTACAGCCAAATAGTGCATCGTTTATTGAGTGTGGATGCGGCTGAATCCCAAATGACTATTTCTTAGCTGTATTTTGCACTGTTGGGCTGCAGCATCCAGTATTTAAATTCTTATGTAGTGCACTTTGTAGGGAGCAGGGAGCCATTTGAGATTCTGCCCCAGCAGAAGAAGAGGGGCACTGCTTGATTGATGCTAAATAAGACTCACAGTGGTAATTTGGTGACCAAATAGTACTTATAAAGCAAAAGATTTTCATTAAACAGTGCTGTGTTATCATATGTTCATTGTTATACAATGAAAAGTTCAAAATTTCATTAAATGACCACAATACACAGCGGCGACCGTATAGTTGCTTGGCAATGGTACCATACTCTAAAGGAACTACATTTCTTGGTGGAATGCTTGTTTATGCAAATTATTATTAATAGTAACTTAAAATTGTGTATATTATTATATGTTGGGTACTGTTTGATAAAAGCAATAAGTCACTTGAGGCTGTGTGTTACTGCAATTTTATCACAGAGAAAAGGCAGTTTTAGGCATTCCACCTCGTGTTGTGCCTAAGAACTCCCTTTTCATGGTTAAATCGCAGTAACGCACAGCCTCTCATGGCTCATAGCTTTATTTAATCCATTTTCACAGAATCCATAAAATGTACTGTTTTGGAGGTTCCTCAGTTGAACTACACTTCTGGGTAAAA
This sequence comes from Colossoma macropomum, assembly GCF_904425465.1. Lineage (NCBI taxonomy): Eukaryota > Metazoa > Chordata > Actinopteri > Characiformes > Serrasalmidae > Colossoma > Colossoma macropomum. The sequence continues at coordinate 19,433,197 of NW_023494804.1, read as the reverse complement.
TAATGGTCGACGCCCAAAATACTAAAGTTTTTACTGATGGTTTTGACTGGTCATAGTCCAGATTTAAACCCTAAAACTATCTTGGCAGTGTTTTCCAACTGTTTCAAGCCACCAACTCTGAGCAGAACAATATTGACTCTTCTTTCTGTAAAAGGCTGTCTGCAAGTTTACACACAAGAGTGCAACATTTAAAGAAATCAAAGGGAAAAGCCGTCCCATACAAATTTTCTTTTACCGTTTTTTGTTATTAAGGCCATTAAAAGCTTAATGTTTTACCATTTTGGGCTTGGCTTATTGTTTTGCATGGGGGTGTATGTTTTTGGTTTGTCCATAACATTGATGGAATATGATTTACAAAACTAGAAGCAAGCAAGCAAGTCAACATTTACAAAAATGTTTTTATTGTATTTAAATGCTACTTTCTATTGTGGCAGTTGTGATATAAAGAAAGCTGCAGTTGTGCTATTCATTTTATCTCGGCACAGACGTCTTTGTGAAAAGATGCGAATTGTTTTCACAGCAGTGGGTCTCACCCCTCCCCTTCCACCTCTCACTGCTCGCTAGCAGCTCAACACACTACATTTCAATTGCAGAATGTACTAGTTAATATGACATCAGAGTTATGGGGGAAAAATGATTTCTTTTATTAATTAAAAATATCCAAGTCAATTTTCTTTCCACAAAGGGGCCTGCAGAAAAAGTTGTGTCTGAAGTTTGCTTCTTTAGTTTTGCACTGTAGCTATAAGGCTAATGTTCCTGCTAATGAATAAATACATAAATAAACAAATAAATGAATATAACAGCATAGACCAGCATGCATTCAATGCTGGTGCAAGCTAGTTTATGTTGGTCTAGTGATGGTTTAACTGGTCACCAGAGCATGCTGGTTGACCATCATACCGACATCCAAAACACAACATATGCTGGTTTTACCGGTAACCAGCCATGCTGGTCTATGCTGGTTTTTCCATCAGGGCTAGCTCACAACTAATGGAAGGGGATATGTACAACTTTGGTAAACTTCGAGACACAAATTTGTTCCTAGTAGTGCTTCTACTTTGGCTATGTTCCTGTTTTAGCTTCTTGGCTAACTGCAACTGCTAAATGTCATCAATGCCAGTTAACTCAGTGTGTAGCAGTATGTAAGTATATAATCATCTAGTAGAATTGAGTTTGCTTTTGTGTTTTTAATGCTTCTGGCTAATGAGTTATCTAACTGCACCAAAACGGAGAATTTAGGTATTTAGGTTGTGTAATGCTAATCTGCTGGCTTTTTTTCTTTTTTGATATCTTCTGCTCTGACACAACAACCCAGGTAAGCAGCTTAGATAATGTGTGTGTGGGTTTTTTTTTCTTTTTTGATCAAATAGTTTCTTTTACCTAAAGCATTTCAACATGTATGATGATGCACACTACATGTAGTAGCTATTAGAATAGTGCTGGATCTCATCTGTGGGATCAGCGTTGTGATAGAGATGCTGCAGTGATCCTCCATGGCGAATGTGCAGAGAATGCTAGTGTGTGTGATGCTGCGAATGTAGCTAGCAGCAACACTGTATTTTAAACAGCTGGCTGGGCTCCAAACCCGTGAGCCCGGCTGATATAGGGCTGGCCTATCTGCTGTGACAACACCTTATTAAAATCCAGTGAGTTTGTCCTCCCTCCCCACCACCTCCACCCCTTCCCCCCACCTCGCTATCCCCTTCTGTCCTGCCACTATTTCACCCTCCCTGGCACCGTGGACCTGGAGTCATTCCACCGAACAGAGCATAAATCCACCGAACGGAGCATAAAAGCGCCCCGGGCAAGGTCTTCATCAGAGCCTTATTCTTCACCACTTTACATGAAGTCAGCAGAGCGGCCGAATAATTACTCCAGGTCTCTAGCGTAGAGCTCTCTGCATAACTCGCAGTGGAAGGATGTGGCATTATAACTAACAGGTGTGCTGGAAACTGACTGCTGGAGTGACTAGAGGGAGATTTTCCAGGAACGATGGCCCGGGACAGCATTAGTAGCTCCAAGCCACAGTAACACTCTCATTTTGTGCTGTCAGCTTTGAGCTAAGGGTTACCAAATCTCAGTTCCACAGTTCTTTAGGAAGTAATTCAGTGCATCATTAAATCTCAGATCAATTAGATTCTACTATTTTAACAACAATTCAGAGATATTTATAAAAAATACACTAGATAAACAAATGTGACTGGAAGCTATTTACACATTAGTGCAATTCATTTAATAATATAAATTTTTACTTATATTTATCCCCAAAAAAGCATGTTTTACTGAGTATTATTTTAATCAATTACAACATTCCAAATTTTGTTTTAGGCAGTTGAATCACAACAGTACTGTGCAAAAGTCAGATACCTCCCTTTATCTATTCTATTTCCACTTGAAACGGCCATTAAGCAGAAGTTCCTTATTTTGAGCAGAAAAAATGACAGAAAACTAAAAACTATTTTTCAGTATGTGTCCACACATTATCTTTATTACAGCTTCCCCTCTTTTCAACAGACTTTCTTTCAGTTTTTCAAAGAAACCAGCAGGAATGTTTTTCCACACCTACAAAGTTCAGTCCTAGAAGTTGGTTTTGCTTTTTCTGCTTCTCTCTATCCAAGTAATCAGTGATGCTGAGGTCTGGACTCACCAGCAGCTTCTTTGTTTGATGTGTCTGTCTCCTTTTCTCAGTGAGGCAACAGCTACACATCCTTTCAGACCCGCAGCGCTGAGTTGTCTTCTCACAGTGGAAGGATGGAGAGAAACACCTGTGGATGTTTTCAGATCTGAGGCAGCTTGATTTTCTCCTGCATAATTAAAGGATTAACATGTCAACAAAGTCATTCAGAGTGGTTTGGTGTGAATTGCTTCATTCTAGACACACTTAATGAGTCAGAATTGTTCACAGTGGTGGTGATATGAATCAGATGTCTGAAGAGTTTAATGGTAAAAAATCCCTAAAAAAGTTGAAAACTTTCATGAAATAGCTATGAATACACTGCCTGGTGTCTGACACATTGTTTTATGGTAGTTTTAATAAAATTCATTCATGATGCAGGGATACATGGAGTGTTTTAGAGGCAAAATAGTTCCGAAAGAAATTTTTTTTTCAGGTTGACCATCATTTTCACATTTTACCATCATCAACATTACATATATAAACTAACAAGACGTGTAGGTTCACTGGTGGTTTTAGATAGTAAATAAAATGGCTATATTTGTGTTGTGGACCCCTGGTTCCTATCACCACCACTGTGAAGGAATTTGTTTCTCTAATTTGTTCTACAGAGAACCATTTCACATCAAACCACTCTGAATGACGTTGCTTACATTTCAACCACTTCAATTATGCAGACCTTTTGAAAAAATGGTGGAATTCTCTTTTTGAGTGCTGTTCATCTGATGGAGACAATTTTGGTGGTCTGCCAGGTCTTGCATGGTTGTTAGGAGGCCCATTTTCTCTGTATCTTTCAATTGTTTTCTGAGCTCCAGTTTTTTTAAACTTCTGATTATTCACTTATTTTCCTTTGGCTTTCTCCCTCCTTATGCAAGTGGATAATCAGATATCTGTCATTTTTTTCCAAAAAACCAATGACTTATACTTAATAGCTGTTTTGATTGGAAATTAAATAAATTGCTGCTGTCATGACAAAACCTCATATGTCCATTTTTGCTGTTTTTCGTTTGTTGACATAACTTGATAAGGCTAGTTGCCCTTTATGATGTGTCAAAATTTCATGATGAACAGATCAACAGGAATGGTCCAAAATTACTTAGAAAAAAATTATATATTCATTTACTTCTATTGAAAGTTAAGAACTTTTTATGAGATGCGAAATTAAGGTTCTCAGACTTCTGCACAGTACTGCACATGCTTACTTTAAACGTTATTTAGTTTGCTATCATCTTCCCTCAGCACACCATAAAAACCATAACTACAGAACTGACTCAAGGAGAACACTATAGCACATCTCTGTGGTGAAGTTTGGATACTTACAATTACACAGACTTAATGACAACATTGTTCCCACACTAGCATCCAATATAAGGCCCTTGTTAGCTATTCACAACATCTGTGTTAAGCTAACACAGCCTCAGTGTGATTTGGTTGCCAGATTCACCAAGATAGTGTGTATTAAAAGTTATAACTGCTTAAGATGCTCATATCCTGGGGAAAAAAAATCATTGCCTTCATGAAAGAAAAGACTAATGTCACAGTCATGGACACGTATGACTACCCTTTCAACCAATAGCAATTTAGCTCCACCTATTCACACTGTAGTACTGTTCCTGCAGACAGTCTGTAGCAGAATGCAAGATGCAAAAGGATCCACACATCCACGGAAGCAAATCAGCCTCTTTAATTGTAAGGGATTAGCAGCACTGTCATGCCTGAACTGTTTTATGCTACATAAAAACCACACAAACCAAGAAGAATGCAGAAAGTTGCCTTTTAAAATTTCAGTAGGGACAGGTTTAATGGTAGTAGATTTTCTTGTGCTTTCTTTCTGATGAAACTGGACAAAATCACTGAGCTTGCTTTGGTCCCTCTGAATCTTTTATAAGACTGGACTGGTCTATACCGAGCATCTGGTCATCTTTGGAAATGCACAATTGAAATTGATAATATGACAAACAGTGACTATTAGATCCAGACCCAGATCGTCTAAAGGGTTTTATAGGCTTGTGCCCAGGGGCCCAAGCCACTAGGAGGCCCCCTTGAGCAATTATGAGAGATCTAAACAGCTGTTTTGACTCACAGAGGAACTTTACTATTGGCACAGATGAAAAAAGTGATTTGTCATTCTATTATGGCTGATCATAATCCTAATGCTTTCCTTGTCTTTCCTGAAAGTCCACCTCATTTTCTCCTTAAGTCACTGTTAAGCAACCGTTACACTATCCGCCATTACCTTTCAGATTTTTTTATAAGTGAGCTAGTGTTCCTGTAATAGTACTTTGAGTGTTGTGAGACCTGATACTTTGACGAAGTAGAGGATGCTGATTTCCAAAACCGAATCTAAAATATCAGCGGACACATGCTTTATGATGAAAAGTTGCATTTGTTGTTGTGTTTCCGATAAACTGTGTTCTCGTTAGTGTGTGTGTAATCTTGCTACTGTTTTGTTTCGATTGGAAAGAAAAGATGGTTTTATAGCGGCGCCGTGCCCAACTCTGCGGTCAGTATGCCACCATCGTAATGCTGTATAGGCCTTGTGTAACCTGCTGCAATATCTCCTAAAACATTCACTGTCCACCAACACAAACGTAGCCAGATTGGGGCCCATCAAACTTTGTGCTCAGGGGCCAAAACAAGATCCAGGCTTGATTAGAGAAAGGCCTTCAGTTCAGGTCAGAAATGAGGAAAGAAAACACAATAACATTAACTTCGGCTAGCACACCTATGGGGTTCTAGTTATGTTATTGCTAAGACAACAAACATTTTTTGGTTGTTCTTAATCAAAAACACGGGCAAATTAAGCTTATAAAACATATTCCATATGGAAAGTGAGATTGTCAGCTATGATCAGTCAGCCATCATCAATAAAACATCATTTAAGCTTAAAGGTGAAAATCTGCCATCAGGGTAGTTACCAATCAGTCTTAAGAATCTGATGACACTGCATTTAATAATAAGGGCATCTTGCTGTGATAGGCTAATTCAGCAGTGCTGCTCTCTGAACTACATTATGAAGAAGGCTATGAGTTAAAAAGTCAATCAGTTATAATCACTTATTGCAATAATTCTATTTATTTGTACAGTTGAATGCATGCATGTCTGGCTAGCTTTCTAATCATTGGACTCATATAACAGCCTACATAAATAACTTCTAGGGCCTGTCTATATAAAGTGCTTTTCTTAATGTTAATGTTGTGCACTAATAACTGCTGAATTTAATTTACTTTAAATACATAATTTCCTCATGAATGACTAAAATGCATTACATTAAGACAGGTCTTTCATTTTATTAACAGCAATAGTTATATTGAGGTAATATTTCATTCATGTGAAAAAAAGTTAGTTTAAAAAAAGATTTAGTTTTGTACAGATAAAAAACAATGCATGATTTTTTTTTGGCATTTTAATACAGTAGAGCTTGCTTATTTATTTATTTATTTATTTATTTATTTATTTATTTATTCATTCATTCATTCTAGCAGTGTGCCACCCTAGTAAAATCTCCAGGTCTTACATGGTCACTCAATTCTAAAAGTTTTACTCACACCCCTGTTCTGGACTGACTGATATCTTGTTAGTCACATTCAGTGATATATCTAGAACTTCCAGAAGGCCTTGAGTGACATTTTTTACCTTGAATTTGATCAAAATGTGATCAGTGTGTAGTAAACATAATGTGATTCGTTGATTCCTCTGTCAGTTCCTATGTTGGTGGGTAATCTAACATGTAAGGTTTTCAGTTCAGCTCCTGAAGTCCTAACCAATGAGAGAGCGTGCTTGGCTAAATCTACCCAGATACCCCAGAGAAAAAAGTCCTGATTGAACAATTTTCCATTGAGTGTTTAAAATAGTATGCCTGATATTTATTTATTTATTTATTTATTTATTTCACAGAAATCTTCAGGCTTTCTCTGAGACTTACTCTGTATGTCTAAATGTTTGCAGCCACCTGCTCATTCAGTGTTTCCTTTGAAATCAAGGGTATTAAAAGTGTGTTTGTCCAACTTTTTTTGCAGTAACAGCCTCTACTCTTCTAGTCTTTACACTAGATTTTGGAACATTGCTGTGAGGATTTGATTGCATTCAGCCGCAAGAGCACTAGTGAGATCAGGTATGATTATCTCTGAATCACTCCAACTCATCCCAAAGGTACTGGATGAAGCTCTATCACTCCAGAGAACACAGTTCCACTGCTCCACAGCCCAATGCTGAGGGACTTTACACCCCTCTAGCTCATGCTTGGCATTGACCATGATGACCATGATGACCTTATACCTCAGGAACAATCCTTATGGCAATACTTTGCTATGGAGATTGTATAAGCTGTGTGAATACAGTACATGTTAACAAAGGGTGCAGCTGAAATCAAGCATTAGAAGGGCTGTCTGGATACTTCTGGGTATGCAGTGTAGGTCCATGATAAATACGTGCATATTGCTTTCCTCCAGGAGTTGGACAGAAGCTAAAAGAGCTAAAGGCAGAGGACAAAAACACACAGAAAGGACGCAGAAATGCTCTAAGGGATTTTTCTGATGATGCAGCATCCTGCTCCTCCTCTTCTGCCGCTTAATTACTTCATTAATTATCCTACAGTGGAAAAAATTGAGAATGTTTAACGAGAAGTCATTAGTTAATCTTCACTTACAATGCGCAGACACAAAGGTCAATGGCAAAAATCATTTAGATTAAAATACACACGGAGATACAATGGCCTGGAAATACGGGACGCTGCGCGCAGTCCGAACGCAATAATTCATTTTTAACAGCTTTGCAATTTGAGAATGGTCTAGTGTTTCCCTGTTAGTTACTGCTGACAGGACTTTTAAAGGGCTGTGCATTCCAGCTCTCCAACCGCGACATAAATAAATGGCTAAAATGTTGCTATCTCTGAGATTTATCACTGTCTTGTTCCACCTTTAGTTTGCTGTTTTTTGTCCAACAATCCCACACTTTCTCGAATACGTCATAGGTTTTGATTGTGTGCCACAGTGAGGGTCCTTCTGAAGACTTTCTCTAGTTCTCCAGTATGTACTATGGTGCTGAGAAGCTGAGAAGAGTTCAGATTGGTTTTGTCCATGTCATCATCCACCTCCTCCTCCTTGATTGCTGTTTTTTCAATGTCAGTCTGATTCAAACGTCACACCTTTCATTTCCGTTCGATGGCATTTCAAAGGCTTCCGGCCTGTACTGAGAAAAAAAAAACACAGGCTTTGAAAGTCCAAGCATATCTCTACGTAATATTTTCAAAGGCAGCTGTGTCTAAGAATGTTGTCGAGGGGCCTCTGCTTCTTCAGATTGGCTAGCTAAACAGCTGCTTCTTAGACTTCAAAAGGTTGTACACACTCAAGTAGAATAAAAAAGATCACTACAAGTCCTAAATTCATTCCGCTCTTACACTCTCATCAAAGCCAAGGCTCCTAAATGGTTTTGGTATAGAACCTTTACATTATGTGGAAGCTCCCTGAAGGTTGGGATGGAAACAGAGTTATTCTGAGTGGTTTGATGTGAAATGATTCATAGAAACTGCTTTCTTTCCAGTGGTGGTGATAGGAACCAGGGGTCACCATGTCTACAACACAAATATAGCCATTTTATTTACTATCTAAACCACCATAGAACCTACACGTGTAGTCTAAGTTTTGAAATGTATTGTTGACAAGAGATAAGTTTATTTAGAATGAAGCATTTCACATCAAACCACACTGAATGACTTAAGATCTTAATTATTTAATTATGCAGAATTTTGAAACGACATGGGGGAATTCCCCTTCCGTCCATGGAAAGATCCTTTAGGGCAACTGTACGCTATTCAAAATGGAACCTGACAGAGGTTAATATGAAATGTCTGTAACGCCATGTTCTAACAGCAAGTGGGTGTCCAAATGTAGCACTACTTTGCATCACTTCATGTCTACACTGTAAATGCTAAATGTGCCTCAAGTCAAAATGTAAACAAACCACAGACCTATCAGAAAATAACTGTTTTACTGACGGACCTGTCTAGCTGTGGTTTGGGTCATGTATTTAATATAGGATGTAACAGGTGATGTTTTAGTCCCAATCAGTACCATCAGTAGTCTGAAGAACATTAAATAGTATTATACTGCCCTGGTGCTGTATACGCTTATTTGTATTTGATAAGTCTACTTAGCTAACTTGGTATTCGCCACTAACTTCCAGCACTCTGGAAGTTTCTCTCCAAGTGGTTTACTGGAATGGTCGTGGAGATCCCTCCTTTTCTCCACTATACATGGAAGAGTTTCTCCTCTTCCATTTTTAGGTGGAATAGCAGAGTGATGCAACATATTGAAAATAGAAACAGGGGAAAATGGCGCGTTACATCTCACCACACCGCTCTCTGCTGCTCCCAGCTTCATTGATTATAATGGAAGCTTTTGGTTTTGTCATTGATGCTCACTCCTGTTGCTTGCTGTTAGGATGAGGTGTAAGCTTTGGACTGACGAGCATTGCTCTTGTTTATCAGTAATTATGCTTTGCCTTATTTTAATCAAAGAATTTATTTGACTATAAATCCAATTTTGGAAATGAAACACTCATACAGTATGGCATTCTCTTTCTTATGCTTATGTCTTATATGCTGTATGTCCAAATGTATCCAGAAGTACCTATGAATTAGTGAATTATTATTGTTTATTTTTCCTTAATTATAGTCTTGTTTTTTCTTCTTGCTCTTAGGAAGTTTTCCCTGCCACTGTCACCCTTGGCTTGCACATTTAGGGCGGGCAGGCGTACAATTGCTTGTAAAATCTCCCTAGAAAAGCATTGACCAATATAAAGGGATACTCTGTAGCATCCACACATGAGCCTAAGACCACTAAGGGCTGTGACAAGCATGAGCTAGGGGAGTATAAAGCCCCCAACATTGGGCTGTGGAGCAGTGGAACTGCGTTCTCTGAAGTGATGGAGCTCCATCCAACACCTTTGGGATGAGGTGGAGTGAACTAATCATCTAATATCAGTACCTGACCTCACTAATTCTTTTGTGGCTGAATGCAATCAAATCCTAACAGCAGTGTTATACCAATACATAAATATATGTATAGATAATATATGTATATATTAAATATATGCTAATATAAAGCCTTCCCATAAGAGTAGAGGCCGCTACTGCAGGAAAGGTGGACAAACTCCCTATTAATACCCTTCATTTCAGAAGAAATTTCAGATGAGTGGGTGTCTACAGGCCTTTGGACATTTGTGTAATCATATGTGTAGTGGTATTTCAATGTGATTCAGATCATTTGCTTGGAACATATGTATTGATTGCAAACTAAAGTGCAGCATTATTACCTGCTGGTGTGCCGTCAGATTTTGCCGCCAGTCAAATCAACTGGATTGAATATTTGATACTTCAACATGTCTTCACTTGGTAACGTTGATGAAAGTGATGAAGGTAAACACTTGAAAAATGAATACTGATAGACATTTGAGTTTGCCTGTGTGAAAGCAACCTTAGACTATTTCAGCTACAAATACATCATGTACTGCTTTCTGTGAAACAGTGGACAATGAAGAAATATGTGCACATTGTGGAAAAACCCATAAATAAATGTGTTCAGCAAATGTTAGTGTGACTATAATGACTTTGTATTGCAGTTTTAGAAACTCTTGTTTTTCATTTATTTTCTTTTGACTTTCCCTTTCCTTATACTAGTGGATTATCTTCTATCTAATCTGCCCAGAAATATCCCCTGAAAAATAACTTCTACATATTCGCAATTTTGACTGAAAATGTAAAAAATGAAAGGTGGTCACTGACTTTTGCACAGCACAATGGATAGATGGATAAATGAGTTCCCATATATTTTGCATATTTGTCACACTAATTGGTTTCAGATCCTCAAACAAAATATAACACAAGGACATGAAGAAAAAAACACCGATTTGAAACAATAATTTCATTCCTATCTGTCTTTCGCATCACTGTGGAGGAATTTTAGCCCATTCTTCTTTGCAGAATTGCTTTAATTCAGCCACATTTGATGGCATTCGAGCATTAACTGCCCACTCAAGGTCCTCCCACAGCATTTCAATGGGGTTTAAGTTGGGACCAAATCATGTTTAGATGCATACCTCAATTGCACTGGAGTTTCAGATCACTTAATGAGGACCGGACATTCTTCTGCAGGATTTTCAAGTGGAGATCAAGCTTTATGGTTCCATCATTAATAGCAAGTAGCCCAGGCCCTGAGCAGAAAACTACCACCAGCATGTTTCACTGTTGGTATGGCGTTCTCATTGTGGAATGCTGTGTTAGAGTTATGCCAGATGTAATGGGACACCTGTCTGCTAAAAAGTTCCACTTTCAGCTGATGAGCACACACAGCAATATACCAAAAGGCTATGGTGTTTTTAGGCAAATTAGAGACAGACCTCCTGGTTGGCAGTGGTTTTCACTTTGCAACTCTCCTATGGTCCTATAGTCTATCTCTAGTGGTACCATTAAGTGTGACAAATATGCAAAAATAGAAGGAACCAGGAGGAGAAAATACTTTTTACAGCATGATAGATAGATAGATAGATAGATAGATAGATAGATAGATAGATAGATAGATAGATAGATAGATAGATAAACTTAAATATATATAAAAAATACAAGAAGAAAATATATACACACAGTAGACTCTAATTATATACACGTATACACAATATACACATTTATATGCACACAATATTGCACCACTCCAATATACAGTTTTCTACAGCAATATAAGTTATGAAATACAAGCTATAATATGTACAGTTGTACACATTTCCATATATGTAATTAGTGGGTCTGAGCTAGATAAATGAGGGTATACAGTGGATAGAATATTGATATATATGCAAGTATGTACAACATGTCTATCTATATGTGCAGGTATAGATTTGCTAGACGTTACAGTAAGATTAGAGTCAGTCTGTTTGAGGTGTGGATGTAGTGTGGATTGTCCGTGGAGATCATGATGATAATGATTATGACTCAGAGGTGTAATGACAGGCCCACTGACCGATACACCAGCACTACTGGCTGTTCAGCCTGATGGCCTGGGGGGAAGAAACTGTCTCAGAACCAGCCGGTTCTGGACTTTATGCTAGATGGATAGATGGATGGATGGACGGACGGACGGACGGACGGACGGACAGATAGATAGATAGATAGATAGATAGATAGATAGATAGATAGATGTATTGTTCCACAAACATACATTTTATGTAGTTGTGTATATTATACAGACATACAGCATATTGATGTAGATATACACATTATAGGCCTATACATTGCATGTTTAATATAGCAGGAGAAAACATCAGCCTTTTGAATATTAGATTTTTAGCTTGGAACAGTGCCTGTTTGATGGTGCATGAATATATAAGCTGTGTGTTTGTAGTGGTCAGCTTGTTTGTGGGAATGTATTGCAACATCATCAGCTGTTCCGGTATTCAGCATGCCCTTTTTCCAAGAGCATTTACCCCAGCCTGAATAACTCCAGCCCCTCAGAGCGTGGCTGAATTTAATTCTGAAATTTCAGCAGGAGACAGAAAGCCCAGTGTCAGGTAATATGGCACTAAACATTCCTGCTGACATATTGGCGACCCCCTCAGATACTTTATTCCTGCGGGTAATGGAACAGGGGAATAGATAAATGAATATATATGCATATGGATGAAAGTCGACAAAGTTAAAGATCATCAATTTCAGGGGGGAAGATGCTGAATAATTCATGATCCACTACGAAGACAAATACGGAGTGCTTTGGGCAGTAAACAAAACAACATACAAATAAGTGCACACAATGTGTGTGAGAAAAAAGTGTCCTCATGGCTGTTGTTGGCCGTTGTCTGTTCGTTCCGATAAAGCAGCATTAGAACATGTGCGCACACACACACACACACACACACACACACACTGCAGAAGCACAGTTTGAAAATTGAATGACCTTTTGGAGAATTCGGTTTTGCTTCCTGTGACTGGACGCCCACTTTGGCCTGCAAAGCCTTGGCTCTTGAACCCCGACCTTCTCTGCTCCTCACAGCCTCTGTGAAAAGATATGAGATATATTGATACAGGTCTACAGTGCACTGATGGCAAAACAATTCAGCTTAGTCATTCAAAGAAAGCAGCACCTTCCATCTGCTCACTGTGTGCTCACTAAAAATAATCAAAGCCGATTATTTGTGGAAACTGATGTCTGTCTACCCATCTGATATCTACCTAGACCACTCTGCTCTTAGAGAGATAGTTCAGGCAAAACAAGTGTACATAATTTCTCCATTATCCCAAATGTAGTTGATCAGCCAAGACATGTTTACTGTCTGAAGCGCCTTTTGCCCTGGAGCTACGAGGCTGATGTAGAAAACAAGCACACAATTACACATAGAAACAGAGTTTATGCTGTGAAAGCTAAGCAACAATAGCTGTTAATAGATGCTCTTTTTCACGTTAAGACTTTATATTTGTAGCACTTTCTTTTAGAGTCCCTTCAATTGTAGATATTAACCAAGTAAGTGTGTCGTACAAAGTACGAGTTGTTTATTTTGGGTAACACAGTGGTAGTTCCATGGCAGTCTAAGGCTATGTTCACATTACCAAGCAGCGCAGAGCTGATTTTTTGCCTCAATGTGACACAGATCTGATCTTTCCAATCAGATTTAGGCCACTTTCATATGTGGTTCTGGATCGGATATATATCTAATTCAAGGCCATGCAACCTTTATGAGAACGGTCAGATCGGAAATCTGTGTGTGTTGTTGTTTCACCAGGCATGCACAGTCATTCAGTTAACATGTTAACATGCCAGCAGCACCTGACCTGAAGTTAGCACCAGTAAACATTGCAAAAGCAAAGTCTCTGACCCTTTTTGCATTTGTGTTGCTCTAATAATGATCAGCTGAGAGCTGTTCAGGGCAAATTATCTTCACTATGAAGGCTTGTTGTGTTGGGACTCAAGTCAGATTTGCACTCACTTGCACTTGAGTGGCATGTTGACTGACTTGTGACTCAACTCTGACTCGAGTCTTAACAGTTGTGAAATTTCAGCCTGAGAAAAAACACACAAATTAAATAACTGAAACACATAAATAACTGATTAAATTAGCTCCACCAATGTTAATGCATTATAGGAATTAAGCCTTTAGTTTCCAACTTTACGTGTGACTTTGCCTGTCAGTTTTGCTTAGTCATGCACAATAATTACTTCAGTGCTTTACTCCAGCAGCTCGCAGCAGCATCAGGTTCAATGCCTTTCATTATAGAAAAAACTTCAGTGTGATAGACAGAATGAAGCACAGTAGCTAATTTAGCTGAAATGGTCAGCTATTTGAGCTGAAGTTTTAGTAAATTACAGGTTATAGCTTTAATATTTACTAGAACTTCAGCTGGATTAGCTGTTACAGTAGCTGTGTAGTTAGTCTAGACAAACAGACTAATCGTTTGTTTTGAGTTGTTTTGCCTCTTTCCCTTAAACACCACCCTGACTGCGTGTAGTGCATCAGTTCTGTCCTTCAGACTGAAGGGTTTTTTACAATGAAACCCTTGCTATTTGAAGCCGATCTCTGGAAGGCAGTTAATAATAAGACTGAACTAAAATTTCTCTAATACAAACTCAAGACCTGAATCACACTTGTACCTCAGAGAGAACATATGAAGTTCAGCTCAGTCATAAACTGCCACAATGTCTCTCAGAATCATCTCATTGGCCAGTTTTTGGCTCAGAAAGTCTGAGTAAGGAGAACCAATGTGCTGCAGCCTAGTCAGAAACCACCACAGTGTCTCTCAGAATCATCACATTAGCCAGTTTTTGGCTCAACAAGTCTGACTAAGGAGAAACAATATGGTGTAGCCTAATCAGAACCTGCCACAGTGTCTCTCAGAATCATCTCATTGGCCAGTTTTGGGCTCAGTAAGTCTGACTAAGGAGAACCGTTGTGGTTCAGCTCAGTCAGGAACTGCCACAGTGTCTATCAGAATCATTTCATTCACCAGTTTTTGGCTCAGTAAGTCTGACTAAGGAGAACCGTTGAGGTTCAGCTCAGTTAGGAACTGCCACAGTGTCTATCAGAATCATCTCATTGGCCAGTTTTTGTCTCAGAAAGTCTGACTAAGGAGAATTGATGAGGTTCAGCTCAGTCAGGAACTGCCACAGTGTCTATCAGAATCATCTCATTGACCAGTTTTTGGCTCAGAAAATCTGACTAAGGAGAACCGTTGAGGTTCAGCTCAGTTAGGAACTGCCACAGTGTCTATCAGAATCATCTCATTGGCCAGTTTTTGTCTCAGAAAGTCTGACTAAGGAGAATTGATGAGGTTCAGCTCAGTCAGGAACTGCCACAGTGTCTATCAGAATCATCTCATTGGCCAGTTTTTGGCTTGGTAAGTCTGACTAAGGAGAACTGATGAGGTTTAGCTTGGTCAGGAACTGCCACAGTGTCTCTCAGAATCATCTCATTCACCAGTTTTTGGCTCAGCGAGTCTGACTTGGCTCCTTCTTCTTCAACTGTGTTGAATTAAGTAATCTTTAATAGACTTGTGGTTTCTGGCACTGAATGACACATTGCTATCTATAAAAAATAGACAAGAACAAAAGTTGCATAGCTAACAAACAGTAGCAGCAGTTATTCTGAAGCCTGAATTTGGGCTAGACTTTTGTCCACAGCTTAACATTAGCTTGGCAACATATTATAGGACTAGATGAACAAAACCTACCGATAAAGCACTTTAGAAGGTTTTTTTTCTGTATTACACATTACAATGCAATAACGTGCTACTAGCACATCATTGTATGATTGTATCATCCCTTCAATGTAAATAATATCAAAGTTAATGAAATGACCCACATATCCTGACAGCCTGGGTGCATTACAGAGAAGGGGAATTGACTAATGTGATGTGATGATTTAGCCATGCTAATTGGTGACCACAACCTTCCATTACTTTTTAGTTACACTACCCTTGTAGCATGAGTACAAAACTAAAAGAGCAAACCTCAGACACCAAACGTGTCCTGTCTGATCGACTACATTTGGGAAAAGGAGAGTGTTGTGTAAATTTGATTTTTTACCAAACTATCACTTTAAAAGCCTCCTGCGCACTCCAGACCGCAGAGGCAGACAGACAGACATGAAACCCTCCAAATGAGCTCCTCCTGCCTGAGCAGATCTGAGGCGCACCTGCTGAGATGCTATTAGTGAAACACAGCCTCCTGTGGGGCCGTGGGAGGAGGTCACACACATCACAGCGTCTCGGCGGAGCGGGGTGTGTTAAACTTCAGAGGCGTCCCGCGTTATCCTGCGTGCGGGACTGGAGCGAGCCGAGGATCTGCTGCTCCACGGGACGCACACCTCCGTGCACTTCATCTGGAATCAGAGTCTGTCTGAACACCGAGCAGGAAAACAGCACCTGAATCTCACACGCTGGAGCACGTCAAACTAGACAAGATAGAAATGCAGAGGTGATCTTCAACCTCGAAACTCTAAGGCTCTGCATGTGGCCCACACTTCAATTCCTCACTCTCATGATAGCAGAACTTACACATTAGTTTTATAGTACTTGATGAATAATTCAAAGTAGATACCGAATAACTCAAAGCAGTTTATGCATGGCAGTAAAAATATAATAAGTTTTATTTATACAGAACCTGGCGTACATTTAAAATGCAGCTCAAAGTTTTTTACAGTGAGAAAGGCACATAAAAGCCAGCATAAAAAAGGACAGAAAAAAGAGAAAACAAAAACATGAAATAAAGCATTAAATAATTAATTGTAGTTACTGAGTACTTCATAGTAGACACTCAAACATTCAAAACAGTTACTGATTGAACATTAAAAGCTATTGAATAGTAGCTGATAAGTAATTATTAGCAGAATAGTTCACAATACATTATAATTCATACTACTATTAATTCATCATACTGAATAATTTAATATAGTATTAAAAATACTAGAAAAAGTATAGTAATTACTGGATAATCTGTAGCAGTTACTGAATAACTCATACCAGGTACTGAATAACTTTATTTTTAAGAATTAATAATTCATAGTAGATCCTGAATATTTCATGAACGTTAAGTAGTAGCTACTAAACTGTTTATACTAGTTTCTAAATATTATATAATAAATATTGAATAATTCAGTATCTACTATGAATTATTCAGTAACTTCTATAAATTATTCGCTTTTAAAAGTGAACTTCACATTTGCACATCTCATTTGCATAAATGATCTTTAAAGAGTCGGCCAATGAAATGTTCACTGGGGAACCAAAGGCATCACTCCAAAGCAGCCCTTGTGGTGCCGTATTTTTAAGAGTGTTGATACTACAAAATAAGTTGAAAGATGGATTAAAGTCTGAATTTTTGAAGTCTGCAGGGTTAATAAGGTGGACTCCAAAAAATGCCCATAAGGGGGGTCCAAAGACCAGAATAAGCACTTGGCACTCAAAGCAAACAGAAAAGTGAGTCAAGATCAGATAATACAACAAGAATTAAACAAGGATCAGAAATGTCAGCTAAAAATACACAGGAGAATTTGCAAACACTAGGCAAACTAGGCAAGTATGAGGTCAGTAAAATTGGGACATTAAGCCAAGTGTGAGCGATAAGTCAGATGCTATATAACTCCTTGGGTGATACAAGCCAATCAAATGTAACTATCATGAATAATTACCATAAAGGTGCTTTTCTTTTGTTATTAGTCATTTGATAAAACTATTTCAGGTATGGTCAGGTGGAAAACTGCCAGCTTAAGGTTTGAGGTTTTTATTTTATCATAAACAAAATGTATAATATCTAAGTCCAAAATTCCAAAAGTGCAGGAAAAAATAAAATAAGAACAGAAAGCAATAATGTGCAAATCACTTTTAACCTGTATTCAATTGATAAAAACATGTTGGGACAGGGGCATGTTTACCACTGTGTTACATCACCTTTCCTTCTAACAATGTTAGTATTTATTTGGGAACTAAGGACAACAAAAAAACAGAGAGCAATGTTTTGTGTTATTGGTGGTGTTTTCCTGATATAACACTTCCATGCCCAAAAGTCTTGGGTAGGCCTATTTGTTGTCCATCTCTTGATTCTCCATTGTCGTGTGCTTCATAATGCCCCACGCTCATGTCAGTTTTTTTTTGTTGCAGTGCTATCTGAGGGATCAAAAGCATTCAAAACTGGTTTTCGGCCTTGTCCTTTACTCTTAGATTCCTCTGCGTTCTCTGCATCTTTTAATAATGTTATGGACTGTAGAAATTGGGATCCCTTGCAGTCCTTGCAGTCGTGTGCTGAGAAACTTTGTTGGATGTTTAAACCGTTGGAGTATTCACAAAAGTTTTTTGTGAATGCTCCTTCTATACCCAATCATAATACCATCACCTGTTATCTATTCACCTGTTACCTGTGGAAAGTTACAAATTGTGTTTTTGATCATTCCACAAACTTTCATTCTTATATCAGTCCTGTCACAACTTTTTTGGAATGTGTTGCAGGCATCAAATTTGGTAGTATATATTTACAGAAATCAATAAAGTCAATAAAGTAAAATATTAAATATCTCTCCTTTGTGCTGTTTTCAATTAGATACCTGTAAAAAAAGTTTACAAACCACTGTTTTATACTTGTATTTGCATTTTACCTACCATCCCAACTCTTTTGGAATTGGGTTTGTGTGTACCATGGCTAACAAGCACCGGGAGCAGCTATCTGCCCTGTACTTTTGTCATTTTTTAGAGATAACAGTATGTTGTACAGTGTCAGAAACCATATAAGCAGGTCTATGACGTCTAATCAGGATGTGAACACAGATGTGCTATCAGTTCCACCCAAAACACAACCAAAGAGGCAGCTCTTGAGACAGGTAATAATCCCTTGAGGCAACAACAGTTATTTGTCTCCCACTTCAGACCTGTGCCCAGAGACGGGTGCGATGGCAGGTGTTGAGGAGTGATGTGTGATCTGGGGCTGCAGTGGGAGCGCTAAACCTACAGCGACGTGCCTCTATTTAAATGTGTTATAACGCTGCATGTGAACATAATCATTACATTAATCGCATATCTCACCCGCCATCTTTCTGCCGCCACATTTGCACATCTGAAGCCTCAGAAGTGTTTATGAACATTTTATGGAACACCTCTGGAATTATGGAATGCAGATTTTTTTAAATCGCATCTGGCGCAAATGAGTGAGCGCAGGAGTGTGCCTGTGTTTGTGTTCAAGGTGCGTGTAATGAAAGTGTCTTTGGAGCAACATGAAGTTTGGTGTTGATTTATCTACTGACCTCCACTGACTCGAGAAATCCAATCAATGGCTATTGTGATTCAAGCTCATTCATCCTGCCCTCCGTTTGTGTCATAGAGCCCAGTGCCTGAGAAGATTCAATTTAGATGAATTTTGACCCCTGAGTCACACATTATTCCGCTTCCCTCCATGTAATCTCTTTTAGAGCTTTTTCAGGATAAAGAGACGTATTCACAGTCCATCTCCTCTCTGTGGTGTGATCGTTCCTAAAAAAAAAAAAAAAAAAACAATACAATTAAACAGTCAAACTGTCTACTTGTTATTATGCTGAACTAGTCTGTTATGACAGAAGTTTGCTTTAACTCTTTAATAGTTATTGCGTTGATAACAAAAGCATTTGGTGAACCATGACATTTAGAGCTAGGCTTAAATGTCAAATATTTGTAGAGAAAAAAACAAAACACCTCTACTATAATTCTAATTTCTGCTAGTACCTCTATAGGGTTCCTAATAGTGAGTTAGCACTAACATTGGAGCACATAATAAATTTGGTCATTCTAGGTTAAGTAGCCATCTAAAAGCTGTGAAACACATTGCATGTCATATTTGAAGCTTGTGACAGACATATATGTTACCTAGTCAGTTTCTAACAACCAACTGAAACTTGGTTAGGCTATGGCTTGTTTTTGCAGTCAGTGTCATGCTTCTTGGTTCTCAGTTGGACACTCATATCATCAAGGACTCCATTTCCCAGAATCCCTCTGTCAGTAATGGGACTTCTTCAACCAGTCACAAACCACCCAGCAGATCACAGTCACCTGAATTCTAATCACCACCACCTGTTGAACTCTGTATATTTACTAGTCTGTTTGTTTCATGTCTTTGCGAAGTATTGCCATTGTTCAGTCAGTGCATCCCAAGCTGCTTGATTTTCTGATTGCTGTTCCATGCTTGACCTTGCTTTCCCGTTTCCGATTCTTGGTCCTATTTTGGCTTTGTTGTTTTGTGTATGTGTTTTCTTTGGTTAAGACCCTCGCCTGTTTTTTCTACTCCGCTTTCACCTACTCTTATGTATTGTGTTTGGCTGTTCTGGTTATTGACCTGGTCTGCTGCTCATCTCCATTTGAATAAATCTTCCGGGCTCATCTTTATCCGCATGTGTCTGATTTGCAAACCCAGTGTTTCAGTCAGTTGATCTATCTGGAATTTCCAGGAGGCCTAGGGTGCCATTAATAGTCCCACCTATTAAGCTAGGTCAAAATGTGGTTGATTGATTCCACTGTCATTTCCTAATTGTATGTAAGGACTTCAGTTAAGCACCTGAAGTCCTAACAAATGTGAGAGCTTGCTTAGTTGTATCTACTTAGATACCACAAAGAAAAAATAATTCTGATTGGATAGTTTTTCACTGGGTGTTTTAAGTTTTGGTTTCCAACCAAAATGGACCAATGCAATAAGAGTATCGCTACAATATTTGCAGAGTTTAAACACAATAAGCATTATGATTTTATTCAATAAAAATAAAGTCAAATTATTGAAGCAAGTGAGGATCTCCACTGGTAACGTAAAATTAATTATCTCTTACACTTTGTCATTAAGACAAGCAGTAATTCTGTTGAGAATGAAGATTCTAAACCTTCAGTCCACATCACATTTGTGTTTATATGAAAAAATATTAACACAATTTGAATTTAATGAAAAGTTATTATTGTGCATGTAAGCTTTTTGCACCAGCCTTTACATTTTTGCCATGTTTTTATCATTTCTTCAACAAGGAACAAAAGTCAGAAGTTTTGACCTTTTGATAGACATTGTACATTGATAAGATAAAACATAATGACCAATCACAGATGAAATGAATAATTTTGACTAACTAATAAAAACCGGGCAAACCAAGGATCTGGGATATATTACACAGTAAATGAACAGTTGGTTCTTGTAGTCAACATTTTAGATGTGGGAGAAATGGGCAGGCATGAATACCCATGCCCATGCTAACCTCTGTCCACTGTCAGAAGTGCATACAGTGGACACACAAGTGTCAGAGCTTGTGTTGGTTTTCTTTTACATCATGTGGATGGCACAATACATGTGTGCTGTTTACCTGGGAAATAGATGGCACTAGGATGCACTACGGAAAGAAGACAAGTTGTTGGAGGGAGTGTGATACTCTGTGGATGTCAATTTCACACATGCCATCTACCTAAACATCATTCTAGACCAACCTCCTTCATGGCAATGGTATTCCCCAACAGAAATGGCCTCTTTCAGCAGGATAATGCACCTGCCACACTGTGCACATTGGTCAGGAAAGTTTGAGTAAGCTTCAGTTTAAGATGTTGCCCTGGCCTCCTAACCTCTTAGATCTCAATTTGATTGAGCATCTGTGGGAGATTCAGAAACAACAAGTTTGATCTACTCTATCTTGCTTACAGGACTTACAAGATCTGGTGCTAAATTCTTGTTGCCAGATACCACAGGGCACCTTGTAGAGTCCATGCCTCAGCAGGTCAGAGCTGGTGGTATACAGAGCACCACTAGCATATCAGGCAGGTTATCAGCATGTTTTGGCCCATAGGTGTCAACATACTTGTGACTATAATTCTATGTGACTATGTAATAATTATTCAATTAACCACATAACGGTCCAGGTTTATTGTATTCAAAGGCTTATTAAGTAACTACAGGGACTTCAATGCAAACCAGTGGAGCTATTCTTAGGTTATAGAAGTGTGTAATAAAACTTTAGGACTGCTGGTGCGCCCATGGCTTGTTAAGGGTTTTTGTTCAATGTATAATTACATAATTACATTTGAATAGTATCACAAAACAATAACTACAACTATAGGCATCTAAGAGGTTAAAGCTGCTAAATGCCTTCAGCATCCACCACATTAAAGCGAGTCTGATTTCTAAAGCCTAACCTTGTGAACCTTTAGCCTCTGAAAAGCTTCTCGAGACTAAAAGATGACAAACAGGAACAGAAACGGTGGTCTCCAGGCTACAATGCCACCACAGACACAGAAAAATTGTAATCTTTGATACAAATCTTGGGTACACTGAGGTCTCCAGGCCTCCTAATAGAAGTCATCTTTTTCTGGGTAGCAGGTGTCTTCTGAGATTCAGCCTTTGGGCGCAGACATGGATAAACTAGATTTTTAGGAACTATTATGGTTTGTTTGATTGAACTGTCAGGTCAGTATCACACACTAGCGTTTCCCGAATAAATCGGACATGTCGGAGTCCTGCTATGCACCCAGATTGTCTACAGCAAGGCAATAATAGAGTGCTCTAAAATAATTTGTTCAATAAGGCAAGCAGCCCTCACAGACAGCTTGCGATAATATATCTGAACACTGCATTCTGCGAACACAATCGCAGACTCTAATTATCATCAACATCCTGCCCTCCCTCGCTCACATATCTGAATCAAGGTGCATAGAGGGAGGAAAGAAAGTCCAAAAAGGCATTAAGCTTTAAATGTGCGATAGTTAGGCTGTAGGACTTTTATGTCTCAGATGATAAAGGCCACATGCAGAGCATAACCTTATTCATTGACCTTAGTTCAGCTAGTCAGTTAAATGACTCATTTATACTCCACCCACAAATGTGTTTCTGAGGGTGAGGCTGAACAAGCCTTACAAAATCACACTCGACCTAATGAGAAAATGTAGCCCTTTTTGGTCAAAATACATTCATTTACACTGTTATTCGCTTCAAATTATGGTTATTTTATACATGCAAAATGTCAAAACATTAAGACAGATCTAGTGTATTTTTTTCTATGTAATCAAGCTAATGTTAGCTTGGTAGCACATTCATCACTGTCATTTTATAAATGCCTAGGCTGGAACAACAAAGTCTAGCTCAGTAATCTAAACAAAATATGCTACAGTTTCTCATTAGGTTGAAAGAGATTTTTCTCCCAGCATTCTGCAAAGCCTGTTCAACCTCACAACTGCTAAAAGAATGCATTTGTAGTCAGAGCATGGACAGGTGAACTGAAAGCAGAAAGCAAGCAGATGCATCGTCAGGTAGATCACCAACTTCTAAAAAAGTGGCCAGTTCAAGGTCAATGTTTCTAATAAAGTGCTCAGTGAGGGGAAGTAGAAGTCAAGGATTCCTAATGAAGTGGCCAGTCAGTGTAATTAGAAGTCCAGAATTTCTAATAAAATGGCCAGTGTGTGGATCTAGAAGTCCAAAATTCTTAATAAAGTGGCCAGTGAGTGGAAGTAGAAGGTAGGGGTTTCTAATAAAGTGACCAGTGAGTGGAAGTACAAGTCCAGAGTTTCTATTTAGGTGGCCAAAAGAGTGGACGCACAAGGTAGATATTTCTAATAAAGTGGCCAGTGAGTGGAAGAACAAAGTAGGGGTTTCCAATAAAGTGACCAGTGAGTGGGAGAACAAGGTAGGGATTTCCAACAAAGTGGCCAGTGAGTGGAAGTAAAATGTAGGGGTTTCTTATAAAGTGGCCAATGAGTAGAAGTACAAGACATCAACATACAAAGTGTACAAACACAAAGTGTTGAAAATTTTTACTTTTAAAAGAGATGTAACATCGCCCTGCCCTTGTGTCAGAGCTGCCTGATACGAGCTGGATCTCTTTGCCAAGTCCTGGCATATTTAAGAGAGAGAGCCTTTCCAAAGTTTTTATGGCTTGTCTTTTTTAAAGCACTTAGTGCACCAAGATAACTCAGATGTGCAGGATTTGTGTACAGAATTTAATAGCAAATAAGCCATAAAATAGGGAACACTCTGTTTAAAAGGACTACTATTGCAATCCGATCAACGATGATGCATTGTACCGCACAACAAATGTAGTGGGAGCGTATACAAAACATCTCCACTGAATATTGCTATGGGATTTGGGCTTAAAACTCTTATACTGTATAAAAGAACGCTTGCATTTGAGGCTGCACTGAATAATGTAGACTTTGCTGAAAAAATCTACATCATTCAGCCCAATAAATCCTGGTAAAATAACAGAGAGGGCATTTGATATAGTTCATTCCATTATTGTAATTACTTTAGATGTCGAACTAAGCCCAAAAGCTAGGCTCTTGTTAATGAATGAGCTGGAATATAGGGAGGCCTTGACTTTCATATTAGCACTTATTCTCTCTCTCTCTCTCTCTCTCTCTCTCTCTCTCTCTCTCTCTCTCTCTCTCTCTCTCTATCTCTCTCTCTCTCTCTCTCTCTCTCTCTCTCTCTCTCAAATCCCTTTTTTGTGTGTCCTGGGCTGAACTCGGCTGAAGTGATGAGAAAGGGAATTGGTTAGTTGAAGGGGGCCTACGATTCTGCATTAAAGATTCGGGCAAATTAATTCTCCATTCTCCTCTGAAGGAAGGTTTCAGTACCCTTGTGACGGTAAGGATCTCTTTAGTAATTGCAGTTGTTGGTGCACAAACTCACGGTTACCCCCGACGCAGGAGGAGCTCAGCCCACGCTTTCTCGGCACAGTTCAAAAACCAAAGTGTGGAGCTGTTAATTAGATTAGATGGGATTCTTTATTGCCACGCAGCGGTGGTTGGTGGATATTTTGCATTAGATCAGGCACAGATGGTAGGATGAGCAAGTTCACAGGAACGGAGCCTTTTAATGCAATACTTCATGCGTATGGACTTCAAAATAACAGAAATAGATTTTAGAACCAGAGGAAGTGCAGCAGTAACGTGGAGGTCAGGTGTAAGTAGTGCTGCACTATACAGTCCTTTGCAATATTAATATCCAGAGGAGAATCATGACTATTGGAGCTAGACCTTCAATTGAGGCTATAAATGGCAAAACTTACCTCTACCACAATGCTCATTTCTGCCAGCACCTTTATGGGACTTTGGTAGTATGTTAGCTCTAACGACTTATGTACCTATCGTGCTGCTTTCGGGTGCGACATTCCCCTCCTTTGTAGAGTTTGGTCCCTGTCTGGTTGTCCAGGATAGGCTCCGCCCCTGCCATCTCTATCAAGCAGGATCAGTGAAGGTCCTGATGCTCCCAGACCTGGACCGAGGGTGTGGCCTCTGCCAAAGACTCTTTAATTTCTACTGAATTATTATATTTCTAAGGTTGCAATATGGAAAAAAAGTTCCTCCTTACAAATCAAAAAAGTGTTTTTTTTTGACAATTCTTAACTGATCCAAACTGTTCTAAGACATTCATATGATGCAGAAAATGGGAATAATTTAGAGCAAAATAACGCAGACTCTTCTTTAAACATACAACGTCATCCTTTTTTTATTGCAAAGCTTGTATCACCTCAAATAGAATCTCAACATAATTTTATTAGGGCATGTTGTTCCTATTGTGCAGCCCTAGCTGGAAGGATGAAGTCTTTCTTCAGACTCCTTCAGAGGCCACATTTACACAGGGCATTAACATTCTGAGTGATAACACTCTGGGTGATCCGATCATAAGATGAAAGTGCTTAGTTCTGGTGTGAAAAGGGTCCAATGTGTCTCAGAGACATTGAGATATGATATAATCTCTCTTACCACCTTCGGAGGTTTTCAGGGATGCATATGACCTCATAAAATCTCTATGAATGCTAAAGTGTCCTGATGCACTCTGAGAACAACGAAGAACCCCCTAATCCAGAGAAAGGAGCAGTTGTATGGCTTCTTTCTTCATCTCCTCTAACGTTTGCATTAGTTGTGTTAGCAGTCCAGGTGGTCTTAATGTTTATAACAGCACGTACAATTACACGAACAAGGACTTATAGGAAATTGAATACAGTGAGATGTAAATATGGGCGGTTTCCGTCCTCTAGTCACAAAATCCAATCATAAATATTCTCTGTTGCCGTCAAGAACATGACAAAAATTGGGAGCCAACTTGAGAAAAAAATGCACTGATGCCTGATTGAAAACTAAAAAATAAAACAAAAAAAACGAATGATTTCATAAATTTGAAATCTTTTGTAACATTTTCCCATTTAGTTAACCAATTTGTCATTACTGCTACACAAGGTTTAAGCAAAAATCTGTGCATTTTTTTCTTCTTTTCACAATCTGTTGTCAGATTTCAAAATTAATAATTAAAATATACATATTTTGTGAAATAGTGTTTTGCATTTTGTATCATTACAGCAACGTACACACATTATCTAAGCCACTTATCCTCCTGGATCACTGAGATTTAACAGTTAAAAGCAAGACTAACTAATTTTTTTGTAATTAAAAAGGGAAAGAAATATTTTTAGGAACAATCTCAGTAATGAGTGATGTGTGATGCTTATAACAAAATATTTATGGACATGTTTTGAGGTGATTTTGTGAGAATGACGCATGTACATATCTCATTGTCCATCTATCTATAGAACACATACACTTAATATATCCAACACAACATATTTAATCTCTATGTAACAAAATTACACAGAAGCCTCAACAGCTAAATGTACTTTTAAAATATAATTTCTTCAACAGCTTCCATTCTTTTCAAGAGACTCACTTTCAGTGATCTGATCTGAAGCAGTTTAATTTTCTCCTCTCTCTCAAAGATGAAAGCTTTAAGTGCTGTTTATCTGATGGAGACAGTGTTGGTGGTCTACCAGGTTTTCCAGGTGGTTGTTAGGAGTCTCATTTTCTCTGTAGGTTTTAATCATTTTCTGAACTGCAGTTTTTGAACTGCACTTGTTTTACTTTGACTCTCCACTTCCTTACGCATGTGGATTATCTTATATCTTATCTCCTCAGAAATATCTCCAGAACAATGAATAACTATTTATCTATAGTATCTGTCGATTAAGCTGTCAGCCCCATTGAGAATGAAAGGGGACTGCTGAGTGGTGCTGATGGCATTTACTCTACATATAAAGTAAGATTACAGCCTCACTTTAAGCCACTATTCAAAGACTCTGTAACAAGCTATTTTTCACTAAACTGTCTGGCTTGCTCCTTCTCAAAGCATGAAGCAATTCCCAAAGCTTTGCAGCTTCAGTATCACAGAGATGGCTGTCAAAGATGCTGTGAATTATGGCTGTGTGGATTCAATTCAGGATTCAGTGATATGCTCCATATATTCAGAGCTGTCGGAAAAAGTACACCATCTTTATACAACACTCTTGACTATGTGGTCTGTGTTGAAACTCTATAGGCCATCACTTCAGCTATGCATGTTCACAGAATTGGAAGAATTTAGGCAGTAATTGCTTGGTCCCCAAATGCAGATGGGGACAGTTCAGAATATATATGAAATTAACGATGATGCAAGCTTGATAGTCTTGAGCAGAAGTTTGCAGGAGCCTTTATGCCAGTCTTTCAGCACCTCAAGGTCTTATCATTAGCAGAAATGAGGCCCGCTATGGTGATGTCTCCAGTTATTAGTCATTATGTCATAACTTAATGATTATATCCCGTTATTCATGTCCCGACCTCGGCTGCAAAATGGAAGCCGAAGTTACTGTGTGGCGGTAGTTTAGCAGGAGATGTCACCTCCTCTGATTAGCTCTACAGCTCTACCCTCACTCTCAAACTCCAATTAGTACTACACACATCTCCCTTAGCCAATGGACACACAAACACATGCTAATTACAGAATTTCTGTTATGAATTGTCTCCAGCATCCATGAAAAGGAAGAGAAGAAAAAGAAGAAACAGAATTGGAAAGCTTTCTGCAGTAATTTGGATGCATGATGAAGCTCATGTTATCTGCATTCCATGTGCATAGTTGCCACAAAACTCTTGATGTCAGAGCTACTTTAGAAATTAATTGGTTTCCCACTCGCGAGCCACATAAATCCAGATGAATGAACAATCTTTGACCCCCTTGGAGGAAAACTGAGGCGGAATTAGTTGAATCACTACAGTTGCGCAAGATCCAAAGCGTTCCATCTTATCAAACTAATCTACCATTGCAAATCACTCCCGTGCAAAACGACATGAGATACATAAATCTGTGTCTTAATTGTAATTATAGCAAACCCTATAATTAACTAGTTCTTTGTTAAATTCATTTGACCTCAAAACTCCATTCTACACCAGTTGTCTTGGCACATATTAAGCACAGCACATGATTAAAAAGTCAATGAAGAATTACCATCACAGTGTTAATAAGAAACTTCATACACGGCACTTTTTTGATGATCTTTCTGCTTGACCATGCCTACTCAGCTTAAGAAGGGCTTAAGAGTCTGATGAGTCTGATGAGGGAAAACACAAAAAGGCAATGCACTGATCACCAGGTCTGTGATTCAGCTTTGACAACTGGTTCAGAAAGAACAGGGCCAGTTCTAGCTTTTTTGGGGGCCTAAGCAGGATTTGTTTTGGCCCCCCATGTTCTATTTGATGTGTTCCTACTAGGACTGAACAACTAATTGTAAATAAGTCAGGCAATCAAACATAATTTTCTGTGATATTGATGATCAAATAAAAGTAATTAACTGGCCACGTCAATTTTTATTGACTCTGGTGCATTAAATCACACGTCCTTTTCATGTTTTAGCTGTCTATTTGACTGAACAGTGTTATGGCGTGGTTGTTTATTTTGAATCTTATTTTGTTTATATTCATATATATATATATATATATATATATATATATATATATATTATATATATATATATATATTACAGATAGCCATTGTAGTATACTCCATTCAGATTTGCTTCTTCTTGTTTTCAAGCTAAAAGCTAAAACAATATAACCTATCATTAACAATTACAAACAAAATAGGAAACAAAAGCAAAAAAAACAACATTTACCTTTAAGCTTTTTCTTATCTTTTCTTTTTCTTTTATTTTTTTTTTTGGCTCTAGATGCGTACATACCTTGTGATACATCATTAACCAGTTGCTTTTTCTCCTCTGGTAGACAACATAATGGTGTCGTAATAACATAAATGTTGTTGGGAGTCCCCTACTGGCTGTGGTGCCCTAAGCAGCCGCTTATGTCACTTATTAGATAGAGCTGGCTCTTTGAAAGAATAGGGGAGAACAGGGCACAAACTAATGCAGGGTATTATTCTATTTATAGTTAACCAGATTAAAGTAAAACATCTGTGCTCATATATCTCTTATAGTAACATCATCTTTCTCAAGATTCAGCTTTATCATAAAAATAACTCCACTTTTGCCTTTTTTTACATAATGAAAGCTGTGTACAAATTGCATGATGAATGAACAAATAGAAATGGTTTTAAAATAGAACATAAGAAAGAATTGTTACATTGACACATTAATAGTAAAGAATATTTTTGCCTTCTCTTGTAAATATGTTTTTGTCCATTTGTGGTGAAAAGGCACATACATTTTTTACCATTATCAACATTACATGTACAAGTTTGTGTAATATTCATTCATCATTTTGCATAGTAAATAAAATGGCTACACTTGTTTTGCTGACCTCGTGACCCCAGTTCCATTCACCACCAGTGTAAAGAAATCTGAGTCTCTAAGCTTTTCTACAATGAACTATTTCAAATCAAACCACTCTAAATGACTAAAATGTTTGCATGTTGACTGAATGACTGAATTATTATATCATTTCGAAAAACTGTCAGAATTTCCCTTTAAATATAGTATATATTATTACTAATTACACCAGTGTGAATTGTAATATAATGAGCATTACATAAATGGAGCCACAAGAATGGATATAGACAGAGTTACAGTGAAACCATGAAGGTGCTTATTTAGGCTGAACACATAGTCTGCCCAATATGTCTGGTTGCTCAGTACTAATCATATCCCCTCTGTCCAGAATGTCGAATCACTACATCTCTGAATTGGACATTTGATGCATTATAACAGAAAAAAAAGGACTTTGCAAACTGAAAAGAGCCTCCTATGCTAATAATGCTAATCACCAAGCTTACATTTCTAGCACAAAAGTGCTAATCTTTCACCTCCAAGCATGATCAAACTACAATTTTTTTTGCCCTGCAGCGACTGTACCCAACAGATCAAGGTCGTCCTTCCTGAAGGTTCTGACATACAAACTCGTCTCAAAGGTTTGATAGCTTATTAAAAGACACGCTTGATGAAAAATGCAGCTAATGATAGCAGACACTCCAGGTTTAATAAGGGGCGCAGATTTGAGGTGAACTCCACGTTCAGGAAGTGTCATTTACAATGGCCTAACGATCAGTTATGTTCTCTTGCTGACGCCCACGTGCAACACGGCCCCTGCTGAATCCTTTTGTTTTGGCTTTTTAAGTGTCTGCTGCTGCTTCTTCGGAATTATACGGCTTTGAGGAGGTGTTTTTTTCTGAATGTGTGGTTCTAGGCTGTAATTGGCGACTATTATTAGAACTGACTAGACAATTCTGTTAGATGATAGACATGAACTGAAAACACAGTGCTACAATTCCTTATGAAACAGATGACATCTAAACCACTGCGCACAATTACAGCACACAGTGCACATTGCAAGGCAGTGAAAGTGGAGCAGGCCGACAGTTATAGTGAAAATATCAGAAATATGAAACGATAAGAAAATGGCAATATGCAATTTAATAAAAAAGAAAATACTCTATTAGGGCAAGAAGCTTTTCAGGCAGGAAATTCAGAAAACATACAAATTGCTACTCAAGTATTACAAGCTGCACGGAACAGTAACTGTGCCAATTAATTAAATATATGCTATAAATTAAATGCCAGAAAAAGTCAGAAGCAGGCAACTAGAGAAAAGTGGAATATGCAACTGAGTAGAAAGATCAGACTAAAGAAAAGGAGGAAGCTCTACATACTTCAGAAAGTATAAATTCCTATTGTGAATTGATTCCATGTTGATATTTTAGCAATTTTCAGTGTTGAGTGTTGAATGAGGAGAATCCACATTGATATCAGGAGCATATTTCAACACTGAAAAGCGACGGTGAATTTCAAGGCCTTGTTTTACATTAGCTGAGGCTGGGCTTTTCGTCCTGATCACATGACACAAAGCTAAACTTGCTGTTTGTGCTTTAATGTGAAGTGAAAGCATAAACTAAAGATTAAAATGGGGCTGATACAATGAGAGCTGTGGAAGTTTTTCACTACAAACTGGGAGATGACTTGAAATTGAAAAGACAGTTACTTCATGTCTGGATCCAAACATTATAAACATGATATTGGCTCTTATCTGCCTGTGTTTTACATGCAGCTGTTCTGGCGGTGTTCATGTGTGTCTCTTCACCTGTTTCTCTGCTCCTCTAGCTCTCTGATTGGCTGTTGTTTGAATAACTTGTTGAGTAAATATCTGACCTTCTCACACTACAGGACTTATTAACGTCTTGAGTCGTAAATATCAAACATGTTTGATAATTTCAGAGGACAAGGGGCAAATCAGGGTTAAAATCAGGCAAAAAGTTGTAAAGTATATGCCCAGCTTAAGGTGCTTAGGTAAAACAAGAAGGTTTCTTGCCAGCAAAGCAAACAGCAAGTTGTCATTGATTCAACATTGAAATATGGTCAAAAGCATTGATTCATGGTCAGTGTTCAATTGGTCATTGATATTTGGTTACATGACTCGTGAGGGAAGCAAAGTAGCTTTTAACATCTTTAACCAGACACTTAACAACACCTCAGAGTGCATCATCTAACCAAGTTCAGTGAGTATCAGAAGCTAG
Source organism: Colossoma macropomum (assembly GCF_904425465.1). NCBI lineage: Eukaryota > Metazoa > Chordata > Actinopteri > Characiformes > Serrasalmidae > Colossoma > Colossoma macropomum. Next base: position 19,401,751 of record NW_023494804.1, on the reverse strand, counting down.
CAGAACTAGCAAAGACGGATAACAAAACACCAACAATAAGCTATCAAACTGACGGCGAGTGCATTTCCTGTCGGGTGTGTATACTGGAATACTGGAGGAAAATACAGGGGAGCTGGAAAGCCGCAATCCGATCACTTTTCAAGTGTGTAACTATCAGAGCACACAGGCAGTGAATTACACAAAGCCAAAGTTTGCTTCTTTTTCGAAATTTCCATTCCACTTTAAATGGTGCAGCAGATACTATTCAAGGTGGAATAGAAAATTAGGGAATGAAGCCAACTTCAGCCTCGTCTCGTCTGGCAGTGCAACAAAGGTTTTCTGACTCTTGCTGAAGGTGCTTGAGCCGACCTCCCTGTGCCTTGCATGAGCATGGGCAGCAGAAGATGTTCAGCACTGCCCCAAATATCTTGACCAAGAAGAGAAGGAGACTGCTGTGCCAGAAAGCCGAAATGTTACGCTTATTAAAAAAAAAATTTGCCATCAATTACTGGTGGTGAGCCTCGAGTCAGTTGTACAGCGAGTCCACTGCACTTTGTTCTGCATTAAAATATTTGATCTTGTCTGAAAAGTATTCAAGTTTGTGAGGCTGCAGTTTAATCATTTAACTGGATATTTTTGTCTAAATATACAGTTGAAATGGTTTAAGGCATATCAGCGATTGGCCATGAAGCTCTTCCGATCATGCTAAAGGACAATGGGTATCGACCTTATTAGAGGTCTCTCTCTAATATCAGGGGAATATTTCAACACTGAAATGCTAATGTTAATTCAACATTGATATCTAGTTGATTCAGTGTAGAAACCATGTTTAATTTACATTGCTATAAAATCAGGTTTTCATTTTTAAAAAGCTGCAACAGCATTCTGCATGTCATTTACAACCCCATTTCCAAAAAAGTTGGGATGCTGTGCAGAATGTAAATAAAAATAGAATGCAATGATATGCAAATCATGTAAACCATATTTTTAAAGGAAAATAGTACAAAGACAATTGAAATTGGGAATTTTTTTTGTTTGTTTTTTGAAAAATATATGCACATTTGAATTTGATACCAACAACGCATTCCAAAAAAGTTGGGACGGGGGCATGTTTACCACTGTGTTTCATCACCTCTTCTTTTAACAGCACTCTGTAAGTGTTTGTGAATTGAGGAGATCAATTGCTGTAGTTTTGAAAGTGAAATGTTTTCCCATTCTTGTTTGATGTAGGATTTCAGCTGCTCAACAGTTTGGGGGCTAATTTATCATATTTATCATTTAATAATGCGCCAAAGGTTTTCAGTGGTGACAGTTTTGGACACCCAGACTCTTTTAATATGGAGCAGTGCTGTTGTAATACATGCAGAATGTGGTTTGACATTGTCTTCCTGAAATAAGCAAGGCCTTCCCTGAAAAAGACGTCATCTGGATACATGCATGTTTTGTGTTGCCAAAACATGTATTTATTGCTCAGCATTAATGGTGCCTTGACAGATCTTCACATCACCCATTGCCATGTGCACTAGTGCCCCCCTATACCATCACAGATGCTGGCTTTTGAACTGTGCACTGATAACAAGCTGGGTGGTCTTTAGCCCAAAGGACACAGTGTCCATGGTTTCCAAACAGAATTTCAAATGTTGATTTGTTGAACCACAGGACACTTTTCTGTTTTCCTCAGTCCATTTTAAATGAGCTCGGGCCCAGAGAAGGTGGCGGCGTTTCTGGATCCTGTTTATATACGGTTTCTTCTTCGCGTTTTAGAGTTTGTGGATGCAGCAACAAACTGTGTTCACAGACTGTGTTCACAGACTGTTTTCAGACGTTTTCCTGAGCCCATGCAGTGACTTCCGCTACAGAATTGTGTTTTTAATGCAGTGCTGCCTGAGGGCCCAAAGACCATGGCCAGCAAATACTGTTTTTTTGGCCTTGTCCCTTACATACAGAGATTTCTCCAGATTCTCTGAATCTTTTAATGTTATTATGTACCGTAGTTGATGAAAAGCAAAAGTTCTTTGCTATTTTACATTGAGAAATGTTATTCTTGAATTGTTGCACTATTTGCTCTTTCACAGAGTGGTGAACTCCTCCCCATATTTACTTCTGACTCAGCCTCTCTGGGATGCTCTGTTCATACCCAATCGTGTGACTGACCTGTTATCAATTAACCATTGTTTTTTTTTAGCATTACACAACTTTACCAGCCTTTCATTGCCCCGTCCCAACTTTTTTGGAATGTATTGTTGCCAATAAATTCAAAATGGGCATATATTTTCCAAAAAACAATAGAATTTCTCAGTTTAAACATTTGATATGTTGTCTTTGTACTATCTTAAATGAAATATAGGGTTTATCTGCACATCATTGCATTTTGTTTTAGTTACATCAGGTGGTAGAGCCTTCTTATACAAAGCCCCCCAGCTTTGGAATAATCTTCCAGTCAGTGTTTGGGACTCAGACACAGCCTCAGCCTTTAAGTCTAGACTTAAAACTTACTTGTTTAGTCGAGGCTTTGGTAATTAGTTTTTCCCGTTAGATAAAATGTGCAGATCTGGGGGTTCATGGACATAGAATATTATGGTAAACTGGGAGTGCTGGTGCTGTCATCCCGCTGCTCTCATGCATTCACTCAGGTTTGCTGACGGTGGAGCGGAGGGGCACTGACATCTCAGGGAGCCCTCATGTCTCTATTACCTTTCTGGTTTCTCCCTTTTAGTTAGGCTGTTATAACTAGACCTGCCAGAGTCTCTGCTGCTCTCTGTTAATGCTGTAAACTGTGATCAGTCACTCTTTACAGAACTAACTCTCTGTGTGTTTTCCTTCTCTTTGCCGATTTGAACAACTCCCCATCCTGTGTGGTCTGATGCTGTTGCTTCTTCTGCCTTGATCAGGTGCCCACTGCTCGTCAGCCTTCTGGACCTTTTCAGCCTTCTGGATCGTTTTGACCACCATGGAGCTTCATGCTGTACAAGGCTGTGCAAACCTCACCTGCATTAACTGACCCTCCGGATGATACTGCTGCTGCATAAACTTAAACTGTCTAATTAACCATTGCTCCACCTGCTTGTCCCCGTTTTGTATTCTAATATTTTATACTAACACTGTTTGCTATCCGGATTCCTCTCAAGGTTTCTTCCTCTTGCTCTTAGGGATTTTTTCCTTGCCGCTGTCACCACTGGTGACACTCATGGGGGCTTGGACACTGATTTTTCTGTAAAGCTGCTTTGTGAAAACACCTGTTGTAAAAAGTGCTATATAAATAAACTTTGATTTTGTCCAACATTTTTGGAAATGGAGTAGTAACTCTTTAGGCAATCCAACCTTTTAAACATTAGAAACATCTGTTCTGCATCACCTTCTTAGCTAAAGTTATCATGTTTCTATAATTAATCATAGTCATCTGAAAATACTAAGAAACAAACTCATCAAATAAGGCAACTAAGCAGCGGCTGGAGGCTCCTGAAGCTATTGTTCACACAAGGTGGTAGAGCTTGTGCTTGATAACACAAGGTCTTATAGCAATGTGGAAGTAGCAAGAAGACCAAAGTAATCACCCTGCATACAAATGTTGGAGGCTCAATCCCCATCCAGACAGTGCTGCCATGTCAAAATGAAATTCCTTAACTAAGTCTCCAAGCACTGCATTACAACTGTAAATTGCTAGATTAAATATGAAAATGTGCAATGACTTATAAATACTGAACTGAAATTTGTATACTGTCAACATTGAATCAGTGCTGCACAGCCATAAGCATTAATTGACATAATTCAAGATTTTTTCAAGGTGACACTTTATTTTGAGTGTTTTTTTTTAAAGAAATAAACACCCAACAGAGTCTTGGTAACATCAACAACATATCAATGATGCATCAGCAGTGAATACATTCAGTAGATCATCAAGAGACTTTTAATTATCTAGGTAAATTATTATTATTATTTTTTTTATAATCTGCTGAATTTTGTTTAACCTGAAAGGTCACTGAACATGTAACAGGTCTAATACAGACCATTTCAACATTCTCAACAAGCTGTTATAGACTGACACCATTCTGTACCTGGAGCTTAACTTGATTAGGTTTTGGTTAAGGTGAGGGTAAGGATTAGGACCAGGGTGAGGGTTAGGTTAGGGATAGGAAAAAAAGTGCAAATCTCTATTAAAAAAAAATGCAATTTGAATGGAATGGCAGTAAAGTTGAATGACAGACATGAAATCTGTGGTCATGCTTCATATCAATCCACACTTCTTATAAAATCAGTATAAACTGTACTACTACTCCTTAACTGCTGTGCACAATTACACCGCACATTGCAAATGTAGTGAATGTGAAGCAGGCTGATAGATACGCTGGAAATGTCAGAAAAAAGAAACTAGAAAAAAAATGGTAAAATACAATTGTACAAAAAGAACATTGTAGAACTACAATAATAGTAATTTAAAAGAAGGTTTCAGGCAGAAAAAGCTATAAAGATTAGGGTTTTTTAGAGTACTGCAAACCACATGGAAGAGAGTAATTGCTCCCAGAGTGAGGATACACAAGTTGACCCCATGTGGAAGACTTGCTTGCTTTCTTGGAAACAATAGATTTTGACTTAGTATGAAAGCCTCAAGTTTTAAAATGCACCGTTCACTCCCTTGTGTATAAGGTCCATACACTTTTAGTGAAATGGGTTTCAAATACTGTCAAAGAACTTGTAATAGTAGGGGAAGATATATTGGGGCTATATACAATATAAGTTCCTTTAGAGAACCACATACAACAGGTTTTCCACTATGAAGAAGAAGCATTTGAAAAGAACTATGACAAGAAAAAAATAAAAATGCACAAGAGGTTTTGGGCACAAGTCTTGCAAAACTCATTACATTTCAATGGAACGCTATGGAAAAACAAGATTTTTGCAGTATCATTTGATGAATCATCAGGCACATGAACTAACAAGGTAAAAGGACAATTTGGATTCAGTATTAATAGCACCTTCCTGTGTATCAGCACAGAAGAGTAGAGCTGTGTAGAGAGCTGTCAGCACGTGCTGTGACTTGTAAGTGACAATTTAGTGGGCATCTCATACTGAAGACATATTTGCTGTCGTTTCCTCCATTGTCACAGGAGTCTTGTGCTTGCATCTCCTCCTTGCGTCATCTGAAGTAGGAGCTAAGCAGAGGTACATTAGTCTAAACCCATGCTCAGGTAAAAAAAAATGCTTTAGTGAAATAATTAAATAATTCTATGTTAAATAAAAAAATAAAATAAAAAATGAGTACTATTTGGGTGGTGGATCATTCTCAGCACTGCAGTAACACTGACATGGTGGTGGTGTGTTAGTGTGCAATGTGCTGGTAAGAGTGGATCAGACACAGCAGTGCTGCTGGAGTTTTTAAACACTGTGTCCACTCACTGTCCACTCTATTAAACACTCCTACCTTGTCAGTCCACCTTGTGGATGTAAAGTCAGAGACGACAGCTCATTTGCTGCTGCACAGTTTGTGTTGGTCATCCTCTTGTCCTTCATCAGTGGTCACAGGACGCTGCCCACAGGACGCTGTTGGCTGGATATTTTTGGTTGGTGGACTATTCTCAGTCCAGCAGTGACACTGAGGTGTTTAAAAACTCCAGCAGAACTGCCGTGTCTGATCCACTCAGACCAGCGCAACACACACTAACACACCACCACCACATCAGTGTTACTTCAGCGCTGAGAATGATCCACCACCCAAATAGTACCTGCTCTGTGAGGGTCCATGGGGGCCCTGACCACTGAAGAACAGGGTAAAAGGGGGCTAAAAAAGTATGCAGAGAAACAGATGGACTACAGTCTGTAATTGTAGAACTATAAAGTGCACCTATATAGTAAGTGGAGCTGATAAAATGAACAATGAGTGTAGAAACAAGGAGGTGGTCATAATGTTATGCCTAATCAGTCTATATATTAAGAGTTTTATAAGTAGGAACAAAATACACACAAAAGTTTGAATTCAAGTGAAATAAAAATTACTGGGATAAAATAACTGGGAGTTTGCATTTTCTCCCCTTATCTGTGTGGGCTTCTTTCGGGTGCTCCAGTTTCCCTTCCACAGTCCAAAGAGGAATGGGAGAAGGTAAATTTGTGAATGTGCATATATGTGTATATGTCTGTGTGCCTGCCTGTCTGTGATGGACTGGCAGTCTGTCCAGGATGTTTGCTGTTCTCTGCCCAATGAGCGTGGGATAGGCTCCAGCACCCCCTGCAACCCAAGAGGACAAGCACCTTGGATAATGTGTGAGTGTGTGTACTTTTAACTGAGTAAAAAATTCTAATGATGTAAGATGCTCCCAGTGAGATCTTGAGGGAGGCCCGAATGACAGCGCTCCACAATTCTGCACAAATCTGCTCTGCCTCACGGTCTTTGTGCGCTGAGGACCTGCCGACTAAATGCAGCGCTGTGCTGCTGTTTCCAGGGCTGTCCCTGCCTCGTGCATTGTGCTTCTGTCATTGTATTTCTTCTCCCACTCACTCTGCTGACGGTGTAAGCACAGTCTTAATTCTCCCTCTGCGTAGCCAGAGATAGCCACAAGCCAAACATCATTCTCGAGCATAATAGCTAGTCAGAAAAGCACGTGAAATAGCAGTACAGCTTGCGCAGCGACGGTTGCTCCTGCAAATAGAATAGAATAGCTGAGAGTGTGGATGGCTCTGAGAGGCACTGCCTGTACAAAAAGGCAAGCTTTAGTAATGAAGAAGAGTTTCATCAGAATTAATTTGTTAATGGTGGTTCTGTAAACGCCAACCAGTGCGGATAATTATTTCATTACCCTTTATGTGCTGAGCGGGTTCAGTCTTTTGAGAGGTGTAATTAGGTATCTTATTACAGGGGCCAGCATCTACAGAATAGAGGCATATAAAAGAGGACAGGATCCAAAACAGCAAAGAGGTGTAGTGAAATCCAACCACTCTTGTTACAGTACTCTCTCCCTGTACCATTACCTTTTAAAACTATAATTAAATCATAGTAATTTTACTTCCACTTGAGCACACATCTAATAAGATATTTAACTCTGCCATTGTAATTCTTAACAACTAGTGCACACTCAGCATGATGCTACCCAACTCGAGCATCTGTTAGCTGGTTTAGCAGTTAGTTCTCAATTTTTCTATATTTATTTTTATAAAAACAAGCATAACTCTCCATTATAACTGCTCTTTACTATACTTAAAAGTGTTTTTGTTTTTTTTGTTTGTTTGTTTGTTTTTTGTTGTTGTTGAAACCAAGAAATGTTGTTGTTTTTATTTTTTATAACATATGTCCATTTTGGATATGATGACAGCAACACATTTCAAAAAAGTTGGGACAGCAATAAAAGACTGGCAAAGTTGGGTAATGCTAAAAAAAAAAACATGCGATAGAACATCTCACAACTAATTAGGATAATTGGCAACAGGTCAGTAACATGATTGAATCTTTCAGAAGTAAAGATGGGTAGGGGTTCACCACTCTGTGAATGACGGCACTGGCAAACTGCTGAAAAAGTGCAATAATTCAAGACTAATATTTCTCAATATAAAATAGCAAAGAACATGGTAATTTCCTCATCTGTGGTGCAAAATATTCTAAAAGAGAAAGTGGAGAAATCTCTGAATGCGGGGGACAAGGCCAAAACCAATGTTGGCTGGCTGTGATCTTCGGGCCCCCATTCTGTAGTGGAAATCACCGCATGGGCCGAGGAACACTTCCAGAAACCACTTTCTGTGAACACAGTTTGTTGCTGCATCCACAAATGCAAGTTAAAACTACCATGCAAAGAAAAAAACATAAATGAACAGGATCCAGAAATGGCATCGCCTTCTCAGGGCCTGAGCTCATTTAAGATTCCAGGCTAAAGAGTATAGAGCTCAGCACACAGTTCAAGAGCCAGCATCTGTGATGTTAGGGGGCTGAATTAGTGCACATGGCATGGGTGACATGCACATCTGTGAAGGCAACATTAATGCTGATTGTCCATTTTATCAGCTCCACTTACTATATAGGTGCACTTTGTAGTTCTACAATTACAGACTGTAGTCCATCTGTTTCTCTGCATACTTAGAGAATACTCTGAGAATAGTCCACCAACCAAAAATATCCAGCCAACAGTGTCCTGTAGGCAGCGTCCTGTGACCACTGATGAAGGACTAGAGGATGACCAACACAAATTGTGCAGCAGCAGATGAGCTATCGTCTCTGACTTTACATCTACAAGGTGGACTGACAAGGTAGGAGTGTCTAATAGAGTGGACAGTGAGTGGACACAGTGTTTAAAAACTCCAGCAGAACGGCTGTGTCTGATCCACTCAGACAAGCGCAACACACACTAACACACCACCACCACGTCAGTGTTACTTCAGTGCTGCGAATGATCCACCACCCAAATAGTACCTGCTCTGTGAGGGTCCATGGGGGTCCTGACCACTGAAGAACAGGATAAAAGGGGGCTAAGAAAGTAAGCAGAGAAACAGATGGACTACAGTCTGTAATTGTAGAACTATAAAGTGCACCTATATAGTAAGTGGAGCTGATAAAATGGACAATGAGCATAGAAACAAGGAGGTGGTCATAATGTTATGCCTGATCGGTGTGTATATATATATATATATATATATATATATATATATATATATATATATATATAGTGTGTGTGTGTGTGTGTGTGTGTGTGTGTGTGTGTGTACAATAACAGCTGGTCTTGGTTGATTAAAGAACTACTAATAAGTGCAGTAAAACATTTAACATTGCATTTTATTTCTGTAAAGCAGGTTAACCTAAAGTAGCACAATGTAATTATTATGGTAGTTTTTAATAAACAGATTTACTCTTTCCTGAATTTAAGTGAATGTTCACTACAGTTACAGGACTCTTACTTAAGGGATTTGCAGTACTTTTTCCACACCTGTCCAAGACAGGGAAAAAGAGACAGAAGCAGCGGCGACACTGAAGCATCTGCTCCAGCAGGCCTGTTTGGCAGTCGTTATGCAGTTAGCAACACAGTGCTAGCGAAATCTCTGTGAGAAAAGTGTTCTTCATCTTTGTCCAAGCTGTGCAGGGCAGCAATAACACACACCTGCTCTCCCTCACCGTCTCATCACATCGTCCAAGAACAAAGTGGCGGTCAGCGACTGGAGTGTCTGTGTGAGTGTTTGATTTACTGGGTGTCAGCTATGTCGACCCCAGCCATGAATCAAACAGACCCAAGCCATGGAGGGAAGAGAGGGGGTTCAGAATGCAGAATCATCCCTGGCCTTCCATTTCCCACAAATCCACAACTCTACTCTGTAGCTTTGCTGTTATTTATCTAGGTGACATTTATACAGGTGAAGTGTGCTGAGAGAAAGGTCTTGTTTTCCATAATGCCGTGTGAATGCAGACATACAACAGCAACTGTAAAACCAAGAAACAATTTAAAATCCAAACAAACAAGCCAGCAAAAGCCTTTCAGACATACCATCTGGATTACCTAAGGCATGTTCAGTTTAGATTGTAGCCTATTATACTGCCAAGATTGTACCAAATACTGTACAAAACTCAGAGGCCACCCTTGAGTTATTTAACTTCCAGTCAAAATATCCATTACCAAGTACAATATACTCATTTTTCAGGAGATATTTCTAAGACAATAAATTTAAATATTAAAAAGCTACAGAGTAAATGCGACTGTGCAAGATCTGGTAGACCACCAAATCTGCTCCCCATCAGATAAACAGCACTTAATGCTCTCATCTTTGAGAGAGAGGAGAAAATTAAGCTGCTTCACATCTGAAAACATCCACAGGTGTTTCTGTCCATCCTTCCACTGTGAGAAGACAACTCAGCGCTATGGGTCTGAAAGGATGTGTAGCTGTTAAGAAGCCTCGCTGAGAAAAGGAGACAGACACATCAAACAAAGAAGCTGAACAATGGACTGACCACCCCAGAGTCCAGACCTCAACATCACTGAATGTGTTTGATTACTTGGATGGTGAGAAGCAGAAAATGCTAAACCAACTTCTAGGACTGAAATTTGGAAAAATATCCCTGCAAAAGTAGCTCATATGGAATTACTCCAGTCAGAAATATTGGTCCTCCACCACATAGCGCTAGTTAGACCTCATCACAACACACAAGATTGACTGAAATGCATAAACAAAATGGACGTTCTATTGAGAAACATACAGTAATTACAATAATATAATGATTGTGATTCCAACATTAAATTTCACAAAAAAAGTCCTAAGTACAAACAAATGTTTTTTTTTGTTTGTTTTTTTTTATACTATTGTTTAAAATTATTAGTTATTTTATTGTTTTGGACATAAATTTATCCATAGGCATCAATTTGAATATCCACATCTAAAACAAATTTGAAACGTTTAAGCAAAAGCCTTTAGATCCAAATGTCTTTAAGATTGTAGAAAACATGCAATCAGGTGTGTGCAAGGTTTTGATAGTGTACCTTGACAGTATTCCAAGGAATTCTGGACCATGTCAATCAATCCATTCATCAGGAAATATTCACATGGTATAAACTGCCAACATAAAAGATTACTGGTGAATTATGGGTAATGTAGTCTCAGTATCAACATGTTACACTACAAAAATGATACCTTAACAATTGAAAACATCTGAATTCTAGTCAGTATATCTAGTACATCTTATTATGACATTGTCTTAAGAACAGTGGGGGAATATTTAACTTATTTTTATAGTTTGATGCTTATTTTAAGTAATTTCATCTAATTAATGTATCTTATTATTTTGGCCTTTTTGATCATACTTACTGAAACAAGTAATGATTGTCTCCCAATGGGATGGAAGACACTTGAATAAAACTGCTTGAAACAAGTAAAAATGTCTGAAAATAAGTTAAATAACATATTTATATTGTTACAGTAACCTCGTAATGAGAAATATTAGATATAATATATTGGCTAGATTTAAGATGTTTTCACTTGCTACCATTTTCTTGCAGTGTACTGAAAAAAAAAATCATATTAATCATGCATAGATTGTATGAGGGGTAGAATTAACAATAAATAAATGAATAAATATGCATGTGAAAAAAGTCAATAAAAAAAATCCAAGAGTCAAGTAACAAAAATTACAGAAACAGTTACATGAGATATCAAAATATATTGATAGATAAATTATTTATATCAAATCATTTCATAAAATACCTTTAGCTTCCTGTTTACATGCATTTTCATCACCTTTCTTTTTATCAAAGAATATTTATTCATTGCATCCTCATATAGAAACCACTTTCGTTGATGAACGCTAAAGCGTGGTTTATATTTATTGACTTAAACAATTTTGATCAAATAACAGTTGATAGTATTCAGACAAATAACCATTTATCTCTCAAATATTGAATTCACAAACATTTTTCTCATTTTCATCAGTTATTTTTGTTACTTTCCTCCTCACAGGACTGTTCGCGAAACGTGTTAATATGAAGGACATTTCCTCTTGTCAGTCAGAAAGCAGCAGCATGCACAAAATGAGTGAACATTCATTTTAATCTAGAAGGATTTTAGTAATGAGTTGTTTCCAGACTCAGTGTAGGAAGAGTTTTCTCCCACACGTTTACCGTATGCATTTCTCACTAAAACTCACTGCTGTTTCATGGCCAAACTTGTTTGTTTACAATTTCCACAGATTTTTTTGCTGATACTTTGGCACAGTCTGTTTTTCTGCACTGCTGGGTTTGTGTAACTGGGTTTGTGTTATAATTTGGATATATGAATAAAATGTAGATCTATATTGCCTTCAATATTGTCTCTATAGGAAAAGTATATGCTTGATTACTCTGCACACAGTCTGGATTGTTTGCTTGCTGATTGGGTGACCTCTGCAGCTTCTACTTTTGTTGTACCTGTACTTTCTTTGGTTATATAAGGCAAACAAACCTTGAAGGCTGAAGTTGGAAGTAAACAAAGTGAAACTGAGCTGTATTATTTGGACCACTGTGTCAGAAAAACTAGTGAACTGACAAATACTGGTGGAATAACTCTTGCTGTGGGGTTAAAATGAATCTCATTTAGCCTTGTAAGTGTAAAAGCAATTGTTTTGCGAAAAACCAAGATAGTTCTTTCTCCAAAATGTAGTCAGTTAGCCAAGACAGGTTTGATGCCCTGAAATTTGCCTGAAGAATCGTTACAGATGATTTTTATAAATAACAGTACAGCTGAATCTCCCAACGGCTCCCAACTCCCCATGTGGTGTAAAATGTAGGACATGAAATAATGGCTTCAACACCCAAACCCTGCTTTATACAGTCAGATCCATAAATATTTGGTCATTGACAAAGTTATTGTTATTTTCGCTGTCTACCATGGCTGTTTTCATACACAGCCCTGGGCTGCTTTCACAGCAAGCTTTGGGTCATGCTGTGTCTGCACTGTGATGTGCTGTCCAATGAGTTTCTGAAGCATTTGGATGAATCAGAGCAGATATGATAACTTTTTCATTTATTTTTTATTTTCAGGTTTTTGGCAATTCTAATCTGGGCTCTCTCATTTTGAGGCTTACCAGTGGTTTAGATGGTAAACCCTGTGTGGTTTGTCTTAGCAGAGAAGAATTCTTCATCATCCTCCACAGTTTTTTTTTGTTTTGTTTTTTTTTAAGACAGTGAGATAAACCACTTAGTCTTTACAAAGAAGCTGATTTGGCTCCTTTTTTATATTGAAGGGCAGGACTTTCTATAATACAGGTGAATATCATAAACTATCTAACTCATATTTCAACTGGTGAATACTTTTTTCATAATATCTGTGGCTTTCAGTACTTGTCAGTGACATTAGCCTTGTACACTCTCAGAATAAAAGGTACAAAACTGTCACTGGGGCAGTACCTCTCCTGTCACTGGGGTGGTACATAATTGTTCCATAATCCATTTTCCAATTATATTTTCTAAGTTGTACTGACTCCACACACCCCCCGTCTCGTCTCCAGGCTTTTATTTCATTGTTCTGTTTTAAAACTTTAGGTTATGAAAAGGCACACTGGGAAAAACATGTCTGAGGTACACAATTGGACTTATAAACCACTGTTGTACCTTTGAGGTACATTTGCATTGTTGATGAACGGAAAATGTACCTGCACAGAACTTTTATTTCTAACAGTGTAGTTCCAGTGCAAAATGAAAAGAAGCAGACTTTGGACAGCAAGCATGTCTGATTGATTACTGTTGGAGTAAATTGTATGAAATAGATCTTTCACTGAACTATCCCTTTAATTCTGGACATGTCTGCCAGCTTAGGTTCTACAAGAATATTGGGGCAATTTGCAGAATAAAATTCATGTTTGTGATATTTCCCGTGTGATACTGAATGTCTTAGATGGAAATCTGCTGTATTAATTGCTGTCTTTACAAATTAAACTCCAGGGGGTGTCTACCCAAATAAATAAATAAATAAATAAATGAATTTAGCAGAGGGAAACAAGGATATTGTGCATGCAACTAAGCCGAGCTCAGTTGTGAAGACAAGCCCGTAGCAAATTCTTGTCCGTTTAATAACAGCTTTGTTTTATGGCTGGGGGTAGCGAGGGGAACAAACAAGCATATTTTGCAGCATTATTGTCTGCGCGGTGTGTTCTAATCTAGACAGTGAATAATATCTCTGCTGCGCACTAATGAGAGTCGTCTGTGTGGAGGAAGGCGGACTGCTGCGGGGGAGAGATAGAGCGCTCCTCTCCTCCTCGCAGGGCCCGTGAGGCCTCCATTAGCCGGGGAGGGCCGCCCACTATCTCAGGATTAGACTTTCATTTCGGTTCATTCACCTTAACCAACTTGTGAGTGCCATCGGACAGACGGATGGCAGGAATAAGCAGCAATTATTCCCGCTCACTGTGGCTCGAGTAGGACTTTTTGTTGGAATTTGTACTTTTTAATGCATGTTCTGTCTGGAAACCTTCACTGAATAGAGTAACACTGCAAAAAATGACATCGAAACAAACCATACCGATAGTAAATCAATGTAAACAGACTTTTTTTCCCAAGTAATTTTGGTTTCTTTGGGTCCATTCATCATAAAATTTACACACAATGATTAAATTATGACTAAAACTCAAAAATGACAAAAAACGGATAGACACGCTTTTGTTCCGACAGCAGTGATACACAATATTTTGTGTAAAATGTACCAAAAATGTACAGACAAAATGCAGCTTTTATTATATTTAATTGAAGATTTATTAAAATCCTGTATCATCCAGGTGAAAAAGTAATTTTCCCCCAAACCTAATAACTGGTTGTGCAACCCCTGACAGCAACAATCTCAATCAAACATTTGTGATCACTTGATCAGTCTTTTTACACTGCTGTGGAGGAATTTTGGCCGACTCTTCCTTGCAGAATTGTTTTAATTCAGTGACATTGGAGGGTTTTCAAGCATAAACTCCCCATTTAAATGGGCTTAAATGGAATAAGGAGTCCATTTATGCCCAGTCCACACTTAACTGTAACTTTTCTCTTTGTTATTTTTTTTTAATAAATCATACAAAACGTGATCATGTTCATTATCCATTATAAGGTATATCACTGAATTCTGAAACATCCATATGAAAATGTTAATTACTTAGGTGAGCTTATTAGGGCTTATGTCTTTTAAATGTTAAAATGATGTATATTTCAGAATTCTAGTAAATGTGGCCAATATTTCTCATTCGGAGATTGCTGCAAGAATAATTCTCCGATGTTTTTACTTGTTGTAGGTAATTTTATCTTGTGAAATTATCTTATTTTTATCTTTGAATCTGTGGTAAATTTAGTGCATAATTTTTTTCATGTTGCTTAACTCTGTTGCTAAATATTCCATTTACTCACCTGCATGTTGCCATTTTCTTATAGTTTCCGACCTGTCAGGCCTGCTTCACCCTAATTACATTTGTGGAGTGTACTGTAATTGTATCGGCTGTTAGCATGGAAGTGAGCTGACCTTTGCTTTGAATAGTCAAGCACAGCTATGCTACTAGCTAGACTGTTTTTTGACTCAGAATTGCAGAAGTCACTAGCACCAAAAGCACCAAAGAAAGAACACTGTTTTAAACATATCTGGTTATTTACTGAGTATACGTTTTGGTTCCATTTTTTTTTGTGTTTCCAATAACTGTGTAATTACACATTAACAATGACTGCAACAACAATGTAACTACCAGTGATTTATTGAATGTTACGTATGGATTACAGCAATGCAGTTTATGTATAATACACATGTATGAACTTCAATGTTTACTCAACTATGAGAATTGTGTATGGTGTATTTCTCTAATATAATTACCTCCGTGTAACAGAGAGATGGTAATTATATTTGTATGAACTGTTGCTTTTCGATTGAAACAGGTGTGTAATTAGTTACATTATGAAAGTACTTACACTGCATCTGCACATGAATCTCCAACTTCCATAAAAACTAGCTAGCTGTAGTTGTATGATTGTGTTGTGACATTGTAACCTAACCAAAGCTCTTAAACCATTCTGTATTGTATGTGCATTTACACAGCAACGGCAGTCATCCATTTATCTTTAAAAACATACCTTTATGTAGCTACTGTAAAGTTACTGATTGGCGATTCATGTGATTTGATTACCATGTTACAACACAAATATTCCACAGTGACAATGTAAAAGTTACATTTTAAAGTAAACACATAATCCCTGTGTATATTCTTGAAAAATAAAGGTACTAAACTCTTAAAAAAGATGGTTCTTGAAGGATTCTCTAGTAAAGAAAATGGTTCTATATAGAACAATGAATACTCAACAAACTCTTTCCATGAATAATGGGTTCTTTGCATCATGAAATGGTTCTTCAGATTGATGGAGAATGTGCTTTAGATGATAAAACCCTTTTCAAAAAGATTGTCTTTACATTTTCACTATTAACTACTTCACCATAAATTACTACCTTATGTGTACCACCAAGTAAAGTGACAAATTTAACTATTAAAGTGCTAATTATACAAGGAGATTCACTCAAAAGAGGCCCCGAATATTCTGTTGTGATTACCCCCATTAGGATGAAGCAATCTGAACCAAAAATACACTACATACCTTGATGTATGTGTAATCAATTGCATTACATGCAATGCTGGAAGTGATCTCCGTTTTCTGCCAGACACATTTCGACACAGCGATCCATGTTCCTAAACGTATCAGCAAGCATATCAGAGGGAATAGCAACAATTTCACATTAGATGTTTTCCTTCAAATCTTCCACAGTGCGAGGCTTGCTTTGATAGACTTTTCCTTTGAGCACACCCCAAAGGAAGAAGTCTGGTGGTGTCTGATCCAGTGACCGTGGTGGCCAAAGCTCCTTTGAAATTACCCTGTTGCCGAAGAAGGACTCAATTTCTGCCATGCTCCTTGCATGCTGTATACTGTACACCACCATCCTGAAGAGAAGTTGACTGACCGAGTGAAGTGGTATGGGGGTATGCTCCCGGAAGTTGCCAAATGGAGGTTAAACATCACAATGGCTATCTGGCGCCTACCTCATCGCACCGACGCAGGGGCATCCCAGCTTGTTCGAAGCTCCATATACTGAGAAACACATTGCACATTGTTTCGTTCAGATTGCTTCATCCTAGCGAGAGTTATTACCGAATATTCTGGGCCTCTTTTGAGTGAATCTCCCTGTACTACGAATATGTACACTTCACAGTGGAAACTTTGTTGATGAAACTTTGCTGACCCTCTCAGTGGAGGACATGACCTACACTGAATGTGTTTTGGATGTCCAGAACAGCCAGATATGGCATTCGCGAGATAATGTGTGAAACTGCTAAAATAAACATCTTCATTAAAAGTACATGTTGATTAGTTCTAAACCATGGCTGCTTATTCAAAGAAATACATGACTCCCTTTATAAGCAAAAGAATGAAATCTGTACATATTGACAATATTATCTTACATTTTAAGGTTCTTTTTGGATCCACTATTAGATCCATATAGAGCTTTCAATTTCATTGAGTAAAATTATTTAAAATAAATACTGATTACACAGAGTTAATATGCTATAAACTAATAACAAGTTAAATTATCAATTAACAATGCAATCAATTACTAATTAGTTACTGCTTAATAACTACATAACAACTGTATAATTACACACAGGGTGAACTACTGTTTTATTAACACTAAACCCTTCATGTTTAGAACAACACGTGCACACCAAAAAGGGTTCTGCTATTGAGACAATGTCTCTCACAAATCCACTATGATAGCTAGCTAGCTACATGTCAGGAAAGTGGGCATCTACTGCTCAGTTGCAGTGTAAGTACTACCATGATGTAGATGATTACCGTATGAAAGTACTTACATAATGATGATAATAACAGTATTTACAGTAATGGCAGTTACATAAAAAACTTGTTCCAATCAACAAAATTTGGAAAACACAGCAGTTCACCCTGTTATGCATGTGTAATTATATAAGTGAAACTATGCTGATACAACTATTAAAATACAACTGTGTAATTACATGAGAAGTTGATAATGTGCATTACACACACTGCACTTCTGTAATCCAGCTGTAACAGTGAGTACATCAGCAACTTCATTGTTGTTGCATGTATTGTTAATATGTAATTATACAGTTATTAGAGACAACTAACATAAAGTGGTATCTACATTGTTTATCAAAGTACCAGCGCTTTTGTCATCTTTAAAATGAACAGCTTGTGTTTAGATCAGATAATTAAAGTAAAAACAGTGCTGGTACGAGAACAAAATGAGCAGGTGTTGTTCTGAACATGAACAATTTAGGTGTTAACAAAACTAACTGGCCTTTACTAATAAGTGTTAATGTTTAATTATCTTTTGCAGCTATATTTGGGGAGTATAATTAATGCATCCATTCGGTTTTGCCATAGAGCTATAGCTTTTTGCATCCTTAAGCAGGAAACCATATGTCTTCCATTCATTCTAAATGGGAAGCAATGGAACAGAAAAATAGAACAAGCAAGGAAAAGTTCTTCACTAGAGAACCTTGAAGCTTAAAGTAGCCTGGGCAACTTCTAAAGGATATTTTGCTTATTTTTTTCAAATTAATCTAGTTTTATGTGTTCTTTAAAACAACTGTGACGAGTATAAAACAAATATCACCTGCATTCAGTCATTTTATGATGTGTGTTATTCTATGATTTTCTTTCTCTATGAAAAAAAGTTTATTTTTATGCTAATGATCATGCCTTTCATTGGCTGTCTCTATCATAGGGGTCGAGTAAGAGGAGTGGTCACTGTGCTGTGTCAGAGAGCTCAACAGTGGCTTGCACAAATAATAGAGAGACCATACAGTTGTATGCAAAAGTTTGGGCTCCCCTGGTCAAATCAAGAGATGTGCAAAAATTATGCCACGTCTTATATTTTGTGTTTTACTTTTTCCAGCATGTTAAAATTATTGTGCAGAGAAATGATATCAATTATGGCAATTACCGATTATGATAACATGACACTATTACATCACTGGCCATAATCTGATAGCACATGTTTATGACATAGTTACGCCAGTTTTATGTAGTGGAGTTCAAGTAAAGTGTTACTCTTTTTTTTTAAATGTTACAAACAATTAAGCCACAGATGTGCTGGAAGGTGCCTTCGCCCTGAGACCTTTCTATACGACAGCTAATGAACTGATCTAATGCTGACAGATTGGGAGTAATAGGTCAGTGTTGATTTTCTCTCCTCATGCTGGTGCTTGAAGCCCGTCCTTCGAGTGGCAGCGGTTCAGGGGAAAGCAGTCCGGATGTCAGCCAATTAAGCCTTGTTTATTTCCCTCCGACTCGTGATAAACGTCAGTGCTGTTTAATGGCTTCAGAGTGTAATTAAAATCCAAACCCTGCAGGGCGCTGCGGCCCTCCCACTCGACGTGAAGCAGAGCAGCATTCACACGTACGAAGGTCACCGCAGTCAGGATAATAAAATGTGAATTAAGACGACTACGGCACCGTGCTATTGGTATAAGCTGACAGAGTATTTATTGAGTGATCTCATAACCAATAGGCCTTTTAAACACATAAGAAACAGCAGTGGATCATTCAGCATGACTGAAGACTTTGTAGAGGCCAATAATACTGACAAGTAACCTGTACCCTGCTTTATTCGTGCTTTGTTGGAATTAAAAGCAAACAAAAACAACAGGCTTGTTTGAGATATTTGAGAAAAGACTACCATGGTTTGGAGGTAGTGCTGCTGAAAGAGTGTGAGGTCTTTGTAAAGTTAGTTAGATGTTAAGTGTCCAAAAATATGTGGACACCTCTCTTCATTACCGAGTTCAGGTGTTCCAGCCACACTCGTTACAAACAGGTGTATGTAATCAAGTACATAGCCATGCAGTCTCCATAGACAAAATCTGGCAGTAGAATGAGTGGTACTGAAAAGCAAGTTACTTTAAACACGGCACTGTCATAGAAGACCATCTTCTCCACAAGTTAGTTTACGAAATTCTGTCTTGCTATATCTCCCTTGGTCATCTGAAAGTTCTGTTAACATGAAATTAAAGCATCTAGGAAAAACAACAGCTTAGCCAGCTTAGAGGTAGTACCCCTCTTGTCACTGAGGTGGCACCCTCAAGGGTACCTCTCAGTACCTTTAGTCAAGGAACGTAACTGTACCATAATCCATTGAAATTATATTTTTTAAGTTGGGTTGACTCCACACACCCCGTCTCGTCTCCAGGCTTTTTATTTTATTTGTTCTGCTTTGAAACATTAGGTTATGAAAAGGTACACTAAGATACATATTTTCACCTGGGAAAAACTTATTTAAGATTCACAGTTGGACCATAAAACCACTGTTTTACCTTTGAGGGAACACATTGTTTGTACTTTGAAGAACAAAAATGCACCTGCACAGAACCTTTATTTCTAACAGTACAAACAGAGAAAACAACAAAAAGAGCAGCTCAGAAATATGACTAAAGCATCGAGACTTCACAAATCCAGAGTGTATCTGGGAGGCTTTTAGACAGTCTGCATGAGTCCTTAACACAACTCAGGTATGAGAAATGAGCAGGAGAGAACAGGGAGGAGCCACTAATCAGTGGACTTGACATTAAGTGCTGGAAAGTGGAGGGAGGTGTGGCAGAGGGCAGGGCAAATTGCAATTTACTTCAACTGGGTGTAGTTTTTGTTGTTATTGTGTAATTGAGTAATTGAAAAGTTCAGCATGGTGAAAAATGATGTTGGTGTTAATTCAAATATGTGTAGTTTTGACAAGCTATAACAACGTAGACTAGTTTGGTAAGAGACTACTTTAAACTGAAAACTCAACATTACGCAGAAACTCTGTTGCTGCAGTTTCTTTTACGGGTAAATGAGATGTTTGCTAACATTCTGAAATGCTTTTCCAAGAACATATTTTTGGGTGGGGCATGGCTGGGTCAGTTCAATTCAGTTTATATTGAGGTTATCTGTATATTACTCTTTACATCAGACTGTGTCCTAAAGCAGCTTTCCAGGAATATGGGTTCTTCTTCTGAAAGGTGAACCACTGAGAGGATCTAAAACATGAAAGCAAAATGTCTAAGAGCATGAGGAAGAACCTCTGAGGAGAGCTAAGACTAACAAGGAAAAGCTCCTTAAAAGAAAGAGGGAAAAACACTGAGGAGAACTAAGACTAACAAGGAAAAGCTCCCTAAAAGAATGAGGGAAAAACATTGAGAGGAACCAAGACTCAAAAGGAAAAGCTCCCTAAGAACATGAAGGAGAACCACTGAGAGGAACCAAGACTCAAAAGGAAAAGCCCCCTAAGAGCATGAGGGAGAACCACTGAGAGAAGCAACAACTCAAAAGGAAAAGCACCCTAAGAGCATGAGGGAGAACCACTGAGAGGAACCAAGCCTAACAAGGAAAAAACATATTGACATTGAGGAACAACCACTGAGGTGAACTGAGACTCAAAAAGAAAACCTTGAGAGCATGAAGAAGAAATCAAGACCTAAAAGGGGAGCCCATCTTCCTCTGGGCTACACCAGATACAGTTAGGATAGAAGTAGAACAAGTTTACATGGAAAATTAAACAGAAGCCACTCAGATCATACAGAAGAAAAATCCAAGAGATGAACCAATGACTGATGTATAAAAGATCTGGAGGAGCACTGCTTGTGTCAGACATGTGCAGGATGTCAGAACATGCTGGGTTGGAAGTTCAGTGAGTGCAAGGCAGCATTCTAACTTGCAAAAACAGGCTAGGAGTTCACGTAGGGGTTGCGGTTAGTAGCTCTTTACAAATCATGGCAGAACTGCTAATAATGCAGTGTCTCATCAATAAACAGCAAGCCGTTCTTAAAACATTTGCAAAAAATATAGCAGTTGCTGTAACTTGGAGAAAGTCAAGCCATCTTCTGATAATCTACTGCAGTCTGCTACCAACATTACCTTTCAGTCCATTTAAAGACTTTCATCTATAGACTTATTCACTGAGGGACGAAAGCATTATTATATTTTCCATATGTTTAATAATAAAAAAACACTTGGAAATAAGTATCTTGAGGGTACACAGTGTTTTAGCTATCTTTAATATAATAAGGCCACGGTCTCTATGGCAACAACAAAATAATAACAATAATAATAAATAAAAAGTGCTGTAGAACAGTTCACCTTAAGAACACTGCACAGTGCACATATGCATCACAAGACATAAACTGGTCATTTATATTGAAGTACTTCCATTCAATTTGCTTTGCATCTGACATAGGCAGATAATGACTCAAATTACCTGGGTCAATTAGCATAAATATGGGCATGTTTTGTTGATTTTCTGAATGGAAAATAAATAATACATCCTCCACAGAGAAGACTCTTCTGCATGGTTTAATGCTTATCTGCTTATTTGCAGAATTCAACATTTTGGGGAAAAATAAAACATAAATGTTGCCTGTGCCAAAGTTACTGCACATTTTACATTTTGTATTTTATTTTTTCCTCTATGTTAAATGTGTGGTACACTAAAGTTGCAGACAAATGGCACATTAAAGTAAATTCTCTGTAGAGGATGTGTTTATTTATTTTTACTTGAAAAATCAACAAACAAGGACAAAAACCCTAAGATAATATGGAATAACCATTAAGATGATAACCATTAAGATAACCATTAAGTCAAAGAGAAAAACTTCCTAAAAGCATGAAAAAGAACAACTGAGAGTATGTGTTCATGTATTTACACTTGAGAAATCAACAAACCAGGTCATTTGATCAGGGACGTCGTGTTCATGAAAGCTTTGGCGCAAGTTCTGCCAGGGAGACTCCAATGCTATGTCTTTCATTACTCTGACAAATCACAAGCTTCCACCTGTTTTTAAAATGACTCGACCTACACATCTGCTTTGCTGCTTTCAGATGCTGATGTTTTGTAGATCTCCCCAGCTCTACCAGTTGGTCCCCTCCCAGTTACCCAGGGGGTAGGCTCCGCCCCTGCTGTTCCTATATGGCAGGATTTTCGAGGGTCTAGATCAGGGGTATTTAATTAAAATTCAATAAGGTCCAGTTAGAGAAAATTTCCTCAAGCAAATGTCCAGAACATCACAATGTCTTACCTGCATCATGATTCAGTGCCATATACTGTATACTGAAGTAGCCTAGTCAACAACTGAATACAGTCCACAACTGAATGTCAAATCAAATAAAGTACAATGCAGTAATTTTTCAACAATATTTATTGTCAGTTTTCTCTTTTTAGAGCACACCATGTGAAATAACTTCCCCCTGACTCACTTTCTTCTCTGACTGCTGTTTCTCGCCTCGTGTGGGCGTCACTCACTTGGGTCTCCGTGCTCATCGTGATGCACAGATCTAATTGGCCGAGTAGCATCATGTGTCATATTTACAAAGCATGCGACTGGTCTGTGAGTTTCCTGGGCCACTAAAGTGGTACCGTAAAGACTAGAAAAGTTAAGCCGATTAAAATAGGTCGAAATTAAATAATTCTCCATAGTTTATCAGTTGTAGGTCCAGGTCTGCATAGGACAGCGCCTGGGTCCAGACTCGGACCGTGTAACTCTGTGGCAACTGCAGTTGGTGTATATGGCTCATGAGTCAGGAGGACCCCTGTGGAGAATTGTAGAATTTTGCTTAGGCCCCACAGAGGTGAGGACCAGCTCTGATCAAACTTGGGATATGACTGTAAATTAAGTCGATTATGTTGAAACTTAACTGGTTAGCAGGAGAACCTTTTTTAAGCAATAATTTCACCCTGATAGTAAGCATATATCTATATCTTATATATATATATATATATATATATATATACCCTGATAGTAAGCATATATCTATAGCTATATATATATATATATATATATATATATATATATATATATATATATATATATATATATATATATTAAGCTGGTTATCCAATCTATATATACATACTTATAAAGCTGGCTATCCAATTTTATGATTTTCATTTTTATTTTGTGGTTTTAGAATAACAAACAAAGCAGCCATTTGCTTAAGTGGGCGTTTACAGTAATCTTCTCATGCCTTGAAGCTGTATATATTTGCATTTTTCCTTTATTATACTCTACTGTTTCAATTGAATGTGATGGTGTTCATTGTTTTTAAAATGACAATAAAACTTTGATCACTTAATAAATAAAGCTGTATATGTCAACCTTGATCTTGTATCAGAAGCTCTCCTGGTTCTCTTTGTGTGCTGGATGACACAAACATTGTTCCAAGGTGGTAAAAATCACAGGCTGAGAAGGACAGAGCACTTTGTCACATCAGCTAATCGAGTAATTGGCTCCGAAACGGACTGTCATTAATTACGCTCCCCTCTTCTCCTCCTCCCTCGCTCCTCCAGCAGCTCCTTGCATGATACACATCTGCCCTGCATGCCATTCATCACTGTTTGACTGTTACTTGGTTTAACTGCCTAACTGATTGAGGACTCTGTGAGCTCACTGTGGAATCAGTTGGAGAAACCATATCCAACACCTGCAGCCTATGATGGTTTATTTATAGGCTGCTGCTCACATACAGTCATCCCACCTTGCCATAGATAGCACAACTAAATACTCTGGAGCAGGTGCACATGATCTTAAAGTCACTATTTCCAATGCCAAGCATTAACTAGAGGGGTTTAAAGCCCCCCAGCACTGAGCTGTGAAGAGGTCGAACTGCATTCTGTGGAATGATGGAGCTCCATCCAATACTCTTGGGATGAGCTATAGAGATCCAGATCTGATTATCCAACATCATTACCTGACCTCACTAATGCTCTTGTGGCTGAATGCAATCAAATCCTCACAACAATGTTCAAACATCTAGTGTAAAGCCTTACCAGAAGAGTAGAGGCTGTTACTGCAGGAAAGGGGGACTCCCTATTAATACTCTTAATTTCAGAAGCAACGTTGGTGTCTACAAACATTTGGACATATTGTGTATTAAAACTGATTGACAAAGGCCACACATAGAATCAAGCTTAGGAAAGCGTTAAGGAAGCAATGTTCCTACCAGAGGAACCATGGTAGATTGTGGTTCTTTGGCTGTAGTTCCAAGAATCTTTTTAGGTCCCACTTCAGAGTAAGTACTTAAAACTGCTCTAATACTGACCTATGCTGAACATTGCTAATCACCTTCACAAACTGCTCTGACATTTTACAAATCCACATGAAGAGATTTAATGAAACTTGTTTCACAAAGTTGAGACAGCCTAGGTGAAACAGCAATAAAACTAATACAAATAATATATAATCTTATATAAGGATTTGAGCCTTCCTCCTAAAACTACCAAAATTCCACTGCAAAGATTCTTTGGTGGAAATGTGTCTATTAAGTATGTCCTGCAGGTGGGAACATATGGCAGGTTATTACCCAGCATCCCCTGCACAGCTAATCTTGAGGCCAGGGGTCAGCACCATGGCTGTGTTTATCTTCACCGAGCGGCAGCAGATCTACAGAAACGTGCCACACTGCACTCCGGGGAATGGCAATTAGAGAAACACAACAGGACTGAACTCTGACCAGTCCAGTTAACGTCCATTAAAGCAGCAGTGGAGCCGATGCTGGTGCTTTGGCCGGCTTCCCTGCCCGTGTCTCATTGTGTATTTGCTGCAGCAGCTCATTTGGAGGCAGGAGTGCAGGAAAAAGCAGGCATGGCACTTGGCCTTTGCAAAGGGACTTGTTACGGAACACGTCTTTGCCCTCAAAGATGAAATGTCAGGTATTTCTGTAATAGGTTAAGATGGTGAAGCAGGCGAAGGAATATGGAAAGAAAAAAAAAACTAAACAAAACAGTGGATTATGGCCAAGAAGTTCCCAATAAGCAAAATACATATATCACTGCTGTCAGAACAAAACCTTGTATCTCCAAAATGGTAACTATACAGTAGAAGGAAAAAACATACTTCACTTTTAATGTAAGTCAATAGAACCAGACTTTTTCCTAATTTTGGGCAGTTTTTATTTGGTTCAATCAAAAAAGAAAATGTGAAGAAGATGTGAAGTTTTGTTCTGACAGCAGCTATATATGTATGAAATATGACTTTTTTTTGTTGCATAAAATATATATAAGCCATATATATGGTTTTATGCAACAAAAAGGTCATATTTAATTTTTACCTGATTATTTCCGTTACTATGCCTTTAACGCTAAAATCTATGTAAATTAGCTTTGTTCTGATTGGCTGCTCTGGATTCAACCTCATTTGAAAACAGTCTGCACTAAAACACTCATAACTTCAGTGTGAGTGAGTGGGGCTAAACTGCTGGAGGCTGAATAGGTGGATACATGTAATTGTGTTGTTTTCAGTGACATCACAAAAGCAATGAAATACAAATGAGCTGTTATAGCTCATATGGATCCCTTCACTCAACTGAAGCAGGCTGACTGCAAACTCGTAGGATTACTCACAGCTCAGTTGGTGGAAGATCATTTTCTTGTGTAGCTCCAATAGGACACGTCAGTGTTATATCACAACACTAAAGAACTCACTTTCGGCTAGATAATGAAGGTATCACTGCACTGCACAAGATTCCGTACTTATCCTGAGGATCATTTCACCAAGATATATTTAAACTGATCCTCCCAGGTCAACAACTTCATGACTTTGTGCTTCATTTTTCACGTAATCATGAACTTACACCAGCCATATATTTCACTGCAGGGTTAAATAAAGAAGCATTTGCTTCACAAAGGCATTTTCCCAGTACTCATTCAAAAACAACAACTGAGACAAACTGTTTATAATAACCACTTTAGACAATTTAATTGTGTTTTTGGTAATTGTATGTCACTCCAAAGCATCTAATTTGGCTAATTAGCTACGTTGCTTCCCAGTTAGCTAACTTTGTTGATCAATATAAAATGATACCCTGCACTGTTTTGCATAAAGTTCTATAATTACACAAAATCAAGTGTAGAATCAAACAAAGCTTTTTTCTCTGCCGAGCAAGATTAGCGAAAACACTCATTCTGCTAGCTTCTTTTAGCTTATATTGCCTTATGTTGAATACAACAACTCTCTACAAAATGATCATTCTATAAATAGGAATCAACATTAACAAAACATAGACTACCATCCTAGTTTACATTGTGTTCCTATTATTGGTGATGTAATAGAGTTGGGCGACTTCATCTTCATCTGGAAGAGTAGAGGATTTGCTAAATTATCATTAGCTTCAGCTGCAAGTGTTAGCAAACACAGAAGATCTGTCACTGGGATTAACCCCTTAACAAGTGCTGGCACTTCTATAACCCTAAGAATAGCTCCAATAGTTTGCATTGAAGTCTCCATAGTTACTGAAAAATAGGCCTCTGTGTGTAATAAACCTGGAATGTTAAGGAGTTAATAAAGCTGGAATAAAGCCAGAAAATGGGAACAACATATTTGGATACATATTGCTTTAAACCTAAGATTTTGACATTATTTATATGTTATGTTTGTATTTTTTCTGAATTGTATCATAAATTGTGCTGCTTCTATGCTGACTAAGTGCAAGTTACCCACCTGGAAATGCAACCAACTTTGATGTTTACTTATTCTTATAATTAGTAGTAGTAATAGTAATATCATTGTTGTTGTTGTTGTAGCTTTATTTTTTACATATGCAGGGCTGTACAATGCAACAATATTGTTGCACATGCTAAAATAAATGAATCCTCTATGAATATATAAAAGATCAGACACACACATGCAATAGAGTTTCATTTAAATATTTTGTTGAGTCTCAGCGCCCATAAATGTGGTACTCAATTATTCATAGTCAGTTATTAAACAGCTGTTCCAACTACATGGCGTGTGCAAAATCAAATATTTCCTCAACTGTCTAAGTCGTCTGCTCAGTGTAGTCACACAAACCATGGTGCTGTTTTACCTCTAGGGTTTATGGTAGTTGTAGTCCATCAAGTAATTCACATCAGGTAAAACACTAGAGAACAAATCCAGATGTTTGCAAACAAATTACCTTACCATGTATAAAATGACCAATAATTTACTTTGGGGCCTGTAATATTATAAAGCCAGCAAAGATTTGGATTTTTACAGTTTGCC
Source organism: Colossoma macropomum (assembly GCF_904425465.1). Classification (NCBI taxonomy): domain Eukaryota; kingdom Metazoa; phylum Chordata; class Actinopteri; order Characiformes; family Serrasalmidae; genus Colossoma; species Colossoma macropomum. The sequence continues at coordinate 19,374,294 of NW_023494804.1, read as the reverse complement.
TGCTTAAAAAACATATATACTCAGTACTGTACTTTAATGTAAAATAAATAAATAAATAAATCATTAAATAAATAAATCATTAAATAAATAAATAAACCAAGCTATCAATAAATAAATAAATAAATAAAAACAAGGAACATTTGTATTTTTTTCATGGTACGGGCTGTTTAAGCAATGAAAATGAAAGTGATGCACTATACATTATATAAACTTAATAAATAATAAAATATATGGGTACATCTTTACAATAAGATCACAAATGGTTTAAAATTAATTTATCAGTGGTTATTATTAGGTCATAATCATGTTAAAAATCAGTAAAAAGCAGCTAAATACATAAATAAAAACAGCATGTTTTACTTGCCAAATAGTGAACCCATATTCATGCTATTAAACCTCAGATCTTACTTGGTCTTCTTCATCAGTCAGCATTAAACCTGCCAGCGTCATCAGATACTCATATTCATCACATGTAACAGCTCACTGTTGCCCATTTTGTTTACGTGTTATAACTGCTTATTAATGATTTTAAGGTGTTTACTGTTCTGTTTCAGTTTACTTACTTTTGGCAGGAATTGTGCTGCTGTTAATATTACTTGAGAGTTCCAGTCTATCTGCTGTAAATTAGCCAGTCACAACCCTGCAGTTATATTATAACTGACAGCTTTAGTCAAGAAGAAATTACTGACATAGGCTTTCGAAGATAGCTGCCCTTTATAGACCCCACTTCTTATTTAGCTAATTTTGAAAATAGCACAATGTTTTCTGCAAACAGCCCCTGAGGAGCCCTGAGGAAAACTCTGAAACCAATTATCTCTGAACTACACACACTGATTCTACTCTAATTCTGCACACTCGCAGTCTCCTGCATATTGTTATGCTTTCCTCAACATAACCACCCAGAAACGCAAAGAAATCAGAAAGATTGCCCGTCTATGTGTTTTGATAACTAATGCTTATTTGCTAAGAGAGTAAATCCCACCGTCCCAACGTTGTAGAGCTTCACATATGCATGTATTTTTCATCCAGGGATGCCGTTGCGAGCCCAGGAGGCGGCTGTAATTCTGATTAGAGAGGACAGTTTCTCACACATGAGTGAGCCACTGATAGCCCTTAAGTGAAGGGTTTGTGGAGTACTTAATGAGAACGATCCTGTGTGTCTGTCTGTTTTAATTAGAGAGGAAAAGGTCAGGCTGATGCATGGAGCGGGACATACAGAGAGAGAAAAAAGCACCGCCGCTCACTTTTTCTTTTCTCCAGAGTGGCGGCTTTATCTTTTCACCTCACCCAAACACAGGAAACTGTTAGCAATGGGTTTGCTCTCAGGGTCACGTGGCGGTAATTTGCTTTTGACCTTTAATGCATGATTTCAAAAAGTTTGAACAGGTTTTGAATAAGTTCCTACAGTGAAAAAGTTCATTTACGTCACTCAAATATAAAAGAACGTTATGTCAACACAATAGATGTCTTTCAGTAATTGATATATTTGACTATAACTCAAAGCACCATCATTTCAATGTATGCACAAAATTACAGTGAATTAATGTCTACCAGTTGCATTGTGTTCAGAGTAATTTACTGTACTATATTAAGAGAAAATTACTATAAAATTACAACTGTATTCCATGACTTCACAGTCCCTTGCACCACAAGATCACCATAGCTGTATTCTGCTGTACTTACAGTACTATGCTGTAATAAAAATACAGTAATCTCCTGTATTTTTACATAACAACTGTACAGTCAATGCAGTAGTCAGTAATGCATTATAAATTTACATATCTCCATTTTTGTAATTTTTCATTTTTTGACCTAATTTCAAATGACCAGTTGCCTTTTATGTTCTGTTAAATTTCATGCTGAATGGACCAACAGAAACAGTCCAGTACTTCGAAAAAATAAAATTCCATTGACTTCCATTAAAAGTTAAAAACATTTTCCCTTCTCGATTAAAGTTGCCTTTTTGGAGATGTGAGGTTTTGTTCCGACAAATAAAGACAAATGAAAATAAATAAAAATCAATAAACATATTTATTCACCATGATTTATACTTTATATGTATAAGATGTCTCAATTATGCATTTGTGAAATGCATTTTACAGACAGTTTAACTTATAAACTGCTTATAATTTGCACAAACATGACTAAAACCTAAGAAGTTGCACCACTCCAGAGCCTAGTGCGTGGATTTTTAATCTAAATAATTAAATGCATTGAATAAATGCAAACAAATGCTTTCTTTTGTAGCTACTATTGCAAGTGTGGGCAAGCAAAAATACTTTTATACATTTAAAATGTGTTATTCCTTGCAAATGTTATGCTTGTGAAAGTTCTCACAGTCAGAAAAGCCTGGGTGTTGTAGTTTTAAATGTTATTGAGGCTTTTGGAGATAAACATCTGAATGGTACAGAAAGTATATCATGTTTGCTTATTAGTTTATGAATAGAACACATATATGGGTGCAGCACATGTAGATCTATTGTGTGAAAGCAAATGACACAATGCATGGATTATTCACTGTAGTCTCTCTGCAGCAAAATATGGCCATTCACATGCATGAGATGCTCTGTTGTTAATGGACATATAGATTTTTAATCTCCTTACTGTAGCCTTTAATGAAATATCATCTGTTAAGTGTCAAGAAGTAAGTAGCAAATGTTTGGCAACCTTAATCTACAGCAACTGGGATTCATACTTATATAAATATAATTAAATATTACTTGGTTAAAGCAAAAAATTCTGAATTAACACCCAAGGTCTATTTTAAGAAAATAATATTGTCTTAAAAGAACATTTGGCTTTTACGTTCTCATTGCTGCATATTGTCAGATTTTGAGTTCTGTTATTAATAAAATCTGTCGATACATGCAGTACTGTGCAAAGGTCTTAGAGAGCCCCCCGAAATTTGTCGCAAACTCTAAATGATGTTAGAATAAGTGCAAACAAAATAAACAGAGTTTGTATTGTTTCCAAAAAGTAGTTGATATCTTCTGAGCTAGTTAGAAGAACAGAGGTGTGGTTCTTCACTTCTAGATGCCCCCACTATCACACGGATTTGTTCAATTCCATCAGCAGCACACTTAATTTAACATAATGAAGCACTGATTAGCCAAACCAGGTATTGGATGATGACCACAAACAATACTAGTATGCTTTGAGGAGAGGTTTGGAAATGGTTTAGTGAACACATAGACATACATATAATCAGTACTTATTATATTAATGTTATTTGTATTTATTCTAATATTAAAATATATGTTGCCCAATACAAATATATAATATTGGGCAAGAGTCAGAGACCACTCTTTTGTTTATTCACTCTATCAGTATTTAATTTGTCTACTTTTTATTTTTGTGCACTTTACTGCCACTTTAACTCTTTCATCTTGCCATTCTAAAAAGATATGAGTCATAACTGTGTCCTCTGACATTATGTCCCTTTTCAAACAAACACTAACACTCACACAAGCAGCTACCTCACCTCAGCTTCCTTCAAATGTCTTTCTCATGTGTATCTAAAATGACCAAAGGAGATATTTCTGAGGAGATTAGATATAAGATAATCTATACTGTAAAAAATGGCTCATCAGTTCAACCTAAGAAATTTACTTCGCGTGGCAACAAGTAAATTAACTTAAGTTGTAAAAACTAGGTTAATTGCTTGTTACTACAGAAAGTAGTTTTTTAAGGTTGAACTGATGAACCATTTTTTATTGTGTATCATGCACAGTTTTTCAGGGGTGGCCGCGGTGGCCGTTGTCCTTCCTGAAATCTGACTGGCCACCCCAGATCCCAAAATCTTTCCACATCAACATAGTTGTGTAGCTGTCAAGAATCCCTCACTGAAAAAAGGACAGACAAAAAAGTAGAATGTCCGCATTAGAACACTGAAACTGGACATCTGACAAAATTTGTAATTGGGTTTACTTGGATTGTTATAATTGGATTGTATATTATTCCAACTGACTTTCATTCGTATAAACAACAAGCATAATCTAAAATTAATAAAATAATTCCTCACCACTGACTTGAGAGGTTAAGAATCTATATTAAATCCAGCTATTTAAACTTGATTCAACGGAATGCAAGACAATGCACTGCCTAGTGGCCCTATTTGCATATTTTGATGGGCTTTATAATTGTGAGTACAAAAGCCCTGCAAGTTCAACCAAAACACAAGTATCCATGTAAACTGTTGCTTTAATTTTTGTAAGTAGGCTGAACAGATTTTATTCAGTGTAAATCCCATGCAAAGCCACATGCGAAGATTCGCTTTATCAGAGAACACGTGAGTAAGTAGAGGCAGATTGAGCCTCACCTTAAAATAGCAGGAAAAAATGATTGAGCTGTCAGGCGAAATGGAGACAGATAGCAGAGGCCATTCTTTATATCCATGTCTTATGCCAAATACCTCGGGGTGGCACTGTCATTAATTTGCAGTTTACCCACAGTCATTTAGGATGATGGTGAGATTTAGTGGTAAAACAAATCGACGTTTTAGAGTGATTTACGGCAGAGCGGAGCGTGCTTTTTTCACTCTGTTTTAAGCAGAACATGGCTGTTTATCTTTACCTATATCCCCCACAATCCTGCGCTACACATTTCCGTATATGGATTTGGAAGAGTCAGTGTTGACAATGGGGGGATTTAGGAGTGGTTGACACGTTGGTCCCGATGACTGTGTTTCCCGCGTGTGTGTGGAGTGCGGGGAGAACGCGGAGTGACAGTGAGTCAGACATGCCGTCCTTTTACCCAATCCTTCCTCACATCTTATTTTTCATTTTGTGTTTTGTGAGCTGAAGGTATAATCCTGTGAGCCGAGCGCTTTTTCAAAACACATCGGCCCGTGTTTAATCCTCACTTTGAACTGAGGCTGCTCCAAAGTGCTAGACCTGATGGATAAAGCGTCTCTCCTTCAGCTGCTTCACATCGTCGAACAGATCTGGACATAACACATCCAGACAAAGAGTAACAATACTTAATCATTCAAACTCTAAGTGTCTATATGTGGGCTCACACTCATAACTACAGAACGTACAAATAGTTGTTACTGAATAATGCATATGAATAACCATTAAAAACTAACATAGTCAAATGCAAAGCTTAGGCACCCCTGATCAAACGACTGGTGCGTTTCGATCGGGAGGCAGCTGTTTAAGTAGGCAGCGTTTTACAGCAGCATTTGTGTGCTCCTGAGACAAAGGCTGTCCACCCTGAAGGCAGCATGAGGCAGCTGCCTTCTAAGGTGCCTTATTTTGACCAAATCTAAAGGCAGAATCACATGTATCCTTCTCAGCAAAGGCAATCCCACAATAAACTTTAGTTTAGCTAGCTGTGTAAACATGCTGGCTCTTTAAAACGTGAGAGAGTCCAATTTAAAATATTGTCTGTTCACTGTTTAGTAGCGCTTTGTATTTGTAAATAATTTATAATATAAAATAATACACGTACACGAAGTGAAAAGTCTACAGAGAACACACTTCTGCACACTTTAATGCACAACTACTGTTTATTTGCTGAATTTAACATTTTGGAAAAAACAATACAATACAATACAAACACAAACATGCACAACTTGACAAGCAGTATTCAAACTGTTGCATATAACTGTAGTTGTAACATAATAAATAATAATCATTAATGAATAATAAGTCTTAAAGGGATTTTTTTTTATTTCTGCATATTTAAACTATTGAGAGTAAGTCACTCGAAGTTGTTGAAACCTGAGTCAGAATTGTTCACAGTGGTGGTGATAGGAACCAGATGTCCACCTCTAAAAGCTCCCTCGCAGAAAGTTATTTCATGAAGTGGTTATGAATACACTGCCTGAGGCACTGAGACACTGCTTAACAGTAACTTTGAGACAACGTTTTGGCCTGAAACATGTTTTTGAAATATGTCCTCAGTAATTTTTGGGTACAAACAGTGTCACATGGGTGGTACTTAAAAACAGTTTTCTTACCTTATGTTACCTTTAGTCAGGAAACATAATTGTACCATATTCTGTTGCAACTCTTTAAGTGTTCTTTAATTTTTATGATTTTTTTTATTCCTGATCTTGACTTTTTGTTTTATTTAATTTATTTTAAAAGCCATAAAAAGGTACAAAAATGCATCTTTCCTCTAGGAATCTAAATGCAGTGTACCTTTAAACCTCATTTAAAGGGCCTGTTTCATGTAAAACTGAATTTTTCTCACTTTCTTGAAATAGAAACATTTGATATAGTATGTAGACATTCTTAACATTTCAAAGCATACAGTTCACTCAGTCCATACGGTCCATGTAGGGAAACTAAGCTATGTAGACATCTTACTGTTTTTTGTGATGTCAGAAAAACGAAAACATATATTTATATCCGCTTATTCAGCCTACAACAGTTTAAGGAGTGTTTGAGTCTGGACTGCTTTTTAAATGAAGCACAATATAAGACAGTCAATCAGAACAGAGCTTGTTTACATATGTAAGTTTTTAAGGCACAGTAACAAAACAGTCTGTTTTATTCTAAGAGATAAAGAGAGGTTGGAAAATGGCCATGTAAAAATGAATAGTGTCAGTGGTTGTTATATTAAACAAGACAAATGTTATAAGTGGACCTCAGAGGAAAATAAAATGCAGAAAAATGTTGAATAAGGGCCTTTTACATTTATGGCATCTGGCAGACAGTTATCCAGAGTGACTTACAACTTGATCATTTTACACAGGTAGCATTAGGAATCTTGCCCAAGGGCTCTTATTATTATAGTGCAGAGTGCTTGCCCAAGTAGGGAATCAAACCTCAGTCTTCAACATAGAGGGCAAAGTTGTAACACACTACACTATACCAAACTTTAAGGAACACCAATGGAGTTCAGGGTGCCGTAAGGCAAAGTAGTCCCAAAAGATTTGCCACTAATTTACCATCATCAACATTACACATTAAAACTCCTATTATCTTTAAACTCTTATGATCATGACCCCTGGTTCCTATCACCACTACTGTAAAGAAATTAGTTTCCCTATTACAAACTATTTGACATGAAACAACCCTGACTGACTGTTTACATCTCAAGGAATAAATTATAAGGGAATATTGAAAATTCAGCAGAATTCCCCTTGAACATTAATAACCGTGAAATAAACCCCATAGCCTACAAAGCGTTAACCATTTCCACAATACACAATGTGTCACAATATTTAGTTTACCTGACCAACACCAATAAAACAGTAGAGCTATATTTTAAAAAAGCTATGGAAACCTGTAACTACAATGATTTTGCTAATGTACTGATGTCAAAATCAGCTACAGTTTTTAAAAAGATGGTTTTCAAGGGTTCTTTAGTAGAGACAATGGTTGTATATAGAACCATGAACACTCAAAGAACCATTTACATGCTTAAATGCACAATGCATGATGAATTGGATCTTCAGAATGATGAAGAATATGCGGCATATGGTTCTATATAGAAGCTTTTCTTTATGGTACCAAAAAGCGTTCTTCTTTAGTTGCAAGCTTGACATCAAAGTAACAACAAAAAAAACTCTTTTTTTGGTTTTCACAGCTTTTTAAAAATAGTTTAAAAAAAAGTTCTACTGCTTTGCTGGTGAAAAAGCATATCGTAATGTAATTTATATCATCATATTGCTCACCCCTATCCAGACAAGAGCAAGGCTGTTTAAGATTTGTTAACTATGTGTGGAAAGTGTTTAATGAGTGACACTCCAAACACATCTGCCAACCCTCCTGCCCCCTGTCGCTCTCAGCCATCAGAGTGACCGTTAATATCTGCTACAGCTCAAGCCGCGAGGCCTCCAAGATGTAACATGACATCCATCAACACCTCAGCATCACGTCACGAAACATCTGCAGCTCTGGAGCGAGATCTGGAGGATTAGAGCCAATCACTGCTAAAGCATGAAGGAGCCTCGGCTGACCTCAAGGAGCTGAAAGGCACCTGAGGCTCGGATAATGACCAAATGTATTAAAAGTCTGCTAGAAGAACCCGTCATAGCTCTGTGAGGAATTTTTTAGAACATATCAAAATCAGTTTAGCTCATATTCTTGCAGTTGGAGCACATCAGAGTCAGAATCAGTGTTGATATTAGCATTTTAATGCATAATTAATAGTGCTCCATTAGGAACATATAAGTAACTTATATAAGTTTCTAATGCAGTAGCAGTAAGAAATGTCAGTAAATGTTGAAGATAATAGCCAGCTTATTAATCCCTGATACTGGTCAGCCAATTGCTCTTTGCTTCCAGCCATTTAACAGTGAGTATGTCAAAGTTCATAGCAGAGCCTAACCAGGGTAGTGGGGAGGGGGTGTTGGAGCGTCAGGGGACATAGGGGTGTTTCCAGTTTGCATAATCATGCATATTCATAGAGTTCTGCAATCTTAATGAGAGCCTAGGTGTACAAATGCTCCTTGGCCATTGCAGAAAGTTTCTTTGGCACATATAATAGTATATAAAATATGAATTCTTAAATGTTTTATTAAAATCATTTTTTGCTTAAATTATACTACATACAATAAATAGCTTAGTGACTTTACAGTGAATAGCTTTATATGAGGTACTTATCATATAGATCAGTTACAAGGACAGTACTAAATGACATACTATGTCACTAGAGTAAAACAAAGTCACATCAGTGCTGGTAGCTTCTTGCCAGCACCATCAGCCTAGCAGTAGCCCAGCAGGTGCGTTCCAGTTACTAAACCTGAATATTTACAGGCTTCAGTCCCTCCACTGCGGTCCAGGTGAGCTCCCGCGGCTCCGGGTCAGCCCCCAGTGCAGGTGGCAGGTGTGAAAGACCCTCACCATCCCTCACTCTGTGGGCAGCCGTTGGCTTTACTGCCACTGTTATTGCCCAGAGCAAAGACCCCCAGACCTCTTCTGCTACAGAAACAGCTGAATCCACCCCTCCAGCCCACACACACATCATGCCTCACAGTCAGCAGGCCCATGCAGCCATATCATTTTTTACCAAAAGTTTGAGACACTCAAGACCAAAACCAACAGGCAATATTTTCTTTTTCAGTATCAAAACCCTGCTGAGCCAGCACCCCCTTGCAGCTGAACAACACTGACCTGTTATCACTGCTGACATGTTTTATGTTTTTTTCACAGTTCCCACAATTTTGCATAATTCATTATGCAAACAGACAAATCGCTGCTGTCGGAACAAAACCTTGTATCTCCATTTTTGCCGTGTTGTACATTTTGCAGAATTTAAAATGGCCGCTACATTGTGCCAAAATTTCATGTTGAATGGACAAACAGAAATGCTCCAAAAGTGCTTGGATAAAAATCTAGTTCCATTTACTGCCATTCAAAGTTAGGAGTGTTTAGAATAGAAAATAGAATTTCAATGAGATGCCAACATGCAACTTCAGTACTGAGTTATCGTTTTTCAAAACTCTTCACACACTGTATTTGGGCCAAAACATTAACCATCCTTTTCTTGGGGCTCAAATGTGAATAGAAATACATATATTTGGAGCACTAAATAGATACATATACCATTTCTTGGGGTTAAACCCAAGCCACACAGTTTTATATAGGAACAAACCGAGTGTGAAACTTCTAAACCAGCACAATGCCTCATGAAGGTGGAGCTTAAGGTAGGGAGCAATGATAAGCTGGTGAACATTGAGCTGGTGAGCACTGTCAGATGGAGAACAAGCCTGTTGTTACCTCACTGGTATAACATAAGCTAGCATGGCTGAAACACCCCCAAAAAACTCAAATTAATTATGTCACTCTTTTAACGCTTTGTTATAATATGAAAGCTAAAAGCAGTGAGCTAATATAACTGTAGTGAGTGGAGTTAGATCACTGGCTGATGCTTGGTCACAGCTGGATGAAAGGCAGGTTAGTGAGGGCAGGGTCTGCTGAGTGCTGTGATGTGTGAATCGTGTCACTCTTTTAACCATTTGTTGTAATATAAAGGCTAAAAGCAAAGTGCAAATATCAGGATTTTGAGTGGTTTTTGGAGCTGGATCACACAATGATGCTGACATCACAGTTCGATGATCTCATACAGGTTAAGGATGGCAGGGTCTGCTGAGTGTTCTGATGTATGAATCATGTCTGTAGCTTAACCCCTTAAAATCTCAGGCTTATCACATTCTATGTTTATTAATCAGTAACTACAGGGTCTTCAGTGCAAACTGGCTGAACGATTCTTTGGCCTGCCTTGACCAGTTAAGGGGTTAAATTGTTCTGAAGTAGGCTAGAAGACAGCTATGCAGGTTTCAGGTTCTAAGCATTAAGCATGTAGAGTTACATGTGCAGAGTTCACGCTAAATAGTTCAGATTAGATGTGGTAAAAGTAAATAACAGTTGTGTTAGCTAATGATAGCATGTTGGGTATCACTTTACTCAAATGCTGCTATGTATCATTGACAAATCATGCCGGATGTTATATGCTAATATGCATATAACAAGTATGAGATATATGTTATTCAGTAATACAACACATTGCTATTACAGATCATTGTATTGACAGATTACATAATGGTTGATGATATGACAGCTTATGTCACATGGTAAATTTTGCTAAGCATACTCTGCCTAGCCACCATGACATCATGACATGGCTCAGGGGATTGATCGGAAGGTCACCAGTTCAGTCCTTTGTGCCGTCACTACATGACTGAAGTGCCCTTGAGCAAGGCATCTTACCCCCTAATTGCTCCCCAGGCATTGTGAATAGGGCTGCCCACTGCCCCAGGCACATGTGAACACTGCGTGTGTGCGTGTTCACTAGTGTGTGTGTGTGTATGTGAGTGTTTCAGTGCATGGATGGGTTAAATGCAGAGGTCAAATCAGCAGTAGTATGACACTAATATGTTAATGGACATAATCTGACAACTCAGTACCACAGATGACATTTATCATGACATGCTTATGACATGGTTATGTCAGTGTTGTGTAAATTCAAGTAAAGTATGGTGTTTTGCTAGCTAGCTTACATTTTCAATTGTACTCCAGACGTTAAAAAATAAAGACTAAGGAAATTTGGGGTGGGTTTTGAAAGGAGCATTTCCTTGTTTGTGACAGATTTTGCCACAATCCATCACCAAAAGTTTAACAAGTCATCCCCAGGCATGTAGTCTCGTTATAAGATGATTTACTGTATAGAAATCACATATGATCACGTTTCACATCAGCACTGATATTAACAGTATCATCAGTGCGACTTTCGGTGGGACTACGTCACGCCTTTTAGAGTTTTTCCGTGAATGCATCTGCCGAAAGAAGAGAGTGCGCTTTCTGCTTCGGGGGCAGATCAAAGCTAATGCCACTCAGCACTGCGGATCCGCTCACTCTTCTTTCATCTCTGAAGCCCTCAGACTGGCGGCCACAGCCAGGACCTTTCTTCACAAGGAGCAATCTTGTCATTTTCCATGCTCATCTCACTCAAGGTCAGAAGAATGGATTATTTATTGATCCAGAAAGATGCCGCAGTGGGCTGTATGCCTGATGGCTCCTGTGTTTCAATCACAAATAAAATGCGCACACTCACACACACATACCCTTATAGCTTCTCCCAGCCAGACAGCTGAGGTGCTATATGCGTCACGCGACGTCCAAAACACAGGTAATAAATGACGGCTCAGGGAGGTGCGTGATCTCGGTGACCTCTACGGCCGTGCACAATAGATTGCTTCTTCAGCTGAGAGTGAAGAGAGGATAAACACAGGAGATGTACACGAAGAACAATAGTGTTGAGAGGTAACTGACTATGTGTAATCTGGATTACATAATATGATGAAGTATTGATAATCATTATAGGATACTTTAAGTATTTGAAATTTGCATGCTTTAGTAGGCAATGTTAAAAAAATCTATTACTGCTTAGTTGAATTCCAATTTTTTTCTACATTTCTGCAATTCATTACAATGTAAGATCACTTGTAGGTTGGTTTTAGTTTATGTCAAATGCTCTATTCTAGAGAAATTTCCAGTGTTAGAGTTGTTCACAGTGGTGGTGATAGGAACCAGACGTCAATGCTTCTAAAAGATGAAATTGTTACAAATATATTGCCTGACGGCTGACGGCTAATTTTTATAGTGGAGAGGTACACGCAGGGCATTCTAAGGCACAATGATCTCCATAGAAAACCTTTTTTTATCAACATTGCATATAAAAAGATAAGAAGACATGTAAATTCACTGATTATTTTGAATTGTGAATGAAATGACCAAAATTTGCATGGTAAGCATCACAATCCCTGGTTCCTACTACCACTACAAAAGAAATGATTGTTTAATTTCAGTTTCAGTAATTCTTTCAGGCTAACAATGTCCTTTAATAATACTCACTAGGTTGCAATAAAACTGCATTATGCAAAGCAAAATATGTTACATGTCTGTCTTACGAGCTCCAAAAGTTAGTGTTTAAGCTCAAGCTGCATAGTACTAAAGTCAATGTGGAAAAGTGAATGTACACCACCGTTAGCTTGGCAATAACATAACACTGCAAGTCCCGTAGAGACTGAATCTCATAGCTAGCCAAAAATAGCATTATGACCGCAAAGGTAATCAGACATTACAAAAGTGAACGTTTTTATGTTAAAATCTGCATATAATGACATATATAACAAAAAAACTCACTTGAATAATAGCTTTTTTTGTGTTGGTGCAGGCTGTGCTAGGTAAGATATCATTCTATTAGTTACCTTGCCAGTATTAGCTAGCTAGGCTAATGTTACTCGTAGTACTTCGGCACTAGTTATAGGAGAAATAGTTATAGAAGAACTAGTTATAGATTATAACTGTAAACTAGTTATAGTTATAGAATAAACCTGTTGCATTTATCCTTGTTGACAAATATTAATGCAGCTCAGCAGCTCTTTTAATATTTATTCCATATTTATAAGAGAAAATTGAAGAAAAAAATTGCTTCTCTGCTGCTCCAAAAAATTTTACAGTAGAGCTAATAATACTGAATGTTTTGATATAATATTACAATGTTATTAGAAAACGCATTTGAATGACCATACTGGCTTGGACAGAGTACATTATTAAATGAATTACAGAAATTCTTTTTAGTGCATGCGATGTTATTCTAAACCAAAATCTAAAAAAGCAAACACAGACATCATTAGTTAAAGCAAATATATTTTGTCAGCAAAAAAAAAGAGAGATAAAATTCCTTACAGTAAAGATATATGTGACTGCAGCTCCTCTTTAATGTGTGGCACTGCTGGCAGGAGCCCAGGGCAGTGGTAGATTTGGCTCATGGCGCTGTGGCTGCTTGCCCTTGGTCAGAATCAGTGCTGACTGGGCAATTTATCCTTGTCCTCAGTGTCCCTGCTTTGTCAGGCTCACTCTGAGCTGGGATAAATCAGTGGCCACCTCGTCTTTAATGAGCAAATCTCTGACATAAATGTTTCCCTCTGAACCTCATTAACCTGTCTGGAAAAAGAGGACACTGGAAAGGAGGCCATTAATTCTCTCTTTCTCTCTGTGCACATGTTGCTCTCTGCTGGGTTTGTTTTCTGCTAGACTGAGATATATGTATCAATTTTTTCATCATACAGTGTGGTCTAATAAGTTTGGTGGTATAGAGAGAGTTTTGGACTGGAATTAGGCCTATGATACCACACAGGTGCTGATTGAAGCTTTTTTAGCTGAAGCCTTTTGTCTGAATCAGCTTACTTTTGGCATTCAGTTGGTACAGTGCAGCAGGTAAAGCCAGCAGCATACTGCCAATGATGAAAGAACTAAACAAAATCAAACTACGATCAAACATGCTGTGGTAGATACTTTAAAAAAAGATCAGCAGTGCTAGAGAATTCATGCAGTTATTCAAATGACCATGTGACACCATGTGAACCAGTCAGAGTCAGGAGGAGGTCAACATGATGATTAGAAGTTCTGTTCAGCAAGTGGCACATACGACACTCAAACCACTGTGATGTTTTGGCCAAAAAGACATTGTTTTTCTTCACCTTCACAGTGTTAAGGTATGCTCTAGATTGACTTCGCCTCCCTCAAGCCTGGATCATGAAGTTATAGGCCCCTAAGCACGCATTTTAATCATACTAACCTAGCTAACTTTTTTTGGAGGTCATTTTTTTCATGATTGCAGCCTAATGATGGCAGCTTTGTTGGGCACATCACCGCAAATCAGCCCCGAAACTTTTAATGTTAATATGTCAGCCCTTGTTTGATTCACGGGATTGCTCACTCCTCAAACTCAGAGAGAGAGAGAGAGATAGAGAGAGAGAGTTTACAGAACAATTATCATGTGTTCTATATTATGTTAACTTATAATTTGAAATGCAATAAAATGACAATTTTAAGGCAGCCAGGTTACCTAATATAACCTAAAATAATTTTGTAAAGAACTGTACATGCCCAGCCAATGCCTCTGGTCACCACTATAAACCTATAAAGCATGCATCCAGCATAATAGTGTAGCATCATTTATTTATTAAGTAATATTTATCACTGCTCTGACTGTCTTGCCCTCATTCTTGATCATATTTGAGGCTCATTCCAAAATATTGAGGGGAATCCCTCTGTTAGTAATCCACTTCCTCATTCTTGGCATAGCCAACCGAAAACAAACAATAATTTCTACTTTTCGATGATTTATTCACAGATTGATATCTCCCCACACCAACATACACCCCCCGACACACGCACACACACATATAAGAAAATACGGTAAGACTGTGTTTTATGTAATCATTGTAGATGATTATTAAACTTTCTACAGACTATCAGCATCAACAGCATATCAGTGAAGTAGCAGTAGTGAAGCATCTGAATACATTGAGGTAAATATCTTGAATATGTGCTGTTGATACATTACTTACATTAAGCATATGCATTACTGATATGTTACATGAAGTAGATTTAATATGGTACTTCCATTAATCAAAATCTAACTCGACCCAGCCTTATCATGAGAGCAATGCTGTTTATACTTAATGCTGTTTCAACTGGAAAAAACAAAAACAAAAACAAAAAAACATAAATTATATATATTGAAGGGTGGTGTCTGATTTTTACACAGTACTGCACTTATGGGTACTTTAACCCAGTGGTTCCCAAATCAGTCCTCAGAGACCACCAGATGGTTTAGATTTTTTCCAACCAAACTTGCAGCTCATGGCCATACACAAAAATGTGGACCATCTGGGGTTCCCTGCGGACCAGTCTGAGAACCACTGAAAATGGAAAGGAGTTATGATTATATCACTATGCACCAATGGGCATGGAAAACTGATATAAACCAATAATGTCATGATTCACCTCCCTGTCCCACCATCTGTACCTATCATCAAAAGAAAACTCTCAGTGAGCACAAAGAGCCTCCCTGATATTGCGTTTCACGCAAAAGATACATCACACTATGAAAGATAAATGAGGTTTTATTACCAAGTCACAATAACTGTAGTATGATAACTATAGCCTCTTTCTGCACGCCCTCTAGTAGTCATGTTGAGACTCTGTGTTGAGCTGCTGGCGAGCAATGAGGAGTGAAAATCATAATTTTATTGATTTTAAATGTTTTCTCAAATTTGTTCTCAGAGAACACATGGACACATGGAAATGTAACATTCAGATATGAACATTAAGGGTGTCAACAAATACTTGTAGTGTTAAAATATTGATGGTGTTTGTGCAAATGTATTATGTTCTTACCAAAGATGGTTTAGAATATATTTTCTTGTTGTGTTTCCACAAAAAAGTCACACCACATTACTTTCACAAAGGTGAAGTCAAGTCATTCCAGATTCATAGCTTTGCACTTAAGACTAAGGAGTGAAAGTTATTCATTTAACCTGTCTTCATCTAATAGAGAGAGAAAAAAAAGGGAAAAAAAGGGGGAATCTATTTTCTTCCACCCTTGGCAATCATTCCGATTTCAATTAAAGTAGAGAGCTATTCATTTCAGGCTATGAAAGGATCTGACACCTCTATAGGCGGAGCTGATTGTGAGGGCAACGGCTGTGTCATTGGACGTCGATATTATGTCTGCAAAGCCCGGCTCACGATCAGGCCGAGAGATCCTCCTTCTGAAAGTGAATGAATTTAAATGGCCACATGTAGTGCAGGCATTTATTTTACTGCCATTGTTATCCTTGTCTTATCATCTTATATTAACATAGATATTACATTTATAATTACAACTCGGAGTAATAAAGCTCTTTTGCCAGAGTCAAAAGCCATGCCTGGGATTTACTGCACTGCCACAGGGAAAAAATATGCACACTGGTATTCCTGTTTTTGCAGGGTGTCATGTATGACTGTGTGTAAATGCTTCCACTGAAATCAACACTTAACTTTAACCTCAACAACCAAAAGATCAGTTTTGACCTCTTTTTCTAATAAAACTAAAAAAAAACTAACATTTTTTTTAGTGGAGAGCAGACAAATGTCTCCACAATGTCATCTTGGGTGCCCACAAGGAGCTAAATACATAAACACACACATTAAAAGGGAAAGTATGCAAATTTTTTAACATTTATTCATGATTGAATTATTAAGCTTGGATGAACATCTATTGGTAACTGTTTTAATTTGATTTCATGTAGGTTGTTTTCATACTTTTGCTCACATTCTGGAATAAATGTAAAACAAATGGATTTTCTACTGTTTTGTTCAGTGGCTAGTGATCCCATGACCAAAAGACGAAGAGAAAGTTAAAGTCAACCTGCAGTCACAGCGGACTTTTTTTTTACCTAATTGTCAAATAATTTCAATTACAAGATTGTTGTTTTCTGAAAATGTTGTCTGGTTTTTAATGACACGCCCCCGTACCAGCACATGGGAAAACTAATATTAACCAATCATATCAGGTTTCACTCCCCAAGAAAACTGTATAGTTAGATTGATGTGAAATATTTCCTCAAATTTGTGCTCAGGCTCAGAAAAGATATAGACCACAAGACATTTCAAATTTTGGATATGGGCATTAAGGAGTTAAAAATGGAAAGGAAATTAGACCATTCTCCAAAATTTCAACACAACTGTTGAGATGCAAACAAAGTCATTGTGTTTCTAATGTAAAAAGGTATATTGTAGAGGTATATTAGATTTCTTTACAGGCTTTTTATCCTAAGGTTGTCTGTGCTTGTAATTATAAATACGCAATATGGAGCAAATCAAGAGGTTGGAGGGCTGGGTGTGAGGTGAGTGCTGCACCTGGGGCAGTTCCTCTCCCCTTACCTGGGGGGGACATGCCATTCTTTTTCAGGTGAGAACCATGGACTCAGACTTGGAGGACTGAACTAAGCTACAAGGTCTAAAGTACAGCCAAACTAATGTTAAAACTAAAGTTTTTCATGTGATGCATATATTCCTACTGAGAGGTAAAAAATATGATAGGTCTGTTTCTTTCCTGGTATCTCTTTACCAGCAATATGACTGGCCTGCTCATTATCAATAGTAAACTAATCAACGGTTAATTATAGCAGTATAATTTAATAGGGCAGGACTGCACACTGCATGTGCAGAAACAACAAACACAGAGATAACTTCTGAGGCATTTCAGATGCATGTGCTCTATGTAACTTAATTGTTATCTTTATCTTATTCCTGCAGGCGGCTTTAACTGCATTTCCCCCTAAAGCTCACCTGAGGGTGCAGAAATTCAAATTCACGGTGGAATGTATGCTTTTGCATCCCTGTAGACCAGCATGTACCTCTCTGCCATGGATGAATTTTACAATCATATATTTAAGGCCTTCTCAAAACTATTAAAAAAACAATGTTTTATGCACAGGTGACATATTCATAACATTCAATATAATAACTTTCTGTGATGTAGCTTTCAGAAAAAAATAGAATAAAAAAATCTCCCGATGTCTGGTTCCTATCACCACCACTGTGAACAATTCTGACTTGATAAGTTTCTCTAGAATAGCACATCAGTGGTTTCTTATCAGTCCACTCTGAATGACTTTGTTTACATCTTAATGAATTAAGTGAAATTTAGAAAACTTTCCCTTTAATCAAAAGGTTGTCCATCATTTATATCATACACTCTCGCCTCTGCTAAATATTCCATCTCATAACTAATACATTACTGCCAGCATAGTGGCCAGGCACTGCAGTTCACTCAACAGCTCTCTATACCAATTAAGCTGTGAGTTTCCCTGCAGCTCTGCACTTGAAAGAGGCTGCAGGGGAAACTCAAAACACTGACAAAGAACCATGGAGCAATCGAGCAACATGGCAGCCAAGGTCACTGATAACATACAATTAATTCAGACCATATTGCTATTGACCATATGCTGTAAACACAATGACCTTATTATATATTCCTACATGTATTGTGTTCTGTATATAAAGAATCTATATGATGGGAAAGTTAACTTTTCTTGCTTATTTGTATTTGTTGTTTAATATACCATGACATTGTTTCAGAATGCATCATTCACTATATGGAAGCCAGGCTGCAAAAACAGGCCTATTTTAATTCACCGTATTTGTAATGCCACAATCATGAACACATTTGCATATGACTGGCAATGTAGCCTACAGCAGTTTAGCCACCCATTTGTCCTGAAGTGGAGTGCTGTTCCTGCAGACAGTCTAGCACAGTTTCAGGAGTGGACAGTGTGGAAAAATGATTAAACGTTGTGCTGTTTAAGGCTTTCAGGAAGCAAATGCATCATTGCACCTTACAAAGGATCCCCATACAGTCATACGAAAAAGGGCACCCCTGTGCACATTCTCTATAAAAAACACACTTCTGCACATTCACTGTTTATTGGCTGAATTTAATATAGAAAATACACCGATCAGGCATAACATTTTCACCACCTCCTTGTTTCTTTGCTAATTGTCCTTTGTAGTTCTACAATTACAGACTGTAGTCCATCTGTTTCTCTGCATACTTTGTTAGCCCCCTTTTATCCTGATCTTCAGTGGTCGGGACCCCCATGGACCCTCACAGAGCAGGTACTATTTGGGTGGTAGATCATTCTCAGCATTGCAGTAATATAGTAACACTAATGTGGTGGTGGTGTGTTAGTGTGTGTTGCGCTGGTACGAGTGGATCAGACACAGCAGTGCTCCTGGAGTTTTTAAACACCTCAGTGTCACTGCTGGACTGAAAATAGTCCACCAACCAAAAATATCCAGCCAACAGTGTCCTGTGGGCAGCATCCTGTGACCACTGATGAAGGACTAGAGGATGACCAAGAGAATGATCCACCACCCAAATAGTACCTGCTCTGTGAGGGTCCATGGGGTCCTGACCACTGAAGAAAAGGGTAAATGGGGCTAACAAAGTATGCAGAGAAACAGATGGACTACAGTCTGTGATTGTAGAACTACAAAGTGCACATATATAGTAAGTGGAGCTGATAAAATGGACAATGAGTGTAGAAACAAGGAGGTGGTCATAATGTTATGCCTGATCGATGTATATTGCCTGTACAAAAGTTATGACACATTTTATATTTCATATTTAATTTTTTTGCCAATATGAAAAACTTGTCAAATAAAGAGAAACAGCAATAAAACTTGCAGACATATATTGAAGTATGTTCCTTATATGTTTTGAGTTATTCCCACTCAGAAAATCAACAAAACATGTAATTTTGCATACAGTTGTATCAGAAAGGAGCAGCCAGTGTTTATTTTTCCCAGTGAATTTCTACTGAAAGTTAACAGTTTCTTCTACACAGTCCAAACTGCTTTTTGGACAAGGCATCAAACAAGGGAGCTAATTAGGACAAAGGTCATTTACTTGTCTTAAAGGCCCAGTAACAAAAATAGTGTGTTCTGAGACAGTGTTTCTTAAACCTGGTGCTGGAGGCCTATTGCCCTGCACAGTTTAGAGCTTTTCTGGCTTTAATTCAGCCACTTTAACTCAATATTGAGCTGTTAATGAGCTGATTAGTTGAATCAGGTGTGTTGGGACCAGGAAAAACACTAAAAAGTGCAGAGCAATGGGCCTCCAGGACCAGGGCTGAGAAACACTGAGTGCATTTACATGAACTCAATAATCCGATTATGATTTTGATTTGAAATTGGATTTCTGCAGTTATCTGATTATTCAAATGGTCGTGTAAACAGCATACTCCAATTTCTTCGATCGCAGTAAGGTCTGATAAAGGAATCTGATAAAGAGAGCTGTAATTTAGCTCAGTCATCAGATTTCTCAGTGCATGTAAACTCTTACTCAGATTTCTTTCGGATGTGCGATCTGCACATGCGCGAAACAGATGCGGGACTGGAAATGAGCATATACCATTGCCGTGAGATGGCAGCAAAACACGTTTGGAGCAACACTGAAACCAAATACATGCTTAATGGATTTAAATATAAGGATATTAAGGATAATAAGGATTTAAATATTTCTCATGTTCATGTTTTCAGGTGAAGTGGCACTGTGTTTTTAAAAAAAGCTGCAGCATGAAGTTTGAGTTTTACGTTATGTTTATGTCACGTCTTTTTCTGTGAGTTTACTGGCTGGTTGCAAAGCAGAAATCTGATTACTGCCTGACTCATATAGACCTGGAATTTTTCCAGTATCTGATTACTCAAGTGCATGTAAACGCATTGATTGAATTACTGACAAAATCAGATTTTTTGCAGTTATCGAATTATTAAGTGCATGTAAACACACTCACTGTCGTATAGGAGAAATAGAAGTTGGAATATTGTCATGTAAAAATGAATTCAGATACATAAAACCACACAGGTATTATAATGTAAGTGTAGAATGAGCTATTAAACTCCTCACCAAGTGCTGTTGCACCTGGATGCTTCATGCGATCATCAGGTATTCAGGGCACAAAGACTTGAGTGTAAGGTAAATTATTCAGAAGGGCCTGCTGTACTCTGCCAGCCAAATCGCAAACTGATGAAGGCCCAAGCGAGGGCTACTTCAGGGGAAAGGTTTAAACACAGCTTCACATCAAAGTAAATAAATATATCCCCATCCACCTTCTGAAATGAGCACAAGTAAAGTCATGAATATTAAACTTAAGCTTTTTTACAGCTTAAATCACCCAGAATGCACACATACACACAGCATTCGTCAGCATCCTGCAGAGAGCGAGCTAACACAGCCTGGTGTCGGTGACGGAGACTCAAATCCGAGGCCCGTCCCGGGTGAGTCTGCTCTTACAAAGGGCAAAGCAAATCCCCTCAGTGTGAGCGAACAGCACCTGTTTTCCCTGACAGTGACCTCTCTCTGAACCGCAACAGAACCAGCTGCTTCTTTCCCCTCCCTGTCCCACAGAGACCACCTAATCTCCAGCTATTCTGACTATCAGAGATTGTAATGGATGACTTCTAACATGCAAAAAGTAGAGCAGCAACTTTTAATGACATAAAATGTGGATGAAAGAGCTGATGTGAAATAGTTTGTGTTTGGAGTAGCTATGTTCTGTACAGTGATGACAAAATTACCTGACAACAAAGTACTCATCTCTATTTAGCTTAACACTTTGGTCAAAAGCAACTTACATTCAACTTTCTGAAATTTAGAACTTTTTTACAGCAGGAATCAGGACCAATTTTAGGCCCTAATGATTATAGCGTGTGCAAAGGTTTGGACACCCTAATATATAACACTCCCTTTGGCAGATACCAGTTTTGTTCCAAGAATGATACCATTCTTGTTTAAGGAATTTTCACACATTCTTCCTTGAGGAAAACTTCTATTTCTGAGATATTCCTGGGATATTTGCATGTACAGCATCTTTCCATAGATTTCCAGTAATTTTAAGGGGACTGTGAGGGCATTTTCAAAAGCATCGGTTTGTATTTCTTGAAGAAGTTCATAGTGGATTTGTAAGGTATGTTTCAGATCATTATCCTGTTACACAGGCCTCTTAGCCTCTTTTAACCTTCAGTTTCTCTACTGTCACATTTGCTACTAGAATTTATTGATAGTAGAATCTGTTCTTCCATCTTCCTGTGTAATGGTTCCTGTGTGGCTGCCACACAACCCCAAAAGCATAACAGATCCATTTCCATGCTTAACAGTTGGAAAGGTGGTCTCTTCATCAAATCCTTCTCCTTTGTGTCTCTGAACATATTTTTGGTGATCGTGGACCATTTTACACTCATTTTTACCTCATCTGTCAGATAATGCCTCTGGCTTATCCAGATGTTGTCTGGTGTACTTCAGATGTTTACGTTTGTGATGAGGTTGCAGGTAAAGTTTCCTTCTAATGACTCATCCATGCTGATCATGTCTGTGCAAGCAACGCTCCTCAGCAGAACAGTGCAACACCACCCCTGTGTGAGCTAAACCTTCCTTCAGGTCATTTGCTGTCATATGGGGGTTTTGCTTTGTCTTTCTGTCAAACAAGTGAGGAGTTTCATCAGAGTTCTCTTGCTATTCCACAATTTGCCTTGTCTCCACAGTTCCCTTTAACTGCCATTTCTTAATGACAGTTTGGATAGTGGAAATTGCACTGGAGGCACTTTCATATCTTTTTTATAACCTTTCCCTACTTTGAATACATCAATTAGCTTCATTTTCTGATCTCCAGCTATTTGCTTAAGGGAGCCCTGCAATTATCATCAACTGATACAATTAGACTTGAATTAAGTATAACAGTAGAAATAAAATATATCTATTTGCATATTTACATAGCATATGAGACAGATTTCTTGTATTTACATGATAGCAGGCACTGAATGGTATGAGGTAAACTAAAAGCAGTATGAGTATAGACATAACTAGGAGTTGCAACAATATTACGATGAAAAGTGCATAGTGAAAGTATCATTACAGCAGCAGGTTATGATATATTGCACAGTGAGTATTAACAGGAGAGGTGATATAGTGATGTGGTTTAGCACAGTTCAGACAGCGGGAGATCAGTACTGTCTCTGCAGTAAGGAGACTCATTGTAGAGCCGTATAGCAGTGGGTACGAAAGATCTTACACGACGCTCTTTAACAAAGCGCAGCTGTAACAGTCGGCCACTGAATGTGCTTCTCTGTTTATCCAGTGTAGCATGCAGGGGGTGTGAGGTGTTATCCAAGATGGCTAACAGCTTGTTGAACGTCCTTTGTTCTGCCACAACCTCCAGAGAGTCCAGCTTGACTCCTACAACAAAGCCAGCCTTCCTAATAAGTTTGTTTATTTTGTTCAGAGCACTTTTGTTAATGCTGCTGTTCCAGCACACAACAGCCTAGAATAGAGCACTCACCACAACAGACTGGTAGAATGTCCAAAGGAGCTTAGTGCACATGCCAAAAGACCTCAGCCTGCTCAGAAAGTAGAGATGGCTTTGTCCATCAATGGTGACTGGTGTCAAGGCAAGTTTGGACTTCCTAAAGTCCAGCACCATCTCCTTAGTCTTACTGATGTTTAGCTGCAGCTGGTTCAGCTTACACCAGTCACCAGTCCTTCACCAGCTTCCTGTATTCCTCCTCCTGTCCATTCCTCATGCACCCCACAATGTCTATGTCATCCGAGAATTTTTGCAGTCCCCTGGGGTGCCCCAACACTGCACACAGCCTGCAGTCGCACATACTGAGGTCATCCAGTCAGGTAGTCCATTATCCACGAGATGATAGATTCATCCACCTGCATCAGCCGTAGCTTCTCCCCTAACAGCACAGGTTGTATAGTGTTGAATGCACTGGAGAAATCAAAGAACATGATCCTCACAGTGCTGCCTGATGTGTCCAGGTGAGAGCATGTTCTGTCCAGCAGGTAGATAACTGCATCATCCACTCCAGTGCCATCCTGGTATGCAAACTGCAGAGGGTCGAGAGCTGTTCTGACCAGAGATCTCAAGTGTCTTCATTAAGTGGGATGTTAGTGCAACCGGTCGATAATCATTCAGTGCTATTGGTTGCCTTTTCCTGGGGACAGGAACCACACAAGATGTTTTCCACATAACTGTGACTCTCTTCAGGCTGCAGCTCAGATTAAAGATGTACTGAAGAATTCCACACAGCTGCTCCGCACACAGTTTCAGCACCCTAGGTTCAATGCCATCAGGTCCCGCTGCTTTGCTCTGCTTGAGTTTTTTCAGTTCATTCTTCACCTGATTAGCAGTGAATGTATTATCACTGGACATTCCAGTTGTGGGGGGAGGGTGAGAAGCATCCATTGCAGACAGTTGTTGCTGATGGTCACAGGTGTGAATGGCTGTGGTGGAGGAAGGTGAGGCTGTGGATGGCCCATGGCATAGTTATGTAGGTGTGTTAATCTGTGTAGGAGACAGACACAATGGAGCAGGAGGGGAGTCATTGTCAAACTGCACAAAGAACTGGTTTAACTCATTCACCCATTCACGCTTACCCTCTGCTGGAATAGGGTTGAAGCCAGTGATGTCTTTTAGGCCTCTCCAGACATCATGAGTGTTATTCAGCTCTAGTTTGTTTTCCAGCTTGGACTTGTACTCCTTTTTGGCCTTCTTAATTGAGGTTTTAAGCTCTTTTTGTACCCTCTTCAGTTCCTCCCTGTCTCCTGCCATAAATGCTTTTATCTTCTGGTTCAGGAGAGACCTTAAGACACCGGTGACCCAGGGTTTGTTGTTCAGAAAGCATCAGACAGTCCTGGAGGGTACAACACAGAAGTTGATGTAGTCAGTGATGCATGATGTTATTGCATCAATGTCCTCACCGTGTGGTTCACACAGGACATCCCATTGTGTAGCATCCAGACAGTCCCTCAGTGATTCTACAGCCTCAGCTGACTACTTCCTCACAGTCCTTGTGGTCACTGCCTGTCTCTGAACCAGGGGTTTATACCACGAGTTGAGGTGAACCAGGTTATGGTCTGAACGACCCAATGGGGGGAGAGCTGTGGATTTATATGCTTCTTTAACATTGGCATACAGCAGCTCCAAAGTCTTGTTCACTCTCGTCTTGCAGTCCACAAACTGGCTGAAAGTGGGCAGACATGATGAGAGGGAAACATGGTTGAAGTCTCCAGACACTGCAACAAATGCACTAGGGCTCTGGTTTTGCACTCTCGAGATGGTCGAGTGGATGACGTCACATGCTGCATCCACGTTAGCAAAAGGTGGAATGTACACAGTGCACAAAATGGTGTGAGAAAACTCGCATGGGAGATAGTATGAACACATAGCTACAACAAACAGTTCAGTGTCTGGCTTATGGATTTCTTCTTTAACCGTGATGTGACCAGGATTACACCATCTGTTATTCACGAACACAGCCAGCCCTCCTCTCTTCTTCATACCAGTTTGTTTGAGGTCTCTGTCCACGCTCACAGTAGTAAAACCATTCAGATGAACACGAGAGTCTGGTACACAGGGGCTCAGCCATGACTCTGTGAAGCACAAAATGCTGCACTCTCGGTATTCCCATTTTGTCTGTGTTAGAGCAGACAGTTCGTCCATTTTATTAGCCAGTGACCGTACGTTCCCCATAATTATTGCAGGAAGATTTGGTTTATATCTCCTCTTCTTTTCCCGCTGTTTCTCTCCCGCTCTGCAGCCCTAGTAAGGATGTCTCAGCTCCGCTGGAATCACCGGCCGCTGTGATGTGAACAACTGGAATGGTGGCAGATGCTACAATTACTGTTTCATATTTTCTATTTTTTAATGTTGTCAAAAATAAGTAACTGTGCTTTAACATTTGTTAACTTTTATATAAATAGCGTCATGTAGAGGTTGTGTTTACTTCTTTTCACTTCAAAAAATAACAAAATATGTAATTCAGCCATGTGTTTGGCCAAAATCTTGCATACTGTACAACTGTATGTATTTAGCAAGGACATTTCAAACAGTAGCTTGTTCACTCATGCTAACATGTAGAGCTCCAAACTAAAGCAAAACCTTGAACTTCACCACACACATGGAGTGCTGCAGTAGAGCTTCAGCTCCTGTAAGTTGGTGGAACTCTTTATGCTGTTTGTTGAAGTTTCTTAGCAGAATGGGCTGTTTCTTGTCATCTGTATCTTTGAGTTACACGGGCTAAAAGAAAAAAATATAACTTTATTGATGTAACTCAACAAATCCATTTCTTCTACCTTTGTGTCTTCTCCCCAGTGTTAAAATAAAAAAAAATGTGCACCAGACTTAATGTGCAGGTTTCAGTTCAATTTGGTTGAAAAGTGGATAAAATGGACAAACAGGTCATTACGTTTCAGCCTTACTCAACATATATACAGAGAATAGGATCTTAAGGAGTTTGAGTCATTAGCATAATATTAAAAAGTTTACTACAAAATTTGATACATCTGGCTGAACTAGTAATATAACATAATGCAAAGCAGTGCAAAGAAATATTGAGAAAAGACTACAAAAAGAACACTGCAATTGAAGTGGTTCCAATGATGGAAAAAACAATATAGATGTCTAATTTTACAGCGTCTCTTTAATGACATTAATGTTAGCATGAATGGGAATCAAACCCAGTGACGCATTACATATTTCCATCTCTTAAAGTAATCTATAAGTTCTTTCCAGCCCGCCGTTTCCTCTTTATATGTCCTCCTGCATAGATCACTGCCATTAATCCATTAATCCATTAATCCATTTTCTCCAAAATGGCACTTATAGGTTTTCTACTCTTTTTATAAGGTTACAGGCACTCCCAGCTCTGCTGTAAAGAGACCAGTGCATCTGCAGAAATAGCACATTGGCAGACAGGCAAGGGGATAGAAAGGAGACATGTTTTTGTTTTAAAACATCTAATAATTCAACAATCTATCTACTTATCTATCAAGTCATCTGTTTACCTACTGTCAACTCAGTAGAAAGACATTTTATTGGCATGATTATGTTAAGTTACAGTGTTCAGTACATCTACACAGGTAACTGCACAGACTTGCATACACATACCACCAAAACAGCTTCGACCTGCCAAGGCCTTTCCAGCACATCCCACAGGTATTCAATCAGTTTCAGATTTGGGGAATCTGGAGGCCAGGGCAACACCTTGAACTCATTCCTAAACAACATGTACAGTGTGGCGGAGAGCATTATCCTGATGAAAGAGGCCCTGCCTTGGACCCCTCGGTAGGTACTCACCACTGCTGACTGGGAGCACTCCACAACCTTTACTCTTTCGGAGATGTTCCAACATCATAGACGTCTGGCCAGAACGATTTGCCCCGAAAATTGTTCAGATCTTCATGCCTGCACATTTCACCAGCATCCAACTTGTCAACTACAAGAACCAACCATTGGCTTACTGATTAATACATTCCAGACCTTGACATGCACCATTGTTCTAAAATAATCAACATAACCTGCTCCATCTGTAAGTCGTCATAATGTTTTGACTCATCAGTGAATACAGTACAATTACATGGTTCTGCTATAAACGCTGCCTGCCCAGTAAAACCACCCACGTTGAACACCTATAACGGTCAATCAAGTCTAGCTGGACACAAATCAAGAGTTAATTCAATGCTGGAGATTTAATTCCCTGAGTTTGTTTAAAACAAATACCTCAGATATCTTACTTTTATTGTAGCACTGTTGCAGGGGGAACTCTATGGCTCTACATGGTACATTGAACTCCAACAGAGATCACATTATATAGGCTCTTCTTCAGACAGCTTGAGCCCACTGTGTATTCATTATACTTTAGATCTCCAGTCTTCTCCATCAGTGGGTGGTTCCTTTTAAGCACAGCACCATCAGACTATGACTTTCTTTCAGGTTGTACAGTAAAAGATGAGCAGTTAGAGTCTTGTTTTCTCACATATCGACGTTTCGTGTCCTTTTGACACCTCCATCTCCATTGAAAAGTCTGCGAGAGAGAGAGACAACATGACACTCAGGTAAGCCACACTAAATGCAGCACAGCGACGCAAAGAAAAACACAGATGGCTGTCTTGGAAATAATTGTGGGAGCCGTCGACAACGAGAATCTCTCCCCGTGGCTCTCTGAAGTGCAATTGTGAAATCGTTCCCCCAACATTATTGGCAATTTGCAAGATGCCCGAGCACATTCTTATATTTTTCCAATTTCAATTCTCGAATGAAAGCCACATAATTCACATTACATGAATCTCTGCCATTTCCCCCTTGACAAAAGCCTCCCATTCATGCTCGCGATTTGACAGTCCATGAATCAGACACAATATGCAGTTCTCCTTGTTGTACGCCGTGTTTTCAGATAAGGCCGGCTGCCGAGAGCCTGCGTGAGCGTTGGTTTTGTGCTACAGCAGAATGAGCACAGACTATGACATTATCCACATCTACTGCCTTTTAAAAGGAAAAGAAACACTGGTGAATCAGGTGGCTTTCTAACAAGCACACAGCCAAGCATGAAGTGGAGGGGGTCATAATTGAAAGGTGGTTAAGGGGAGTGCAGACCTGGCTGATGCTTTGCGGGGGAAATCAAAGACAAGGATGTTCAGTAATCCTGGACCTGAGATGGGGTGTCAAGAGGGGACGCGATACCCATGAAAACAAATCTGCCGAGTCAAAGACAATAGCTCAGTCTGGAGCCAAAAGCATGCTAATGAAAACAGATTGGATGGCACAGTGGATTTGCACCTGGGGAACTGACAGGACAGACTAATAGCCATCCAACACACTGCTGGAGCAATAAGTTCACCTACAATAAATGCGTCTTACTCTTTTCTGTATGCGACAAAACCTATTGGTGGAAATCTTCACACTAATCTTCAAGTTAAACCAGCATTTCGCTGCTGTCAGAACAAAACCTTGTATCTTGTTTTTTCAGTTTTTGACATAATTTGACAGTGCCTGTTGCCCTTTCCATTGTCTGTAAATGTCATGTCTAATGGACCAAAAATTGGCTCTGGTTACACTGACATTAAAATTGAAGTATGTTTTTTCCTTTACCTGCAAAGTTATCACTTTGGATATGCAAGGATTTTGTTCCAACAGCAGCGATTTGCTAGTTTTAGAGTACCCCTACCTCCGAAACTCTTGTAAGTTATGGCAGTAACTTGTTATTGAGCATTATGTCAATTTAAAGATTGTCCTTCAGTTACCTTTGACACTGTCTATCACTGTCGCCTCAAGAGAGAGAAGCCTCTCCTCTCGGAAATTGATGGAACTTACTACTTACCATGTCTAACTGCTTAACAGCTATCAGAGAGAAGAGAGTCCAAATAGAGTGAGCATGGAGGACATAACTGAAGCACAACCACAATAGTTCAATATAAACAGGAATAACAAGCAGTTTTATTCTAACAGAAGTCTGCATACCTGCATATGAACTTTGGCGCCACAAGTGTTATTTGAGTGATGTCATAGAAGAACAACTTTTGGTTCCCTAAAGAATCATGCTTTGAAGAGGGATTTGTGAGAGTGAAGACTTCACACATAATGGTATGGTTCTGTATCAATTGAAGGGTTCATCCAAGAACATTTACATCATGTGGAGGTTCTTTAAACGCCTTAACTCACCAGGAGCCCCAAAGCAGGCCCAGACTTCCATTCATAACTCCACATTCTATAGTTACTGATTAGTAAGCCTTAAGTCTGGTATTTAGGAAAAAAAGGGCTTTGCACTCACATGTGTCACTAACAAAAATGATTCGCTAAAGATCCATTCACTGGAAGTTCTTTAGGAAATCAAAGTGGCAATGCACGAAGAAATGTTGTGACATTTTTGTTTGTAAGAGTCTGGCTAACATACTTGATCAAAGTTTTGACAACTGGAGTTGAATCATGTGTATTGTAGCAGTGAAAAACCCCCTCACACAGCACGGGAACTCCAGAACTGGGTATAATTCAATTTCCCAGACAAAAGATTGATTATTTGGAGCAATGTCAAAGTAATTTAGACAACCTTTTGGATGTTTTTTTAATCTCCACTGGCTTAGTGCTCAAATACACTGCTTTTTCCAAAGATATAGTGGTACAGTACCATGGGACAAATGCTTTCACTGTGCATTTAGCCATTCTTTTAATATTGTTTCACAATACTAAAAGTCACGTTGCACTGATATTTGCCCAAATTCACTGTACACAGGCAAAGGCAAATCCAGAGGAGATTTCAGTGTGGCAATGGCTACCCTTGATATCTGATTGGTCACCCTGGGTGCCACCCCAAACTTTCTTTCACATATCTCACTGGTTAGAATACTTTCACCCCCTCAAGAGCAAGAAGATCAACACAAGACTCAATTTCCTTGGAGAATGGGATGGGCCAGGGTAAATTTTGTATTCTGTATGTAAAAGATCTAGATGTGTGAGCAGTTGCATGCCTGTATGACTCATAGTGTCTGTTAATGATGCAATATGTGTTATTTAAACATGTCAAAGTCAAATTAATGCCCTCCAGTGTTTTCACTCCTCTACAGCCCAAGAGGTTTCAATAGAATATCAATGTTATATGTGTGTGCACAAAATGGTAGATATTGAATAGACCTTCATTTCAGTTACTGGGTCATTTTTGAGTAATACACATATTTTTGGGTTTATGGACTTTGGACCCCTAAAGATGCAATGACTACTCCATTTATACAGTCCTAGAATCAGCACTGTACACCAATGGGGTGGCCTACATGATCCTTGGCACATTTTATCTTCCAGCAAAATAATATCAAAAAAGCATCTAATAACCTTTTACTGTTCGCTAGGTTTTCAATGATTTCCAATGAGCTCTGCTCAGTGGGATGGTTCACGCTAATGCTAAAGCTGGATTACTGAAAAGATACCAATGTAGCTGCCTCCTTCCATTAGAGTTGGGCAATACACTCTCAAGATGAGATCAGTCAAGCAAAGTGTTAACACATACAGAGTTATGACTCAGAATCAGTAAATGAACGACCCCACACTTGATATATCCTAGGGTAAAAATCAATACCAAGAAGTCTAAACAAGAAAATGAAAAGATCAACTACATGACTCCACATCTACTCTCTGGTTAGATCAAAGGGCACATGCTGAGGCATTTCAAAAAGGAACCTAATATGTCGGATGGAACAAAATTGTGGGCAGAGAAAAACATTGAACTGGAGCTGTAGCCTGGAATAAAAGAGATCATTCATGCTAATAAAACCATGAGATCCATTTTATCCATTGTCATACTTCACTTTAAGTGAGTCCTCCATTAAAACTTTCCGCTGCGAAATTGCCCAGAGCAGGCTGCGGGCAGTATTAATATTTCGAATTAAAAACCAAAAGAATCGTTGCAGGTGGCACCCAGGAACACTTTATTGCACAGGAGGGGACGATAACATCATTTCAGTCTGCCTTTCAGCTCAGACTTTATTTAGAGCCACACCTATAATGTTACAAACTGCCGGCTGGTGATATATTACACGGAATCTAGTTAATGTTATTAAATTACAAATAAAACAAAGCAGTTGTAGCCAACCCGGGAAGCATTTTTAACAATCTGATTATGCTAACTTCACTTTCTTTGATTACATTTCGAATTAGTACTACATGTGTTTATGGAGACGGAGATAATTCAGAAGTTTTGTCCCAGTTCTGTCCCCGTCTAGTTTGTTGCTTGCCTGAGAATAGCTGCTTGGGGAAATCACCATATGGCTCTGGAGCAGGAAAACTTCTCCAACACATTCTGCCATACAACAGATTGCCTGGTGTGTGAAGTAGTGGCCATACACACACCAGATTGTGTGGTACAGTATGTCAAACAGTGACAAGGGACTGGGAGACCAGACCAATGTTCTTTTCCTTTGGGAATGCAACTAATTACACTCTTGTGGAGTCCCTGGATCTTATCAATGTGTGGTGACACTGGGATCAGACCACAAATCCCAGCTGGAGGGCTTATAACTCCACTGTTAAACAGCACTTTTATAGGTTGTGCCTTCAGGGACAATCTTTTGAAGGCTTATGGATGGAAATACACAATGTATATTTGCATACAGCCAACCAATTAACCTTGTTTGCTCCCCTATGGTGTATACGCCTAGAAACATGCCTCTTCATTTTGCTTAATTATTTTAAATCCATCACTCATTGAAACAAGCAGAGAACTGAATAAATATGAAACATGTGGAGCTAATCTTTCAATGGATACCACATTTGCATTTGTAAGTAGAGGAAATATTTTGCTATAATTGATAGAGTTATTTAGTTCGTACAGAAACGTACATTCTTGTCATTTTTTCCATTTTAAAATGGAAAGAAAAAAGTATGTAATGTATATCAAAGGCATATCAAATCAACAAAAATAACTCTAAGAGATAAAATCACAATCCACATAATTGGGCCCAGCCCTCTATACAGGTCATAGCAGTAGCTAATTGTTTATTAGTCATCTCAACACCAATTTTAATGATTAATGTAATTTCAATTTCTAATCTGTGCCTTATTAATCCCAGGACTGACAGAACACTGGGTCACTGCTGGGGTGGGTGATAATTCATAAATGGTGACATTAGTAGCACTGTCCACTTGTGGGCTGAACCAAGTCTATTCTCTTCTGTTGATTTGAAATGCATCATTAACATGACAGTATATGTGCATTTGACATATTAACAGGCAGGCCCTAGAAATCTGTCACTATACTGTCCAGTTTACAAAAACAACCATCTTGCAATTCTACTCACTGACTACTTTATTAGAAAGCCATACCTTCTATGTCCACAGTCCGGACTGGTAATAATTTCCAGGATTTTACAACATTTTACACTATTTTTTATAATAAAATACTGTATTCTTCATTTTACTCATCTAAAAAATATTTTCTGTAATGACACGGCAAATTACTTTGAGGTTGGTGTTGAGCTGTATTATGGGATATGACAACAACTGGGGTCTGAAAGGGCATGAACATTTTAATAAAAAGATTTTAAGTGCTTTGATTCGGTTTTGGTGTTTCAAAGACTTTTAAAGTTTTTTTTGCATAAATGCATATTTAAGGTCTTCTATTCACATACAGCCCAGAACATAGTGATTGAATATGTTTCTATGTATAATATTTATAGGTTTGGCAAAATTGAAAAATATTTTTTTTTCGTATGTAAATTTACAGTAAATTACCGAATACTGAGTTACATTACTTTTACAGTTGTTATGTAAAAATACAGAAGGTTTCTGTAGTTTAATTGTAGCTTACTACAGCAGAATGTAGGTACATCACAGTAAATTTGTGGTGCAGATAACTGTGCAGTCACATTGTACAGTTGCTATTTCATGATTATTTACTGATACTATGTATGTAAATTATGTATATGTCTGTAATATGTGTATAAATATGTAAATTACCCAGTAAATTACTAAATGCATTGGAATACTGACAAGGTAGTGACAATATAATGGTACTGGTATGAACATGTCGGACTAGTGGTGCATATATGATCTTGTGGGCCCCAGTGCAAAAACAATTAATGGATAACTTTCATTTAATTAAAAAAAAGAGAGATAATGCAATTTGCATGTTTATTTGGTATTGTTATGTCTTAAGTGAGTTGATGTTCACGTTCACTGGAATCTAATGTGATTAGTTTGCTAAATAACATTGTATAAATATATAAATAAATATAAATAAGCACAGATACAGTAAAAATAATGTGTTGTTTGGCAGTGAAGTTACTGTAGTTAGGAATACAATTAGAAGAACACAGGTTTGTTTCCTGACTTCTCGCTGCAGCACCTGATTTAATTTAATGAAGGATTGATTAGATAAACAAGGCATTGGAAAGTAACTGTAAATACTTTATCCAAGAGAGATTTAGAAAATGATTTAAGTGATATACATTAAATCACAATAGATTTTTACATTTGTTTCTTTGTATTTATTCTAATGTTAGTGTTTCTGGAACAAATAAACACTTACCACCCAGATTATAACTTTACATATCATTGTCTAAGATGCCTGTTATTGTTTGTTTAGAATAAGAAGTGATTCCAGTCTTAAAATGCAGATCATATGATACTGAATTATTTAGAATAAAGTATGACAGCACCACAATTAGCTCAGTCACCTAAACCTCCCAGTGTAAACAATGATCTATTCCATGTGATATTTTAAATACTTGTACATGTGAAGTTATGTAAATGTAACGGTATATTTTGATGCATGATGGAGTGTCTCTGTGCTCTAAGTACTCTGTAGTGTCTACAAATGTAAAAAAAGTTCCATGTGACTGAAGGCTGTTCTGCTGGGTTCTGTTTGTGTAAAATCAGTGGTAAAATGGCTTGGCTAGGAAGCAGAACCTGGACTGTTTTTGTAAGTGAACGCTGAACATGCTATCATTAATGAAATCAGTCAGCTAGAGTCTGAAAATCAATAATGGAGATCATCTCAGTTGGTGGTAAATGAATGTGATATTTTCTTGATGGAGGGAAACAGTCTGTAGCAGTAGCAGCCAGCTAGAGTGATCAGGTGAGTAGATGATGCTAAAGACTGACCTGTAACTCTGTTGCTGAATTAGTTATTCTGAGGATACTCTCTCCTCTTTTCCTCTGAGCTCCTTCTTCCTCTCCTCCTCTTTTCTATCATACGAATTTGTGAACACAAACTGTGATGCTGAAGGCTATTTAACTAAGCAAGTTGTACTGCACATCTCTAGTTGAATACTGTAATGTCAGCATAGACACACAGAGCCTGTGATTTAAAAAGACCAATTGTGTGAGAGATCAGGAGGCAGAGGGGGCGAGGGCAGTGTTTTTCACATATTGATTGGTGTAGCTGTGCTATGCTCTAGTTTAGTTCATCTTTTGCACAACTGACAAGTCAGGCTACCACCTGGAAAATCTCTTGGTTCTTCTGATGAGCAGTCCTAGTCTTGAGGGGCCCATTAACAAAATCTGGTGCCCCAGTGTGACTGCCCACCCTGCCCTCCTCTAGTTATGCCACTGTGTTGGGCACAGTGGTGTTGCTCAGTTCTTACACATGCCAGTGTGACTACTAGGTTTAGAGTGGACCACCAGCCAAAAATATCCCCTGTGGTAAGAAATTCACCTTTGAGGGGCTCGAGAATGGCTAACACAAACTGTGCATCAACAGGTATAGTCTCTAACAACCAAGGTGGAGCTACAATGGGGGGTTTCTAATAAATTGTCTGGACAGTATATTTCTATTTTTTTTTTGAAAAGTATTAGTAACTTATCTAGTCCTGGTTAAGATTTAGTATCCAGTATTATGAATTATTTCATCACTACTAAGAAATCTCTATGTAAGGATTTTGGGCCCATAAGGATTTTTAATTGCATCAATATGATGTAAATCAAGGAACTATAACCTTAAGTCTTAGGACAAACATACTACTCTGTCAGTAAAGCAGAATCTGTGTTTCAAGTCTTGATGTAATTCTCAAGATGGACCGCTGCAATTCTGTCCTGAATCCTACTTTTGTTTACCATCGCCGCCCCATGAGAGCCCAGAGCCCGTACGTCCTTAATAAAAATAACACCCCGTCCCACTGGAGGAAACCCGGCTCTTTTGTAGCTCAGTTACTGGAGCAGAAAGTAATTAATTGTATCATTAACATCTGCCTTGTAATTACGAAGCATTGCAGAGTGGCTTGGTGGCTGGGTCTCCAACGGCCCCTTACCACTGAGGAGGGACAGCTGCAGGAGAGAGTGAGAGAGCAAAAAGAGAAAAAGAGAGATAGAGTAAGCGCATGTGTATTGGTGGTATCCCAGCAGGACCCTCAGCAGTGCTGTTCTGATCAAGTTATCATGATCACAGCAGGAGGTGGCGCATTAGAATGTGTTATTAGTTTCCCAGCTGAACTGAACTTAGTCCTCATATATAGAGCAACAGCTCCCTGGTGCACGGTCCCTTTGTCCTAAAATTATCTCGGAGTCTCTCGGCGTGCCGGACCTGAACAGCTTAGGGCTTGAAGGTGCTGCTTATTTTGCTCATTCCATTGATTTGCCATTTTTTTCTTATTCCTATTGTTGCACCTGAGCAAAAAGAATGAAATAACAGCATGACCTCTGTGACTCCGCTGTGTATTTCCTTGCCCAGGGAATTAATTAGTTCCTGTTATCTGGACCTGCTGCGAAGATGCAGTGGCAGGGAGTCGACAGACTGGAGGCTAAAGACAAGTAAGGTTTAAAACGGTGTTGTTGCATGCAGTGACATTGATCAAAAACCCAGCATGACACCATAAACATGTACTTTTTTGTATCTCTCACGCACACATCATAATTCAAATGTGCGCTGCGTACAAAATGATGCTGCATCATGCTACGTAGCACATCGTTATATTGCATGACCACAACATTCATACGTTTTCATGAATTGAACTGCCCGTTACCTGTCCAGCATGTATGCAGAAATAAGGTACGTGCCAGTTTTCTTGGCTGATGAGTTTGATCTGTCTTTTATTTATTTATTCATAGCCAGCAGTCATTTTTAAACTGAAAAAGCAGGGGCTTGGAAAAAGGTAAGCCTGTACTACATCTTATTCTAATCTGCAGCAGTGCCGACTCTGCCAGATGCTATCATCTCTACATAACTCATCCTGTCATCTTGCACGTATTCTCACCACCCGCACAGCACCGGAGCAGAGCTTCATTTTGCCCTTAAAAGCCATGAAGTGAGAAAACGCTGCGAGCTTATCTTGTCCTGTGTCGAAAACATTCATCGAAATAAGTGGAAATGAACCTGGTGGCCTCTATTGGCAGCTAAAAAGATCTCTATAATTAAGTGAAACATAGCTTGGGCAAACGTGGCAAATTACATTAATTGCACACTACTCTTGTTTAGACAAGCGTCAAAAATTGGCTGCCTGTCTGTGAGCAGTTTGTGTTGACATTTATTAAAACAGGTGCACAGTATCTGCTCTGCACATCACTTATTTTACCTATCGATGGCAACAACATTGCAACACATTGCAACAGGCTGGAAACTGTTGTTTCCGGCAGTTAGCAGGGGTAGGTGTGGGAACAAAAACCTACATGACTCCAGTAATCTCTCACTTTTTAGCATCAGTCTCCGCGTTCCCATCCCCTTTTCTACTCTTATCAGTGCCTTCAGGAGAAATCTCTCTCTTCCTGCTCTGCTCTAATGACATTGATTGCTTGGTGCATGATGTCGGCAGAAACGTCTCTGTGGCTGTATTGCCGTTGTCTCAAACCTCCTCTGTCCCTGCAGCATCTCTAAGCCTGAGGCTGTCTAATTCTCCACAAAGCAAAGGTGCATGTGGAGAAAATGGAAGGAGCTGAGCTTTTTCACAGTGACCTGACCACACATCACTTTCTCTTCTCCACCCCCTCATCCACCAGCAAGAAGACCCAGGCACTTTTTTGCACCCTCAAATCAATACCTGTGTCTGGCTCATGCACACAAACACTGTGCCATGAACCTCTTCATAACCCGCCACCTATTATACACCCATTCGGAACCACAGAAGGTGTCATGGCCTACTTTGAGAAGTTTGCCAGAAGTGTTATTCACATTTTCTTTAAAAGCCATAGTTTATTCCTACATTTGTTTTGCTTGGTTATGCCAGTATAGCATCTGCATTGTGAATAGTGTTTTCATTAGCAAGCATATAAGGGAAAGCTACTGATCAAAAAACAAATTAAAATGCTCTGCCTACTCTGTGAACCAAGAGGTTCCTGGAGAACGTTAATAATAATAATGAAGACGGCAACCTTAAGGGGTCCAATTATTTTACCAATTTTACTCTCACGAGTCAAATCACCTCACCAGCATGGTTCCTTTCAGAGTAATAACAGGTGAATTTGCCCATAAGAACACAGTAAATTCAATATATACCACAAGTCTTTAGTTGTGCTTTTATTCATGAATGCTTCAAGCCACGCTTCAGCGACGGCAGGAGATCTGTGAAAGGCCCACCTGCCGCTCAGCAACAGACACTAAAATGAAGGCATTCAAATTGGATTTCAAAGGTGTCTATAACCTTTTCTGCACTTTTGTTTTCATGAAGAGGGCCTTGAAGGCAAGCTTTGCTTCGTCAGAATGCAACAAGCCATTAAAATGCTAATCAATATTTCAAAAATGGATAGGGTTCACAGCAGAGAGTTTGCAGCAGAAAATGTAATGCCTGATTTTAAGCCTGTAAATGAGGACAGCAACTTGTTCACTGTCTACTCAGTGAGGGTGAAAGATACTGAATCCTGCTGCCGTAGATTCTGCACAGACTTCTGCTCCTCCTTCTGATGCTAGCTTCTGAGGCTATCTTACACGTGCTGTACATGGCTTCAGTGTCATATCACAGATAAGCATGACAAGTACAGATGGGTAGGGACTCATCTGCCGGTTAGCTTGTCTGCTGTACTTTTCAAAGTCGCATGTCCTGTGATTCTGTGCTGGACCTCAGATGAAGTGTCAAAATGAAGACAAAGTTCTGCACAACAAAATCTTTGCCACCGATAGTGTCAAAGATGCCGCTTGGGTTCCAAAGCAGATAAGGCTAATCTCAGTTCAGATCCATATGAAAACACATCCTGCAGTTCCATCTGAAATAATCCCAGCAATGCTCAGCAGCATGATGTAGACTCCAAAGAGCTTCAACAGCAGTCAGCCTATAGAAAATCTAACACACAGAGGACATTCTTAGTGTTTCTGCTGACTACATATGGACAACACATGAAAGCAATGTGAACTATAACTTGAAATAACCATCAGACCAGTAAGGAATAGTTTGATACTGTCTGATTTTCTCTCATTTTTATCAGGCATGGATTGGGTTTAGATTTCATATTTGAGCTTCTCAAAGACAATCTCCCACCTTTAAAAAATCTCGCCATGCTTTTTGCCCAACTTTAGTAGTGAGTAAAACAGGAAATCTATTCAAGAGAGTGCAGTCTCGGTTTATGAAGCACATCTCAAGATACAGTTGGATCCCAACACAGTTTTATTCAGTTGGGTGGTAACAGAGTTTTTTCGGGTTACAGTCAGATTTAGACAAAATTTTGTCAGGCTACTGTTGAGCTTGCAGAGAATTTTGTTAAGCTGCAGTCAGATATTGGCAGAATTTTGTTGAGCTCCAAAGGCAGTATTTGGATGGGCTACATAGGAGTTTGGAGAGAATTTTGTTGGGCTACAATCAGTTTAGAATTTCATTAGGTTACCAGCAGTTTCAGACAAAATTTTGTCAGGTTAAAATCAAATTTGGAGATTTTTTTTGTGGGTTATAGTTGACCTTAGACAGAATTTTATTAAATTACTGTTGGGTTAGACAGAATTTTCTAGGGCTACAGCCAAGTTTGGACAGAATGTTATCAGGTTACAATTGGGTTCAGACTGTTTTAGAATGTTGTTGGGCTACAGTCAGATTCAGACAGAATTTAGTCAGGCTACAGTCGGATTCAGAAAGAATGTTGTCAGGCTACAGTCAGATTCAGACAGAATAAAGGCAGGCTACAGTCAGATTCAGACAGAAAATGGTCAGGCTACAGTCGGATTCACTCAGAATGTTGTCAGGCTACAGTCGGTTTCAGATGAATTTTGTTGGGCTATAGTTGGATTCAGACAATATTTAGTCAGGCTACAGTCAGATTCAAACAAAAATTAGTCAGGCTATAGTCAGATTCACACAGAATTTAGTCAGTCTACAGTCGGATTCATAAGGAATTAAGTTGGGCTACAATTGGATTCAGAAAGAATGCTGTCAGGCTACAGTCAGATTCAGACAATTTAAGCAGGCTACAGTCGGATTCAGACAGAATTCGTCAGGCTTCAGTTGGATTCGACAAAATTTAGTCGGGCTGCAATCGGATTCAGACAGAATGTTGTTAGGCTACAGTTGGATTCAGACAGAATGTTGTTAGGCTACAGTTGGATTCAGTAAGAATTGTATCAGACTGCAGTTGGATTCAGACCGAATTTTTTGAGGCTACCGTCGGATTCAGACAGAATTTATTGAGGCTCCCGTCAGATTCAGATAATTTTTTCAGGCTACAGTCGGATTCAGAGAAAATTTTGTTGGGCTAGAGTTGGGTTTACACAAAATTTTGTCGTGTTTGGATCCCAAACTTCGAGCTGTGGGTTGGGTTGGGTCGGACGTGGGCAGAGAATGTTCTCAGTCTATATTTGGCTTGATTAAAAATCTCACACATGAACATACACATATATGTCCTTCTGATGGCTTCCTTCTCCGGATGGGTTAATGAGGTCGGGAGGGAAGCGGATGTCAGGAGCCCTCATTAAAGTCGGGATGAACCTGATTTATATCGGCAGGCAGAGGGGCTTGACACAGCACTGAGCATCGGACAAGGATTAATCACTAACTCTCCACTGATGCAGAGCAAGGGCACAGCCGAAGAAGAGAAGAAAAGCACTTTTCAATTTGTGGGTGTATCGGATTATGTGCTGTTAAATGGCTACTGAGGAGCACTTGTTAGAGGCTTGAAATGGTGAAGTTTTAGCTGGTCCTATTAAAACAGCACAAGGCATTGCGGGATCCAGTGGAAATCACAGGCGCAGTTCAAGTTTCTATTTCAGAGCAAACTATCCCACAGAGATTTAGGGCTAGCGTGGCCCGCCAGCCAGCTAACACTAAATCTAAAAATGTTAAATTAGAGCAGAAGAAAAAAAAGTCTAAATGGAAACTGTTACCACTGTGCATGTGTCTCACATCTCACACTAATGCAGCGTCTTTACTGTACATGTTCACACAGCTGTTCTTCTCTACTCGTGCCGTATTCTTGCACACGGAAATTTAGTGTTTAGTAGTACTAAGTCAAAATGTCTATTGTGTAGATGCAAGTTTGTCTTTAACAATTAAATATCTATTAAATGCAACAAAATTTTAAGAAAATAGCAGATTCTATTAAACCTTATCTTCATTCTGCTCAAAACCTAATCTAATCTTAAACCTGTACTTAAACCCTAACCCTAACAATGAGTGTGTTTACATGCACTTCATAATCTGATAACTGCAGAAAATCAGAAATCAACGTTTTATATGCACTTGAGTAATGAGATAATATGAAAACTCCAGGAAGACGTGATTTAAACGTAATGTAAAAGTCAAACCTCATGCCACAGCTTAAAAAAAAAAACAGCCCCACTTTACCTGAAACTATGAACACACATCATCTAGGAGATGAAGAACATTTAAAACCTTCATTTCACTGAGAATGTATTTGGTTTTAGCATCGCTCCAAAAGTGATTTGCTGCCATCTCGCGACACCATTGCTTATTTATTTTCGGTACCACCGTCTGTTTTCACACACGTGCAGACTGAGAAATCCGAAAGAAATCAGAGTAAGAGTTTACATGCACTGAGAAATCTGATTACTGAGTTAAAATCCAGCTCTCTTTGTCAGATTTCTTAATTGGATTGCTAGGCCTTACTAAGAAGGCCTATTAAAGAAATCAGAGTGTGCTGTTTACATGATCATTTGAATAATCAGATAACTGCAGAGATGCAAATATGATTGGATTATTGAATGCATGTGAACACACTCAATATTGATAACCAACTGTCTTTCTCCAAATGGTTTGTTAACAATTTGATCATCTGTAGATCAACCTAGAGGATTATCAAATATTCATGCAGTTGAAAATTTAAAACATTAATTAGAGAAGTGTTGAAATGTCAAGATTAAACCACAAGTCCAATCAAGTCATTACAGGGCAATTAAACAACTTGACTGGAAAGCTTCAAGGACAAACTGTAAAATGTGTCTTGTTGTCACTGTATCTGGTCCTCAGTGTAACTTATTCACTGTATAACTTGCATCAGTTATGCTGATGTTCCTTGTGTACTTGTTAGTTTCATACACTGAATTTCCAAATGTGCCAAGATGCCGAGATAAATTCCCACATCTGATATCTGCAACTAACATGATTATGGTTTAAATGTCAATGGTGCAATGAAACAGGTTTGTTACTAATGTCATCTGTTATTGAAAACACAATGACATCTCTCAAACTACAGCTTGTTTCCAATTTATTGCTGGTAATACTGTGTCAAAATGTTGTCAGTTTAGCTTGTTGAATTTTGTCAGTTGCCATTACAGTTTCCATAAAACAAACCAGCAGAAGCTATAGTGTAAACCTTTCCTCACCTTTCTCTTGATGTTTTTTTTTTTATTGCTGTACTAAAAGACATTTCGTTTTTTATTTATTATGACTGGTCAGTGAGCAAACTCACTGTGGTGATTTTCTCAATATCTTACAAAACAACTTCAAGAACATCCACCAGATTATTGCAAAGTCACACCAAACTACATTACCCAGCATGAATTTTGCATATACCATCACATTTCTATCGATTCATGTAATACATATATATAATATTTTTGTATTTTTGTATATTTGGCTGTGCCTGCAGCCTGGCAGCCTCTCCTATAGGTGTGTAGATTTTTTTCAGCTGAATCGCGAAACCCTCAGGCATGAAACTCATTGCTGGGGCCTCTCCAGATCAATAAAAAGATGTGCCTTCAACCTTGAGTATGATTGGTGTGGAAAATGACAAGATTGCTGCTGTTGAAGAGGGGTCTCGTCCCGGTCTTACCGCTCACAGATAAAAGAGGAACAGGAGTTAGACCCAGCTCCAGTCACCTTTGATCTGGCCTGACAGGCCGGACCTGCGATGCAGTCCAGCATGCCGATTCCTCCTAGACCACACTGCAGAGGGACAAGTACATATAATAAATCAAAGGGGAATATTTTAAAGCTAATTTTAGTAATTTTATTACGCTTTAAAAATGGGAAATAATAAAATTGTAAAATTATGAATAGTAAAATCTCTTTGGAGGTAGCTATAAATAAATTAATCAATCAATAAATCATTTTTTTTGGAAACTGAAATAAAGCTTAAA
Source organism: Colossoma macropomum (assembly GCF_904425465.1). Taxonomy (NCBI): domain Eukaryota; kingdom Metazoa; phylum Chordata; class Actinopteri; order Characiformes; family Serrasalmidae; genus Colossoma; species Colossoma macropomum. The sequence continues at coordinate 19,331,734 of NW_023494804.1, read as the reverse complement.
CTAGGTCATGAGCAAACAAATAATAAAATATTGAATAAATGAAGAAAGAAAGAAAGAAAGAAAGAAAGAAAGAAAGAAAGAAAGAAAGAAAAAGGCCAAACTTTTTAGACTGACTTATGTAATTGATCTCTCTTCTGTTTACCCTGTATTGAGTCATATTCAAAAAGCAAGTCTGGGCTGAAATGCTCTTTATTACTTTAGCATGAATGGGCGGAGCTGATCTGCTGTAGGCTGAATAAGTGGACATATGCAAATATGTTGTTTTTCTGATATCATAGAATCAATTACTTCAGAACAGGCTGCTTTGAAAGCTTAGTTTCTACATATAAGGAACACATAGACAAGGGGGTGAAGTATACATTTTGAAACTTGCAGTGTTTACATATTATATCAATCTCCTTTATTTGGAAAATAAATAAATAAATAATAAGGAAACATGGGCACTTTAAATATTGATAACCTAATTTGCCACTGATTTATTACTGTCTTTCAAGCTCTATTTATTTGTGTGAGCAGACACTCACACACAACCTCTATACACATGTATATATACAATATACACACACACGCATACAGTGGCACACACAAGTTATTGACAAATGCATTATCTTGTTTTACTGATGTGCCCCTTCTTGTTATAGGCCAGTAAGCACAACAATCCGAGGTCAGGGTCACACTCTTTTACTACTAAGATATATATATATATATATATATATATATATATAAATATGAAACAGTGCTGGCCTCTGGAGTCTGTAATATAGACTGTGTTCTTTGTTCTCATCTCTCACACAGACTCACATTTATATGTCATCACTTAACCATAAAACTTCATCTTAATGCTTTTATGAGTTTTTCAGTAAAAATGGACCTTCTTTTTAAGGTAGTGCTTGTGATGTCAATGCATAAAGAAATACAACATGATCCAAAAAAACTCCTGACCCGACGCCTCTGACTTGTAAATGATTATTTCAGGCTTTACATGGCAATGGACACCATATTTTACCATACTGTTTTCCTCCTGACTCAACAATGTAAAAAATCTTACATAAAGCAGCTTTAACTTTAATTTTCCTATCAAGTTGCTAATTTTATTTATATACCTATTTATTAATCAGACAGCAACAATGTATTATTCATGTGGAAAAGAAGTGAACAACGAACTGAAAAGATGTGTGGACCTAGGACTTTAGAGGGGTTTAACATTGAAAAGTGCCATCCAAACCTCCTTTCCACAATTACAGTGGTAAACTCAAGCTGTAACTAAAATTGCTACTTTGAAATTACTTAATCCAAATGTTTCCATCATTTTCACATTTGTTTAAAAATATTACACCATGGCTAAAAGTAACTGAAGTCAAAATTCTGTCAATTTAACATGCATTATGATTTAATAACTTTACTGATGCGGAAACAATGGAACATTTGAATCAAGTAAATAGCAATACATTGTTTTTTCCATTGCCATTCAATCACTTAACATTCATCAGTAACCTCAATCTGAGAAGACCTGCATGCATTCCTCTGAAATCTGTGAGGACTGGCATTGCAACCTTTTACAGCAGCCTTGTAGCATCAGTGAGCAGCTCAGCACACTAACTGGCAGACCCTCTGTACACAACCTAGCAGATGCCCAGGCTGGCGGGTACAGCAGTGGTATGGACATGCCCGGTTTGGTTCTGAGAGTTAGAAGAGCTGTCGTAAAGCTGGTAGTATACTTCAAATGAAACCGGCATATCGAAGCAAAATGAGGCCTTTTCAGCCAAAACAATGCTGTGGTTTTAGTTCATACTATGCTAAAAAAGTGTCTGCCCCCTCATGATATCCTCTACTTGCATATTTGTCACACTAAATGGTTTTACATCCTTAAACAAACACAATATAAGACAAGGAGAGCATAAGGAATCACAAAACACATTTTATAACTGATCAAATAATTGCCCTGTCCAGCAACTGCAATCACACACTTCCTATAACTGGACATCAGTCTTTCACAGCGCTGTGGAGGAATTTCGGCCCACCTTTCTTCGTAGAATTGCTCAATTCAGCCTGGAGGGCTTTCAAGCATGAACTGCTCGTTTAAGGTCATTCCCCAGCATCTCACTGGGGTTCAGATCACGGACTGATGACCAGACATTCCCCTGCAGGATTTTTAGGAAGAGAATAGAGCTCATGGTTTAATTATGGCAAGTAGACCAGGCCCTAAAGGAGCAAAGCATCCCCACACCATCGCACTGCTAACACCATGTTTCACTGTTCATATGATGTGATAATTGTGGAACGCTGTGCACTGTTAGAAATAAAGGTTCTGTGCGGGTATATTTTTCGCTGATTAAGGTACAAACAATGTAAGTGTTCCCTCAAAGGTACAACAGTGGTTTTAAGGTCCAATTGCGTACCTTAAATAGGTTTTTCCCAGGTGAAAAGTACATATTTGTACCTTTTCATATCCTAATGTTTTAAAAAAGAACAATAAAATAAAAAGCCTGGAGACGAGACGGGGTGTGTGGAGTCAATACAACTTAGAAAAATATCATTTCGATGGATTATGGTACAATTATGTTCCCTGACTAAAGGTACTGAGATGTACCCTTGAGGGTACCACCCCAGTGACAAGAGAGGTACCATGTTTTTTCTGAGAGTGTGTTAGTTTTCATGCAGATGCAGCCTGTTTGTCTTCCAAAGGGTTCCAATTTCAACCTGTCAGTTCATAGAATGTTATTCCAAAAGGCTCAGTGGTCACCAAGGTGCTTTCTGGCAGATGTGAGGCAAGCCTTTAAGTTCCTTCTGGTTAGCAATTATTTTCGCCTTGCAACTCTCCAATTGGCCAGTCTTTTTGTAATGGTCAAATCATGAACGTTGACCCTATCTGTTCCGAGTGAGGCCTGTTTTTCTAGGTTTATTTATGACTTTCTGGATGAGTCAACACTGCACTCTTGGATGAATTTAGGTTCTTCTTCTGGGAAGATTCACCACTGTTCCAAGTTTTCTCCATTTGGAGATGATCACCACAGCATGCATAGAGCCACAGAGTTCTTATTAAGTATACTTACAACTGCAGCAATTTGAATTTGGATAGTTGTTTTGGTATTTGCAGCATACTCCTGGCATACACCAGCAGCATACTTCACACAAAAATGTTTCAAAAACAATTTTTTCGTAAAATGATGTGGTGGTTTGAGTTTGTACAGTACAGTATGCACCATTTGCTGAACAGAACTCCTAATAACCACTTAATCTGCTGTCAGGCCTGAGTCACTGCACAGAGCCTCCAACAGTGCTGAGACGTGAGTTCTTTTTAAACATGTTTATGATAGGGTGTTCTGTGATAGTTCAGTTTCATTTAGGCCTCTTATTGTTTCCAGCGTTCTACCAGCTTAGTCTTGCAGTCTCAGTGGTACAACTACACTGTAGAACACTTAAAGCTAGCAATTACAAAGCAATTTAGAATTTTGTATGAATCTCGTGTACACAGATAGTTCTTCAAGGGTTCTTTAGTAAAAGGTTCTCTATGGAATCATGAAGACTCAAAGAGCGATTTGCATGATTAAAAACAGAGGGTGAAGACTAAACATGGAAAAGCAGTGTTTAGCCACTATGCTGTTCTTAAATGGAATCAGTTGACAGACAGCATTGAAAGAGCCTCAAATCCAGCCTGAAAACATTCCTATTTGAGCAGCTTTCAGCGCAGTTTAAACACTGTTTGCGTTTCTAGACCTTTTCCTCTGTAACAACATTTTTATTATCCTAATCTAACTTTCATTTTTTTTTTTAACTATCATAATTTCTGTTGTTTTAATTATTTAATCAATTTTTAATTTCTATTCTCATTTACTTTACCTTTTTTAAACAACTCTGTTTACATTTTCTCATTTTGTAAAGCACTTTGAATGACACCAGCGTATGAAAGGTCCTGTATGAATAAACTTGCCTTCACTCTTAAAAATGATAGTGCTTTAAACTTGCAATCACTCTTAAAAGTGATTTAAGGTTTTTTTAGTAAAGAAAATGGTTCTATATAGAACCATGAACACTCAGAGAACTCTTTGCATGATTAAATGGTTCTTTGCATCGTGAAAGCGTTCTTTAGATCGATCAAGAGTGTTTCATATGGTTCTATATAGAACCTTTATGAAAAGGGTTTCATATAGCACCAAAAAATGGTTCTACTATGGTTACAAGCTTGACATTGTAACAATGGAAGAACCCTTGCTGTTGTATATAGAACCATCTACAGCACATTCTCCATTAATCTGAACAACCATTGCAACCATGATGCAAAGAACCATTTAATCATCAAAGGGTTCTTTTAGTGTTCATGGTTCTATATGGAACCATTTTTTTTTACCAAAGAACCGTTAATGAACCATCATTCTTTTAGAGTGGTTGCTCACTGAAACAAACAGGATAATCTGTAGAAACTGCAGACTCTCAATTTTCAATCCATACTACATTTTTGCTTGTAAGGAGAAGAGGAGATAGTTTGTCAGGTTTGAATTGTATCGCCTTGTTTTGTGGAAAGAAAACTGTCATTTTTGTCATTGAAAGAAGCAGAAATTCATCATTTCTCACTATGCAATTACTTGTATAATTATATAGGTAAGAAATGCTAAACAGTAATAACAGCTCTAGACTTCTAAGGCACACAAAGGAGCAATAACAAAAAGAAGAGTGTTAAAATGGTCCTGGTTTGAAAGACAGTTTTTTCTTGGCCTTTTCTGACATAGAAATGTTTCTTGAATAAAAAAAACAATCATGGAACAAAAAGCCAAACAAATTTCCCTCTAGCACTAACCCCAGCAGAAGGTGGTCAGTAATTTTCTGAACAGACAGTTCACCAAAATATCCTGCCAATTCAAGGAAAGACATTTTTCTGTCCATCGTGCTGCTAGCGTAGAAAACCCAGTTTGTAAGCTCTTGGTGATGAGGCCTGACACTGCTATGATTATCATCATTATGGCTCGGGCCAGTTTTAGCCTAGATGAGGACGCTGCCTCGGCCTTTTGTCACTCCAGCAGCCTCCTCTGCATGCCCTGAAATTTGCGTCAGTCACGGCTAAGTGAGAAAGGATGCTGAAGTGTCACCCTGTCATCTGTTCTTATTGGCAGTCAGTGCAACAATGTGTGCAAATGTGTGTGTGGCAGCTGCTTATGAATTTAATCTTTGCAATCTGCAAAAAAGATTGTAATAGTAAACCAAAGCTGATTTTGAATCTTTGAATATCGGCCAAAATTGATCAGATATTTCTTCGGCAAAAACCACTAAGCTTTAAAATTTGCTATTTTTAATTGAAGCACTTCATTAAAGATGGTCATTTAAAAGTAGGCTATAATGCTCCAACTGCTCAATCACCTGCAGGAAGAACTACACAGTAGGAGTGCTGTTTCAGAACAGATTTGTTACAGGATTAGGTCAGATTCTTTTCTCTTTTTTCCTCCATTATTCCATCCAACACTTTCTACTAGTATAATATAAGATTGGTACCATGTTTACTGGTGTGGCATGGTTCTAATACAGTGACCAGTGTTATTCTGTACTTTTCAGAATAACACTGGGTCACTGTATTTATTGCTCTATCCACAAAGTGTCACTGATGCTAAATTATGTCACTTATCAATATCACCCTGCTGCTTTTTGCCTGTGGTCATCCAGAACCTAGCTGATGATAGAAGTGTTCCTCCCATCATAACCATAATTGTTTCCATACCAGTTATTTATGCAGGTTCTTTTGCAGGTTGCAATGATGCACACAAAAGCTACTCTAGTGCTTAAGGCTCTCCCTTGTAGAGAACCGTTAGCTGAAACATTGTTTGTGCTCACTAAACACTGAGTTTTTCAACATTTCTCTCACAGTGATTAATTAGTACCTCAGCTGTATTAGCAGGCTGTGTTATGTGAGCCATGTTTACTAAACCTGAAAGTGTTACCAATTGTTTTAAAGCAATATGTTGATTTTGCCTATCAACTGCCACTCAACTGGACAAGGGCATTTTCTCCAGTGCCCTGAGCCAGTATTGCTCTGAGCTGCTGATTGGCTAAAAGCAGTCCACTGAATCTGATAGAGATTTTGTAATCCACAGGAGCACTGACCAGTGCCCCAGCAGCTCAAACAGAGACCACTGTGGAAAGCCTCTAGCTGTGGTAAATATATATATATTTTTTTGACCCTCCAACTACTTTCAAAGACATGTATTAACCAAAACTGTATGTTGTAGAAAAGCGGTTATTCACACTAATCTCACTAAAATCAAATAAATTCTTCCTGAAGCTGATTTTGAACATAAAAAAAGGAAACTACATTGAAAAAACACATTACTAACCTTTAGAACCCAATTAACACAAGGTGCAGGCATTTCCCACTCCATCTTCTTGATTTCATAACTCACGAAGGATGCACAGAATTAATGCACACACACCATAACAATCAATAGCACTCATCTTTCTAAAAAATAAGACCCCCTTAAAAAGTGTAAGGCCTGCTGAAAAAAATACAGACGTTATGTACAACTGCCTCTTGCAATTACTTTTGCAATTACAATTTAATCAAGTCAGTAATTACAGATTTTACAAAAGGTTATAAAAGAAAGGGTCAAAGCACTGACTGCAGGCACTGAATCATTCTTCATAAGTGAGCACCAAATATATGGTGGTAATCACTGGATATATTCGCTATGATGCTGATGGCTTCTTTGTTTGGATAAGAAGTATTATTAGTGCACAAATCTGTGAGCTCCCCATCCATTTTCCAAAATAATTATATAAAGTATAGCTATTTCATTTCCCTCCGATGATTAAATGTCAGTTTTTGCCCATGCTACGTCAGCTGTGATATCGGAGTTTTAGCAGCAGAATGAATCTGATTTGGTGAGCGGCTCAGACTACTCCACAGTTATAACACTGTCCAAACTGTCAGCCTACTCCATCTCGGATAGAGGAGGGTGAGATTATACAAGTGTTTCCCAATCCTGCTGCTACAGTGTCTCCTTCTGACACAGTGTTTTTTTCTGCTCCAACACACCTGATTCTCCTTATCAGCTTATTCCCATACCCCAATTTCAATAATGTGTATCTATCTATCTATCTTTCTATCTATCTATCTTTCTTTCTATCTATCTATCTATCTATCTATCTATCTATCTATCTATCTATCTATCTATCTATCTGAGGGAAAGTGTATTAGAGCAGACAGAAAAAAATGTAAAGGACAGGGTAATACTGGGTGACATGTCTATAAAGGTATACACCGATCAGACATAACATTATGACCACCTCCTTGTTTCTACGCTCATTGTCCATTTTATCAGCTCCACTTACTATATAGGAGCACTTTGTAGTTCTACAATTACAGACTGTAGTCCATCTGTTTCTCTGCATACTTCGTTAGTCCCATTTTACCCTGTTCTTCAGTGATCAGGACCCCCATGGACCCTCACAGAGCAGGTACTATTTGGGTGGTGGATCATTCTCAGCACTACAGTAACACTGACATGGTGGTGGTGTGTTAGTGTGTGTTGTGCTGGTACGAGTGGATCAGACACAGCAGTGCTGCTGGAGTTTTTAAACACTGTGTCCACTCACTGTCCACTTTATCAGACACTCCTACCTCGTTAGTCCACCTTGTAGATGTAAAGTCAGAGACGATAGCTCATCTGTCTAACATCGGACTAACAAAGTAGGCAGAGAAACAGATGGACTACAATCTGTAATTGTAGAACTACAAAGTGCACCTATATAGAAAGAGGAGCTGATAAAATTTACAATGAGCGTAGAAACAAGGAGGTGGTCATAATGTTATGCCTGACCAGTGTAAGTCACATAGCATAAGCCTCACTATAACAGAGCTACATGGACCATATGATATTTATTGTGCAATAAGATGGCCACAGCTATCAGAATTTTGTCAGTTAAACTTGGACTGGCCACTATATGTACTTCTGTGCACCAGTTTTAATCTACTCAGTAGGAAACAAACAGTAAAAACACCACTGTGGTACATTGTGCTTTCACTGCAAACACAAAAAAAAAGAAAGAAATTGGCAACTGAAATTATTTTAAATGTAGTTGCTATATATAATTCCTTTAAGATAAGACTATTAAGATTATGTAAGATTATTTCACTTCTTTGCAGATATTTTTACTTGCTTTAGCAGGCAGATAAGCTGATAAAGGAAACAACAGATAGATAAGAAGAACTCATCAAAGAAGCTCTTGTTCATTTCTATAATAACAGAAAGTATCAAAGTATCAGATTTGCCAAATTAAAAACCAAAATCAATTTATTTGTTAGAATTTTGGAGGGTCCCCCATCTAGGCAGGGTTAGTCAGGTCCATCATTACTCATGGTCCGATACCTCTGTTGTGATATATTTGGAAAATAATGTGATATTGAATTGTATACATACTGCCAAGCAATACAACAGCACTGGGAAACACTGATATGTGATTAAAGAATGAATGATGCAAATCACCGCTCCTAATTCACTAACACTGTATGATTGATTTTTTTTTATTACCACACAACAGGTCAGTGGTATCTGTATGATGTCAGCATATATTTGAAACTGAAGGAAATTCTCTCAAGAAGTGTATCAACTGATAGGGTCAAGAATCCTCACTGCAGTTTCCACATGAGTAAACTTTTTGAGAAAGAAGGAGGTAGACGCGGTTCTTTGAATACAGACTGCCCGAGGGCATGTAAGACAGCGTTTGGATCCTGGAGACTTTTAACAGAGAACAAAGAAACTGTTGATCTCAAATGTGTTTTGCAAATGCAAAAATGCCAAATGCTGGGCAGAAATTTTTATATACAGCTCTCTTTCTCCACTCAATCCAGCAAGGGGTCAGCAGTAGAGTGAGATGTGACTCAGTAGACTGCATACACAAAGAAAGAGATTTTCAAATAAAAATGGAAAACTCTTGGATATTGGTTTGGAATTCAGCATGTGCGTAATTCTTCTGATCTAATGTTACTGGTCAGCTCTAATTGGGCTTGGGTCTCTAAAAAAAGGTATTTATCTCATAAACAGTGTGCTTGAAAATCAATTTAAATGACACATCCTATTCAAAATCTACTTCTGGCATCTGTTTTACATAGCTTTACCCTGTACCTACCTTACTATACACAAAGTTTCCTTGTATATACAGATAACATTGCTTATTTCTTCAGGGACCTCTACTGTACGGTTTACATCTATTCTACACATCTACCATAAACTTTGAAGCAGATATGTTCATAATTCATTTTTGCAAGTCTAAATCAAGTCTGTAGTCTTTGAGGTGTGAGTCTGAGTCCAGTTTTGAGTCTCTGAGAGTGGTAATCTGAGTCAAATCTTGAGTCTCTGAAGTGTGAATTTGAGTCAAGTCTATGAGGAGAGAGTTAAGTCAGAGTTAAGTCTCAAGTCTTTGGGGGAGTTTGTCCAAGTCAAGTCTAAAGGCTCTGATGTGCAAGTCAAGTCTCAAGGCTCTGAGAGTTTGAGTTTAACTCTAGTGTCGTGTTTCTTAGGTGATGGCTTGAGTAAAGCCCCAAGTCTCTGATAGCATGAGTCTGAGTCAAGTTTTGAGTCTCTGAAGTGTGAGTATGAGTAAAATCTCAAGATTCTGACAGTGTGGGTCTAAATCAAGTCCTCAGTCTGAAAAGGGGAAATGCATAAATTTTTATGTCTCCAAGAGTGTGAGCTACGTAAAGTCTCAAGTTTCTGAGAATGAGAGCTGTCTGAAATCTTGAGTCTTGGAAAGTGTGAGCTGTTTAAAATCTTGAGTTTCTGAGATTGTGAGCTGTGTAAAGTCTCGAGTCTCTGATAGTGTGAGCTGTGTAAAGTCTCGAGTCTCTGATAGTGTGAGCTGTGTAAAGTCTTGAGTGTCTGAGAGTGTGAGCTGTGTAAAGTTTTGAGTCTTTGAGAGTGTGAGCTGTGTAAAGTCTTGAGTGTCTGACAGTGTGAGCTGTGTAAAGTCTTGAGTGTCTGAGAGTGTGAGCTGTGTAAAGTCTTGAGTGTCTGAGAGTGTGAGCTGTGTAAAGTCTTGAGTGTCTGAGAGTGTGAGCTGTGTAAAGTCTTGAGTCTTTGAGAGTGTGAGCTGTGTAAAGTCTTGTGTCTCTGAGAGTGTATATATAGTTGAGTCTCTGAGAGTATATATACAGTTATTCCTAATCATATAGTGTATACTTAATATTTTCATGTTTTGTTTGTTTAAGGTACAACCCCAATTCCAAAAAAGTTGGGTCGCTATGTAAAATATAAATAAATGTAAAACAGAATGCAATGATTTGCTAATCTCATAGACCTATATTTTATTCACAATAGAACATAGAACACATATCAGATGTTGAAAGTGAGACATTTTACCATTTCATGAAAAACATTAACTTGTTTAGAAAATGATGACAGCAACGCATCTCAGAAAAGTTGGGACAGGGCCATATCTACCATTGTGTAGCCTCATCTCTTCTTTTAACTACAGCCTTTAAACATCTGGGAAGTGAGGAGACCAATTGCTGGAGTTTTGGGAGAGGAATGTTGTCCCATTCTTGTCTGATGTAGGATTCTAGCTGCTCAACAGTCCTGGGTCTTCTTTGATGGATTTTTCATTTCATGATGCTCCAAATGTTTTCTGTTGGTGAAAGGTCTGGACTGCAGGCAGGCCAGTTCAGCACCCAGACTCTTCTTCTGCAAAGCCATGCTGTTGTGATGGATGCAGTATGTGGTTTAGCATTGTCTTGCTGAAATATAAAAGGCCTTCCCTGAAAGACCGCTGTCTGGATGGAAGCATATGTTTCCAAAAGCTGTATATTTCGTTCAGCATTAATGGTGCCTTGACAGATGTGCAGGACACCTATGCCATGTGCACTAATGCTCCCGCAGTCATGTGAGTTAGTTGCAATTTGCTCCTCCAGCCCCAACCTTTTTGAGATGCGTTGCTGCCATCAAGTTCGAAAATGAGTTAATAGTTTTCCTGAAATGGTAAAATGTCTCACTTTCAACATCTGATATGTGTTCTATGTTCTATTGTGAATAAAATATGGGTCTATGAGATTTGCAAATCATTGCATTCTGATTTTACTTACATTTTTTTTACATTTTACCCAAATTTTTATGTTTTTATCATTTAATATAAGTTTTTAAAAATGCATTCAAGTATACTTCACTGTTGCAGTTTAACTCAGTAAGTAGCACTGAAGTGTTTGCATAAATCCAGTAATATATTTACAATTTATTCCAGGTGTAATAACAGTTGTATTCAAAAATACATACTTAAATCTGCTTAAGAGCAACTTGAGCTGTTTGAAAAAAAGCAGCTTAAGTTCTTTGAAAAAAGCAGCAATTCAAACATACTTGAGTTATCCTAATTTGTTCAAAGTTTATAGATTTAAGATGTATTGAAGTGACATGAAAAATATGCACTTTTCATTTACATGCACTTTTGAAAAATACACTTAAATGCATTTTTCTTTTGCAAGGGTATCACATGAATATTGCATTTGAACACTTAAAAGTGTGTGAAATCTTCTCCTTAATGTTCCATTGTACATCTTCAGTACAGGAAGCCCTGCAGTCATCATGAAGAGTACGCAGCCAGAGACTTTCATCCTGCTGAAAGCGTTTACTTCTTTACCCGTTTTCATATTTTATTTTTGCTGCTCGGCAGGTGTCTCTGCACTCTCCATAACGGGAGCCATTTTTCCCTCCTGATTGGGGCCATTGAGCCTGCGGGTGTGTGCTGTGTCCACAGCCAGCTTCACCCGCTCTCATCCCTTCCCCCTTAAACTAACGAACAGTCAGGAGCTGATGAATAGAGGGGAGACGGTTTTAAATCATGTTCGGGCCAGTATGGGGGGAGCTAATGAATGACCATCAGTTTGGACCAATTACTCACTTAGCCAATGTGACAAAGCGCCCTGCCCTTCTTCATTGGTGTTTTTCCCCTCTGCTCTGGTACATTTTTCTACCATCTTTACACGTGACCTGAAGAGTCGATACCAAGTTGAACTGCAAGGTCATGCAGGATTTTTAGAGTGATAGTTAAGATAAAACTCAGATTTAAACAGTCTCCCCTATGCTTGGCTTTAGTTTTGCATTTGAGCTACAAGGCTAATGCAGCTAACTCGTAATGGAAGCTTATAATCCACCAATTAGCATTGTGCAAACTACGTGGCTAATGACACTGCGTCAAACCAAGTTGTTGGAAGGGCATGGCTTAAAACTAGTGCGTAATATGTTATTTATCATGTTATGCAGTATTGTGTAGCGAAGCATTATATCCCTCAGCCTAATCAGTTTGACGATTTTATATCATTCTCATGTTTTTGTTCATCAATGTTCTTGCAATGAAATACCCAGCATGCATTATGCAAACATATAGCATTTGGAAATCCCTCTGATGTCACCCAATTCTGACTGCTAGCCTAGACACTCATCTATAGGTTAATAAATACAGGCATCCTAGTATTAGTGTAACTCTTCATTCAGACTGGCTCTTCCAAACTTCCTTTTATGCATTATGCATTTCAACCATTAAATACTATTTGTACTATAGTTTGGCTGAATACCTGATGGTTATTATTTACTGTGAGATGTGCATATTGCCTAGTACATGCAGTATATGCAACAATACTGGTATTTGCAGTATGCATATTGTCCAAATTGCCCAGTATGCCCAGCTAACTAACATTTTACATTCAGTGTTTAATCAATAATCAATGTTAATCGATTGCTTTCCATTTTGCCTTAGTCCAGAGTTGTAAATAAATCTTGACTGAGAGTCTAGATAATCACAGTCTTGTTTTAAAATGATGTGCTCCTATGAAGAATGAGCCATCACGCCCATACTGACCAACTGACCAAGGGACAGTTCCACTTCATTTTCTCATTAAAGTTGTAAAAATTATGCAACTTTAAAACAAGGGAGAGGTGGAGCCCTTGCATAATTTGTGGGGTCCTACGCAATGTGCATAGTGACTGCTTAGAGCCAACCAACTCTGAAAGTATGTCAAGTAGTGTCAGAAATCACATGAGCACGTTTACTAGAGATGATTTAACAATAGCAAGGCGTGATGATTAAGGCCCAATCCTATTTCACCCTTTGCCCCTACTACTTAGCTCTACCCCTCTGTTTTGTGCATTCACGCCTAGGGGTAGGGTGTCCCAATTCTTCTTGGGATAGGTGGGGAGAGCGAAGTGTTAGGGCTACATGATCCTCCAAACAGAGGTTTTTCAGAGCCACACTCCAAACAGAGTGTTATGAGAAATCAACACACACATCAATAAACACATTACATGTGTATCACAAACAGGTTCATCCAACATGAACAGAATCTAAAGTCACTAATATTATACACGCTATCTAGCATGTTGTGTAGCTAAGCTAACTACAACAAAACTTGTTTGCTGTCTATCCTACACTCTTAAAAAAGATGGCTCTTCAAGGGTTCTTTAGCAAAGAGAATGGTTCTATATTGAACTATGAATATTCAAAGAATGCATAATTAAAGGATTCTTTGCATCATAAAAGGGTTCTTTAGATCAATGGAGAATGTGCTGTTAATGGTTCTATACAAAACCTTTTTGAAAAGGGTTCCATACAGCACCAAAAAGGTCCTTCTATGGTTATGATGCCAGGCTTGTTACAAAAGAAAAACCCTTTTCAAAAAGGCTGTATACAGACACATTCTATATCAATCTGTAGAACCCTTTCCGCAGAGCCGCAGATTCACACCCGCAGGTCCACTGCAGCGGTTTCAGGCCAGTGAAATGCCAGCGCAGTAGGACAGGGCGATTGTGCCATGTTAGCAAAGTACTTATATGAAAGTTGAGCGTTACAAGCACCCCATTCGTATTTTAACCAGTGACGGGTCTCCTCGTTTATAACATCTCTGATGTAAACAGTGACTCTTTGTGCTGGTTGTATGTGTCACCGTATTACCATTCAGGAAGAGATACTATTGCCAATATATGAATCAACCACTGTTAACCAGTTAAACCATGAACCAAAAACACATTACAAAACCATCAAAAACCAAAGAAACACTTAATGATTTCTATGATTTTTTTCAGCAGGGACACATTCAAAAACTAAAGTTTGTTTTAGCCTAAAGCTTAATATCATGTTCAGTTTAAGCCTGCTTAAGGTAAAAATTTATTCCTGCACATGCAATCTAAGTGTACACATAAAGCCCCTGTATTAAGGGTAAGTTAATTGAGCTATATGTCTACATAACCAATTAGTTTACCCAGGACACATAAGCTGTAGTTTGTTTAATATTTACCCTGTGAATCTCTATATGCGTTCAAACCAAAGTTTGTTTTAGCCTAAAGTTTAAAATATAAAGTTAGCCCAATGCAAATTTATCACATATTTATTGGAAACACACAGAAAACGAATGATATGTTGATTTGCTTAAAAATTGCTAAGAAAAACCAAAACATGTGTTGGCGCATGCTCTAAATGCCACTGGCTTGAACCTGCTGGAATGAAACTGCTGGCATGAAACTGTGGCTTTGCAGCTCTGCAGACAGATATTATTGCATTTGTTGGGGGAGATTCCGACAACCACCCCCTGCAACTCAGTTTCAAATGTCAAAGTGACACTTGAAAACAAGGGGTAGGGGTATAAATAAGAAATGGGATTTGGCCTTAGACACAAAGCCTTGTCTGGGTTTAAACTTCCATTATTTCATAAACTCCATTGCAAAACTAAAGAAACAAACTTCAGATGGCTTCTTGGTCAAGTGACTAAATTTGGGCTACAAGGAACATTGGGGAAACTGTTACTTTAAGGTCAACAGAGATGCATCTGTTTATCTCTGCCTTCATAACAGCTTTGGACTAAACAGCGATCACAGGACACGGTGCTTACAGTTCTTATTTGATAATAAGCAGATGTTCTAAACCAGCACTCAGAACACACCAGACCGTCCTCTGCCACCTCCCCATCAGAAGGCTGTCGTTATGATTAGTCAAATAAGACTAATAGATATGTAAATCACATCCCCTTTAAGTGCGGTTGCCACGGAGACGCTAAGCTTGCTGGTAGAGCGTGCTTGGACAGAAGGTACGGTGGAGAGTGGGTGCTGTCTGAGCGGTAATTACACCCCCTCATCACCAAACCCCGGAGAGTGCGCCTGAAGGAGTCCACAGAGGCGCTCAGCCTTAATACAGACAAATAGAGCGCAGTCAAGCACACAGACGAGTTACTGCGGAACACCTACAAGATGCTTTAACCAGAGAGAGAGAGAGAGAGAGAGAGAGAAATAAAGAGATAAAGAGGGAGCGTGAGAGATAGCTATGAGCAAAAAGGAGTGAGAGAGCGACAGGTAATAAAGGAGTAGGAGAGAGACAGAGTGTGTGTATGAGTGTGTGTGTGTGTGTGTGTGAGAGAGAGAGAGAGATAGAAAGGAAAGGATAAGGGGAGAAAAAGATGGATACAGAGAGAGTGAGAGAGAGAGAGGGTGAGAGAGAGAGAGAGAGAGAGGGAGAGAGAGAGCGAGAGAGAGAGAGAGAGAGAGAGAGAGAGATAAAGAATAGGAGAGGGGGGAGAGAGAGAGAGCAAACAAAAGAGAAAGAGCAAAAGGGTTTAAGAGAGATATGTAATAAAGGAGTATGAGAGAGACAGATAGAGTGAGAGAGAGATAGGAAGGAAAGGAGAAGGAGAGTAAAAAATGGATACAGAGAGAGAGAGAGGAGGGAGTGATAGCAAGAGAGTAAGCAAGAGAGAGAGCAAGCAAAAGAGAGAAAGAGCAAAAAGGAGTGAGAGGGAGAGAGATAGAGAGAGTGTGATAGAGGGAGACAGAGAGAGAGAGTAGGAAAAAGATACAGAGAAAAAGACAGCAAGAGATAGAGAGGAGGAAGAAAGAAAGAGAGAGCAAAAGAGAAAGATAGGAAATAAAGAAAGGAGAAGGAGAGAAAGATACATACATAGAGCGAGGGAGAGAGAGAGAACAAAAAAGAAAGGGAAAAAAAAGGGAAAGATAAAAAGTAGCAGAGACAGAAAGAGAGAAAGAAGAGCAAAAGAGAGAGAGAGAGAGAAGTAAGAGACAGATAGGTATATTGAGAGCAGTGCCTGAAATAAAACCACTCCAATAAGATGACAGCACAGGAAGAGGCAGCTGCAGGAAGAATAGGAGGGAACACAATAAGCTCGTGTATCTGAATGTGCAACTACTGCAACAATTACATTACACAGCATCAGCCTACAGGAATTAAGACTCTGAGAGCGTTACAGAGTTTCAAAACAAGATAATTAGGAAATATTTTCAGCAGCGGTGTATTATGATACGCTACTCAATATGTTTTGCTGGAGAAGCTCGTCCGTTCCCTCTTTCTTTTGTACGCAACCTCGGTTACTCTCACCACGAGCCTCTCTGCAAGGATAGTGCTTCAAAGGACTAGGACATGAGATCATTAAAATAATTTTCTTCTTGAATGGCGAAATTCATGCTTTTCCCCCCTAATGCTTCCTTCCTTTTTTGTCGGGCTTGTCTTGAGCTTAATGATGTAGGTTTTCTTAACAAGGCTGCAGTGCCACAGGCCCTCACGCCGGCATCACGAAAAAGACTGAGCGGGGTGCGCATCATTTAGTGCCACCGAATCAAAACAGATTTGTAAACGCGAGCTTCACAAACTCGAGCCACTATCCTCAGATGTCCCAATTACTGCTCCCCCTTACAGCATTAAAGGTGTTTTATATATTGAGAAACCATCTCAACAACATAAATCAGTGTAGATTGGCAACAAAAGCTCAATCTCTCTTTGGCGATGATCCAATCAACAGCAGGGATTTGTCAGTTTAAACAGGTCTTCAGAATATCGGTTGCCTTTTGAGAAAAAATATATATTGTTTCAAACAATATAGATACACCAACCATAGATATACATATTAGGGACCTTCATTACTGATGATTTCAATCTATATATAGTAACATGAGGCCACTTATGGTGAGGCTTCTATATTGGTACCTCCATTGTTTTTAATGAATGGACAATGGACAAAAGGACAAAATACCCAAAAATGCAAATGCTAAAATGCTAAAGTGAGTGGTTTTCTTGCAACAGTATCTACATTTTTAGTTGTGTCAACACACGTAAAATGAAATACTTTGAAATGGCTGAAGTAATGAATTGTGATTAATTGCATAATTTAGTGCAGTTAATCCTAATAAATATAGATTTTAATTTAAAAACTAGAGCATTTTGTTCTACACTGCAAAAAAATAGTATCATGTCAAGTGAAATTATCTTAATTCTAGTTGATCTATCTGATATTTCTCATTTTGAGATGGTTGTGCACTTATTATAAGATTATCTGGCTTATTTCTAGACATTTTTTACCTTGCAGATAATTTTTGCTGGTTTCAAGCACATTTCTTAAAACAAGCAACATTGTCTGCCAATATAGTGAGATAATTTTACTTACTAAAATCACTTAAAACAAGTAAACAATGTTTAGAAATAAGTTACAATAATCTTCAAATAAGCTTACAATCTCAACAGGAGAAATATTAGATTTATTGACTAGATTTAAGAAATTTCTACTTAAAAAGGTAAATTTTTCTACAGTGCAGTGGACAAAGTGGATAAAATACAGTAAGCAAAAGTTTGGGATTCAAATGATCTCTTCAGTTGTTAGCACAATAAGTTAGCACATCCTTGACAGAGAACACACTTCTATACATTTTAATGCACAAAAACTTTATTTGCTGAATTTGACATATTGGGGAAAAAAACATAAAATGTAGCCTGTGCCAAAGTTATAGCACATTTCATATTAATTTTTTTCCGCCCAAAATGTTAAATTGTGTCAGCTTATTTCCCCCTAAATCAAGAAAACATAGCTTGACTGGAGGTGTTTAAGCTTTTACATATGACTGTGACCTTCATCAGAATGTGAATTCTGTCATAGCAGCATACAGCTTTCAAACACTTTCAAACCTCAGAAAATGTGGTGTAATTGTTTTGGTGTTTGTTCAATTACAATTACAATTACAGTTCTAAAGTATTTATATGAGACAGTAACACATGTAATATGTTGTTGTGTTCAGAAGGCCCTGGGTTATTCACATCCGCCATTACTTGACATTTGAATGTGAACAGAATTTGGATATCTTTATGAATTTGGCCATTTTTTGATCAATGCATCCTATTTTTTGTAAACCTTTGCTTATATAGATTTTAAAGAAAACAGTGCTGTGAGGAACTTATTAATGTATTATTAATGAGTTAACTTTGGCAGCTCTTGTAGAAATTTTTATTTAATTTAAAAGCAAGTTAATGTAGCCTAACAAAAGTTTTTCTGTGCCTTACATGTGTTTCTCATGGCAGATGTCTGGTTCCTATCACCATTGCTGTAACCAATTCTGACTTGTAGGTTTTTCTAGAATGGAGCATTTCACAATAAACAAATCTTAATGTTTTAATTATTCAGAAATGTTGGGGATTTAGAAGAAAAAGACTATTAAAATGAGCGAAATTCAATGCAAGACCATGAGGGACACATAGGTAATAAATGCCTCAGGAGCAGTGACAACAGTAGGGCGAAATCTATCAGCTATCCAGGCCTTTAATACATTTACCTCTTATACTGACCAGCTATTGGATGGTTGTTATTGTGATCAACAGTAATGAGTAAAGTTATTAGTTCCCTAATGTTGCACCTTTTATGTCAACGGTCAGATTAGACATCCAAGGTACTGCTGTGGTTGAACACATCTAGACCAACACATGTCGGTGCTATAGACAACACAGCTGTCACAAACTCTTGAGTGAGAGCAATATGTGTGTCCCTGCAGCTGTGTCTCACTTAGCCACCTGCTACACAGAGAAACAATAACGTCACACCTGCAAAAAGCAACCTCCTGATGCTCCGCGTATTCAGTCAATCAGTCTAAGGATAGCATGATGCAAAATCAAAATCATTTCCCGGCAATGGAGCGAGGCTAAGGCTGAGGCAGAGCGGAGAAATGTTGGAGGCAAGAGAGTTTAAGTCAGCGCTGATTTAGTCCAACTGCATCCATTTGCAGGCTGGGTGATTGATCATTAAATCTGAACCAGATAAAAGCTGTAACACAGGCTGAAACACAGAGGGCATTGCTTCCTTCATTATCTTACTCTTGCAGTGTGGCAGCCGAGTCTATTAATCAACCGCAAAGCCACCGGAGCCGTTCTGCAGGGCAGCCCCCTCTCTTAATGTGGGTAATAACCTACACACCAAGCGCCTGGCTCTAGCTTAGCTATTTTTGACTTTCTACTGTAGTCGGCTGCGAGCACGGCTCAAAAGCTGCCAGGTTATTATTATGCAAGCCCAACATATGAGCTCGCAAGGGCGATTTTTAAGCAAAATTTGCCTCTGAAGGCACGTACCGGGTTTTCAAAGGTCTAATGCTTTTTTTAACCAACACCTAGGGGTCTGTCTAGGCCTTGTTGAGCTGGTTTTTGGAGGTGCAAGGGGGCATGTGTTCAGGTGAGCTGAAAGTGGGCCGAGAGCAGGCATGGTGGGAGGTTTGGAGGTTTGGGCTGGCGGAGTTGCGTAGAGGTAAAGGTCACTTCAGCTCGTGTGATAAATAAAGCAACACCTGGTGCCGCGAGCTGCTCGAGGCACAGCGCCAGCCGGAGAACACAAACAGAAAAACCTGCTCAGGGAAGGACAGCTGGACTTGCAGTGTGAATTGAATTTTAGAGCCGTGTCTTTGCTAAGCCGAAGTGATACGAGACTGACGCCAGATGTGATCTTAATGTCATAGAAAAGGGATTTGTTTGTGTGGATGATATAATAAGCACGCAAACAAAGAATTTACACATTAGGACGTTGCAGTAATTTGATTTGCAGTACAAAGGGATGGATATTCTAATGAGTTAGCTTATACAGTTGCAACACAGTTTCATTACATCATAAAAAAATAAAACCAGGGGCTTCTTTCATGAAGCATGTTCAACTCAGACCGCTTCACAGTACATATTAAATGCTACTGCAATTAAAGGGGCATGGCCTGTATGTAGCGTTTAACACTTTATTTGTCGTGTTATGTAATATTCTGTAAAGCAGCATTCACAGTTTTGTCTTACAATGCTCTCTCACTACAGTACCCAGCAAAATTAAACAACCACTGAGAATCTCCTCACAGTGAAGTCCTGACTGCTAACATAGCCACTGATGACAAAGCTAATAAACACACACGTGATATTTGGCTTCCCAGAGTAACGTTAGCTGTCTGGCCTCCTGCATATACATTTTATACAGCCTGTCTTCAAGCATTCACCTAAAAGTGCTTGTAGTTTTTCAAAAGTTCTTCCTCCCTCACAATACATCACCAGAAGGGAGTTTTCTAGTCTTTAAACCAGAAAATTTAGCTTCTGTGTCACTACTGTAGGAGGTGAGTACACAATATTTATGATAATAATGGTTATTTTTTTCATCATGGCCAGAGTGTCCCTTCAACTCATTTTATGATAGCTGTTATTAACTTTCTCTGTTAACTCAGGTTTAGATCCTCAAACTATGATTAATCCTTGTGCCATGCAAATGAAAATGTGATGTTTATGACGAACAGCCATTTACATGAGAAGCATGAGAAGGAGCAGTTTAGTTGAGAAAAAGTTGAGCATTCATAACAGGAAAAAGCAGTGTTGTCATCACTGTCACCATATTAGTGCTTACTGGAGTAATAATTGCTTTATACTCTGCATATCTATGAAGTATGATTTGCTTTCTTCACTAAAAAAAATGTGTTTTTTTACATGATTGATGCCACACGTGTAAGTGTAATCACTCTGAATTTCACTGTAGTATCACGTTTGACCTGAAAAAGTAAATTGAATACATCTGTACAGTAGCAGATATATCCTTTTATTGTTATATGGGGTAAAAAGGAAGCACAAAGACTCTTATACAGTATTGACTTTTTTATTACCTGGAAATAAAACTGAATCTGGGCTGTAAAACAAAACAATTATTCTTACTATGGTTTACCAGGATCCTCAACCTTTTCTCAGAGAGTTAACCTTTACTCAGAGATTTTCACTGTTTACTTTGCTGCTTAACTGTGAGACATTATAGTGAAATGTGGTGTAAGTATGTATGTTCTTACCACCTTATAATTCCAAACAGTGTCTACTTTTATGTGATACTTTGCTATGCCCTTTATCTGTGTAATAGCTAGAACCTGATAGGCCTGTTAGACTGTCTTGGTGCTTACCCTTTTTGTTTTTATCCAAAATAATTACAAAGAACTTTCACAAATTCTATTGCACACCTTTTATTTGATTGCATTCAACCTTTAATTTAACCAGGCAAGTCTTTAAGAACATATTCTTAATTTTAGTGGTGCCGTAGCAAGCAGCAGAAGCTAGTTGAGAGTCAAAAGAGGGATAAAATAAATAAATGAATAGAAAAAGCAACAAACAGAACCCAATGAGACAATAGTCAACTACAAAGAAAAAAGAGGATGAAAAAAAACAACAAACACCACCAAAAAATACCAACACAACTGCAACAGACAAATGATGGGCCTGAAATCAGAGGTTGAGATTAATAATTTCAATTTTACTGTTTTATTTTTGTATGTATGTATGTATGTATGTATGTATGAATCCAATCATGCAGAAGCAGACTGAAATGATGGAGACATAATAAATGTTTGTTTTAGTTTTATAATGGGTGTTATACTGAGCACACAGCGGTTGTATCAAGGTTTGTAATTAGGGTGGTGTCTGGCCCAGCAGAGTCAACCAGTGTATATTGCGACAAGTGGGTAAGGTGCGCCAATTAACCAGAGAGTAATGAAAGCAGCGATGTGTTCTAAAGGGGGCATTTGTGACAAAACAAATAGCAGAACGAGAAAAAACATCAGTCTTCTGAAGAGCACCTGTACATGCCAGTCTGTGAACTGCATCACCATAATCAAGCAGAGGAAGAGTAGTCACTTGAACCAGAGTGATTTTGGCAGCACGATTGAAAGAGAAACAATCTTAATATAAAACACCAAGATTGGTCTTAACCTTAGAGTGTAGCTTGGTCATATGAGATGATGATAATGAACTGTCTAATCAAGTGCTTAGATGTTGATATGTTGTAACCTCTTCCAGGTCCTGGTCCTCAGTTAATACCTATAATGTGTTTCACATTTCAGAATAATTTAGTTAAACTGTCTTGGAACTCACCATCATGCAGGGCTGCTGGAACAACAGGGGTGAGCGGTCATTTGACTCAACACTTTTCAAAGTACTGGAGCGAAAACCTACACTGTTAGAAATGAAGGTACTGTGCAGGTACATTTTTCGCTGATTAAGGTACGAACAATTTAAATGTACCCTCAAAGGTACAACAGTGGTTTTAAGGTCCAACTGTGAACCTTAAATACGTTTTTTCAGGTGAAAAATACATATTTGTACCTTTTCATAACCGAATATTTTAAAACAATACAATAAAATAAAAAGCCTGGAGACGAGGCAGGGTGTGTGGAGTCAATACAACTTAGAAAACATAATTTCAAGGCATTATGGTACAGTTATGTTCCCTGACTAAAGTACTGAGATGTATCCCTGAGGGTACCACCCCAGTGACAAGAGGGGTTCTGCCCCAGTGACAGTTTCATACCTTTATTTCTGAGAGTGTACCAGTTTCTGACTAAGTACATCATAAAGAAATTAAACTACACAACGCTCAGACCAACAGACACAAAAAGGGAGTCAAATTCATTGGCAGGACCAACATTTCCTAAACAGTAAGGTCTTCATAAGTTCACATGCAGTGAGAGGAGCTGCACCTCACTGATCTGGTAAAAATGTTTTTTACTGTGATACACAGTATCAACTGATGCACTGGGTCACAGTATAAATTTACTCAATGTCAGTTTTAATAATGTTTACTGCTACATTGCACTACTAAAGTCACTCTCCCACCTACCTTGTTTTGTGCGAGGCTACTGAATGTTTTCTTCAGTTCAGTCCATATTCAGGTCCTCACCAAACAACTGAACCATTGACTGGTGATCCTGCTGAGTTTGCTGCTGGTGGAAATGCATTTTTGCAATGGTTCATACCAAACAAGAGAATTTAACACTTGAGGCTGTATTTCTCAGCACATAATCTGCCTGTTTTAACATTTTATTCTTTACAGACTGTTATATTATTCCTGCAACATGAGTTGCGGTATAAAGGCAGACGAGGAATAAAATAATAGCAAAGATATGCATTTGAGTTTGGCACATGGCTCACAGAATGTGTTTTTGGCCAAGCATCAGTGGCCTGATGGGTCAAATTCAAATTGGCAAACCAAACATAAAGAAGCAGGTATCAAGGTTTTCTGGTTCTATTTTTATGTTTTCATGGTGGCAAATGTGAGAGTAACAGAGTTGCAGTGTAAAACAAACAAACCAAACCAAATGAAAGGATACACATATCGTTTAAACTTTTACGAATAGGTTTATAGAGATTAGCATGACATGAAAAGATCGTTTAGTTGGTCCAGTTTTGTTATTCAGGTATTAATTTTTAACAACAAGTTTTGCCCCAGAACTTTTGGAGGTGTGGCACAACCCCTGCCATCATGTCACCCAAAATAATTACCTAGCACTTCACAGTTTGTACCTTAAACATACCCGGTTAATACCTAGAACATAATGAAGTGTAAAAAAAAGTTTTAATACGAAGAAAAAACAGTGCCTGAAAATGTGCTGACCAATATTCCAAAAAATTAGTTAACTTTATTACAGCAGTACAAAGTCCAGTAAAGAGTAAACAAGAACAAAAGTATTGTCGTACACTATTATACAGATGCATAAAAAGAAGAAATGAAGATATGTAATAAAATAAACTAAAACAACCATAAATGGAATGTGCAGTACAGATTAGAGAATACATAAAATCACATAAATATTATCCAGGTGACAATGCAGTGGTGCATGTCACATCCAGTGGATGAAGTGACTATACACTGTAAACAATAACATATGTTAATAGTTGTGCAATATGCCTGGGTGTATAAAAATGTGGCTGTGCAATATACAATATTTATGGGTGTATAAACAAAGTGGCAGTGCAATACAATTGATTTGATCATGTAGTCTAATAAAACAGCTTCATTTCCCAAACAGGAGACTAAACAAGAGCTCTGCTGCTGTGCTGGATCAGCTCATGCCTGCTTTACTGTGTCTCTGTACTCACAGCATTAGAAGTCGTACAGTTAAATTATATAGTTTAACTCAAACAGAGCAACTGCTGAAGAAAACACAGTAATACGAGGTTTACAGTAAAGCAGCACTACTCTTATTGCACTTACTGCACTCATATTGCATCTGTAAAACTTAATTAGCTGCATATGGAAAACACCCAGATTTCCTTCACTAGACTACTTAATTTAGTTAATAATGTTTACAAGAAGAGCTAAGCCTACCTATACACCAAAGAAGATTAGCTGTTTTCCTTTTTCCCTGGCTAAGGGTTGGGGGTGGGAGTCGGAAGATTCAAGGCAATCATTTTCCAACTCATCACCTCAACTAATTGCCTCATGCGAGGCTTAAGAGAGCTGAAGTGGCCTCTCACTGGTCCATTAAACTTTATTTTGTTTTTGTACATGCAGATATAAGACGGCACTCATGATTAAGACCAGCAGCACCAGGAGAAAAAACCTCAGGACCATCTTTTAATCACTGTGAAATCTGACTTTTGAATTAACTCGGTATGGCATGGCTGTGATATAAATAACTTGATTCATTGTAGTTATTTTTGCTCTCAGTTCCAGTCCTGTGCACAGCATGTTTCCCCTGCTTTAACCTTATGTTTCCTAACAACATATATATATATATATATATACACACATATATATATATATATATATATATATATATATATATATATTAAACAGTGTTCTCTACACATCAAATAAATACAACTCAAATTTATTATATTGCATTTTTTACAGCTGTTACAACCTGGTCTAGGTCAGGTCATAACAATATAAAAAGAGTGCATTTTAACAGTGAAGTGGGTGTGAAGAATGAAACACCAGGCATAACTATTAAGTTTAAAAACTGTATTATTTGTAACTGATATATGAATATAAATAGTGGATTCACACACTGGCAACATATTTCAGGAGTGGCCTTTGGTCCTGCTGGACCAAAACTTCGTGTCTCCATTTTTGATTATTTTTTTTTTTGACAAAATTTGAAAATACCTACTGTCCTTTATATTGTGTGTAAATTTAAAGATGAATGGACCAAAAGAAACGACCCAAAATTACTTCCAAAAAAGTCTGGTTCCATTGACTTACATTAAAAGGAAAGTATGTTTTTTCCTTCTCCAGTAAAGTTACTATTTTGGAGATATGAGGTTTTGTTGTGACATATATGTATATATATGCATTTCCAGGGAACAGGCTAAATAGAAGTCAAATACAGGTGAAGTCAATAGCAAGTGAAATAGGCAAGGTATCAAAAACTACAAAGTGGATCCAACAGCCAAACCAGCAATGCAACAAGGGGGTCTTCCGACCAGGCCGCTGGTGCACCTTTTAAGCAGGTGGGAGAAGATGAAACCACGTAACATAACAACCAGGTGAAAACACAAGACGTAACAACAACTGAGGAAATACTAATAAAGCAAAAAGGAAGAAGCCTCAAAAAAGGAACCCATCCTCCTCTGGTCTACACCAGACTGCAAAACAATAACACAAAAAAGAGTTATGAGAGTAATGGATAAAATAATGACTACTAAATATAATACAGAATTAATAAAGACATTACGTGAGTCTAATCGTTGGTAAAAGTTTTCAGATTAATGAAATGAATTATTGAAAACCAAGGACAAATAAAGGTTTTCTAAACAGAATGGGAATGCAAATTAAATCTGATGGACTAGCAATTGAGGTAAATATATTGTGTTAGTGAGTGTTAATGTGAACTTGTCAAAACACAGTTAAGGAGCTCAGCACAGTGGAAGACAGGCGAAACAAATGTGACAAAAGCACTGAGGAATCATGTTATTAAAGCTGAAAAGTAGATATAGCCACATTGAAGAGTTAACACTTCTGATTTACTTTATAAAATAATGATTAGGCCCTTTAGGAGTAGAGCCAGGTGACTTGGTTTCCCATCACTGATACTGAACACTTCTATTTCAATGAATACTTGTACAGATTGATCCTAGAGTTATTAGATACTAGGATATGATATTTTTTGCAGGGTGCTGAGTGGGTGGTACTCGATTAGTCTAAATTATAATACTGAATTACTGAAAGGTTGCAGGAATGAAACGTTTGAGGGAGAGGCACGGATCAGCATTCATAAAAAGTGCCAAAATATAGGTAGGCTTAGCACAGGCATATGCAAACCCAAAAAGAACAAAGAGGTAAGATTAGAAATACCAGGAACTTAGAACAAGAAAGCAACACAGGACTAGCATGTTACGAACTAGGAGAACATAAGAGTACAGCTCAGAATTGTTGTAGGGAGCAAGAAATATGGCAAGATGTCATAGCTGTACAAAATCAAGGTCTATACATATATAGAGCTAAAGAAGTAACAAGACATAGGTGAATACAATGATGGACATGTGGAACAAAGAATTTCAGTAATAACGGATCGCTAGCCCTTGGAAATATACAGTTATTACTGTTTTGCTTTATATTAAATTAATGCTATACAATTTTATTTTATTTTATATGTAATTATATAATTTAATCAGAGCTGGCTCTACCTAATAAGCAACATAAGCAGCTACTTAGTGCCCTGCAGCCACCAAGGGTACTTCTGGGTTTTTACCGCAGCATTATGCACCCTAAGTTGCTCAAATGAATAAAAAATTAACTAGTTAATCCCTTATCATAAAACATAATGTAAGAAAAAGTAAAATATAAAGATTTTTTAGCTTTATTGTCCAGTTATCCCATTTTATGGGGATTAAGTTAGAAAACAAGTTGTCAGTTTGGAAGGATAATGCTGAGAAGGTTCTCTGTAATGGAAGCTTTAGCAAAAGTTCTTCCAGGAAGACTGTAACGATGCGTCACTCATTCGTCTTATGTACCTGTTTCACTGTTTTCAGGTGCCGATGTTTTAACGTTCCCCTCCTTACTCCCCACCACCACCAGTTTGGTCCCCACCCAGTTGTCCAGTGAGTAGGCTTCACCCCTGCCATCCCTATCCAGCAGGATCTGTGAAAGTCTCAGTGCTCCAAGACTTGGGCAAAGGAAAAAGCCTAAGCCAAAGACTCTTTAATTCTTAAGAATTATTGTGAGGCCTCAGGGCAAAAAAAGATTTTCAAAGCTATTATTTTTAAACTGTTTATAAGGTGTAGGTCTGGAGAAGTAACCAGGGAGATGGGGGCTCCCTAAAAAGTTCTGCTTAGGGCCCCTAAAATGCTAGTGCCATCCCTGGATTGCATACTTGCATACTTAACCCCTTAAAGTCCCAGGCTTTTGATATACTAAAGGGTTATTTTTCTGTAACTACAAGGGCTACAATACAAACTAGCTGAGTTATTCTTATGTTATAGAAGTGTGTAGCAAAAGTTTGGACCCGCCAGTGGGCCCTAGACATTTAAGGGGTGAGTTCAATACAGTTACTTAGTCCGGTAGGTACAGAATTACCTATGTATTGAATTCGGTATGTACTATGTTACAATTACATTAGATTTACCTTTTGTATCAATAGCATTGTGCATTTTTTCTATTTGTTTTGATGCCAAAAAAGGACAAAGCATGTTTGTTTTTTTTATTTCTGCAAAACAAGACATCCCAAAACAATGTTTTCCATCAAATTCATAATAAAACATCTCCTCTTCTACTTACAAGCACAAAGCACAGTTAGAATTAAAAGTTTAAATTGTGCCCTCCTCACTGCTTGTTTCAGTGAGCTATGAGCAAGAAATAATTAAACAAAATATAAGGAACTGCATTTCAAAGCTTACACTCCATGGGGCACTTCAGAGGATTAAGGACTGAGGTTGTGTGAGGAAGCTTAAGGGTGGCATTGCTTTCTACTCTGGGTGAACATGAGAAATAAAGATTTTACAACTTCAGTCACTGACTGTAAGCAGCCGTGCATTTCCTCCCTCTCTAGACTGACTGCCTGACTCCATCAGGCTCTCTCACCGCGATAAACAGCAGAGTCAGTTAGCTAACAAAACGTACAGGCATGATTGGGGAACACAGTTTGTCCATATCTTGTAAAATCTTTGTCACTCACCCAAACCCTTAAGGTTTAATTTGCTGTTTGCAGGCTCACAGCCAAGTGTGCTTCTGTAGCAACAATGCTTCAGAGCACAGAAAGTTACGGACGGCATTTTAAACAGTTTGTGGCTTCTATATGTCGATGTTCAAAAAGCACTAACAGATGCTTTATTAACATCATCCTGTATCATAAATGAATGCTGATCAGTAGCTTTAATATAGTGCTTATATAATACAGCATTACTATTATTACCATTAATTGCAAATAATTGCATATTTTATATAATTAATCACAATGTCTTATTTATTTATATTTAAAAACAGTGCAGCTTGTTGCAGCTACATGAGTGGATAAAATCAGCTTCATCAGAAGGTTAAATTAGGAACAGCATTAAAAATAATAATGCCATTAATAATGTACTGCATTAATGACAGCCCTATATTAGTCATTAATAACACTACATTATTATTATGACCCAAAGGGTGTAACTATACACCTACAGTGTGTATGCTAAAGTTTGTGCACCCTGGACAAATTCCATGTTTTGTTGATTTTCTAAGTGTAAATAAGTTACGACATCTTCTACAGAGAACACACTTCTGCACATTTTAGTGTAAACTTACTGTTTATTAGCTGAATTTAACATATAAGCAGGAAAAAATGCAGCCTGTGCAAAAGCTATTGTAGATTTAATATTTTATACATGGCTACTGTCAGAACAAAATCTCATATCTCCATTTTGGTTGTTTTTTTTTTTTCTGACATAATTTGAAAATGTCAATTGCCCTTTACATTGTACGTACATTACATGGTGAATGGACCAAAAGAAATGGCCCACAATTACTTGGAAGAAAGTCTAGTTACATTGACTTACATTAGAAGTAAAGTATGTTTTTTCCTTCTTCTGTAAAGTTAACATTTTGGAGATACATTCTAAAAACAACAATATATGTTTTTTTCAATATGTTAAACACAGCTAATAAATTGAAACTGTGCACTAAAATGCCATATTTAAGTGTGTTCCTGTAGAAGATGAGTTCTTACTTGGAAGATCAACAAAACAGAAAAATTCCAGTCATTTTTGGATGCATAGCACATAGACTCCACCCCTTCCTGCCTACTTTACTCTGATAGGATGCCCTCAGATGCCTGACGGTGGTACCCATGAAAATGATAAATGATAGACCCTTAGAAGAGACCAAGCGGTGTATCAGTGATACAGTTTTAAATAGGGCTGACCAACACATACTGGTACTATGTTCTTATTTTTGATACTTTGGACTAAAATGATATTATAAATAATTGTTAAAATCATTAAAATGAAGAAGAAAAACAAGAAAAGAGACAATAATGTCAGATGACATTATGCACGTTCATGCACAGATAGTAAAAAGATACAGAACATACAGCTAAAGTATAACACACAGTCATAGAGGTCTAAATTCTGGTGGTATTTTGTTAAAGCCAGTTAATGTTAGATGAGAACAGCTCCTCATGCTGTAAATACTTTAAACTAGTAGTTGCCAAGTCAGGCAATACATCAAATCTGATGAAATATTTGCTCAGAATTGAGATTTATCTCCATTGAGAAAGCTGCATGAAGAGCAGTTCTACTCGGTCGGAGATGAAGAACTTGGCCGAAACACATCATAAGCAAACATAGACACAGATGTTTTCAGTGAGGACACATCAGCAGGTAAGATAACAGTTTACTGAGCAGCTTTCTGACTTTTGCAAGAGAAAGATAACTACTGTGGTGTTTGTCTTTTAGGTTAACTAGCTGGAGAGGTATTTTTTCCCCAGTGCTATTGAATTGTTGTGCTTATCAGATCTAACAGTCTACACAAAAGTCAGTGATAATGATTAACACTAAATCCCAATTTTCCCAATTTTTTGATGTCTTTTATTTAACTACAGCATCCAGGTGATGTGATACATTTGGAGGGCCAAGAAGAAGGGAAGATTGAATTACTTTTATTAATTCATCATCATCATCATCATCATCACTTTCATTTATATAGTGTCTTTCCCATGCATGCCCATCCTACGGATGCTTTACAATCAGAAAGTAACAAAATACTGAGGCGAGGGGGTTCACTGACCACAGCACAGAGTCACTTTGTCAGCCAAAAAAGAGTCCTTAGCGGCAGGGGAAAAGTCTCATCACACAGAAGACCGGCTTGGGAAGCCTCAATGGCCGAAAATGTCCTTAACAACGAAAGGGTGGCTTTTTCCTGCAGCCGAACATCACCAGTCCAGGCTGCCTCAGCATCACCCAAGTGGCTGGCCCAGGCAGCCACGTAGCCGCAATGTAGTGACATTGAGGCAGCTGGCCCAAGAGGCCTTGTAGCTGCGGCGTAGCTCTGCTCATGCAGCCAAACACTACCGGTCCAAGCAGCCCCACAGCTGCAGTGTGGCATCATGCAAGCAGCTGGCCCAGGTAGCTGTGTAGCTGTGATGTAGCATCAATCAGGTGCCAGGTCCAGAGAGTCTCACAGCCACGATACAGTGTCGCTGAAGCGGCCAGTCCAGGATGCATTATAGCTGATGTATAGTCACACAAACAGCCACCCCAGAAAGAATCTGAGCCACGGGTGGACACATCATACACACAAACAATACAAAACAAACAAAAAAGTGGTGTAAAGTGGCAGCCATATTGTACCAGTGTACTTACAACAGAGCACACAGGCACACATAATTGTTCTTATACGCCTTGTTTGTAGAAAAAAATGCTAATTTTCTAATTTTCAGAATCAATATTCCAATATTCATTATACTCATCAATACAAACAAGACAAATCAGGACAAAAGTCTTGTAATATAAATGTACTTGGTGTGATGACCTACAGCTCACTTCCTGCAACATTAGCTAGAAGATAACATCTCATTGTTGTAAGATGCTGCATTTCAGTGACATGACGCAGGATGATCCTGCATCATGCAGCGTACCTGGTCATCCTGGTTGGCTGATACTTTTCTTCAAGTTTAACTGATCTACTTCGCCTCAGTGCTGATCAGCTTCCAGCCGATGACGGAGTGTCTACTCTGCGACTTCTACAGCTTCATCATTCTACAATTTTGGTGAACAAGAAGCTCCCAAGCCTTTCGTCATTGCTCACCTTCAGACCCGCACTCATCCCCCTGATCCGCTGACGGATGACACCCCGCAGCAATTTGTCACCAAAAAATGAAAACGCCTTTATTTGCACCTATACATAAAAGCGCTCAATTATAAAAATGATGTTCCTGCAGAAAAAGCAGCCGGGGTTTGCGGGCTGAAGACGGAGTGCGTGTCAGCTCGGTGGAGGCAGGTCATTTCCCCTCCGTGCAGGAGGCCCTCCAGAGCACAGTGAGAGCTCTGTGGATGGCAGCTATGGATGATGCTGCCAGTCTTTGCTGCTGCGGCTGAATCCTGCTGACTCAGCATGTCTCTCTCAGCCACGCGCCTGCCGTCTGCCTCCGCAACTTCTGCATTTCTCTTGCTGTTTTGTTTTTGTTTTACATTTTTTTTTTGGATCATATGAATAGCTTCTCAGGCCTCTTCGTCTGGGAACGGAAATCATTTTGTCTGAGTCCAGGAGCGGTGGGTCAATGCAGCCATTTTTTTCATATTGACTCAGAAAACTGAGCTTAAAATAGATGTGTATAGGTAAAAAAAATAAATAAAATAAGTAAATGGTGAAAAGTTAAGCCACCCACTCAAGGAAATAAAGAAAGAGCAGAGAAGCCAAATATACAGTTGTATGTAGTGAAAAATGTTTATTTTTGTTCCTCACTACATTTCTAATCCTTGTTTATTGCAACCCTAATCACCAAGAATATGAAAAGTTTGGCTGTCCACAGCAGAGTTTGGGTACACAGCACTTTAGTGTACTAAATGTTTTTGTGACCTGAGTTTGTGCTCACAGCAGCATTTACATATCATAAAACCTGGTAATTAAACAAACTCATGAACTCGAACTCTTGAATGTCCCTTGAGTCACTTATTAAGCATTTTGATGATCAGAGTCATTGGCAAAGACTCTACCTAAACCCCTAGATTCATCAGAGTTGAATATTTAAACTCTCCATCAGTTGTGTGCAAAGATGTGAACACATCCGTTCAAATTACATGTTGTTTATCTAAGTGCAAACAAGTTAATATACTGTCTACAGGGAACAGCTTCCTGCAAATTTTAGTGCTCAGTTTCTATTTGTTTGTTGAGTTTAACATATTGATAAAAACTAAACCTACATTATAAAATGTGCCAACTTTTGCAGGGGCTGCATTTTATGTTTTATCAGTAAGTTAATCCCTTAAAATCCCAGGCTTAATACTAAGACTTATTATTCAGCAACTACAGGGACTTCAGTGGAAATTAGTTGAGCTATTGTTAGGTTATAGAAGTGTGTAATACAACTTTGAGCCCACCACTGGGTCATTTAAGGGGTTAAATTCAACACACAAACTGTAATTGTGCATTAAATTGTGCAAAATTGTGTTAATTAAGGGTGCCCAAATTTCTGCATATGACTATTTGTTTGTTTGTTTGTTTGTTGTTTGTTCGTATGTATGTACACGCTTTGTCCATTTTATCAGCTCCACTAATCATATAGGGGCACTTTGTAGCTCTACCCACTGTAACTCTGTTCTTCAGTGCTTAGGACCCCTACAGGACCACCATACAGCAGCTATTCTTTGGGTGGTGGATCATTCTCAGCACTGCAGTTTTGCTGGAGCTTTTATCAAATTACATGTTTTGTTGGCTTTCTAAGTGAAAATACTGTAAGTTCACTTATGTTGGTAATACATTTATAATACATTATTCTCTACTGGAAGCAGAGCAGGAAGCCATCAAAGATTGAAGTGCCCATTTTCTATATATTTGTTAAAAATATTGGAAAAGGATGACACAGGACACAACTTTCCAGTATGTTAAATTCAGCAAATAAACAATAATAGTGCATTAAAGTGTGCAGGAGTATGTTCCCCTGCAGAGGATGAGAAACTTGCTTTCACTTAGAAAATCAACTTAACCTGAATCTTGATTACAACACACACATGTTTGCATACCTCTGTAGATGGACTGCAATCTACAACTGTGGAAATAAAAAGTTCATTTATACAGTAAACATATCTCATATAATGGACAATCATTGTAGTTAAAACAACTTTAGCTTTCATTTAACATCTAAAGCTTTCATTGTTTAGACAAAGGAGAAAATGAAGCTGCTTCAGATCTGAAAAAAATCCACAGGTGTTCCCAGATTCTAAACCTCAACATCATTGAATATGTTTGGGGTTACTTGCAGAAAATGCTTAACCAACTTATAAGACTGAACTTTGGAAGTGTGGAAAAAAAAATCCCTGCAGATTTCTTTGAAAGTGAGTCTTGAGAAAAGAATGGAAGCTGTAATAGAGGTAAAAAGTTGACAATAAATACTGAAACTGTTGATATTATATTTAGTTGTTGAGACTTCTGTTTACTGTTTTTCAGTTTTTGGTATAATTCGAAAGTACATGTTGCCCTTTACATTGTGTGTAAATTTCAAGATGAATCGACCAAAAGAAACAGCCCAAAATCTCCACTTGGAGATACATCTGGTTCCATCGACTTACATTAAAAGTGAAGTTTTTTTTTTCCTTCTCCTGTAAAGTTACCATTTTGGAGATATGTTTTGTTCTGAGAGCAGTGATATATTTCCTCCTTTATTTCCTGATGCCAAAAAATGACTGGAAATTAAATTCATGAAGGGTGGTCTCTGACTTGCACAATACTGCATATATACTTTTGCTTATTGTAGTGGCTTTGAATTTAATTAATCTATGTCTAATTAACTTCTTTGCTATTTTTAAAATACAGCCTGATACATAGCATACAGAAAATGAATTAAATGAGCCCAGCTGAACTGAATAATAATGATGTGCAAATCTCTGAGCATTGACTTTAATAGCTTTGGATTGTTTAGGATTAAACACTGGCCATGATGCTTACTGCTTTAAATGAATAAGTAATGGTTACCGCGGTGATCCTTTCACTCTGCCATGAGACAGAATGGCCTGTGACCTTGCTTGCCTTTTAGGATTAGAGGCAGCTTAACGTGAGGAAAAGGGTCGTATCCTCTGGCCCGTCATCTCCGATACAGGCAGCATGAGCTGACTTTGCCTTCAGCCAGAACTCAACATTCACATCCGCTCTTCTTCACTCCAGATAGTGTGGAGTGGAGTGCAGAGCATAGAGGGTGAAAAGGACTCCAGATATGAGGTGACGCAGATGGGATGAACTTCATAAACTTTCAGAGCCGGCTCCATAAACCCGCCTTTAAAATATTCTGAGTGCCAATGCACGTTAGCGTTTCGCCAAGAGCTCCTGTCTCGCATTAAGGAGTTTGTCATTGGCCCACCTCTCGCTCGCCCCTGAAATATGACAAGTGTCAAAAACTTATTGTAGATGCATTTCATATTGCCACTTCAGGGAAACTTATCGCAGAAAACATCATGATCCATTCATGTAGCTCTCCATGTTGGGTGATATAGCTTTTTGTACACAGCTTTAGCATACTTGCAGAAATAAATATGATGTTTAGAAATATTTGTAACCTATTAAAAAGGATTTCCACCAATTTCTCAAAATGTATGATTAATAAAATTAATAAGATGTACACAACATTGTTTAGAGCACTCAGACCTGTTCACAGTGGAGGTGATAGGAACCAGACATTTGAAGAGTTTAATGCCTCTCAAAGCTACATTGCACAAAATAATTACATGAAATGGTTATAAATACGCTGCCTGATGTCTGAGACATTTTTGTACGATGCTTTCGAGAAGATTTTGGCCTAAAATGTATTATAAATGTCCATACAGGGTGTTGTGAGGCATTTTTTTTCCAGATCCACCACTATTTTACCATAAATAATATTACATAAACTTAAGACACAGGTAGGTTCACTGGTGGTAGTAAATGAAAATGGCTATATTTGTGTTGTAGTCATGGCAACCCCTGGTTCCTATCAACACCACTGTAAAGAAATAGAGTCAGAAATAAACCATTTCACTTCAAACCACTTGATGACTGTTTGATGAATCTCAACCACTGAATTATGTAGAAATTTTGGTTGAAGCCTCCCATAGGTCAGCAATAAGTTACTATTTTTTTTTAAAAGAATAGCAAAAAATTCTTTGTGCAATTCATATTTCATGTCTAAATTTTCCTTCTTTAGTTTTGTACTGGAGCAAAAAGGCTAATGCAACTAACAATTAATACCCATACAATTAGCATCACACAAACTCCATTTTTACTTTTTTCGGTTTGGAGTGGATTTTAGAGAAATATTACATGCTTGGAATTATGAGTTTTAAAGGTTACAGAATTCTCAGAATGTGATTTCATCAAAGTCGGATTTGATTTAATATTAGGAAGCACACAAAGGTGTGTACACACATGCTATTTTACACATACCCCTTAAATGAATGTAATATTATGCATTTAAGTAAGACTTTGTATGCTATTTACATACAACCCTGTTTCCAAAAAAGTAATACCATTACTTCATCAATATCTGTAACATTTTGCAGCTCTTAATCTAAAGTGATATTGTTCCTGACTCCAGCCTCTCCTGTCTCCTCTCATGTAGCCCCATCTTATCATTAGTGTTTCCTCCTATGTGTTAGCACTCACTTCCAGGTGTTAAAGACTGTTTTTGATGTTGTTTATGGACTTATATCCAGTGGTGGACGAAGTACACAAATCATGTACTTGAGTTAAAGTAGAGATACCCAAGGTAAAATATTACTCCAGTAAAAGCAGAAGTCCTCCCTTTAGACCTCCACTTGAGTAAAAGTACAAAAGTATTTGCTTTCAAATGTACTTAAGTATCAAAAGTAAAAGTACTAAAAGATTAATTATGACACTGATGTCCTATTATCATTTTTGTAACAAGACTCTTGCTTCATTAACTCATTTTAGGTGAAAATACTTTAGTGTCACTCTTGGTAAACCAGTCTTTTAATAGAATGTCATTAGTCTGTCACTGATGTCTATTAAAATTATCCTAAGCACAAAACACTGAAGGCTAACAATTTCCATTAAGGTAGAACCGAGTGGCTATGAAATAACTTCTTGCAAACAAGCAAAGTTTCAGTTTAAGATTTATTTGCAACTTAGTTACAAGTTTAAGTTTAATTAAAACTTGCTTTAAACACAGGTTCACAAATCTGTTGCATCTGTAGGTCTCTTTTCATAAACATAACCATCAAAAGCAAATTTACTATAACGAAATAGTGTTTGTATAAATTCAGAAAAAAGACACGTCAGTCACAACTGCATATGTGTACATCTCTCTATATTGTGGTCTATTTACACAAAGTTAGATAATTTATAGATAGATCAGTTCCATCATTTATGTTGGCATAGGCACTCCCAAAATTTTAGGCTGCTGCACTGATGTTGAACCATATGACGGCATTTTAGGGCCACTGTTAATAAAAATAGTAGTCTTTGATAATAAAGTCATAATATTTCGAGGAAAAAAGTTGTAGAATTATGACATTAAAGTGGCATTAATACCATGAAAGGCCGCAGTATTGTGGCCAAAGGCTTTGCAAAGGGAAGGCAGCACCTCCTCGTGTTAAAATGAGGGGCGGTGAGGAGGTGGCATAGTTACACTTTCATATCGATTTCACCCATAAAGAAATACTCAGTCTCTCTGTCTCTCCTGGCACATCAGCACCAGCCTGTTATTAGTATAAGAAGCAGCTGAAACGGCTGAGCAGGAAACTGTTTATTTAGAATAAAGACCCAGATGGACTCGGAGGAAACTGTCTGTCTGTTTTGTTGAAGGAGAATCGCAGGCAAGGTCGTCTACATGGCTATCAGTGGCTACATCTCCGTGCCATTCAAAGAGGGCATGAAGTTTCACAGACAATGAGAATGATAATCAAAATAATTGATCCACAAAGAGACAGGAGTGAGTGGAACTCCGGCACCAGTACAGTGACTGAGACCCCAGTGCGTTATGGCAGCCCCCCCACAGTTAGCCCACTTTACCCTCCAAATATTATGACTTTTTTTCTTGAAATATTACAACTTTTTTCTCTAAATATTACGACTTTATTCTCAAAATATTACAACTTTTTTCTCTAAATATTACGACTTTATTCTCAAAATATTACAACTTTTTTCTCTAAATATTACAAATTTATTCTCAAAATATTACAACTTTTTTCTCTAAATATTACGACTTTATTCTCAAAATATTACAACTTTTTTCTCTAAATATTACGACTTTATTCTCAAAGTCTACTATTTTTATTTTTATGAACATTGGCCCTAAAGAACCATCATAGAATAGTATGCTTTCACTGGGTAGGTATGTCCAACAGGTCAAAACAAGCTCAAAACAAAGTGTGCACTGCATGCTGATTGGTGTTCTTTCTTCACGCTTCTTTCGTTTTGACTTTGAAAAATGTATCGTTTTTATACGCACAAAAGCCAAAAGGAACGACAGATTTCGCATAATGTAGTAAAGTAAAAAGTGAGATATTTGACTTTGAAATGTAGTGGAGTAAAAGTAAAAAGTTGCCCAAAATGGAAATACTTCAGTGAAGTCCAGATACATGAAAAAAACTACTTAAGTACAGTAACAAATTACATTTACTTAGTTACAGTCCACCACTGCTTATATCTCCTAAATATGTTTAAGAAATCATGAGAAAGTCTAAATTTTGTAGTATTCTTCTTACTGGCACAATGCATTACCAACCAGGATTAATCATAAAGGTGGGACTTTCTCTATAAACAGACACAAGTGTTCTCCTCTTTTATAATGTCTCTGGATCTCATCAGCTCTAAAGAGGACCAGAAAGAGAACCAAGTCCCCTTCAAAGATCAACTACATTGTGAAGACAATAAACAGGTTCCTTTCAGCTTCATTTAAAATGAACCATGTGTGAAAACACAAGTGACATTTAGTCAGAACTGAACTGTTGAAACAGAGGACTTCTGTCCATCACAAGGCTAACCACTTCTGTGGACTTCTGTCCATTGTTGAGATTACTTGAAGACGTTTGAGATAAGTGCATGATGATCTAGACATGCAGTTTGCATGATGGCTTGTAGTGGCTACAAGCTACAGTCTACAGAGGCAGAATGTGTACCATATATTGTGGAAGCTGGTCACAGCTGCATTCACTACACTGAATAAGCAAATGCCTTTATTTCAGCACAGAAAGACGATTATGATATGGAGCGTAATGAAATCTGGTTCAGATTGAAGGACAATTGAATGTCAATTAGATTTATTTCCAACCATGTGCTTAATATTGGCACAGAACCATATTTGAAAACAGATTAAGGCTTGTTAAGTGTTGCTTATATTCTCCTTTGTCTTTGTTAGAAAGTATCAAGTCCCAGAATGTAAAAAAAGATGCTTTTCCAAAGCCACATGCTAGAGAAAAAACATGCTACAGAGAAAAAGACAAGCCCTTTTCCGAAGCATCATCTTCCCTCTTCCCCTTGTTGTAGTTTTTCTCAGCTGTACGCAATTAATAAAGCGTCTCAGGAGCAAACTGGGTGACAAGACAGAGATCAGGTGGCAGAAAATTGATAGAGATCATAAATCACACATAAGGCTGCACCATATTTTATTAGAGCTCCAGGAGGACAACAGACACGGTATGTGTGCATGTCACGGGCGTTGCTACAGGGGGGTCTGGGGGGGGGGTCTAGGCTTTTTACATGCAAAACAGTCCCCCAGATTTCTAACTGTTATTTTGTTATTCCAATGTCAATGAAAATATAACAAAAAAGTAAGATAATCATGTTCAAAGACGCTGCACCCTCAAGCCTTTTATCAACCCTAAATAAAAAAGAGAGACTGAAAAAACCCTTCATCACAAATCACAATTTTTCGGTGAATGCTATCACCATGGAAACATTTACATCACTGCATGCTGCCATGGACAGATGCTTTTTTCATATAAATATGCTATTTGTAAACATGTAAACATAGCATTAGCTTGCTCCACTGTTACTCCTGATTGTGAGAACTATAATACCTATACTTTCATAGCTATTGAGTAGTAGTTGTTGACCATGATAAAGTTCAATGCTTTGAAAAAAATAACATGACATCATAATCTTCACCCATTCGCTCTAAAAATCTGTAGCTTTTGCTGTAAAGGTGGGTTTCACTGTGGTATACAAGGCTGAAGTTGGCTTCCTATTCAAATTTTCCAATCCACGTTAAATGGCGCAGCAATGGTCCTAGGCTTAACCTCTGTACTATTTAAGGTGGAACAGAAACCTCAGCTTCATCTGCGGTATGCTGCCATTTGTTATTGTAATCAATGTTAGCTAGCTAAGTGAGGTAAGCACACTTGTGCTGTGTTTAATATTCAAAATTATTTTTTTCCACGAGAGCCGGCAGGAAGACAGGGCCTGAAGCCCCCCTGAGGCCCCCACCTACCTGTCGGCTCTTGCGGCTGTCATTGGGAATCGGGGGACGGGTGTGCTGCACAGAATACTACACTGCCTCATGGAGGTAGACCTTGTAGCCCTGTACTGAATCTAGTAAAGCTGAATATAGTTCTTTAAAAATAGGGGTGCAATATTATGGATAACGGATGATGT
Source organism: Colossoma macropomum (assembly GCF_904425465.1). Lineage (NCBI taxonomy): Eukaryota > Metazoa > Chordata > Actinopteri > Characiformes > Serrasalmidae > Colossoma > Colossoma macropomum. The sequence continues at coordinate 19,291,968 of NW_023494804.1, read as the reverse complement.
AAACTGGGCAGTCTTAATCTTGGCTAGTACTTACATGAGCAGTATCCTCACCAATTACAAGACTAATGTGGATTGTCCCACCCACACCGCTTTAACAAAACTGTGTTCTGCAACAGTCTCTCTGTGATCGAGTTGGAGAAACTTAGAGAAAAAGCTAACCACCAAGCGAAAGCTAAAGCAAGCATAAGCATAAGACTTTATTCTCTAAATATTACGACTTTATTCTCGAAGTCTACTATTTTTATTTTTATGAACGTTAGCCCTAAAACACCATCGTAGAATAGTATGCTTACACTGGGTAGGTATGTCCGTACATCTACAACACAACCTGCATATGTAAAGCCCATTTCACTCTTTTCTAGCACTGTTGAGTTTAGTTCCTTGGTGACATACCGGGGCTGGGAGTGTCAGGCGGAGAGCTGTCAATCACATGCACTGGTTTGAATGTTAAGCCACGTCCAGACAGTTCTCACATAGGTCTGATCTCAGTTTTAAGATGTGTTTTATCTCATGTTTTCATCTTGATTTTTTCATTGAAATTTTGCTGGATGTTTAATGTTTAATAGAATACTGAATTTCTGTATCATACAAAGATTTTTAATATTTCATGCTGTGTTGACCCTCTCAACCTGTAACAAACTCCCCTCCCCTGACACGAAATTATCTCATGCTGCACATTTTCCTAATTTGCTGAGCACAAAACACTTCATCCTACTTTCCTACTTTCCCCCTCTAATCTCTGCTTTCTAGCCTAATTTCTGGACATTTTGTTAAAAAAGGGCTTTTTTTTTAAATCCTGGCATCATCTGTCCCTCTGCTGAAGCACTGTGCGCATGCTGGGGGAGGGACAGTGGCTTCTTCTGCTGAAAGAAGGATAATAAAATCCTTAAAACGTGTTTCAGAACAGATGTGGACTTCTTGCCAGAGGGGTCTAACAAAGGACGGACAGATCAAATTAAAAACAAAAACAACGTCATGGAAACGGGTCGAGTGTCCTCCTGCCCTCCTTGGAACAGCGCAGTGGAATTAGCAGTAGTGGGGCAGATTAAAGCTGAGAGTTTGCTGATGCCAGATGCTTTTCAGTCAAGCTGAGCAGCATCTTGCAATCGTATGGCAGTGTTTTCTGTTTGTGCTCCTGGAATATGATAGCGCTAATTGAGACCGCTGTATCCTCTGCTATAACTCCATATTTTAAACTTTTTAGCAGGCAGAGATAGAAAATAATTAAGGAAGTGTATGGTACTACACTTAAAGTATGTTGTAATCTATAGTGAATAAAATTTAGTAAATGTGTATTATTATTATTATTATTATTATTATGCATTATTATTATGCATTATTGTTATGCTCAGGAAACAAAGGAGCATCACTAAACCTTAACGCTCATTACGAATGCAAAGATTTATAAAGATTTTATATAGGCCAATTATTAATACCGCCTTGCCTTCTGATTCCCAAATCTTGCCCCTTGCCCCACTTCTTTATCTTTTATCAGTGTCATGCAGTCTCACAAACTACGTAAAGCAAGTCTATTAGAGATTATTTATCAACTCCACACAGTTTGAGGCAAACTGTATGCAATTAGCACAATTGGTGCAAACGTTTGTTAGTTACATTGGCCTCATAAGTCCAATGCAAAAATAAAGAGCATAATGTTTTGATTGATTAACTACATTTTGATTGGGGGGTCACTATGTTTTTGTTTTATCAACAGTGCTGAAAGAAGAATTTCTGATTTTTTTATGTCTGCATAAATAAAGCATTCAGATGTAAACAAAATCAGTCAGAGTGTTTTGAAATGCTCTATTCTAGGACAACTTGGTATGAACTGTTCACAGTGCTGGTGATGGGAACCAGACATCTGTTGCCTCTGAAAGCTCCCTGACAAAAAAGAAATGTGCATGAAATGATTATGAATACACTGCCTGATTCCTGAGACATTGTTTTACATAGAGACGGTTTAGGCCTAAAATGGAGAGTAAATAAAATGGCTATGTTTGTGTTGTTGACATTATGACTCCTGGTTCCTATCACCACCACTGTAAAGAAACCAGCTTGTTAATTTTTCTACAATTGACCACTTCATATCAAACCACTCTGAATGACTTTGGCTACATCTTAACAATTGAATTTTTGACATTTTGAGAAAATCGGTGGAATTCCACTTGAAGGAAACTCTACTTTATGATTCTCCTGGACCAGGAGGAGAAAGCACTGCCCTGTATCAACAAGGTGATCTCCAGCTGTCTCGCCTTATCTTTACGATCGCACAGAAGGAGGATGTCACTGCGATGAGAATAGCTAGATTCCCATGTCAAGCTCCATAGCTGGCCAGCAACAGGAAATTTGCGATAAGGATGTCACAGACTGACCACTTCTTTGACTTCCTGAAGGACAATTGAAGCTGCATGAATTAAATTGCTGAAGATACGGGGCACCCCTTTCTTATCTAATAAAGCTCAATCTAAACCCACTTCCCTTGAATTCAATACCACTCCCTCGCAACAGCGGCTGCTATCCACTTTCTGTCTAATCACATCATTTTTATTTGGAACTCAGCTTAGTAATGCAAGCCTGTGAGATTCCCATATGCTCCCACAGTCTGCCTCTAGAGTGATGGTTCCCAAGCCTGCAAAGCTTTAGCATCTGATCTTTATAACCAATTCATCTCGTATGTTTCTAATAAGCCTGCTGAGTGGGACAGCTCGTCTGGTTGGGGGCATCCATCCGACTTCCCCTTGACAGGACGCAAAGCTTTAATATTACTTTTCCTTTAGGAGCCCAGCTGAATTATTCATTTTAAACATGTATAGGGTCCATACCAGTTCAGAACAACTGCCTAAGGACCCTTGCTGCCATGAGTAATCCTAGGACGGTTGATTAGACTCTGTATGTTGTGGGTCCAGGGTTGCAGCTGAGATCCTTGGGGTCACATGCTCCTGCCTCCTGGCTACAACCATCCACTTGCTTCTGAATGAGAATTCAATCCTGAAGCTCTCTTTCTGTCCCAGTCTTGCACTACAGGCTTCTTCTGACTGTGATTTAAAGCTAACTTGCCATTTCATCAAATGCAAAATTCAAATTGATAGACTTGTAAAGATGTCCAGAAAGATTATGGTAAGATTCCATACTTTATACAGGTCGTCATCCACAAAAGTACAACTTAGGGATGTCCCAGTTTCTTTTTGCCCTTGATCCTGTCTGAGTACTTTAATGTTGAGTACTGGCCAATACCAAAGAGATTTGAATCAAACTATATGTTTTCATAGATAATACATCCACACATGCTAGGCTGCCAATACTATAGTAAATTTTAGTATATGCATGACATGACATTCTGGACTGATAAGTTTAGTTTTTTTGGAACATTATTCTTTAAATATGGATTATACTTGGCTTATAATTACATTAGTTTGGCCTCCTTGATTTGGCTATAAGTTACTTTAATGTTCTGCAGTGAAGTCATTTTTTGATATGTGCATAGTGATGGGTGAAATTTGAGACTCATGTCGGGGAATCATGGTCAAATATATAATAAGTATAAAATCTATTTTTAGCAAATAATCATTATTTATCAAAGTATAAACAGCATCCTACCTTGGTGAAGTGCAAGACGCCGCCCTCCATGCACAGCATCAGATGCACTGACAGTTTTTTTTTTTTTTAAATCCACATAAATGGCCCATTCAGTATTCAGCACTGCAATGTCAGACAGTCTCACCAGGCTCATAGTGTTTCTCATGTAAGTTTTCAATTGACTAAAGCAAGAAAAGTTCCTTTCAGATGATGCGCTGCTTATTGGTACGGTCAGGAACAGTTTGAAGAGGTTATCAACGTTTACTAGGCTATCACCCAGATCTGACATAAGTGCTAATTGTTGATCAAAGCCAATTTCTTCTGATAGCATAGCGTTGAAGAGGGATAGCTCTGCACTTGTCTCCTCTTTGGAAGATCCATAGTGATGACAAACAAATGCTAGGTCTGCTTCAGGGTGTGTTCTAGAGCCGAGAATCGGTCACGGATTTCTTGAACGGTTTTGTCTAGTGCACCAAAATACAATGCCTTGTAGTATCCCATAGCTAAGCCAGCATCTGATCCAGTCAATAATCAAATCAAGACCTCAGACGTGCACATTCACTGAATAGAAATCAACACCAAGTAAGACTGGAGCTACAGAAAGTGATAAAGTTCAGGAACGTTTCACGGTAGTTTGTTATTGATTATATTATCCTTTCGGTCGTACAACCTTTCTTTAACTTTGTCACTTTCCGTAGTTCCAGTGTTGTTAGGAGCTGATTTCTGTTCAGTGAATGCTTAATCTGGGAAGGTGAACTGAATCGCCAAACCTCCTCTGTGGACGCTGTGGGTCTCGGTAATTGGTTTGAGGGCACCAAACAACTGTGTTCTTCCAGAGGTTTTGCAAGTTGCTATCTGTTCCCATTGCTGGCAGAGTAGAGATTGTGCTACTAGCTAGGCTCTTGACCGTGGCATAAATTAAACTTGGTGACTGCAGTGATAGTACATTGCATTGCAAGAAAAGTCATCACATCAAAATGCAGACTGCCCCTTAGTGTCATGGAGATCAATCTGTATACATAGTAGATAGTCTTGACAAACATCAATATTCCATAAATAAAGTGAGTTGATGAACAATCTCTGAACTCATATCTTGTGGTATTTTGGATTTTTTTTGGATTTTTTTTGTGTGGACCACAGTACTGTGCAAAAGTCAGAGACCACCCATCGTTTATTGAATTCCCAGTCAAAACAGCCATAAAAGACAAGTTATTTATTTTCCAGAAAATATTTCTGAAGAAATTAGAAGAAAATGCACAGGAAAATGCAAGGGAAAAGTCAAAAGGAAAAAAAAAAAGATTAAAAGATGCAGAGAAAATGGGACTCACAACTGACCACTAAAACTGTCCCCACCAGATAAACAGCACTTAAAGCTTTCATCTTTGAGAGACAGGTGTCCACAGGTGTTTCTGTCTATCTTTCCACTGTGAGAAGACAACTCAGCACTATTGGTCTGAAAGGATGTGTAGCTGTCAAGAAGGAGGAAGATGACAAAAAAAGAAGACCAAGAAGGAGACAAAGCAAAATAGAAGAAGACAATGAACTGGAATAAGAAGAAGTATAGAATTAAGGACCAAATCTTCCAGCAGGACTGACTATGAGCTGCAAAGAACCTCTTCGGACCAACAGAGAAAAATGGTTTGGTTACATTTCCTGTCATTTAAGCCTAATGAGACGGTCACTGTTTACACAAACAGTAGGAATTCACCAACACATCCCTTTCTAGAAATATAGAAATAGGAAGGATGTGTTCAAGGATTCTTTGGGCATCATCTCCACCAAATTGTCTTTTTCATTACGCACACAGCTGTGCAGCGTAGCCAGTTCTTTGCTCAGTTCCGCTCTGCTGGGTCCAAATGTGCTCATTAGGACATTTGTAGGCCTACTCTCAGGAAGCACGTCGGGTTATTGGGTATCATGTTGTCACAAATGGTTTGCGGAGGGTTATATAACAGACCGATAGGACCTCATTCATTTGCTCAAGTGTTTAAACAGATACGGGTCACCGTGGCAGGGGTCCTTTGGAATTACGACCCCTGTTATCCTCTCTTATGTCCGTCTCACATAATTTTACTCATGTGCAACACAAACTTTGATTAGACGGATTAGGTTTTGACTGAATGAGCACCCTTCATTACGAGTCGCGCTAGGCCCAATTAACGAGACATGAAATTTCACGCATGAATTAAGAATAACTCAATTAATGAAAGATATACCAATAATGAATTTGCTCCAGTGAGCTCACCCTTCACTTGCACAAGCACCGTCGATTTAAGTCTCCTAAGAAACATCAAGGTTTATGATCAACGTGCTTCATATGTAAGCTGACAGCAAAGAGGGATTCTCTGGATTCTCCACATGCCCCTAATAACAATCTCTGTTCTCAGAGACTAGCAAACCAAGTGATGAACATCTCAATGGAGCTGGTACATCAAGGCTAAAATGGCAGCTGCCTGAGCTTAAAAAGGGAACATGGTATCTAATAGGCCTCCTGGAAACCCTACTCTGTCCTCTGGAGATAGCCCATGCCCTGTAGCTTTACAGTGCGTACCAGGAGAGTGAGCGAAAGCCTCTGAAGGCAAAGTGATCAAGGTCTTTGCACTGCATAGCCTGAGGCTTTGCCTCCACAGAGCTGCTGTGATGAAGAGAGAGATAAAGAGAGCAAAAGTACAAGAGGGACAGCACAGCATGCCATCTGATGGTGAGGTGACTTGAGCATGATATAATCCACAAGGAGACATCCTGAACTTTGAACTTAGCTAAACCAGACACAACACAGCTTTCTCCTGAAACACAGTGTGATGTTTCTGGGGAGGAGACAGGGGGAACTGCACATCAGGTGGATAATAGGCACAGAATGGACAAGAGGCACTACAGGTTTACTCAGGGCATCATTTGTAAATGATCCCAGAACACTGAGGGCTCAATGTGCAGAGCCTTTAGGACCACTTTCATTTTCTGTTTTATCTGCAGTTTGCTAATGGTTCTATTATTTCACCTGCCTTGTTTAAACCCTGCAGTCAGTGGGTGTGCACACAATCAAGGCCCATTTAGCATTGAGCCTGTGCTTGTATGTATATATGACCCTGAGTACTGAAAGATTTGGCAGGAAAATGGGGCAGGGGAAGGTCCTGAAAACAAAACCAAGATAAATAAATAAATGTGCATTAAAAAAAGTGCCAACTAACAAGTGTTAATGAGGTTCTTGAACATCAAACTTTCTCTCATATGTGAGTTTCCTGAAATGAAGCTACAGCTTCTATTCCACAAATTGTTATCAAATTAATGACACCAGTGGTTTAGCTCAAGCTTGTTACTTGATACTTTTGAGGAACGATCAATCTCAGCAGAAGTGATGCATTTGCGAGTGATAAACAGCATTAATGCCTTTTTAATTAACATTTCTGTCACCACACACACCGGGAGTTTGAAGGAGAAGGTGTGTACATAATGGCATACGTTTTTTTTTTTCTTTTCAGAAAGAATTATTCTTGATACATCTCTACACATCATTGTATGGATGTATTCAATGTGTGAACAAGGTGATACATCCACTAAAATAGGTGCTGCGCCCAACCTGGGAGGTCCTGGATCCAGATCCAGCTTGTTTCAGCACAAATTGGTCTTTCTGTGAAGCACCATTCATATAGAGCCTAGAAATGCAGCCTGCGGTCTGAGTGATTTTGAGGACGCAACAGATGTATCCTTTTAGGCCTTCTGTTACCCACAGTTCTCTGCGCATGAACAACATGAGAAATACGAAAATGATGGACAGTGAAGTTGTTGGAGCAGAGCTTTTTTTAAAATGTAAGTTGTTCACGTTCTTGAATTTGTCTTTGTTACCTTATAAAGTTTAAAATGACTGATTTATTGAAGGATTTATCCATATATCGTATATCATATTTTATTTAGAAATATTTATATATATGTAGTTTATCATACTGCATAAGAACTGTGAAGAAATGAAAAAGCAATGAAAACAATGCAACAGGCTTTCACAAGTTTTACGCTGCAATTGCAAGAGGCGAGACCCTTCTGGTGACATCACCGCACAGCTCATTAGGACTGTTCCATTTGTGTGACCAACTGGCTACTAAGGAGAAGTCTTCATAGAACAGTCCTATCAAGGACACACCGTACCTCGGCTGCAGCCTAGGCTGTGGAATGCAGGTAACATGTCAGAAAGATAGAAGTTACCAGTGAACTGACTAAAAAAAGTTAAATATACAATTATTTTATCAGAATAAAAAGCACAGCTGCTCTTTTGTGCTTTTATGATACGGAATAGTGCTTGCTTGGTAGTATTTATTAGCCTATAAATGAGTGGTTAGCATTCCATATCTCGGTGTTACAGAGTAACACTATACTCTGCTGACTAAAAGCTGACACAAGTCTTTATACAATTCTAATCAAAGGCAATAAGGTTATGTGTGAAATCAGTCTGACTATTGATGTTGATTTGGAACTGTGAAGCTTCCTATTCTGTGAAGTGGTGGGTGATGCTATCAATAGATGTGGAAACACAATAGGGCAGACATCCTGAGACATCTTGAGTCTAAATAACATTAGCACAAACATTAAGTCTAACATTTTCCAGCCCCTATTATGAGATTTGTCTTCATATTGTGAGTTCAACTGTCAGGCAGTGCACTGAAAAATGAACTGGCCACCCAAAGGCTTATTTGAAGCAGACAGACTTAAAGCACTCCGGCTGCAATGAAAAATGTAACCATCACTACATTTGTTGTAAACATGCCTGCTTGCATCTTACAGCAGAGCTTGTCTTTTGTGTGAGATTCTCTGTTTAGGGCTATTGAGGGCTTCATTAGGAGGTATATGTAACTCTAGAAACGGTCATCATTATAATTGAATGGATTACTCCAGTGACAGAAATGACTCATGAAATGAGAAGGACAACAAGCTAAAAGCTAAACATGGAAATAGCAAGGTAGCTACCTGGCTACCTAAGCAGCTTACCTCAGTTTGGCTGACTGAAAGAGTAAAAATCTGGTTTCTGGTGTTTATTTTGTGCTAAATAAAGATATGATCACTACTTTCTTGATTATTTTGTTTTACAACCAAGGTAAGAGATACATTAATTCTAGTTTGGCTGTATTTATTAACCTGTAGATGAGTGTCTAGGCTAGCAGTCAGGATTAGTTGACACCACAGGGATTCCCAATGCTTGTATGACGTGTTTGTGTAATGCATGCTGGGTATGACAGTAAGACAACCATGGAAAATAATATGAAATCATGACTTCTGTTAAACTGATGAGGCCGGGGGATACAATGCCGCACTACAGAACCCTGCATAACACAACAAATAACATGCAAAAATGTTGTTTAAGGCTAGACAACTCATTGAGCTGTTAAGATTGGTGGACCCCCAGGGGGATAGACAGCTTAAAGACAGCTTAAAACATCTAAAGAAGTAGAAAATGCACAAATATGTTCTATTATAGCACTACACAATATTAGAAAGGAATAAAAAGGGTTTGAAAAAGCTACACAGAAATAAGAAAAGCAATCAGTAACCACATTCACCACTTTCTTTCACCCTCAACTTGACTTTAGGCACCAGACAGTTTGCTTCTACTCGTTCAGTTCACTGAGCATGGTAAAAAGCTGTGTGCTGAATAATATGATCAGTTTTATTCATTTGATTCATAGATAATGACACAAGCCCTGAATCCCAAATAATATGTACACATTATTCACACATGGACAAAAAGAAAGGTTAAGGATCACTACAGACCTGCTGTACAGTACATGAAGCACCAGAGCAGGGCTCAGAATGCTAATCCTAAATTCATGGCGCCTGTGTTTGCATTAAACTTTAGCAATAATATTATCATTCAACACCACACACTGTATTGTCAAGGGGTGTGAAACAAGTCAGGATGTTGATGGAATGATTAGCAGTTACATTTTTTAGAATCTGTGCTGAAAGATTTCAAATTAGATTAGATTTCCAAAACAAATTACACTAACCCTACCTCCCAACCCTGACAGATGTCCTCCCTAAATGAGTTTGCAGTGGTAAAAAGAAATAAGTAGGAAAACGTACAGCGATTGTAACCAATGTTTCATCAAAAGAAGTTAATGGTAATGGAAGACATACTGACTCTGCATGGGATCAATTCTGACTTGATATGAAAGGGGATGGATTTATCCCAGAATGCGGATATGTGATTTTATTTAATTTATCACCCAAACAGTTTGAAATTTTCAGTATTCATTCATTTTTCACCTGTGTATCTATTTTAACCACTCAAAAGCTGCCTAAGTATTGCATAAGATCACTTTATTTCACCTGAAAGTAGTTGGTAAGTAAAGTGATGGTGATGCTGAAGGGAGGAATTGAAATGCAAATCAGTTGTTAATCACAGAGACTACAGATTACTGACTAGTTGTCAGTGCTCTAGGTTCAATACTGTACACTGATTGTAACACATTGGGTACATAATGGAGTTATGAAAAAACTGAAATTTTAGAAGATGATCATACCTGAAACCCCTCCTTCTTCCAATTTAACCACTATAATTCCCTCTTACTCTGTCCTATGTCTGTCCTACCGCAGGTTAGGGAGGGGGTCCAGCCTTCTATATCTTAGCAGAAGCCACTCAGAACTCCAACGCAAGCTCTCACAGTTCTCTCCCCATCCTCATTCACATTCTCCCCTCATACTGCCACTGTAACATCCTTTCTCACCCTGCTTTGTCTTTCCTTGTTTCTGTCTGTCTGCCTTTGTTTATCTTCCCTTGTGTGTCTTGTTCCATGTGCTTTTGCTGTTCCGGTCTTTGTCTCCTCCCTGGTCCTGCCTTCTTGTCATCCTGCCTGTGTGTTGTCTGTAGCTTCTCCATCTCATTAGCCCTAGAAGCTAGTGGTTGGTTCCATTTGTATTTTTACTCCTGTTTGTGTGCTTTGTGTTTGCTTGGTGTTTTGTGTTCTCAGATAGTGTAGGCATGTCACCCCTGGACTCTGGAGCAGTGGAAACGTATTCTGTGTAGTGATGAATCACGCATCTCTATCCGGCAGTCTGATGGACGAGTCTGGGTTTGGTGAATGCCAGGAGAACATTACCTGCCTGACTGCATTATGCCAACTGTAAAGTTTGGTGGAGGAGGGATAATGATATGGGGTTGTTTTCAGGGGTTGGTATAGGTCCCATTAGTTCCACTGAAGGGAAATCCTAATGCTTCAGCACACCAAGACATTTTGGACAATTGTATGCTTCCAACTTTGTAGAAACAGTTTGGGGAAGATGCATTTCTGTTCCAGCATGACTGAGCCCCAGTGCACAAAGCAAGGTCCATAAAGGCATGGCTGGGTGAGTTTGGTGTGGAAGAACTTGACTGGCCCGCACAGAGCCCCAGCCTCAACCCCATCAAACACCTTTGGGATGAACTAGAACGGAGATTGCAAGCCAGGTCCTCTCGGCCAACATCAGTGTCTGACCTCACAAATGCTTTTCTGGATGAAGGGGAAAAATTCCCACAGACACACTGCAAAATCTTGTAGAAAGCTTCCCAGAAGAGTGGAAACTATTATAGCAACTTTATATTAATGCCTATGGATTTAGAATGAGATGTTATAAAAGCTCTTGCAGGTGTGATGTGTATATGCTCCAGTACTGGAGTAGCAGCAGTTGTGTGAGTTGTGTGAACTTTAGCGCAGTGGGGCAAACAGTTGATCAGTGGAGGGTGGATGCTGTTCTCTGCCAGGTACCATCAGCAATAACAATATACACTGATTTTAAACACTGTTAGTGTATTACAGATGTGTAAAATACCAGTTCATCCCAGTATCACATTTACTGTCAATCAACTCAGTAAGGCTCTGCAAAACCGTGTCTGTGGTAATCTATCTCTGTTAGTGCGTGTGAGGGGGTTCAGGTCAGATTTCAGGTTCCAGATTTAGCAGCAGAGAGGACAGATCAGGTCAGGTCTCAAAGCTGCAGGTACGAGTCAAGTTCAGGCTTTAGTTTCATGATCTCTGTTCTTATCCTCCGATGCTCCAATTCCATCTGGATTTTACTCCTTTGAAACTCCTCAACTGTAAATGTATTTAGGCTAATGCTACTGTTAAACAATGGTCTCTAGTGGCTTTAACCTCAGTGAATTCACTAGTGTTGTTAGTGTTGCCACCATGGCTAACACTAATCATCAGTGTGACTTACTTTAGTGTTTCTAAACTGAAGAGTGTGGTGAGTTTTGTTTCATTTCCTGTGAGAACTTTACTAATTGTGTGATACTAAAGTGGAGCAAGATGAATAGAACTGAATCACTGAAATGAGTTGAATCTTTGTGCAGAACTGAAAGTGAATTGAATCAACAAAGTGTTTCCAACACCAATCAGTAGGATCCTTGTGTTTACTGAAAGAAATAAATAATGATGAATAAAAAGGTGCCTTTTTGTATTTGCTATGCATGTACATACATACATACATACATCATCTAAACCGCTTATCCTTCTGGGGCGCGGTGGGGTGCTGGAGCCTATCCCAGCTGTCATTGGGCGGATGGCAGGATACACCCTGGAAAGGTCGCCAGTCCATCGCAGGGCAGACAGACAGACAGACATACACACTCACACCTAGGGGCAATTCAGCATGTCCAATCAGCCTGACTGCATGTTTTTGGACTGTGGGAGGAAACCAGAGTAAACCCACGCAGACACGGGGAGAACATGCAAACTCCACACAGAAATGACCTTGGTTGCCTGGTCGGGAATCGAACCCAGGCCGTTCTTGCTGTGAGGCGACAGCGCTACCCACTGCGCCACCGTGCTGCCCTATGCATGTACATACTGCACAAAAATCAGATGGTAATTAAATACAAGTATTATCCTATAGTCTAATTTTTCAGCATTTACTGTGTCCACACTTTGCTGTCGTTAGAGCTTTTGTCCTTTTTAGGAGACTTGCTTTAAATATCTCATAGAAATCTGCAGGAATATTTTCCATACCTCCAAAGTTCTGTCTTAGAAGTTGGTTATATGTCTTGCTTCTCACAATCCAAACGATCCTAAAGATATTCAGTGATGTTGAGGTCTGACTGGTGTCCAGTTTCTGTGTTCCAGTGCAAATATTCTTTGTTTTGGTCTGTTTTTTTTTTTTTCAGGCTTCTTGACAGATACACACCCTTTCACACCCACAGCACTGAGCTGTCTTCTCACAGTGGAAGGATGGACAGAAACACCTGTGGATGTTTTCAGATCTGAAGCAACTTGATTTTCTCCTCTCTCTCTCAAAGATGAAAGCTTTCGGTGCTGTTTATCTGATGGGGAGTTTACCAGGTCTTCCAGGTGGTCATTAGGAGCCCCATTTTATCTGAATATTTTAATCATTTTGTTTTATTCACTTATTTTCCTTTGGCTTTCCCCTTTCTTAATCTTTTTTTTTTTTTAATATCTCCTTTAGCCATTTCTTATGCAGTTGAGAAAGAAGTTTGAAGGCAGCTAATGAGAATTTGAGCAGTTGCTTGTGTTGGACGCCCTTTTTTAAAATACCTTCTACTTAAAGGATGTTTTGAGTGAAATTAAATGTATGTAATATAAAAGTATTACACATGCTATTATTTTCTCAAGGATTCTGTTTATATGCATGAAAAAATGAAGCTCTTTATGTGGATCTGCTGCATTTATTTTAAAAAATAACTGGAATATATTCATTTACGTAGTATCACTTTAACATTCAGATCTTTTTTTTTTTTTGGTTTTGTTTATGTTTGACACACTATTCACAATTTCATATCATTTACACGTTTCCCTCTTGAGACCAGGCTGAGAAATCACTTCCACTCTGACTGTTTCTTCTCTTCTTTTTCCTTCTGTTTCTATTCTCAAGCATCTATTCTCTGCCACGCACACACATATACACACGGTTCCCAAAATGAAGGCGTTGTGCCCCCCCACACAGTCTCTCTCTCTCTCTCTCCATTCTCATACACACATACACAGCACACCCATGCTGTGCCGCTATCGGCCTTTCCAGGCACGCATGCCTCAGCACAATGTAAATTATTCAGCTGGGCTTGCTGGAGGCAGCCAGCGAATCATAAATCGAGACAGTCCTGGGCTGTTTTAGAGGGGCGACTATGGTTAAACGAAACTAAACATCTATACCGACTCTAGCCACCCCAATGCCACCTAATATGCAACAGAGAAAGATCAAGAAGAACAGCATACCACAGTTTGATAGTATTATATATGTAGATATATGTAGAGCTGCAGGGTGCCCGCTCCACTGTTGATGCGCATCGCTCTTGATGGGGCTTCAGAGATTAACCAACGTTTAATGAATGCAAACCAACTCAAAGCTTTGCAAAAGGCCTTTAATTATGCATGGCTGGCAGGCTGGGCTGGAGCAGGCCTGTCCCACCTGTACCAGGCCTCCTGGTACTTCAACTGGTGTCACGTCAAGCAGTTCACTAATGTTTTTTTCCAGCCAATATATATAAAAAGAATCCAGGGAACCACATCAGAAACACAGAGAGGTCTAGAAAGTAGGAAAGTATTCCCATGATGCATTTAGTGCTCGCAGAGTCAGATCCCTGTTGAACATGATGCCAATGGGTTTGTTGGCTGTCAGAGTGAAAGCTCAGACTGGGTAATAGTACACCTGCCCTGCTCCAAACCTGCTCTTGGGAACATTTACAGACCTTTCAGTCATGCTTCATTTTCCAAACTAGACCAGCATAGAGTCGTATGCAAAAGTTTTGGCACCCCTCGTCAAATTCCATGATTTGTTAATTTTCAACATGGAAACAAGTACACATCCTCTACATGGTGCCAAGTTTTATTTCTTCCCAAATGGCATTTTTCCCATTTTTGGTTTTCTCTAGTTTTTGCTTTTCTTTGTAAAAATATTTCAATAACACTTTGCATTTTTTATGTAAAATAAATACTGTTCTTTTTTTAATTGAAACAGAAAGATTTTTAGAAAGCACATTCTCCACAAGTGGCACTATTAGCACTTGTTTTTGCCTTGGTGTTTATGTGCCTCTTTGAATGAGAGAAAACTGATTAGAACCCACACCAGCAGGATCCCATTAATGTATGTTTACAGACAGTTTCGCTTTCATTTTGGGAGTGTATGAAGTAAAAGCTGTGAAACACTCCCAACATAAGTATATGAACGCAAAGAATATTCAATGCTGCTGCTCTTGGAATGCTGATATGTGATATGCTGTTTAGCTATATGAGAAATGTTCACTCGATTGAGCTAGACTGAAGAAAGGCAAAACGTACCAGTGATGTTTACAATGCTGTTGTCTTACTGAATAGGTCAACTAGCTAACCCAGGAGCCTTTACTGATATACAAGTGTGAACAGACTATTTCAATGGTATGAAAGAATGAATTAGGCAGAATGTTTATAAGTTCAAGATTTTGAAGTAATTTCCTTTAAATCTTTAAATTCAACACATTTCCCTGGTTACATCTGAAATGTGTATTATGTTTCAATTCCATGTTTTCTGAATCATGGAAGTCAAAGAACGACAGATTTATTTCTCATTTATACTGTTTTGAAACAAACAGAGAAACGGAAAGTTGATGGAAAGTTATGTTTTTGTGATTGACATCAAAACAAAGACAGAAGTGCAGATTCTAATTTGTTGATACAGAAATTTAATGTAATTAGAAATTCACTGCATAACTATGCAATTATTACTGTTGTTATGTAATTACATCTTAATAAATGTGTAATGTACCTTGAATATATAGCAAAATGGTAATGTAACTGTAGGCTTCTAAAGAGAAATCCAATTTTCTAAGCATATAATATCCACCTCGGATGGCTGTTACTAACCAACCAACTAACTTACTCTAATATTCTATGTTCATCAGTCAGTAATCATAAATTAAACCATAATAATAATAATAGTTCATATCCATTAGTAAGCCTGAACAAGTCAACACTTAGCTAGCAATCAGGTCTTTCGCAGTCTTTTTCAAGGGTTCTTTTGTAAAGGCACAATATTGCACAAAAAAGGGTTCTTCTGTTGTTACAAGCTTGAAATCATTATGATCGAAGAACCTTTTAGTGTTATATAGAACCCTTTTCAAAAACTTCTATAAAGAATGATATACAGACCATTCTTCATCAATCTGAAGAACGATTTCACCATGAAAAGAAACACTTACACATTCAAATGGTTCTTTGAGTGTTCCTGGTGCTATATAGAACCCTTCAAGAAGCATCTTTTTAAAAAGGGAACCTGAGACACTTAACATGGTAGAACCATAAGGTACACATAATTGCTATTAGGTGTAGCTATTGTATAGATTATCGAGACTATCTTGTTAAAAAAAAACACCCTGTGTCCATATTTGAGTTTGAAATACATGCACTGTATGTCTCTTTGCATTAAACATAAGGAAATATAACTACTAGCCATCACTGTGTTACTTCATAAACTTTTCATAAACATTTATCTGTATATGAATAATCCAGAAACAGCCCACGTTTTGCTCCGGCCCTGTTGACTGTTACCTCTGCTCTCTCATTGACCTCAATAAAGGAAGACTAACGCAGGATCAGGCTTATAGTGAATAATTAGCATGCTGCGTTTATTTGAGATTAGAGGGGCTGTTAAGTGATGTTTGATCTGCTGATATGTGTTGATGCTTGTGACACGGTGCACATCGTCTGTGCTCTCTCATAACAGAATGATAATCACAAGCACAGAGAGGGAGATAGAAAGAGAGACGCAGAGGGAGGCAGACAGACACTGAGACTTGACTTTATTACAAGTCCTTTATTTAACCATTATTTATGAAAAGGGTATGGTAAAAACAGGAATAATACGCTCCAAGGAGAAAGGCGCACTTGATGAGCAATAAATCAACTGCAATAAAAAGCCAGACATATTATTATAAGGCAAATTCAGCTCTTACATGTGATTCCATTATAGCTTAAAGCAAATTCAAAAAAGTCTGGGTCCAGGCCTCCAGGCTGTGTCCTCGAGGCTTTCCAAATGACTAGTTTTGCTTGGCACACTAAGACATTTGTCAAAATTTATTTAGCCTGCTGGGCCCAAGAAACCAACAAAAATGAGCAAAATGCTACTGAGCAGGAGCCCAAAACTTTAAAAAACTCAACCCAGGAGAACCAATCTAGGGCAGTAATAATCAAAAAAAGGTGTACATACCTAGAGTGGAATACGATGTTTGAGAAAGAAAATATAAAGTGGTGAAACTATAGGTGTAGTTTCCACAGATGTCTGGGGGGGAAAAGGGGCCTCTTACTTTTAGCACTTTAAAAGCTGAAGCTGTTTTTTGGGGGGTGCGAGATGGGGAGATCACAAAAAAAAGGAACTGAAAAAACTGTGGCTATATCAATAGGCTATACAAATTTCCATGATTCCACTACTTCCCTTTCCATGGTAGTGCTAAACCCATTTCCATGATTACACTACCATTTCCATGGTTACATGACACCTATTTTTATAGTTATTCTAAAGAATTTTCAGAGTGATGCTACACCTATTTCCACTTTTACATGATATCCATTTTTGTAGGTATGCTACAACTATTCCCATGGTTTTACTCTACTCATTTCCATACTACACTCCTCTCCATTGTTACACTACAGTCATCTCCTATGGTAATACTACACTCCTCTTCATTGAGTGCTTTTACATGCACTTAACAATCCGATAATTGCAGAAAATCAGATTTTGTCAGTAATCCGAATAACGCGTTTAAATACACTTGAGTAATCAGATATTATGAAAACTCTGGGTCAGAGAGTAATCAGATTTCTGCTTTGCAACTGGCCAATAACCTCACAGAAGAAGATGTGATGTAAACGTAACATAAATTAAAACTTCATGTCGTGGCTTTTTACATTGCGCCACTTTACCCGAAAATACATCATCTGGAAAAAGAATGTTTAAAGAATGTTTAAATCCTTCATTTCTTCAAGCATTTACTTGTTTTAGTGTTGCTCCAAAAGCATTGTCTTGCAGCAACGCTGCTTGCTAATTTCTGTCACTGCCATCTGTGTTCACACATGCGCAGACTGAGAAATCTGAAAGAAATCAGAGTAAGAGTTTACATGCACTAAGAAATCTGATTACTGAGCTAAAATCCAGCTCTTTTTTTTTTACATTTCTTAATTGGATTTCTAGATCAGAGTATGCTATTTATATGACCATTGGAATAATCAGGTAACTGCAGAAATCAGGTTATGATCGGACTATTTAGTGCATGTAAGCGCATTCATTGTTATACTACACTCATTTCCATTGCTGTGTCGCACCAATATTTATGGTAATGCTACCCTCATTCACATTGTTACACTGCATAAATTTCCTTGCCTACGCTACACCTTTTTTCATGGTAATGCTACATGCATTCTTTCTTGCTACACTCATTTACATGTTTATTCCACAGCTTTTTTATAGTTACACTACAGTTATTTCCAGTTACACTACAAACATTTCCATGACTATTCTACACCGATTTGCTTGATTATGCTACACCCATTTCCACTGTTACACTAAACACTGTTTCTGTCTTAATGCTACATCTATTTGCATCGCTAAATCTATTTCCATGACAACGCCTCACTTATTTCCATGATTATACTATGGCCCGTTCCATGATAATGCTACAATTATGTTGATTGCTTCACTACACTCATTTACATGGTAATGTTACACCCAATTCATAGGTTATGCTACACGTTGCACCCATATTGCACCCACCCTGAACAGCCGCCTATCCTGTGTGGTCTGATGCTGTTGCTTCATCTGCCTTGATCGGTTGCCTACTGCTTGCCAGCCTTCTGGACCAGTCTGACCACCATGGAGCTTCCCGCTATAGAACACTGTGCAAACCTCACCTGCATGAACTGACACTCCTGATGCTGCTGC
This sequence comes from Colossoma macropomum, assembly GCF_904425465.1. NCBI lineage: Eukaryota > Metazoa > Chordata > Actinopteri > Characiformes > Serrasalmidae > Colossoma > Colossoma macropomum. Next base: position 19,273,509 of record NW_023494804.1, on the reverse strand, counting down.
TGCATTATTTAATCATAGACATTGCTTCTCCTGCTTTTCCCCTATTCCGTATCTTATACTGATGGTCAAACCTTATTCTCTGCTGTTATTGTTTGCTATCTGGTGTCGACCAGAAGCTGGGTTCCTCTTTTGAGTGGTTCCTCTCAAGGTTTCTTCCTCTTGCTCTTAGGAAGTTTGCCACTGTCACCATTGCCGACGCTCACGAGAGCTCAGACCCAGATTTTTCTGTAAAGCTGCTTTGTGACAAGCCCTGTTGTAAAAAGCACTATATAAATAAACCTTGACTTGACTTTGACAAATATATGGTAAGGTTAAAGCCATTTCCATGGCTGTGCCACACCCATTTTAATGGTTTATGTTAGCTGCCTGGAATAAACAGACGTTAAACCTTCTATGTTCTTTGTTTTCATTCAGTACTATGAAATATTTTGTTGAATATCTCCATATAACTGGATTATTTGAATACTGTTTATTGAAAATGCATATATTCATGCAGCAAAAATGGCTAAATCACAATAGCCAGTCACAGTGTTCACACACTAGCCTCCATTTTCCCTTTCAGCTCACAGAGATGTATGGATTTTTTCACACGTAGCTGATATGAAGTCATTTTACCAGCTTCACATAGCAAGATAGAGAATAATGGAGACTGAAAAAGAGACAGAGAGAGAGAGAGAGAGAGAGAGAGAGAGAGAGAGAGAGAGAGAGAGAGACAGAGAGCGAGGATGCATAGAGAGATTCAGACAGAGGGTTAGCCAGCCTCAAACACAGATGCGTATGCGTATTTGTGAATGGATGGATACGCTCGGTGGGGCAGCCGGCATGTTTAGTGAGGCAGTTTGCTGTCTAATTACACACTGCAGGAGTCACCTTCCTCCGGCCCTGCGCGCACACACACACACCCACACACCCACCCACACACACACACTCATGAGCACATTCAGCTCTGATAAGAACACAAACAGGCTTCAAGGGCTGAACCCTCCGCCCCAAAAGCAGATGTTTCACACAACGCTGCTCTTTGCCTACACTGTTTCTGCTTTATCATGATGGAGAATGGCTCTAATGGTCTTTAGAGACCTCCAAAGCATCTCTGAAAATCCATGCACTCAAAGCAAAGACACTTCTGAAGAGCTCTGAGCATGCAAAAGGAGAGAAACAGAAAAAAACATGTCTCTCACAGCGTTTTTGTAATGAGAGTTCCTCAGTGCAGGGTACACGGCCCAGGCTGCACTCTGCCTCTCCCACCAGCCATTTAAGCCCCGTTCACCATCTGAAGCACAGAGACGGTCTATAAATAAATAAATGAAGTAGAAATGAAATAAATAAGTGAAACAGACGATTGTGAAGTCAACACAGAGATCGTTTTTTATTATGTCTGTTAGTTTATTTTTTAAAACATCTTTGATGCCCCCACTTGCCCTGCTCCCTTCTTTCATTTCCATCTTGATTGTTTATTGATGACACTGATGGTCTTCTGTGATGCTTAAAAGCTGATTAAATCTTACATTAAAAAAATGGATTCTGTAGTGCATGAAGCCTTTAGGCTCTTTGACATATGTTGTAATGTAATTACTTTTAGCTCTGCAGTGGTTGCTCTGAGCACAGTTACATTGAGATGAGTTGGAGATCTAGAGCTGCTACTTTGGAAATGAACCTGTTGAGATCTAGAATCATTATATATATATATATATATATATATATATATATATATATATATATATATATATATATATTTATATATGATTACACATTGCATTATGGCATGTTACACAATGAATTACACTACAAAGCACTAGAAATTGAAAAGTTTTAATTGCTGGTCATGTTATCATTTTTGTGATTTTTATACAGATTATATATGCAATTATATATGCAATATACATGAATATATATGCAAAAGTTTGGGCTCCCCCGGATTTTGTTGATTTTTTGTAAAGAAATATACAGTAAAAAAAAGCAATGTAGATTTAAATACTATTTAACATTGTTTGTTCAATATTTCAAGCATTGTGGAAACACTAATACTGCAATATTTTTAAATTCAATATTTTTATAAATAATAAATATTTTATAAATAATAAATGCAATATTTTTAATATTTTGGATAATTTTGTATTTCTCTTAAAGATATAATTAGTTGAAATCTGGGAAGCTGAAGAGAGCTAGCATCATATTAAAGCAATTTTACACATGTATCAGCAACAAAATTGGTTTTATATTACTGAAAATCTAGTGCTAGTGCTACTGTACATTCACATTCAGTTTACATTTTGGGTGACATTTTATACTGAGTGGTCCTTTTTGGATGAACTAAACACCCAACAGACTCTCAGTATAGGTTTAGGATTAGGTTTTGGGTTGAGGTTAGGGTTATGATTAGGGTTAGGTTATTATTTGAGGTTAAGATTATGGTAATGATCAGGGCCAGGGTCAGGTTTGACCAGGGTTTTGGATAAGGTCTAAAGTTTACTTTATGTAACATCAACAATACATCTACTTAACATAAGTAATATATCAACAGCGCGTCTTCAAGATATTTACCTCAATGTATTCAGATGCTTCACTACTGCAACTTCACTGATGTCTTACTGGTACTCTGAGTTTATTAATCATTTACCAAGGACCACTCAAAATAAAGTGTTATCACATTTTACATTGACACGTTGGAGTCTACACATCTAACTTCTTATATTTGATATCTAGAAATGACAAAAACTTGGTAAAAATGTAAAGGATGTTTTGTTCAAGACTGAACACAACTATAACATTCCATCAAGTCATAATCAAATATCTCCAACACATCAGGAAAATCAGTCATGGAAAAATGGAAATATCCTAGTGTTAATTCATGCTTTACCCAGGCTGGAAAAAAGAAAAGGAGGCTAGAATGTTACTTTAGCATACATAGCGGATACCAGACCACTTTCTTCTTCACCTTCACTTTCATAAGTTAGACGTTTATATTTCAGTGGTTGAGGGAGCATGACATCATAACAAAAAGAGATAGCATGTTCCATTTTTTATTATGAGGGAAAAACCTTTGTAACTTTGCACTAGAACATGAGTTTTTGTTTAGACAGCCCTGTCACATCATTTCAATTTGAAAACTGCGGTTATTACAGCACAAGCTTCCTTTCTAATAAAAGCTCCAGTGTATCATTTGACAGCCTGATTTGCTTTTTTTGGTGGCATGAATTAAAAACGAAACTCTCCTTCTTTCAAAAGCTAAACTCCTGAATATTTACACAGTGGTGGACTTTCAGGAAGCCTAGAAGTCACGGACAAAAGTATTGGGACACCTACACATTACACCTACAGGAGCTTTTATGACATCCCATTCTAAATCCACAGGCATTTATATGGAGTTGCCCCTTTTACAGTGTGTCTGTGGGAATTATTGCCCATTCATCCAGAAGAGCATTTGTGAGGTCAGACACTGATGTTGGACGAGAGGGTCTGGCTCGCAATCTCCATTCTAGTCAATCTCAAAGGTGTTTGATGGGGTTGAGGTCAGGGCTCTGGGCGGGCCAATCAAGTTCTTTCAAACCAAACTCACCCAGCCATGCCTTTATGGACCTTGCTTTGTGCACTGGGGCTCAGTCATGCTGGAACAGAAAAGGGTCTTCCCCAAACTGTTCCCATAATTTGTAAGCCTCCAATTATCCTAAATGTATTGGTCTGCTGAAGCATTAAGATTTCCCTTCACTGGAACTACGGGTTCTAGGCCAACCCCTGAAAAACAACCCCACAGCATTATCCCTCCTCCACCAAACTTTACAGTTGGCACAATGCAGCCAGGCAGGTAATGTTTTCCTGGCATTTGCCAAAACTAGACTTGTCCATCAGACTGCCTGATAGAGGAGCATGAATACAGAATATGTTTCCACTGCTCCAGAGTGGTAGCGTACTTTACATCACTCCATCTGCCACTTGGCATTGTGCTTGGTGATGTAAGGCTTGCATGCAGCTGTTCAGCCATGGAAACCCATGTTATGAAGTTCCCGGCTCACAGTTTTGATGTTAATGCCAGAGGAGGTTTGGAACTCTGAAATTATTGAGTCAGCAGAGTGTTGGTGACTTTTATTCACTATGTGCCTCAGCACTTAGCAACCCCACTCTGTAACTTTAAAGTTACTTTGGATCTTTAAAGTAACTTTAAAGTTACTTTGGATCTTAAATGCTTCCACTTTTCAATTCCACTCACAGTTGATTGTGGAATATCTAGAAGGGAAGAGATTTCACGATCTGACTTTTTGCAACGGTGACATCCTACTACAGCACAACACTTTAATTCAGTGCGCTCTTCAGAATGATCCATTCTTTTACAAATCTTTGCAAAGGCAGACTGTGTGGCCAGATGCTTGATTTTATACACCTGTGGCAATGGAACTGAATGAAACACCTGAATTCAATGATTAAGAATTGTCTCCCAATACTTTTGTCCATATAGTATATATATATTTGTGTGTGTATACAAAAAACGAATGCCTTAACATGAGCACAATGCCAAGGACATGTCATTAAGGAAGTGACTGAAACAGCAGAAGCAGCATGGCTTTATGAAGAGGCAACCTATTTTACTCACGCAACACAAAAACCTATCGATGTCCTCCGGCTATTGAATAATAAAATTGTGGTTTTAAAATGTATTACTCACCTCTAAAGGCACATTTAAGGGGAAGCTGTTTCATTGTTGCTGTTGTTCTTGTCTTTGTTTTCTCTGTGGTGATCATCTGTACATTAACTCTTTTTCAAATATCAAAATTGTCAAATTTCAGCTTGTGCAAGTAATAATGTAAGTCTCAATTCAGTTGCTGTAACCTTTAAGCAACAGCAATCATCTATCTACAGCCCATTTTTTTTACTTAATTTATTGTAAAATTGGGCCGCAGCTTAAGATTAGTAGTTCAGAAATCATCTTTTGCAGCTACTTCTAGAATTTTACCACCCTGGATTTTGAGTGGAGTCAAGCCAATTGAGTGAAATGGGCATATCAGCTTCCATTATTTATTAGCTTTGTACATCCACACTGTTAAAAATTGGTATACATTTACAGTTGTAACAGGTTTTGCAATTTTAATATTATTATTGCTAGAACCTTATGTGAGGGTGTGAGGTAACCCGGATTTATTTGAAGTCTACAGACCAGGGCAAGAGAGAGAAACGCTCGCACCAAGGATGCTTCAGAAAAGGGAATTTATTGGCTAAATATCAAACTACTTTTGGACTACATTCAATGATAAACAATAGAAAATAAAACAAGAAAACAAAACAAAACAAAGTGATAGTAATGAAAGACAAAATAGCTCGAGTAAGTTAGAGTGATTCACGGCTAAATGGTATGAGGCAGTGTGGTTTGGGGAGTCGCTTGGGAGAGCCTCTAGAGAATTAACCTAAGCCTGGACGGGAAGAACTATATGGCTGGATGTACCTATAAAAGTTCTCTTATTAAATAAATTGGCACCAGGGCCCTGACTGCAAATTGATGGTTCCAGGTTACGTGGGAGTCGGGGGCTGACTTCAGGCGGGGTCGTCTCAGGACAGACTCGATTGAAGGCTGGAGCTCACGCGGTGGTTCCTCTCCTCGCTGGCCGTGGATGCTGCATCTCCGTGCGGGCACGCGCCTTTCCGTCAGTGATTGGGCGGAGGCGTCTCGTGGCCGTCTGACGGTGGAGCTTGGGCGGCCTTTCGAGGGTCGATCTGTTCACAGATCAGTGCGTGGCTCTGGGTGCGATGCTGGGTCTCCGTGGCGTCAGAACTGCTCCCACTCCACTGGCGAGGTTCAGGTTGCAATCAGGGTTCTGAGGCTGGCGATACTAATTTAACTAACTACCTCTCTTTAGCAGAATCCAAAGTTATGGATATATTCTCCCTGGCCAGACAAGAAATATCCACCTTCCTTCTCTGAGGGTGGTTCAAACTTAAGGTGTGTAGGCGAACAGGCAAACAAACAAAGGTTTCCGATCTGATAATTTAGCGTCCTAATACTTCTGACCTGTCTTTCTGACCTAGGCCGGCACAAACTTAGAAACTTGTTGCGAACGCAGGAACTCACTAAATTTTCGGTGCACTCTGGTTTTGTTCAGCTGGAGGCCCTTCCCTTCAGGGGTGGAACCCAGGTGTTGATAGGTTCTCTCACCTAACGGGTAATTAGCTATTCCTAATTCTTGGTCCTGATTGGTGGGGGTTTCTCTGTCCTACCAGGGAACTCCCTCCTTTGTTCCTTCTAGGTTTAAAAGTTTAATTCGATTGAACAAAACAGTTTTCAGATCAATTAGGTTACTAAAATCCATAACCTACAAACCTAACAATTAGGTATCTACGTGCAGTTTCTACCCACATTGTCTGAGAACAACTATGGCAAAGGCAGAAACAATCTTATAGATAATCCTTGGGTGTCTTTTCATTGCAGGAACTTTCAACACAGTAAAATCATTACTTCAAATGACAATTAAGTAAATGAGAAGAGTAAAGATATAGAAGGCTAAATAAAATAAGTGACAAGAAAACCTAGGTGCATAGTGGTCTAAAATCACTACTTTAAATGGTTATTTCAGTAACTTCAGACATTTATCCCACACATTCCTAACGTCTGACAAAGAAAGGATGAATACACTTTAAGTAACTGAGTATACAAATACAAGCATCATCACTCGTGAAATTAGATAAAGTTGATAGTCGAGCATGCATATCAATGAGTTTTCCTGGGATCCTTTGTGAGCAACAGTCCTTAGGTGATGGCATGGTACTCCTCGTTTTCACCCCTTGGGGTGCTGTGGGTCCATGCTTGAGATCCCTAGGGAATTTAGAAAGTTGGAATTTTGCCATCCAAAGTCGTACAAATTCCATTTTGGTATGTCTAGTTTAGTTAAAAAGAGTTCTAACGAATGGTTGTAGTTTGGAGGGGACAAACACCTTAGAAATGTACTTTGTTACTTAAGAAAAATTTATCCATAGGATTTTGGAGAGCCGTACAGCTGCATTCTAGTGAAGGGTCCTGTTTTTCTCCAGGTCAAAGGAGAGGGGTGCAGCCTCTTGATTCAGCTGTAAATCGACTGATTTTGGGAGTTGGGGGTGATAAGTGACAGATTTACACCTCCAGCTCCAGACTCGCTGGAGCCAAAAGGTTTTTAGCTTTTGGTTGTTGATGAGTTTAAGTAAACATTCAACTTGAGGTCATGTTTCGGCCAGTGTTCGTTTCAGCCAGTGTTCGCTACACAGTGTTTCCTTTACAGTAAAATACTGGTGTGTTATTTTACAGGATTACACTGTAAAAGATTGGACATTTAGAGTGGCACAGTTGTTTACAGTAACAGACCAGATGATTGCAGTGTAGTCAATAAAGTACTTTAAAAGCACAGTAAATAATTGTTAAATGCTATAAAATATTTCCAGGTTGGCACTATACATATGCTACAGTGCTTGACTAATACTTGTTTGCTCTACAATTATTTACTGCAAATATACTATATACTGTTAATTCTATAGTATTTTTTTTGTGCAATGCAAAAATAAGAAGCAAACACTAATCAAGGCTAGAAAGGCTCTTGGTAAAGAAGACCAAGATTGTCCATTTTGATTTTGTATGTGAGATGCACCTGCCTTTCTGCTGAGCACATATCAGTATTTGAGTCTGAGATACACAGACAGAATGTCTTGTCTAAGACTGCCTCCCCTGATCTCTGTATCAACCATAAGAAACTGTTACTAACTGTAGCCCATCTGTTGCCATACACAATTGTGCTAACCATCCGCTATCTTAATAAATTGTGCATGACAACAGATGGGCTACAGTCTGTCATTGTACACATATATAGTGGTTGTAGGTGAAGATAGGCGGAGCTCATGAAATGGACAGAGAGTGGTGGAAGGCGGTACATAATTTGTGTAGCTTAGCGTGTCAGAATGCAGCCTCTGCTGCTTTGTTACTGCATGTTAATGAGTTCTGGACAACTCATTAAAACCTTCATCTTTCTCCAGCTGGTGCTGAATTTTGTCTCCATTTTGGCTGCCTCTGTATTTTATAGTTTCTTCCAAAATTAACCTTTTCTTTCCATCTTGTACGTGTTTTGTCTCTTCTAAACATTAATTTCTTCCGAATATAGTCAGCCATCCAAGACTTGTTTGGTTCCTGAAGTTTGCATCTTTAGTTTTGAGGCTTAAGTGCTGCACAAAAGTCAGAGACCACCTTTTGCTTATTTAACTTCCAGTCGAAACAGCCATTAGGTGAAAGTTATTCATTTTTCTGCATCAGGAAATTGAAGCATATTTAACAGAAAACTCCACAACAACTAAATATAACGTTGTGTCAATATTTAGTGTGTCCACGATTTATGTTTAGAACAGCTTCCATTCTTGTCCCAAGACTTGTTTTCAGTTTTTCAGAAACAAGAAATTTGCTGTGATATTTTTCTACACCTCCAAAGTTCAGTCTTAGAAGCTGGTTGTATTTTTTGCTTTGATCCAAGTAACTAAACACATTCAGTGATGTTGAGGTCTGGGCTTTGGGGTGGTCAGTCCATTGTTCAGCTTCTTTGTTTGATGTGTCCATCTCCTTTTCTCAGTAAGAGCTTCTTGGCAGCTACACATCCTTTCAAACCCATAATACTGAGTTGTCTTCTCACAGTGGAAGGATGGACAGAAAGATCTGTGGATTGTTTCAGATCTAAGGCAGCTTGATTATCTCCTCTCTCTCAAAGATGAAAGCTTTAGGTGCTGTTTATCTGGTGGGAATAGTGTTGGTGGTCTACCAGGTCTTGCATGGTACTTATGAGTCCCATTTTCTCCGTAGCTTTTTATAAATTTTAAGCTCCAGCTATTTTTTTCTATTATATTCTTTTGGTTTTCTCCTTCCACATGCTAGAGGATTGTCTTATGTCTAATTTCTTCAAAAATATCTTCTGAAAAATGGATAATTTATACTTACTGCTTGTTTTGACTGCAAAAGAACAAATGAAAAGTGGTCTCTGATTTTTGCTCAGTACTATGCAAGGCCAATGTAATTAACAAATAACGGAAGTCAGACCCCACCAATTAACATGATAAAAATGCATGTCTAAATCATCACACTTTACTCAAACTATGTTGAGTTGTTTAGTACTTTCAAACAGACTTGCTTATGTGGTTTCAGACACTGTTAATGAATGGAGAATGGAAAAATGTGACAAAAACAGCAGGAGCAGCCGCAGCTAATACTGTACTTTTGTCCATATTTGAGATGAGGCAGCATTTAATGGTTTAGGCTGTTTAGACAATGATAATCAGTGTACAAAATCTTCAGTTACCCATTAGCTATATTAGCCTCATTGCTTCAGTGCAAAAATAAAGAAGGAAAAATTTACTACATTAGTTTTTTGCCAAATGTTTTCAGCCTCATATATGTGTTCCCCCATGTGTGCATTTCATACATATGTGCTTTTCCAATGGAAGTGGGTGGTGTTTGTGTTTCGTGGTGATCCTCCTGACAGCCAGGCCTGCATCAGCAGAAACACGGCCCATAAATTTGCCGGGGCCTCAAACGCACTCCGCTGCCATTCTGTGCTAAATGAGCCTGACCACTCGAGCGTACCCCTACAGGCGCTGCTCACTTTCCTCCCAACATGCATCTGAATTCATACCCAGCTCTCCCCTGTGCCAGTCTTAGAGGGGCTTTCCACATGCAGAACTGTTCATGTAAACATCTACATTGCTTTTGATGTTGCGCGGTTTGTCGAGCGGTTAGTTATACCAGTGGCCATATGTCTGCTTTCATGTAGAGCTTGATCCCTGCAACCTTCAGTACACTCAGTGGATCGCAGAGCTCCAGATTGGGCCACAGCATGGGGTAGAGGTTAGAGAAGTTGAACCCCCACCGCCCACACCCTCACACACAACACACTTATACATACATAAAAACAAAGAAACAAACACTACCAATTAAAGTTCTGCACTGTAAAAAAAACAAACATTGAAATTTTATTAAATGTTCTGCATAGTATTGTTTTCCTTTGAAGTTCTTGGTCTTACTTTAGTATTGCTAATAACTGTGTTGTTACACATTAACAATACATGCAACAACAGTATAATTACTGGTAAAGTAGTCGCTGTTACAGATTGATTACAGCTTACATAAATACACATATCAACTACAGTTTTAGTCATGTAATTACACCAGTGCATCTTGATAGATGTTGGAGCATATGTTATCCTATGTAATTAAATGTATATATATAATGTAGTAACAAGAAACTGAACAAGTTTTATTCAACTCAAAAAATGACATTGATTAAAAGAATCTTACATTCAAAGTATTTATTTAGGTTGTATAAAACTAGTTAATTTACTTGTTACCACATGAAGTACTTTTTTAGGTTGATCTGATAAGCTATTTTTTAATTAGTGTATATATATGAGCCATACGCGAGAATTAGTTAACTAAAATGTAAGAGGAGGTGTTTTGAGGCGTATACGCCATGGGGGACCTAGTACAGTTAAATGGGATCTGAATATAAACATGGACAAAGCCAAATAAATAGCTCTTTTGAATATTTATTCATGAATTCCATAATATATTTATTTAGGACTTCCATTGTGCTGTGTTTCATATTTCTCGGGAATTAATTACCACCCACCAACTTCAGATGTTCAGAGCCTGGTTAGCAGAGAGAAAGACACAAACACATTTATCATTGTAAATAACTTACCACTGATATTTGATTGTGAGAAAAAAAAAACCCACGTGCTGCAGCAGTTACGTCTCTGTTAGACGTTTGCACATTATGAGATGCAGCTGTTCTGTTTCCAGTCACTGTTTCTCACTCGCTCTCCTTTCCATGAATTTTTGCTTTTTTTTTTATTTGTTTTTGTCAGCAGGTCTGTTTTTGCAAATGTACTTAATTATTGCATTTTTTCTCATAACAAAAGGCAAATGGCAGTTTACAAAGTCAATAAGGTTTTCCATCTTGCATGGGCTGTGCAGAGTTTTCAATAAACCTGCCTTCAGCAAAGTGAAGCTGCATGAACTCGGAGCATCCGTATCCGGCTGGCACACAGTGAGAATCTCCACAGCCTAGAGCTGTGTCCAGTAGCTTCTGACACTGTGGACGTGACTTGGGTTGCTAAAAGCACCTGTTAATACACTCAATACACAGCTCATTTATACCATTGAAAGAGTTATATGTAAACATTGCTAAAATCTCAAAATGTATTGTTTGTTCCCAAGTCCATTTTTGGAAACTGAGCTAGAAAAACAGCCTTTTCTATCATGGCTGTGATGTCACAACCATGGATATACCATGGACAGCAATTCTATCACCCATTGATGTAATAGACTCCACCCTTCCTGCAGACAGCAGTTCTATGACCCATTCATGCTGATGTAACACACTCAGCTGTTCCTGCAGACAGTCTGATGCAGAGTTATTGGAGTGAACGTTTAAATGTTGTGCTGTTCATGGCTGCCAGGAGACAAATCTTTGCAGCCTTCCAAAACATCCAGATATCCAAAAGGAAAGGCTAAAGTTCATTTTTTCTGATGTCCCTGAGGACTTTAGTCCTATTTATAGACTATACCAATTACTTACGCTAATAAAGTTCATTTCGTTTTTTAATTTTGTTTGCAATGTCAGACACAGGCTTTAAATCAAAAAGCAATGGCATTGCACAACAATATTCCATATAGAAATGTGCTAAATTGCTTGTGTTTTTTTTAAACCAGCACTTTGTGGTTACCTCGACACTATATTGGATTTTGTTGTCAGTTCTAGTTTATATACAGACATTGTAAGCATGTAAGTAGCATTTTTTACTTTGTATCTCTCTATTTTTAAGTATCTCCTTCTATGAAGGTTTGAATTCAAATCTGTTTTCCCTGCTGGTCTAGGGCTGGTCTGATACTGATTTAGCTGGTTACTCAGAATGGTCATGCTGGTCAACCAAAACACAACATATGCTCTGTTTTCTGGTTATCAGCATAAACGCTTGCATTGCTGTTGACCAGCATTCAAAAAACAACATACGCTGGTTTTGCAGGTGATCAGCTATGGCTTTTCTAGCAGGGTTTTAATATTGAACCGTTAACTTCTTAGCCTGTTAGCTGGTTAGCTTTCTGTTCACCTGCTCAGCCTACTCTAGTGAGGGTAGAATGTGTCGAGTTACAGAGAATATAATGTCTACAGTTTACCCTTTAAAATCCCAGGCTTACTACATACTAAGGCTTATTATTCAGTAACTACAGGGACTTCAATGCAAAACTAGCTGAGCTACTCTTATAAAAGTGTGTAATTAAACCTGGTATGCCCTGGTATTTCATTCTGGGTTGGATTTCATGCAAACAGATTTCAACAATGACAACTTGGCTTTTTCAAGTAGTGATTATGACGCTGCAATTGTATGTTTTTTTGAAGAGCTGCACTTTCCTGAGAGATTTATGCTTGTATGATTCCTGTTCTTGCCATACTTTCAGCTTCACTCAGCTGTAGTGACAGCTGCAGACTGCATGTTGTCCCATAATGTTCCAGAGACATTAGTAGGACATGAAAATGCTAATGATAAAGTGAGCACACTTTCTTTGACTTCGGTAAACGAATGAAGGAGATTTCTATTCCTCAACCGGATATTTCGACCATAATCTCAGAATACAGTGGTCATATGAAAAATAAGTTGGGTATATGATGCCAGTCAGAACAGTGACCATTTAAAGGCACAGAAACAAAAACATTTGTTTAATTCTAAGTAACTGTAAGTCAACATTAAGGTTAATAAATACAAGAATAATGTAGAATTTGGGCCATTTTAACCTAAGGCTACTGGTACAGTGAAGTAAGCAGGGTTTATGCAGCTTTCTGAAGACCATAGCAGCCATAAAAGGGGGCAGTAGGGTAACTTCCCTTAGGTGCATCCAGGGTCTGATCAATAAGCCCTTTGGCTCTTCTGAAATATGTATTTTTTGCACAGCCCCCCAAACATGGTCATAAACTCATTTGGTAAGATCAGGGGTCAGATGGACTTCAGGATGCCTGGAGCGGGTAAATGTTGGGGGTGTAAGGGTGGGGTTACAATTCCTTGCTCCGAGCCACAATGGCAGTAGATCAATGGATTGAAGGCTCATAAACACCTCCTTTAGGTGTTAGCACCAGTGCTAACTTCTGTTTGTGGGATTCAAATCTCAGAACCTTCAGGGCATCAACCAAGAGCCTGAGGCCACAGCGTTGCCAAGCCAACCATCTAACAGCCAAAAGAGTTCATCCTGATGTTATATTTCATCATTATTGTATCACAACCACCTGAAAACTGCAGCAGCATGAACATTTCATGATGAATGGACCAAGAGAAATGGTGCAAAATCACTCTATATGAATGATACAACACTGAAAATGTGTTATAATGTATTTATTATGTATTATAAACATGGAAATTTATGAAAATGCTTTACACCTTACATCTATGTGTATCATGCATTAAGAACTGTTAACATAATGCATTACAAGTAGTGTTCATAATTGCATATTTCAGCATTAATGTTTATGAATTCCTTATGAATGTATTATGACATGTTATAAATGTGTTTATAGTTTCTTATAGAAAGTGTTACTGTTTTCACTTATTTAGGACTAAAGCCTAAAACAAAACCTTACTGCCAGCTGGTTGTCTGAAAGCTGAAACCTCTATATGATATTTTACAATAAAGGAGTATACTTGTGAACAGTGTTATTATATCAAACATAAGCAGACAAGATTGATCTTGTTTGTAAACTCCTGTAAGAAAATACATTCTCACTTTTTCTTGTTTGTTTTTCTTGTGCTTGGATGCATAAATAAGTCCCTATGCTGAGGAATACACATTGCAGGGCTTGTTTAAAATCTATGAATTGGTGCAAAAAGTGTTTCTACCAGGATTCAGAAATAACGAGCTCAGTCTTCCTCTCCTTCTAGCTTGACACCTCATAAAGATTTTCTGATGGACTGGCTGTGTGTTGAGCTTCTCAGATAATTTCTACAGCTGTAGTTCTGGCAATGACTATTTACTCAGTTCTGAGTAACTGGAGTCCTATTTGATGACAAGAAAGTCTTCTTTTTCCATTTCTTCTCCATTCTCGAGACACCTCGGCCGAAAACCTGGACTATGCTTAAAACTCACATGAACAAAGGTTGTTTTTTCAATGCAAGTAGAGGAACTTTGAGCACAAGAATACTGGAATGAAGGAGATTTAATTGACCATCAGTCCAGTACCAAAAGAACAGTTTGGTGATGTCTAAAACCTGCTCAAGATTGGCACCAAAGGACTTAATTGTAGTCTATGGTCTTCTCTTCTGTGTTTGGACACTTGCATCTGAAGCTAACAACACTTTATTGATTCCTTTACTCTTCCAGGTGAGGATAAATGTCAGCACAACTAGTATTAAGCATGGCAGCTAATTAACCAGCCAAATTAGATGCTTTATAGCTGTTGACATTTGTTGCTATCTCTCAAGCAGGTGGAAAAAGTATTAAATCCAGAACCGTAAGTTTTGTTGGTTCCTGTTTGAGTCATTTCTTGTTTCCAAATGTTCCCAGAGTGTCTCATTGGATGAGAGCTGAGGTCAGCATCATACCTTCACTGGCATTAATTGACCTGTCGATGCCAACACCACAGATGCATTTTTTTCATAGCTAGTGTTGGTGAGAACTTGCAAGTCTCATAGCTTCCACAATATCTAGTGAAGGTACACATGGCAACAACACTTAGCTAGCAATGCTAAAACAGCTGAAATGGGTTAACATTCTGCTTAGCTTATGAACCAGATGTTTTGCTAAAAATCTCGGTAACACTTTGAGTGGTCAGTGTCAGTTTGAGTATCAGTAACACATCAAGAACACTATCAGTGAAGTAGCAGTAGTGAAGCATCTGATTACATTAAAGTAAATATCTTGTAGATGTTCTATAGAAACATTACTTACATTAAGTAGATGTACTGGTAATATGTTACTTCCATTATGCAAAACCTAACCTTACCCAACCTTACCCAAAACCTAACCATAACCCTGGCACTAATCCTAACCCTAACCTTAACCTCAACCCAAAACCTAATCCTAACCCTCATATGTTTTTGACATGTTACTGAGAGTCTAAAAGGACTCGTTTAAAATAAAGTGTCCACAAAATCTCAATAACACACAAAAAAGTCTGTCCAGTATGATCTTTCACACAATATACAAAATAGATATCATTTGAAAAGAAAAACTTAGAAATAAATTGTGTTGGGTTCAGGCTGAATGGGAAAGCTTGGCCAACCTTGCAACAGCAGCTACAAAAGCACATTTGTGGGAAAAGCATTGGTTAAGTCAATTAACCCTTTCAGACCCTGTGTCCGTTCCAATCAACATCACTTTTGCCTGGTGTTTTTTTCTATGATTCTCTATGCATTTGTAGGTGGAGCATGGATAGGTCAGTCATTTTGCTGCTGTCAGCAGGACAGTCTCTGGCAGCAGGCCAATCTCTGACCAAGGCTCAACCTATCGGCTGGACCGGAGGGTCATTGGTATGTAAGCGAGGGATGCAGGTTGGTGTGTTTTGAAACGAGAGCAAGAGGGTCAGTGTTCGTTTTTTGAGGAAATGTGCTGAGGTTTGGCAAAACGTACCATCATCAATATTCTCAGTGGACAGCCAGAATATGGTTTTTTCAAACCTGACTCTAAAACTGCACTGATATTATTAGTCTCTGTGCCTCTAGTGAAAAAGAAATGTTATCTAATAAAATCCAAAGCAACACTTCCTATGAATTGTATTCTTATGGCATCATGAATGCATGTATGTTAAGTAGCATAGACACAGCTGGGATGTAAAATTACATGTTTGTTGATTTTCTAAGTGAAAATAAGTCCTCTACACACTTCTACACATTTTAATGAACAGTTACTGTTTATTTGCTGAATTTAACATATTGTGAAAAATGTAACTTTAAATGTGGCCTGTGCAAAAGTTATGGCACAATTATATTTTATATTTTTTCCAATATGTCAAACTTAATAAATAAATAGAATTTGTGCACCACAATTTCCAGAAACAATGTCATATTTGTTCCTTATAGACAGTTAACTTTTGCATACAATTGTAAAACTCTTTAACGCTCATAACTGCTCATAAATAGTTAAACACATAACACTACAAAGTGTATATGACTTCATATTGTCATTAAAATCTGTTCGTAACAGTTCAGCTGTATAAAATGATATCGCTGTTGTTGGAACACAACCTTGTGGACCCCCACAATCTTCTTTACTTTTAATGTAAGTCAATGGAAACTGAATTTTTTCCAAGTCATTTTGAGACCTTTTTTTTTTTGGTCCATTCATTATGACATTTCAACACAATGTAAAGAACAACAGGCATTTTCAAATGATGTCAAAAACTGAAAAACAACAAAAATGGAGATATGACGTTTTATCCCGACAGCATGGAACATCATCTCATAGAATGATCGACAGCTGTGTTGATTATGATGGAAAATAGAGATGGCAGAAACAATGTAAAAGTCTTACAAAATCCAGGAAGACACTTAAAGTCAGTCTGTTCCACCATCTGTGGTTCCTCCAGATGCTGAATGGGAGAAGAACGCAGTGGAGGAGACAGAGGTAGGCCGGCCCATTTTAACAGTGACCTCTTTTTAAAGTACAGCGAGCGGAGGCTGCTGCAGACTAACCCAGTAGCCTTGAAGCAGCCTGGGGCTGTTTTGACTATCACCGTGAATGATATCATAGATCTGAAAGAGCAAGGGACGGCAATTAAAACATATATCTCATATTCATGTCTCAAATTAGATTTCTGAAAGGACAAAAGGGCAGCGGTTTTAAATGCTGATTACTAAGGCTACCTCTGAGGAAGAGATGCAGACTTAATGCATCACGCTAAACACTGGACACTGTGTATGTGTGTGCAGAGGAACTCCAGTGGCCTGCGCAGAGCCCTGACCTCAAGCCCACTCAACACCTTTGGGATGAATTGGAACGTTGATCGCGAGGCAGTCCTTCTCGTCCAACATCAGTGCCTGACCTCATAAATGCTCTTTTGACTAAACGTCCCACAGACACACTCCAAAACATTGTGGAGAGCCTTCCCAGAAGAGTGTACATATACATATAAAACCTTATATACATATAAAAGCCTTATGTATCTAAATGTGCATCTTATGGATAGGTCTTGCTGTTTGTACACTGTTTGTGTTGATAGTGTTTACCCAAATGTGTGAAATTTTTCAAATGTCTGATCTTGTATGTCACAGAACAATGTATGAATGGCACAGGCTGCGAAAAACAAATTTCCTCTCTGAAGGACAATAAAAGAATCTAATCTAACTATGTTTTATATAGTAAATAAAATGTGTTTTTTTCTCTCATTGGGTGAGGGGGTGAGGTTAGGTGTACTTTTCTAGTGGGCTAAATCAAATATCCACACAGGCCAATTTTGGCCCCACTTTGGGCAGCACCCACATACCCAGACTTATAGCCAGGGCCAAAACTAGGATAAGAATTTTTGTGAGGTCCATTTTTCCCATGCAGTGAATAAAGTAACTGCATAATATTTGTACTGCACTAACTGCCAATTTCTGCTCTCTCAGTTTTTTTCATCAATTTCATTACACCCTTTTTCTCCCACCCATGATGTTTGTGTACCTTTTCCTTTCATTTGTTTATTCACCATCCCTCCAGTCTTCCATAACCTGCTATTACTGTTTCATAAACAGATTTGACTCCAGTTATGCTGTTTCATTTCATTTGTTCTCAGATGAAAACATTATAAAATCTATATACTAATCCAACTGATAGTTTTACATTGCGGTTACTGGTTGTAGTATGTTATGAGTAGCCAACACAACACAGCAACTTTGAATGACAATTAAGCTCTTATTTAATAGCTTATTTAATATAGCCAATCATCCTAAACAACACTTTCTATGAATGTCACGTTTGTAAGCATCTATCAACACATTTGTAACATGTTATAATGCCTTCATACAGCATTATAAACATGATTATAAACATTTATAAAAATGAATCACTGGATTACACTTTATAGCCATGTTTATTATACATTATGAATTGTTAATATAATGCATTATAAGTAGTGTTGATAACATGTTATACTGTCAGTGCCAAAGAAGTCAGTCCCAGCTTGGAGAGTGCAAAGTAAAGACAAGTACCAAGCTAACACTGGTGTTCATTAACTTTCCCACATTGGGTAAAACACTGATGGCAGCACTAGTTTAAACTCTAACATTTGAAGCCTGTAATGAGCTTTATTGTGTAAATTTTAGTGTTTCAGTAAATTCTTCAGTAAATACTTCAACTTGAAGCCTCACTCTGAACACTGGAGGAGGCTTTAGTACAGTACGCTTCACTTTACTTAGAGCGGACAAATACAACTCATGAGCTCTTATAATTTGTTATGATCAGTACTTATAATGTATTATGTTAACAATTCATAATGCATAATAAGCATGGCTATAACATGTAATGCATTTTTATAAATATTTATAGCCATGTTTATAATGCCTTATGAATGCATTATAACATGTTATGAATGTGTTTATAGATGCTTACAAAGGTGACATTCATAGAAAGTGTTACTGAAAATAGTTCACCTTTGTAAGTGTTCATGGTTCTATATAGAACTTTTTTCTTTACTAAAGAACCCTTAAAGAACCCTTAAAGAGTGGGTCTCAAACACACCTACTAAGCCTGATGAGTCAAATCAGGTGTGTTTGAGCAGGTAAATCTGAGCTGGACATCAGCCCCCCAGGAATGGAGTTACAGCAATGCCTATCGCCAGTTCTAAATAGGGATTCACCACCCATCAGCATTTTAAGGGCTTTAAGATTCTTGTCACAGCCGGAAAACACCAGTTGTGCCGCCTTCGTGGTGAATCAGCATCAGGTCTACTGCAGACACGGTATTTGCCACTGTTTATACTAGTTATTGTCTTAGTGTTTATTCGTCACGCATTTTTAAGTCGCACTTTATATTTTAGCTTTATTTCAGCTTGTTTACGTAACAGTTTTCACGCTTTTATTCTCTTTTTTTCAGGTTGTCAGTAATTCGAGGCTGGCCGCTAGAGGGCGCGTCTCCGGCTCGCCTCGTTAAACCGCTCCAACTCCAGCTGCGCCTCCATCCTCCAGCAGGAGCGAGAGGAGGAGAGCAGAGGAGAGCAGACGGAGGAGCTGGAGAGCATTCAGCTGCTCCAAAGTGCGCTTTTCAGTCTTCAGCCCGTCCCTGAAGGAAAAACGGTGGATTTATCCGCGCGCGTGATGACGGTTCCGCGGAGGGAGCCCGGAGCGTTCTCGCGGATTTGCTCAAGTTTTTCTGGATGACTTTCTCTGCTTGCTGCAAAAGCAGAACCACCCCCCATACCAGATCACTGTGGATGTGGAAGTAGCGAGGAGAACCCGCGCGCGTGACCGTTCCGTTTTGCGCGCGTAAACCTGGACCCGGACTTTTTGTGGCTTTTTTGTGTGCGTGCGTGAGTGTGATTGTGTGAGTGTGTGTGTGTTTGTGTGGCGCGACATGCTGCATGGTGAGAGCCGGGGAGGAGGAGGAGGCACCGGCGCACGCGGCGCGGGTCCCGAGGAGACGACGCGGCTCGAGGAGTGAAGGATCCGGTGTACGTGCGTGTGTGTGTGTGTGCGTGTGTGTGTGTGCGTGCGTGAGCGTATGTGTGTGAGTGTGTGTGGAGGAGGGCAGCGCGGATGCAGGACGGTGGACCGTGGACGGACATAAGACGCGCGGACAGTCGTGGACAGTGATGGGTGAGTTTGGAGGAAAGCGACTTGGGTCGCACTGTGGTTTCTTCCCATCAATAATGAATCAATACAAGTCACTGTTAAGAGCTCAGTGTGTTGCAGTGGGCCAGGTGCTGCGCTACGGCTTGCAGGGACTCAGTACTGAGTTGCGTGGTGTTTTTATTGCATCATTATCGTCAATAATAGTCTTTATTGATGGAGCAATGGGCGCCCAGTAGGTTGCAATAGTACATCTAATGCAGGGATCCAGTGCTGAGTTGCATCGCACTTTTATTCCATTACTATCATCAGTAATAATAATTTGCTAAAGCTCGGTGGATTGCAACAGCCCGGGTCGTGAAAGGATGTTTCTCTCAACTGCATAGCGCTTCTATTATCATCGTCATCAATAATAATCATGATTAGTACCTCAATAGTCCAATAGTTTTGCACTACTGCTTGCAATGTGCTATACAGGGGCGCTGAGGACTGGAGACGGGGGGTGCAGAGGTAGACAGAGGCCCTAGCACGTGCCAGTGATATTATATATTATAGATTATAGATTGTAGATGCCATCATTTCTCAACGAGGCCCAGGATTTCTACCCTACTGTATTATATGTTCATCAATAATCAATAAATCAATAGAAGGACTGTTGCTTGTAGGGACTCGAGACTGAGTTGCATGGTGGTTTTATTATCATCATTATCAATACACCCACTATTAGTAGCTCAATAGTCTGCAGTAGTCCAGCTTCCGTGCATGCCTGTGGAATGCAGCTACCTCCTCGCGCGCTCGTGCCGTGCATGTTAGCAGGCAGCCCCGTCCTGTCGCGTGCATTTCTCTCGTTGTGCCGTTTGTATTTGCGTGCAACTTTTTAGCGCAATCGTCTGAACCCACGCTCATGCGACCAGATATAAGCCGGACGCGCGCGCAGCAGGCAGCACTCGTATGTGTATATGGAGATCCTTCACCTCTCTGACTCTCGTGCAGAGCCACAGCGGCACTTTGACCGTTGTTTGGACGCGAGTCAACTTTGCAGCGCGCGAGCGGTCAGCACGGAGAGACTGTTTCTCTCGGTGCTGTAAATTGCCTCGCGCAGACCGGGTTTCTGTTTCATTGAAACACACGCGCGTTTTGTTGCTGTTTTCCCTTATTTTAATAGCGCGCGAGGGGCCTGTGTCGATGCGTGTTTGCGTGCGAGCGTGGGTGGATGGCTGTCTGAGCGCGAGCGCGCGCATGAGGAAGACATTGTCGACGTCTTTAAGCGCAACGCTTTTCCAGTTCGGTTCCGCGTGCGTGGTCGTGGCGCGTTTTCTTTCCCGGATCTCACGCGCGTGTCAGCGCAACAGGGCGCGAGGGGAGCGCTTTGTGCAGGCCCTCACGGTTAGCGCTGACGTAAACGAAGCTGTCAAGTAATCTGCTTGAAACCCTTCTGCAGCTTATTGTGCATTGACGTGGAGGCTTTGGCACAATAATTCAGCTTTATTAATATTTCCCTTAATTAGACAGACCCCTTATGGCCCTCTTTCACCCCCAGGTAGAGCCATTATCTGGTAATGCACTGGGTTAGGCTGTATCACTGTGGATGCTTTAACAGTCGTCTTGGTCATGCACGGATCCTAAAACTGCTCTGCGTCACTCAAATGTCTGTTTCCACCCAAAGCAGGATGACAAACTGTGTAAAAGAGTAGTTACTGACTGCTGACACCTCTGAGTCACAGCAAAAGATCCAAACATACCTCAGCAGTTATCTTCCATCAACAGTATACAGAGAGGGCTGATGTCTGTTTATCTCCTTTATATTTATAATGCAGCTCATCCATGGTAACCATCTTCTAACGGATCCTTCACAACCTACAACTTGATATATCCATTATAATGAATAATTATTCTAATTCTAAGATCTTAAATAGGCAGTCTAATGTGAACATTTAGGATGACGTTAAATGCTGTTGGGTGGAGTGGCATTTTTTATTTGTTAAAAGCAATTTTTTGTAGGGGGACATTAATTTTAATTAATTTTTTGGCCCATACGTTCCCTGTTATGCCACTTAATCAGAGGACTATACAATACTAACAGTACCAGTAGTCCTGTGGCTGGTGACGGTTTACTAGATTACCATGCTAACAGCCCCCCAGTAATGGTAACTTATTTACTGCCAGTTTTAAAACTCACTCATTTATTTATTTATTTATTTATTTTTTATTTATTTATTTATTTATTCTATACAAACCATAGCAAGACACCCACATTCCCCTTACCTTGATATAATTGAACTTGAACTAAACCTGTTGGGTGATGCTGGATAAGACCATTCTGTAAATGCAGCTGTTGAGCTGAGCTGGTTGAACAAGTAAGTCCACATAACTTCAAAAATTTGCCCTAAAAATTTAAGTAAAGCATTGGTAAACAAACCAGCAAGTTTAAGTTGAATATGCTCAACATCAGTGCATGTTTCTTTCCATCACAGAGCCGCACTATGGTGCAAAGAGAACTTTAATTCACCCTATAAGCTAGCAACACATGCCTAAGCTAAATATATATGATTGGCGTAAGCCTAAGGGAAAGTAGCCTGTGTGGAATTAAAGCACATTGATAGTAAATAAAACAAGGAGAAAGATTCACCAAATATGCAAATAGATTGAGGCAGGAGCCAAAAGGGAAGGAAGTACGTTCTACTCAACAAATGGTGTTATCAAAACAAACATGCCACTGTATTTCAGTGAAACTAAGTAAGCTTATTTATACACATTTGTTGAGTAACATTAACAAGAGAGAAACGATTACGACTGTCAGCAGTGCAGTTTCTTTGAATGTGATGGTTCCACAGTTGTCAATGGCAACAGACTAAACTTAATTGCAATATGTTGAATCAGCTCAAGAGTGCCATTGAGTGTTTGAAATCACCAGAAAAGTTCCCTTCACTTAGCATAGTTGAGTAATATGTGGATATATTCAGTTTTATGTACAACAGATCATGGTTGCACAAAAAGCCACATGTAAATTACAGTGAACGTTTTTAGACCACAGTGTCAGGTTTCAGACATCAGACAAAACAGCTTCAGGTCTCAGGAAAAACAATGTCATGTCTGAACTCTCATACAAGGTAAAGCTAAATGGCTACAGACACTATAGCTTTAGGTGGTTCTTTTTTACTAGATTAGTTATAATTTTGCAAGCAAATTAAAGATGGTAGAGTATTAGAACAACAATTTTTATGATCTTGTACTTGATAAAGGTTAAACTTCAATTAATATTAGTAGTAGTAGGAGGAGGAGTGTATCTGCAGATTCTTCTAAAGCATAGTCATCTAATAGCAACATTAAATAATCCATCCATCATTTAAACCGCTTATCCTTCTGGGTCACGGTGGGGTGCTGGAGCCTATCCCAGCTGTCATTGGGCGGAAGGCAGGATACACCCTGGACAGGTCGCCAGTCCATCGCAGGGCGACATTAAATAATACAATAAAGAAATAAATGATCATTTCTTCCAGTCATATTAATATGGTCCCTAACTCTGAAGTGGACATGGGAACGAAGAAAGTGATAACATGCAAACTGAGGCTTAATAGAAATAAAATGTAATTAAGAATGACTAATAATTAATAAATAATTTACACATGATTATCCGAATAATACCGGCACAGGCCTAATTACCAGTACCAGTGTTCAAAGATGTGTCATTCATTACTACAGTTGAACCATCATAAGCACATACAATTTAAATGTTAATTAGTTTTTCCCTTAATTATTATGACTTATGACTGTCTGCGATTCATTTGCCTATATATTCATTGTGCCACTCTATATGCTCTGTCAGTGGATTGTATATTGGGTCAGTGCATTCATTTGCTAATCATAGGTATGAGATTTGCAGCCGAGACTGCTGCTGACTGACCACTTTAGAGCCAAACACCATAAATGCCTTAGCATTTAGCACTGAGTGACATGGAGCCAAATATGGAAATAAGGTGTGTAAATGTATTTTGCAGATTAGCCCAGTGACCTTTTATTCTGTCTACTAGTGGACGGTATATAGCTCTGTATTTTCTTTCAAACAGAGAATTTTAGTGCCACTCCTACTTGATATGGCTTGGACTGCTTGGACAAGCAGTGATTATGCCATTAAATATTGGGCAAGTTATTATCTGTTGGTTTATGAAGATTTATGAAACAGTGCAACGTCACTGGGAAGTAGCGATCCGTCACATCACAATGTCATCCATTTGGGCCTACCCACATTATCTATTACTTGATATAATAGACAGATAACATCTGAGACCCTGGAATAATGGATATTTCTTGCTAATAATGGTCTAGCGTCACATAATTAAATTTACCAGGACCAAGAGTAGATCTCTGAGTCACTCATATCTACATGAAGCTGATAAAGATCTATTACCACTCATAAAAATCCATTTCTGGCTAAGTACATTGCTATGAGGCTTAGGATACAACCTTCACACAAAAATACACATATTTTTTGCCCAGACCTTTGGATTAGTAAGCTAATGTTTAATCATGGTTTCGTTGCTCATGTCATGACTTGCCTCATATGCAAACATGACTCGTAGTCCTCCTCTGCGGATTAAAGTGACCCAAAAGCCCAAAGAATGGCAGCATGGCAACTGAAGGGCCAGAGAAATGTAACTGATTTGGTTGGCTGACACTCATTTAGATTGTAATTGTGGTCTAATAGGATGGCTCCGGCGTGTCTCAAAGGACGGTTCCCTTCATGCTGCAGTGGGCTCATGTCCAGCCGTATTGTATGACTGGCTTGCTCTGATAGCATGTTTTCCATTGCCAGAGATGAAAAATGAATACAACAAACCATGACAGGATTGATTCAGGCAATCAGCATTGTTAATTGAGTCCCGTGTGGCACCCTAAATGAATGTGATGCTTCAAATCCGGGCAGTGTTATAGCTTCACTTTATGGACACTGGCTAATCGCTGCTTTGGAAGTAACAGAGATGGTTGTGTTCTAGAAAAAGATGAAGACTTAATTTCCCTTTTTTTCTCTCTTTACTTGATTTCAGGCTCTGCCATGCGACGGCGATGGTTTGTGGTGCCACTGCTGGTGCAGGCATGGCTCTCTGCAAATTTCTGTTACGGTGAGAAGCCATGCCCACGGAGCTGCCGTTGCGATGGCAAGATTGTGTACTGCGAGTCCAGTGCATTCCGTGATGTGCCCAAAAACCTCTCTGGTGGGTGTCAGGGCCTGTCCCTGCGTTACAACAGCTTGGCCAGCTTACGTGCTGGCCAGTTTGTTGGCCTCAATCAGCTTATTTGGCTCTATCTGGACCACAATTACATTGCTAATGTGGATGCAAGGGCCTTTCAAGGAATAAGGAGGTTAAAAGAGCTGATCCTGAGCTCTAACAAGATTACACTCCTGCATAATACCACCTTCCACTTGGTACCGAACCTGAGGAACCTGGATTTGTCCTACAACAAACTACAGGCTCTGCAGCCAGGCCAGTTCCAAGGCCTGCGCAAACTCCTCAGCTTGCACATGCGTTCTAACTCCTTGAAGAACCTGCCGTCTCGCCTTTTCCAGGATTGCCGCAATCTCGAATTCCTTGACCTTGGCTACAACCGTCTGCGCAGCATCACACGTAATGCGATGTCAGGGCTACTGAAGCTGACCGAACTGCATCTTGAGCATAACCAGTTCTCCAAGATCAACTTTTCCAACTTTCCCAAGCTGTATAACTTGCGTGCCCTATACTTACAGTGGAACCGCATCCGGACCATGAGTGAGGGCCTCACGTGGACCTGGTCATCTCTTCAGAAGTTGGACCTTTCAGGAAACGACCTACAGGAGGTTGAGCCGGAGGTGTACCAGTGCATGCCAAACTTGCAGACGCTTAACCTGGATTCCAACAAGCTGGTTAATGTCTCGCAGGAGGCAGTGTCGGCCTGGATATCCTTGACAATGATCAGTTTGGCTGGAAACATGTGGGACTGTGGGCCTGCCATCTGCCCCCTAGTGACCTGGCTGATAAACTTCCGTGGAAACAAGGAGACTCCCATGATTTGTGCCTCACCCAAGGAGGTTCAAGGTGAGAAGGTCATGGATGCTGTGGAGGCAAGTGGAGTCTGCAGAGTCACACTTGTTACACCATCAGTTGTGAGTTCTCCATCTACCCTTTCTGGTACCCCTGCTCTGAATGCAGCCCTTCCATTTGTCCCCACACTTCAGTCTGGAGGCAGCAGAAAGGGCCAGGGCACGTCCTTGCAACATCCCACCCCTTCAAGACCGCCTCAGTCTGATGTGTCTCCTCCTGAACAAGACTTTGAGCCAGTGTCCTTTCATAAGATAGTGGCAGGGAGTGTTGCCCTGTTTTTGTCGGTTGCAATGATCCTCCTGGTGATTTACGTGTCATGGAAGCGCTATCCAAGCAGCGTCAAGCAGCTGCAGGAAAACTCATCATCTGCCCGCAAGCGCCGGAAAAAGTCTAGGGAGACTGAACGTACGCTCAGCACCCCCTTGCAGGAGTACTATGTGGACTACAAACCGTCAAGCTCCGAGGCCACAGATGTTCTGGTCAACGGCACAGGGCCATGTACCTACACCATCTCCGGTTCCAGAGAATGCGAGGTATGACTAGACTTGCTACTTCTGAAACAAATAAGCTTTTACTGTTAGGCAACAAAGATGTTAGTGTAAATTGTGCTGGTGCTGTGTTTGTGTCTTTTGCTTTTTTGTTAGTTCCCTGTTGTTGAGTAGAAGCATTTGTAAGTGTGGGATGTGAAGCACTTTTAAGTTTCCTTGGCTCAGACTGCAACCTCTGGCAAAATGTGTGCATTTTGATTCACATGTGCTAAAGAATGGGATTTGTTATTTTCAGCTCGGTTTTTTTTTTTTTCTCCTTTGGAAAAGGAGTGCTGTATTTGCAAGAAATATATGCTGCCACACAAACAAATATAATCATAAACCCTGTTCCCCATATGCTTGCTTGTATGAACAAACCCTGGAAACATTGCTGTGAAAATAACACATTGTAGTCCTGAGAGACTTTTGTACTTGTGTTGAAAAATCCCAAATGTCATCATTTTTTTTCCTGGCAGTACAATGCTCCCAGTATGTTACGTGGGTTCCATTGATAACAGAGAACAAGATATACTTTATGGGTCCAATGTTTCCGAGATGACGTTTGGACAGTATAGTGCTGGAGAAGTGCTCTTGTTCATTTCTTTTACTTACAAGTCAACAATAAGGCCACATATATTGTGAAGACAATATTCAAACTGCTGATATTTATAAGGAATAAAAGACAAGGAGGAGGTAGCATTAGGCTAATCAGATTAACAGATCTCCACTAGCATTTATTCTGTGTTTGCCGCAGCAGTATTTTGAAGTGAAGTATTCCTTAAAGAGCTTTAAAAGAACTACCGTCATTACTTACATGAAAAATGATAGCATTTTCAATGATTAATTTGAATAAGATCCTCAACATGCTCTGCAACAGAAGCAAAAACATGCGTGTGAACATGCATGTATGGCATCAAGTGCTGTAATAAATAATTCATGTGAACATTTTGGCTTGGGGCTAAGAATGTGCTAGCGCATCAGCTAGTATCAAACCTTTAGGTGGATGCCTGCACTGGTCGACAATTAGGCATGCAGGACGACTTCAAACACTCACCGTTAGTGGGAGAACATCTCTCTCATCCTGCTAATCCTGTCTCCAGTACGGCACTGTCGGGTCTTCCTGCCTGTTTGATCCGTGCTTAATGAGGGTGTTAGATTGCCAATGTAGTGATCACATTACCTGCAAAGCAAGAAAGGACTGTTCTTTTTTCACATTTTTTTTCCTTCAACAATCTTCTTAAAACAGTGAGAGTGTCTGTAACGGCACCCCTCTGTCCTCTCCCAATGGCTCCTTTTAGCTCTTTCTCTTTGTTTCACCGTAAAGCCCCCAAAGCCCTTTCAAATCCTGATCCTTGAATCCTCTCATCTTTCTTTGGAGAAGTTTTAAATTAGTACCTCATTTTTAAATTCTACACTTTGGCCAAAAATCACTTCAGAAATTTTCTAATCACATTGAAAGTGGCCGTCTAAAACCAGAATTTAACCCCTGAACATTCCAGGCGTATTACATACCAAGGCTTATTATTCATTAACTACAGGGTCTTCAGTGCAAACTAATGGAGCTTTTCTTTGGTTATAGAAGTGTGTAATAAAACTTTGGGCCTTCCTGCAGGCCCATGGCTTGGTAATATGTTTTTTTTCTATGTTATGCAGTGTCCTGTACAGCATTACATCCTTTAGCCTTATCGGTTTGACAGAATTTATGCTATCTTTTCTGTTGTTTTGTTCATCAGGGTTCTCTCACTACAATACCCAGCATGCATTCCTCAAATACAACATACAGCCACTGGGAATCCCTGTGGTGTCGACCAATCCTGCCTGCTAGCTTCATAATTGAAGTAATGGCTAATAAATACATCCAAGCTAGCATTGATGTAACATTTAGCTAGTCATCAAATAAAACAGTGATTATATCCTTAATAAGTTCAAAGCGGAATAGAGACAAGCTTTAGCTGTTTCAGCCAGAGAAAATAAGCCAAACTGAGGTAAGGTATCTAGACAGCCAGCTACCTTGCTAACTGTAGCTTTTAGCTTGTTGTCCTTCCCCGATGAATAATTTCTGCAATTCACATAATCTCCCCAATGTAATGATGCTTTGAATAGTTACTAGTTATATAGCCGCAAAAAAGTTTTGGCACCCCTTGGTAAATTATGTGTTGTTGATTTTCTAAGTGAAAATGAGTTAACACGTGCACTTCAGAGAACACACCTCTGCACATTTAATGGACAGTTACTGTCTATTTGCTGAACTAAACATAAAAAAAAACCATAAAATGTGGCATCTGCAAAACTTATGGCACTATATTTGATGTAGTTTTTTCCTCAATATGCTAAACTCAGCAAATAAGTAGAAATTGTGCCCTAAAATTTGTTTTTTGCACATGCCTTGTGGATGCAGATGGATTTTCTAATTTTCACCACTCCCTGCATGCAACTGTTACTTTGAGTTTGCTGCATCATTTTTTGCTTAATTTTGGTGATCCCTGCATCGCTTTTGTTATGTTTTTCATACCATATTTAATGTTGTATTTTAGAGAATGTATTAGCTTATTTTTATTTGAAAAATCAACAAAACATGTAATTTGACTGGGGTGTGTTCAAATTTTGCACACGATCGTATCTGCCTTCTTTCTGTGTTCACCATCTAAACAGCATTCAAAACAGTCTGTCCCCAAAAATCCAACTCAAAACAGTTATAGTTTTTCAAAAGCTCCTCCTACTTTCAAGGTCCATCATCAGAAAAGGCTTTTTCTAATCTTTAAACCACAAAATTGCTCTCTAGAGTCTCCCATTTACGACAGATTTCTAAATCTCACATGTACAACTGGTTACAAAGCATGGCTACATGTTTCATTTCTGCACCAGTGTCCTTTTAAGCTCTACAGTAAGTGTAGTTTACGGCTGTAGGTTTCTGAGGCATCCCATAATCTATTCAATGTTGTTCGTTCTGTTTGTGGTGGTGGAACATTTTGGAATTCAGCTGCGCTCCCAATTCTCCAGAAGGCTATGACTCCTGTCTCTCGGGCCCTGAAAGTCTGTCAGCTCCTGGCATAGTCTGGTAGCATTAGCTGCAACCAGTGCCTCTGGCAGTGCCATGACAGAGCCACTTGGGCCAGAGGCACGTAAGAGACAGGCATCAACGCCAAGAAAGAGACAGTGAGACAGGCCGAAAGACTGATATACATGATGATAGACAAGTGAGCAGGTGAGAGGAATGGACTTGGTGGACAGACGAAGGTGGTCAAGGCTGCAGAGAGCGCACAGGCATACGGAATGGTGTGCAGACAGCGGGGGCTGACCTTCCCTCACACACTCCTGTCCAGTCTGATTCACCAAGCTCAAAGGTTCTTTCTTTCCATTTTCTTTTCAGACAGATCAGAAGTGTGCTTTAGACTCCCGCGGATTGGCATGTTTTGCTTTGTGACTGATTCGTCTAGTCAAAAGAGGATAGGAACAAAGGGATAAGAGAGTATGTGTTGACTTGTTTATTCATTTCTTACATGTACTTCACAGCACGCTACTGCGCCTTGTCTTTGATATGTTTAAAGAAAAATCTGTCCAGTTTTCACTGAAAGAAAATGTTTACATGTGAGTAGTTTGAATATAATGTACTGTTGTATATCGCTGTTGTCAGAAGAAAACCTTGCATCTCCAAAATGATAACTTTACAGGAGAAAGAAAAAAACCTACTTTACTTTTAATGAAAGTCAATGGAACCAGACGTTTTTTTCAAGTAATTTTGGGCCATTTCTTATGGTCCATTCGTCATGAAAATTACACACAATGTAAAGGGCAACAGGCGTTTTCAAATGATGTCAAAAACTCAAAAACAGAGATATAAGGTTTTCTTCTGACAGCAGTGATATGCACTTCAGATATCAGTAGACAGAACCTTAAAGGGCTCATGTTCTACATTTTTCATATTCCTTGAGTTGTTGACTTATAATATGTAGCTTTAACGTCGTTAAAAAACATTATAATTCATTTTTAAATGTTTCAACCTCCCTTTATCTCTATTAATTAAAAAGGCTGTTTTTGATACTGTTCCTTTTAGACCTATGTATATAAATGGCCACTGTTGTGATTGGCTGCTTCATTGATAAATCAGTCTGGGCTGGAACACTGCTTACAACTTTAGCATAAATGGGTGGGGCTAAACTGCTGAACAGGTGGATAAAAGCAAATTAGGTGAATGCACAACACAAAGCCAGTGAATTCAAAATGGACTCTCTTTGTAATTTTCATATATGGACTGTATGGACTGGGGAGTGACCGACATGTCTTGAACATCAAAAAAAAGATTTGTTTTTTGCTGCTATAGGATGTATTGTGGTGTTAAAGAGAATATGTAGCTTCTTAATGTTAATGGAGTTAGTAATCCAATACACTGGATCAGTATGTGTATTAATACAAAACTTGATAATAGGCTGGATATTGGCCAGACATGATCAAAACAGATTTGATACTGTTTCTTAGTTAAGGACATTATAAAACTGTAACAGTGTAATTTCATAAAGCTTCTACAGCCATATAGAAACAAACATTACCTAGCCACTAGTCAGAACACTGTGTTCACTGCATATGATGCTACTTTGTCTCTACAAAAAATAGGCCTAGCCTCTATTCACTTTTGGTACCAGCTACTTTGTTTTCCACTGCAGATATAAAACCCCCTCAATGTAGCTGGTCCTCAAAGTGGTGCCACATGAAACTGCCATGACATGAAGGAGTCAAATTTTGTTCAGAAGAGGCTAATGGTAGCAAGATAAAAGACTCCAGGAGAAAAAAAATAAAACAAAGAGAGTTTGATAAATACCAGAGGATATCAGAGTTTGGAGGAGATGATTATGGTTGCTCAAAGGCAATGCAAGAGTTGTTCAGTACCCTGGTAGTTAATGTTAGCATATGTGATATGTGATGGAACCGCAATGGAGGTGATACTGAAAATGGTACTGGGTACTACATTTGCCAATGGAAAACCAAATAAGGCGAGTACAGTTGAGTCGAGTTGAGAAGGTACCATGCAGTGGAAAAGCAGCTATTCATTGTATATGATTGTATCATTAACAAGGCCACATCGCCATGTTGGTAGGTGAGCTGTAACTCTGACTGTGTTTTGATAGAGCTCGTCTCATCACTGTTAATGCGGATACGGCCCTGCAGGTGGATAAAAACCAAACAAAATAGACTAGAATGACCACAAAAAAGATAAAAAGACATGTAAATGACACAGTATCCAGAAAATACTACAATGAGAAGATAAGCTAGATTGGTAGATTGGATCTGTATAACCTGCATTTCTCCAGAGTTCATAACACACACACATCATCTAAACCGCTTATCCTTCTGGGACGCGGTGGATTGCTGGAGCCTATCCCAGCTGTCATTGGGCGGAAGGCAGGATACACCCTGGACAGGTCGCCAGTCCATCACAGGGCAGACAGACAGACAGACATACACACACAATCACACCTAGGGGCAATTTAGCATGTCCAATTGCCCTGACTGCATGTCTTTGGACTGTGGGAGGAAACCGGAGTACCCGGAGAAAACCCACGCAGACATGGGGAGAACATACAAACTCCACACAGAAAGGACCCTGGTCGCCCTTCTTGCTTTGAGGCGATGGCGATACCCACTGCGCCACCGTATACATATATATGAGGCTCAAATCAGCTTCTCGTTAGAATTTTCCGATCCACCTTAAATAGTGCTGCATTTACACTTAGGTGCCTTATAGGTAGAATGAATTCCGAAAGCTGGTGAATATGAAGCTGACACTAGCTTACATTAATAAATGCATCCTTAATTAATATGTACCACAAACTTTTGCTTGGAAATGTTTACAGAGCAACTAACGTGCAGCACTGCCTGACCTAACATCACGTCCCAAACCACACACTTCACACTTTTAATGGTGTATGCGCTATTTTTTGCATACTATTCAGTGTGCTAGTTTGCTAGTATACATGAAAATAATCATGCAGTGGGAAATCTCAGTTGTTTAGATTTTAGCTTTCATTTGTCATCAGTACAGCAACAAATAAAAAAAATTACACTTAGTTGTGTTTAAAAAACGTTTTAGTGCCTTTGCTGGATCGTTAATGGCTTTATCTCATTACAAACTGCCACAGCACTGCTGAATGAACCTGAAGTTGCCTACCAAAATGGTGGCAGCCTGATTACGACGTCATAGAAATATTATCAATAGTGCCAAAACAGTGCACTGGTATCAGATCGGTACTTGGTATCAGCCAGTATTCTGAGGTTAAATATCTGAATTGATATTGGGCAGAGAGAGCTGTATCGGTACAGCCCCACAGGTTTTACAAGGGTGCTGAAACATTTGAAGTCAGTGATAGACCTGCGGCTATTGCAGTCTTAATTTTTCAACACCGCCATATGAAGAGTGGGCTTCATGCAAAGATGGCCCATAAGTGTTTTTATTGAATTTGTCACACTTGTAGTCAATGTACATATATATATATATAATATATATATATATATATATATATATATATATATATATATATGCACAAATCAGCGTTGACAAAACTAAATATGACTTTTACTAATTAGAACAAACACTAAAGATAATTATTATGGGTGGAAAAAAAAATAAAGTGTACAAACATTTGGTGGGAGCTAATTACGTGGGTTGACTTATTTGAAAACTAGTAAGTGTTTCATTAGGACTCTGAACTAGCCAGCTCTGCGTCCACTTTTACTGTGGAAGTAAATATGAAGCATTTTAGCAACACTTATGAATGAAGCAATTTGCTTCGCAGTAATGAAAAGTGTCAAACAGAGTTCTCAGGCGCCAGTGCTTTGACGAAGTTCATTTTATACAATGATAGTTTTAGATAGGCTTTTAGTTTGTAGACCACAAACTGTGTGCTTATGTTTCCAAGGAGTAGCTGCACGGTCGGTTGACATGCTAGCATCGTGGTGTTGTGGTGATTTTTACAGGCCTAGCACATGCTAGTGATGCCAACTCCTACCCCTTTGTGTGAGTTGTCTTTAGGAAAGGACAAGAAATTGGTCCACTTTTAGACATCAAATCAAAAGTAATCCACTGTGTCAAAAGCAAAGTGGACACATTTTTTTCATGACTGACTAAAGAGTAGCATTGGGTGTCAATTAATGTTTTGATTAAGCAATTAATCATATATCAGCAGTCCAGGCCAGTTTAAGGGGAGCTTGGCCTCTTACTTTTCCTTTATACCAAAAAAATGACAAAGTGTTAGAGGGCATGCGTGAGCAAGTCCTCCATGAATGGAGATGAATAGAGCTACACAGCTAAAAATGGTAACTAAATATTTTTTCCTATTTTTTACTCAATTTTGCTCAAGAATTTTGTTTTATTTAGAAAAAAACATTTCTACAGCAAACAGCTTTTGGGAAGTAGGATGTTAATGTTGCTGCTACTGAGTGTTGAGCCCAGCTTATTGGTCAAACAGTTGTGAAGCACAGTACTGAAGTCCTATAACTGGAGTTCAATGAGCTCAGTGTTGACATATTTTATGCTATGTTATGTTTTGAAAACAAGCTCATTTGTCTCTGTAAAAATGATGAATCATTTACAGGTTATGATTTTGCACAAAGCTCCATAGAAACCTATTAATTCTCTCTCGGGATCGCCCTCTAGTGTCTGACCACCCTGAAAGACATTATCAATTGCCACTTCTCATGACTAGAAATTCTCTGATCAGCAGCCCACTGTGTGTTCTCAGAGAGTACCTAGGTTGACACATATTTCATAAGTGGAAATGATTTATGAACTGCTAGTCTAATTACATTACTATGATATTAATTATGAAAAGGCCTACAAACAGTTTTCAGGCTGTGATAGTAGGTGTGCTTCTGTATCCCCTCAGCGCCGCACTTGATCCCTACTAAGTAGTGAAGGAAAGGTAACGCTTCTTTTTAGCATTACAATGACTAAAATCTAGTGTATTAGCTTGTCTACATTGTTAGCCACATTAGCCCAGTTTGAAGTGTCCCTTTTGAAGATGGCAGTTAGTCTTGCTACTCGAAGCCCACTGTTTCATTATGATGCCCCTTTATGTTTCGGTGATATTTCCAGTTGTCTGTAATTGTGAATTGTTTACTTCGCTCTCTCTCCCTTCGGTCTCCCTCACCACAGCAGAGCGCCGCTGCGTCAGACATAATGTGGTTTGGCTGCTCTCCCGTGCAGCAAAGCTCACGTCAGCCCGTGATTGATGAGTTCTATTCTCTCTCAAGCGATTTGGTATTCCGCACACACACCTGATTTCGGGGGCTTTTCACATCACGCTAACGAGCTAGATTCAAACATACAGTTCGGATTGCTTTTGTCTTGGAAAACCCGTGTTCTCTTGATGCCTTTCTACATCTCCTCGCCGCCTGATCGCGAGTGACAAGAAACTGTGGATAAAGAGTGTTAAGAGAGAGAGAGAGAGAGGAAGAGAGAGCTTCCTCTGCCCTAACCTTGAGAGAGGCCTCTCGGTAAAACTGACACGTACTGTTTGAAGATCCTTTTGTTGTAAAACGTAATGCCTGAATACAATGCGCCCTTTGAGTGATTTGGATGGTGAAGCGATAAAAGGGTCCCTATTGACAGAACTGCCGATGGCCATGGTTAGGATTTATAGCCATGAATCCAGTAAGCTTCTTTTGGGACCCGTGTTTAGTTGTTTGCTATTGACCTGCACTCGTAACATGCAGAGCTTCATCAAGGTTTTGGAGCTGCCCAAGCTTTTACTTCTCAGTTCTGGGTGCTTCCCACTGGCATAACAGTGATAGTTCAGAAATATGTTTGACATGTTTTTCCTATGGGAGCCCTGAAAGGCCATGGATTCACATATTTTATGCAAATTGTTTCTAGAGCTGTCAAACAATTAACCCCTTTCTGCAGGCCGCCTAGTGGCTACTCTGCCAGTGGAATGCAAATTAACTTTGCTGAATATTTTTATTAATATTACCAAAGAAAATAGATTTATAATTTAAATATTTGCTTCATATTTTAAACTGCAATTAAAATGTAATTAAATTGTTTTTAAAACTTTAATTATTTAAAATGTTACAATTGAAGGCTGAAGTGAGAGGCCTCCAAAATAGGCTAAAATTGCATTATATGGCTACTGTGAATAGAAGTTAAAATAATTAATCATGATTAATCACATTTGTCATACTTGCTAAAATATGTCCCTACAGAGAGATTGATTTTAAAAATGTATTTTTTTTAGCTCTATGACAAAATAAATTTAATGAGAATGTATTCTATATTCAATACTTCACCAACATTATTATTGAACCTAAACACAGGAAATCATGTGAAACTGTGTGTGTAATGAAAATTTGAAAATGCCTGTTGTCCTTTACACTGTGTGTAAATTTCATGATGAATGGACCAAAAGAAACAGCCCAAAATTACTTGGAAAAAAATTCAGGTTCCACTGACTTCTGATTGTTGAGATTATTGTTTTTATATTTGCTGACAATGTTTAACTAAAATGAACTACTACATAATTCAGTTATCTTGTTATCTCTGTGGCTTTTTATATATGTGAAGGACAAACAATAAAACAAACAAAACAGGGAAAAACTCATGCTTGTAACCTCTGTAAAGACTCTTGGATGGTGAAGTACAAAAATTGAAATGTTGATGAAATCAAACCTTATACTTAATTCAAAATCCAGATAACAAAGGTCAAGCTATTATTTTGGACATATTATAAGACAAACCATAAAGACAAAGAAAATGCTTGGAACATTTGAAGGTACAAGAGGAAGGACAGCCAGCAACAAGATGGCTGGAGACAATATATGTCCTGATAATATCTCGAGAAACAAAAGTAATTACCACAGGGAACCAGAATAAATAAAACATGTGAATCCAGATTTAGGGCTTCTGTGCTTTACTGCTTGTATGCATTTTCCTTTTAGTACTCCAACAGCATTAGACAGACATAGGCATCATTTTATTACACATAATGTGTTTTCAAGTGTTCGCTTATCAACATTTAAAAACACACAGGCCTACAGCAGTATGGCAGACGCTGCTTTACTCAGTTGTAATGCGGGGAGGTTTTTTTGTTGCAGCTAATGTGGAAGCATGTGTAGAGCCATCGAGTTAAAACCTCAAGTGTTTTTGAAGGCATTTCTCAGCTTCATTCAATATTAATTCTTGTTGGTTGTGAGCAATTAGGCCACCTGCCATCACTTTCTGAGTGTACTGTACATTGTAGTTGTGTTGCATTTGCATTAAAAGCTTAACCCGCCGCTCCTCGATGCATGCAGATTTTAAATTGCTCTAATTGCTTTGTGTGTGGAGGGGAAAAAAAAAGAACTTTGTTCCATTTTAACGGAAAAAGGCACACAATGAGGACATTAATCACCATTAGACTCACCAAATTTTAGTTAACAAATTGGTGTTTTTGTACCTTTGACCCCTGTAAATAATGAAAATGGACTAATCCTCTCAGCAGCCGAAAGTGATTGTTGAAGATTAATACGTGCGCCACCAATCTGGTTATCGGGCCGGGGACGAGTTCATAAATTAAAAACAAGGGAAGTAGAGTGAAAGGTAAAGTGGGGGGAAAATAACAAAGAAAAGATTAAGGACAGTTTTCATTGTGCTCACTGACCGCAAAAGAGAGTTGTTTTTTTGCACCTGTGGATAATTTTGGGAAGCTCATGAACCGTGTCAAGTGTTTTAGCCTGTTCTGTTGTGAAAAATGCATTTGGTATGCATGCCATGCCTCTGTAAAGCCAGAAACAGGTTGATTTTAACAGTGAACTTACAGCCTGAGCTTTGTTACAGCAATATTAGGGCTGAAATAACTTTTTTCCTCTGCCTATATTGAGAGGACTCTATTGAAGAAGCCGTGAGGGTGAAGGCCTAACAGAAGTGGGCAAATACGCTCACAAGCGAATGATGGGTTTGTTTGCAGTGAGCTGGAGGAGCAGGGTTGAGGAGTGCGAGGAATGCCGCAGAGAAATGAAAGCGAGAGATGGAGTGAGTAAGAAGGCGCAGCCTAAACCAAGAGGCACAGGCCATTTGAGTTAGTGCCAATCACACGATTTAATGTCTGTGCAGCGCATCATAATTTATTAAGATTATCATAAACTTGGGCCTGCAGAACGTCACAAGGGCAGTGCAGACTCACCCCTCAGAGTGACATACTGCCAGTGAGCTGTGGCATGAGGCAGGACAGCAATGGAACAGCTCACATGACTTCCTTTCACCTGGGTTTATTTCCCCTATTCTCTGCCAACATATACATACCATGCTAGCAGGTACTGAGCAAAAGCCAGAGTCCACCCTACATTTATTAATTTCCAGTCAAAATGGCCTTTAAGTACAATGATTACAGGGTATATATCATGGAAAACCAAACAGTCAGGTCTGAGTTTGATATAGGAAACAAACATTATTCAATTTCAAAAGGTACCATTCACTTTTCCAGTTCTGGAGATTTTTCAGAGGCACACTCCAAACAGAGTGTTATCAGAAAAAAAGAAAAACCGGTAAGATGGCTGTGTGAGCGACCAGAGAAACCCACAAATGTAAGTATTTTCTCTGTAAAAAAATTGTGATAACTATCGTATTATGTTAGTTTAATGTCATTTCAATGTATTATGGTCATTTTCTTCATAACAAGCATAAAAATTGCTAATAGCATGCTGTCTCGGTAGCTAGCTAACTAACTTTCCCGTTCCACCTTAAATGCCAGA
Organism: Colossoma macropomum; assembly: GCF_904425465.1. Classification (NCBI taxonomy): domain Eukaryota; kingdom Metazoa; phylum Chordata; class Actinopteri; order Characiformes; family Serrasalmidae; genus Colossoma; species Colossoma macropomum. The sequence continues at coordinate 19,235,453 of NW_023494804.1, read as the reverse complement.
ATGTAACTGCTGCACCATTAAGAAGCTGGCAAATAGCTGAATTCAGCTTCGTATCACCGAAGAATTAGAGGTGGGCGATAATAAATAATTGTCTTATACCCCCTCTTTGAAGGCATATGATGCCCTAAATGTAACTAAAGCCCAGCTTTGAGGTTGCTGAACTTTTCCCTTCTCTGCTATCACTGAAGATGGGCTAGGTTGCCTACAGAGCACTGCTAGTAGCTGTTAATGAAGTAATGTTCTGTTGTCCCATTTCATAGGGCAAGATTTCAACCACTACCCCTTGTAACTCAGCTCCAAGGGGTTAGGGTGACACTCGAAAACAAGGGGTAGGGGTAAAAAAAAGAAATGGGATTGGGCCTAAGTATTTCAGCCTCCTTTTTAAATAAAGCACAATATAAGGCAGCCAGTCAGAACAGAGCATATTTACATATATCAGTCTTAAAGGTACAGTAACAAAAACAGCCTGTTTAAATCTAAGAGATAAAGAAGTTGGAAATTGGCTCTGTATGTATGTTGCATGTATGTAGGTTTTTGGTACATAGAAATGTCATATATGGACATCAAGGGGAAAAAACAGCCTATAAGACAAACATTATAAGGGTGACTCCTAAAAACCACCTGAAAGACCTGGTAGACACCAACGCTGTCCTCATCAGAGAAACAGCACCTAAAGCTTTCATCTTTGAGAGAGAGGAGAAAATCAAGCTGCTTCAGATCTGAAAAAGTCCACAGGTGTTTCTGTCCATCCTTCCACTGTGAGAAGACAACTTAGTGCTATGGGTCTGAAAGGATGTGTAGCAATCAAGAAGCTCTTACTGAGAAAAGGAGACAAACCAAAACTGGACATCTGAGATGTGGAGTAAGGTTTATTGAGTGATAAGTCTAAGTTTGGAGTTTGAATTACGTGACTTGTGAGTAACAGAAAATGCTAAACCGACTTCTAACATTGGAGGTGTGGAAAAATATCCCAGCAGATTCATTAAGAAAAATGAAAGAAAGAAAAAGAAAGTCTTCCAAAAAGAATGCAAGCTAAAATAAAGGGCTGCCAGCTAAAATAAAGGGCATTGAAAAATTTATAATTTGTACTTAAAGGGCATTTTTACCGGAAATTAAGTAAATGAAAGGGTGGTCTCTGATTTTCGCACATACTATACATGCCGAGCATCATAAAGCAAAATGAGTCACCAAAAGGAACTTTTGCCCTATTTCACCATTATCATTAAAGTTATGATTACAAATAAAACTCAGAGGACACAGGGTGAGCACTGGCTGTTTTGGAAAGTACGTAATGCTCTTTTTGTGTAGACACTCCTGGTTTCTAACACCATCACTGTAAGGAATAGGTAAGTTTCTCCACAATGAACCATTTCACATCAGATCACTCAGAATGACTTTCATCTCGAAGATTGAATTATGCAGGTGTGTTGGAATTACCTTTCAACTTCCTCAGCAACTAAAAGATTTGTTGGGGAAAAAAGTGAGCAGCTAAATGTCCCAACAGCGTCAAAATGTTCATGTTTTCCATCATTCTGGGGGCGTTTAAATGATGGAAGAAGTGCCACAATATGCTAAACACACACAAACAGCTTGGCAAGGCCTGACCTTCTGATAAATATTCACTTCCACCTACACAAAAGCTTTGTTTTGTATCTCATTGTGTTATCAGTTGGCAGCTCCAGTGCAAACCAGTGTCCACTTTTTAGCCTGACCTGTCCACATTCTCTAACAAACAATGGGTTCAGTATCAGTACAGCTGATGACAACAATGAGAAACACCAATGCTAATGCCAAAAGCTAAATTAAAACATCTCAGCGATAGTAGATTCTCTTCTAAAGCCCTTTGCTTCGTCTCCAATGTCAGCATCAATATTCTCAAAGAGTCTGAAATCCTAAAGTACCGGACAAAAATGAATTCATGTGCTTTAGAATGGATGAAATAGGCTTTGGCACATAAAACCAAGCATGCACACTTCGGATAAATATTCATTCCCAGCATTCCCTGCCATTGTGGATCAAAAATCCTCATATGGACTGGACTTTAATGGGTCTCCCAGTGTTCTTTACTCAACGAAGAACAAGGCTAGCACCGGTGAGAGCCCTCAACTTCAAAGTAGTTCATCCTGTTTGATCATACACACCAAGGCTACTGAGGGGATCCAGAGTGTGTGGGCGTGCATGTGTGTAGGGTTGGGGGTTTTTGGAGTTGATGGGCATACAAGTGTTGTTCTCCCAGGTGGTGTATTCATTCCAGCATAGTTTGAGTGAAGTAGTCCCTAATTGGATTACATTCTGAAGGGAAGAATAAAAGGAACACATTATTATTTGAAAAGCTTCGGTAAATTTATGGTTCAAATAGACCAGGATGTTCTAACGTCCTTGGCATCTAGAGGAAAAAGAAAAGTTGCTTCTAAAGTGACCAAGAGCAGTGTTGAATCTGCTAGTAATGTGTGCTTGACCTTTTTATTCATCTGCGCATCCTCTCCCAGAAGCCTTTCGGGAGAAAGCGCAGTTCTAAGATTGTGTAAGATTGGCAAACAGACAAATCTATTACCACCTCATAAACGAACTCATCATTTCATTCTAATGTTCCTCCGCAATCAGCACGGCGAACATTTTCTCTAGTGGAGGAGGCATAATGATTGTGTTCATAATGACTGTTTGAACTTTCAAAAGACCTTCTGTTCATGATTTTACCCCCATTACCTTTTGTTTACCTGTGGTGGAGCTAGTTTGGTTTGTATTCTCATTGCGAAAAGGGCATGCTGATGTGAATTTGGGAGAGTAGTAGAAGGGGAAAGTCCTTGGTTATAATGTAATAGCAATAATTATAAAAAAAATCAAGTATTTTTCCAAAATCATTATTATTATTATTATTTTTTTTCATTACTTTCGAAAAACTAAAACTGTTTTGCTCTTCAATCCAGTTTTATCACCAGGGGCCTAAACTCTGAATGGTTGGTACTTTGGCACACTAGGTGGAGATGTGTGTCCTTTAGCTGCTAGATGGGGAAGGAGAAGAAGTTTAGCCATTCACTTGTAAAAGCACAAACCAGGAGGACAGTTAGTAGAGTCAGCTAGCTGATTTCAATGTTGAAATTAGGGATGCACAAATATGGAGAAATATAATACAAATTTCAAAGGGACAAAGCAAAACAGTGGACCATCTGGGGGGCCTTGAGGGCTGGTTTTAGAACCAGTGGCCTAAATGTTCTGCTGTTCCAGAGTACAGTAAATGCGTTAATAAATATATAATTAGAAATGTTGGTCAAATCTAAAAATCTGTCCAATGCAGATAACTTTTTTACATCAATTACCTACCAGTACAAACATTATTATGCATCCCTACAGTCTCAATAAAAAGGTACTAACCGTCACTGGTGTGAAACCCTCATAACTACGTCTTCAGTACCTTTAGTTAGGGAAAAGTTTTGCTGTTATATTTTTTAAGTTGACTCCACACACTTTGTTAGGGAAAGACCTATTTAAGTTACACAGTTGGACCTTAAAACCATTGTTGTAAGGGAATATTTTCATTGTTTCTACCTTGTAGTTGAAATTATACAGGGAAGATTCACTCGAAAGAGGCCCCGAATATTCTGTAGTAACTCTCTCTTGCACGAAGCAATCTGAACGAAACAATGTGCAATGTGCTCCTCAGTATGTGGAGCTTTGAACAAGCCAGGATGCTCCTGTGTCGGAGCGATGAGGTAGGCGCCAGACAGCCCTCGCAACGTTTAACCTCCATTTGCAACGTCCGGGTGCAAACACACTTACCCCTTCATGTGTCTGGCAGAAAACGGAGATCACTTCCAGCATCACATGTAATGCAATCGAATACACATACATCAAGGTATGTAGCATATTTTTTGGTTCAGATTGCTTCATCCCAATGGTGGTTAAAACAGAATATTCAGGGCCTCTTTCGAGTGAATCTCCCTGTATTATGGTAAAAAGCAGAGGTGCAGACTCGAGTCAGATGACTTGGATTCAAGTCCGACTCGAGTCACAAATTTGATGACTTGAGACTAGATTCAACGAAATCGAGAAAGACTTGCGACTCAATTTTGACTTGAACACCAGTGACTCAGACTTGAGCCTCATGTCTCAGAAAGACTCGAGACCCAAACTGGAAGAAAAGTGGAGAGTCTGACTGCAGACAGGACTCTACACAATTGGTTAGTTTTCATGTAAATGGATTTGTTCCCATAAATTTGATGTACAGCAGCGTCCTCAAATGTCTGCTACTCTGCTCATGCTCTGCTTACTTTATTTTGGAAGACCAGTGAAGAGTTAGAGTTCAAGTTCACCTCTATAAGTTAGAAACAAGCGAAGCATCCATAAGCCCTCCCTAAGCAAGTTTAACTCATACTGGAGAAACTTACCAGGCAAACTGACCATTTTCCTCATAGCAGTAAAACAAAAGATACAGCTATTCTCTTTGAACAATTTTAACAGCTTCTGCAGGTAAAACAAGCATAACATTCACCACAAGGCTAAAGTTGACTTTTTTTTGCCAGCTTCATTTTTTAACTTTTCCATTCTACCTTAGATGTGCAGCAGGCACCATTCAAAAATTGAAATAAGTAATAATAAATTTGAATAAGAAGCTGGTGAATAAAGTCAGCTTCAGCTTCATACAATCACCATCATTTTGCTGCCTTTTCTGTAAACTTTGTTCAGTTAGGTCATTTTTGTTTCTGTTATAATCTAATTTCATTTCAAACCAGTGGTTGTTTTAGTGTGCTGAGCTAGTTTCAGTGCTGAGCTGGTTTTATATTAATCCTGTGTGCCCATTCTTCCCAAAAATCATCAAAAATTATCTTCAAATATAATTTTTTTATTAAGCGTAATAGTACTTCTAGTAATTCATGTGTAGTTGCACTACTCTTAGTGTATACTAGTATGTCTGTCATGACTGTCATGTTTATCTGTGTACCATGGATTTTGTATTTTATTTGAAAGGTTGAAAATAAATGACAGCATTCACAACTAACATGCTGTCACTGAAAAGCTTATTACTGTTATTATCATTTTTGGTTTTCAGTTTTGAAATCGCCTTAAATTAGGTAAAGAATGCATACTGACTTGTTTAGAACTTGAAATTTAGGACTTGGGACTTGACTTAAGGCTTACCTGTACTGATTTGAGACTTGAATCAAGACTCGACTGTCTTGACTTGAGACTTGACTCAGAACTCGGGTGTCAAGACTTAAAACTTACTTGTTACTTGCAACTTAGTGACTTATTCCCACCTCTGGTAAAATGGCTGTGAGTCTGATGGACGTTTCTCAGAAGATGGGGAAAATTTAGATGGTTTGTTATTGGAATGGAGAATGGTGATGGGCATGATGGAGCTCTAGTAGGAAGGGTTTGTTAGTAGGGATAGAGAATGACGAGGGTGTAAGGTGGAGCACTAGTAGGAAGGCTTTATTAGTGGGGAGGGGGAACAGTAATGGTGGAAGATAGAGCTCTTGTTTGCAGGGATGGAGAACGGTGATGAGGAAGATGGAGCTCTAGAAGAATAGATTTGTTAGATGGAGGTCTGTGGTGATAGAAATTGGAGCTTAGTGTGAGGCATGTGAGTTGGGATAGATGACGGTGGTCGTTGGAGCTCGCTGGGAGTATGAGAGACTTGGAGACGGGAAGCCTAATTAATCCAGCCTCGCTTAATTAGCCTCTGTCCCCTCTGGTGTGTACTTTTCAGTGTGTACGCTCTCTCACTCTTTCTTTCTCATTCTCTCTCTTATGTTGCCTTCCAGTGTCTATCTTTCTCTTCTTCACTAGGTTTATGCTTGACACGTTTTCATGCTCTCTCTCGCTCTCCCGTGTGCATGGCTGCAATATGCTGCTTCGTGATAAACAGGCCCTCTCAGCCACGGAGGTCGCGGAGGCTCCTGAGTGGGCGTCTTTGTGTCTCGGACAGGGGGAGGCCATGAACAAAGTCCAGCTGTGCACTGTGTCTGAGTGCTTGTTTCTCATGTTCTTTGACCTGCTGCTGTTCTGAGAGGTGCTCGCAGTGACCAGACGAGAACAGAGCACTCGGCCACGCTCCCTCGGCTTTCCTGCCTGCCCGCGTTCATTAGCATCATGTCACGGCTCTATCGGGCCGCTCACCCGGCGCAGGCTGAGGCCTTTCGCCTTCCCTTCGCTTCGTGACGCATGCTAGAGCAATGTGTGCCTCTTGTTGCTCCAGCCGTTTTATTCTGATCGCAGCTTTCCTTCTTTTCACCCTTCAAATGTCACAGTGACTCAGTGCATTTTAAGCAAGTCTCGTCTCACTGCCTGGCAGATAGATGTCTAATTAGATTTGTTAACAATTAAAAAAATATATAGGCCAGCTGTTACTTCATTATTCTAAATAAGCTGTGACATCAAGACTTGACACTAGCTTGGTAAACACTGCAAGATAGGCTCTCGAGATGTTGACAAATTCTGTCTGGCCCATCAAAGTTAATAGCACCAGTGGTGTTATCTACTGTAACTGTTCTCTGCCTCGGTGGACAGCTAGCTAATGCTTGATTGCTGACATGTTTACAGCAATACTCAAGAGTTTGTTTGGGTTTTTTTTACGTTTTAAATGTAAGGTGATCCATGAATGAATGGGACTATATCCATCTATTTGCTGCAGGCCATAAAGGGGTGGGCAAGATGATGATATTATGAGAAAGTATCCATGCATTCACAATCAGAATTGACAGATTTATCTTAAAACACAAAATCTGCCAATTTATTGTTTTTATTTTGGCAGATCTATGTTGTGATTTTATAAGGTAAATAACATGAACCGGGTGAGAGTATGATTACTGCAATTGAATGGTGTAGCATAACTGTACATGACTCATTAGGCTAAATAGTCACCTCTTACTTTCGATTTCTGTTTCTTAAAATAAAAATGTTGTTTATTTTGCAGATTTGTATAATAAAAGGTATTGAAAATGTGCTACTATATTTACCCGACACAGAATGGGCTTGCATTAAAATAAGGCTAATAAAAAACAACCAAAAACATCAGAATCAGTCATCAAAAAAAAATGTAAAAATGGAATCAGCCATAAACATTTAAGATGCACCCCTAATGTTATCATGGTGTATTACATTACACTATGTTTTTTTAAGCATTTAAGCTGTGGATATCATATGTGGAAATGTGTATCATATGGGGAAAATTGACAAATTAGGACAAAAAAAATTAATAAAATCATGCTAAGTGAAAAAAAAATGAAAAAATGAAGCCTCAAACTCTACTGGAAACTTCCTCTGTGAGTTGACGATGGACAAATTTTTAGCAGGATGGGCTGTTATCCATTGTCTACAGTTTTAAAATTCACAAGAAAATTGATAACAATGTTGCTGTTACTGGTGGATGACTCTTCTCTTTGTCTTCTACCTGCAAGTGTTTAATGCAAAGTGCACCGAAGCAAAAGTTTCCAAGCGTTAAAATTGCATTAGCTTTTTTTTGATCCATGAAGAATGACTCAATGAGAAAAGACCTTGTGGCAACTAAACATTAAACTATAATTCAGCATGAAACATACTGATTCTCATGGCTCTTTCTATGGATCAGAGTGCAGAATGCTCATGCATACAAAATAGGGAAAAAAAAAATTCTACTTATAAATTTAATGGCCATTATTGACAGTTATCAGTAAATCAATAAGTGGCCGCAGTTGTTAGTACTTAATGAACACTGACCTACTGCATGTTTCATTACAAAGGGAACATAAGTAGTCCTGTTTAATTGGGTGCAATGTGGCTCAGTATGTGATATGCTGAACAAAATCCGGTACTGTTAGTATTTTAGCACTACTGGGTCTGTTTTTCATCTGTTCCAACTTAGCAAAATTTTAGAAATATGTATTCTGAAAATGTGCTCAATTACCATGACATTGCATTTTGCCATATCATTCATCCTTGTGACCTGCCATATGACAGAGGTCTACATGGAAAACTTTTTTTCTTTTTCCAGTTTCTAAAAGTGGACCACTTGCTTATCAAGGTCATCTGTATCAAGACCTTCACCAGATCTGCTTTGTCTTCCATCTTCATCTTTTCTTTTTCATCTTCAACCTCCATTTATATGTGAGAGGATGCTTTTGACTGGCTTAGAAAAGCAGGACGTCACCTGCAGAACTGCTCCCACACAGTGCTGATGGACAGCTTGTCATGTTGCGTTTCTTCCGACCGCTGCTCGACATAAACGCGCATAATTGCAATCATAAGGAATGAACTTCAGTTTTGGATTGGCATTTAAGTCAGGCAGAGGAGGCTTCATTTAGAGTGCAAGTGGATTTTATTTATTTGATTTTCTTTCCTAAAAGAGCAGTGGGCCCTGTTGCTTGTGGAATTGTCCCAGGGGCCTGGGAGCAATGAGCAGAGGCTGACAGACACCGTCTCTGAACAGAGGGGGAGGATGGCATGTCGAGCCCATCTCTGGAAGTGTTGCTTGGCGGTCATAAAAATCCTTCATGTGCCATTTCATTGTCTGCCGTGTCTTGTCTCTCGCCCTGGCCTGTCGGGAGCTCTGAGAGCGCGTCCCGAAAGCCCGGCTGGTGTCAGCCTAGTGAAATAGAGGTTCGCAGGTAATGACTACGGCCTGTGACTGCACCTTACAGTCCCCTGGTGACAGGACACTGGCTGGCCATGCCCAAGAGAGAATCTAGTGTCAAATTGATTCTCATTTCGATTCTCTCCACAATTCTTAGGCGACTCTGCACTCCTAAATTAGCGTGGAAGAGCTTGTTAAAAGAAATCTAATGTTCTCAAAAGTATTATTATCATCTCCCAACAGGTTTTAGCAGCATCTGACATCTCTATTATCTTCGGGGGGAAATGCTGATTGAGTGTTCCTGTGTGGAAAGGCACAATTATTTCATTTTGAGATTTAATTAACCTCATTCAGCTTTAGTCACTGAGATCAGTGGTAACGGGAAGAGCCTTACTAGATGTCTCTGGAAATCAGAGCACTGAGCGAGTTCAAGGTTTTTTTTTCCCCTCACATTACATAATTTGTGTCTCTCTTTAGCATATATTTGGAAAAAAGACCTTTTTGATGTGCATTTTTAGCTCAAGTTCCGGTGCGGTCTCCCTCTCCTTGCGGTCTGATGCTTAGCGTTCTACAGATGGCCTATTTTCAGGGCAGTTAATGCCCCCAGTGAAGGGGCTGTAGAGCAGTAAACAGTCCCTTTACTGCCAGACCCAGCGGCTTTCCCAAATCAAATGATCCACTTATGGCCTCCTTCGACTGTGCCCTCTGCATCCCCTGGAGCCCTGCGACTCTCTGCAGTAATTCTCCCACCGTGCCGCTTTGTCCCTGCATGACCCTTCCTGTTCGTTCTTGTCGGGATCTCACCAGCTTCTGAGCCTTCACATACAAGATGTTCTCTGTTTACTTTGCTTTCCTTTCCTAAGACAGTGTGTGTAGTGAGGAACTACCATGGGAGTTTACATTGAGTTAAAGCAGGTGGTTAATGTAGACTGGTTTGCTCTAATGTTTGCTTGCCAATAATCCCAAAACTGCATGCCAGAAGTTTGGCTGTAAAATCTGTACGGAGTTGAGCAACGTGAAAAAAACAAGGCTCACCACATCTCTGAGTTTGTTTGGATGCCCCTTCGTTGTCAGCCAAGATCAGAATCGGCAGATTTTTACCCCCACAACACAATTTATTGTTTTCAATTTGGCCAATCTATGTTGCAGTTTTATGTGTCAAATAACATGAGGCAGGTAAGTGCTCTCACACTGTATTTGAATGCTGCTGCTATACCTAAACCAAAATGTCACATATGTTGCATAATTATGCATGATGCGTCGTGCTAAATAACCAGTGGCCACTTACTGTCAATGGAACAGTTATGTAAGTAATTTCTGGTGAAGATCTTTTAAAGAATGACAGTTTGATCCATTAAAGAACAAATAAATGTTATTCATGTTGTGACTTTAGCTAATAGAAAGTACTGGAAATTAGAGATTCTGAAACATCTGAGACATTTTTCATCTGGATAAACTTTACATAATGCACTGTTTGATTTCCCATGCATGTGTTTTCTCACATGCATAGGCCTTTTGGGTCTTGGTGCTAAATTCATGAGTGGGTGGCTCAAGTGTGCCACCTCAACAACACATGAAAGTAGGGTGGAAGGAGGGGGAAATGCAGGGTAAAGTGAGAGGTGGAAAATTTGCCATGTTTCATGCCTGACAAATAACATCCAAACCCGACCAAATTTGACGTGAACAGTCATGTACCGTCTGTTTCAAAGAAATGTTTCTACTGGAAGGTTTCTAGTGTGTTTTGTGTGTTTATTTAGCCGACAAAGTGTTAACTTTGGATTTCTAAAATAGGCTAATTAAATTCAGCCAAAAAATGGCCAATTTGACTGTCAAGAAATCAGAAATCAGCCATAAAAATCCATGATCAGTGCAGCCCTAGTCTCATAAGATCAAGATGACTAACTGTAGAGTCTTAAGAAGAAGGGCTAAAGACAACTCTAGTTTGTTGGTTCAACATGTCCAGAAGGTGCCGTGGCCTGGTGAGCAGGGCTAAATGAGGATAATACTAGCTCTGGTGCTGCATATTCTCGCCTCCAATTTTCAGACATGCTTATCCACAGCCTCTGCAGCATAGCAGCCTGCAGGCTAATGCTGCCTGGGTCCGATAAGTTGTACGCTAGCTGGCCACCCAAGCCAACCTCCTCCCTCCCTCACGGTCCAACTCCCCATATCCCTCCCCTCCCTCCCTCCCTCCCTCCTTTATCATGTTTGAAAAGAAGAAAAGAGGGCAGGGGGATGAGCACTTATCTATCTTCATTGCTGTTATTTTTATTGATTGACATTTTGTGGAGTTGTGCCTCGCCTCCTTCGATTGCACGCATTTCGTTCTGCAAAGTAAAGTTCTCGCAAATGTGTGCTTTGTGGAAGTGCACCAAAGGTACTCTCGGGTAAAACTGTTTTTATATTCAGCACTTAGGTTAAAGCTCAGACTGCGGCTCCATCTCAGCAGCACTACCCTCTGTCCGCCGGCCTTGCATTACATTTCGGGTTATTCATGAAATGCTCTCTTACACGCCTTCAGAGCCTTCTGCGATTTTCCACCCACTTCTCTGCCTGGCAAACTCTTGTCTCAACCACTGCCCTTCTCTCAATCCCACCACAGAAGGCTGGGCACAGGGGGAGACCTGCTTTTAGCAGAAGGCCGGGCACAGGGGGAGATTTGCTTTTAGCACGGGTACATCTAGAAACTCTGAAATGGCCATTACACACCACAAATTTGGACCTGTGCTTCAATAGATTGCTTTAAATTCCACCAATTCTTCAAAATTGCTGTGTAATTCAATCATTAAACAAAATCATTACTCCGAAATGATACACTGGAGAGAAACTTACCAACTCAGATGTCTTAACAGTGGTAATGATAGGTAGGTTGACAAGACGTCCCATTTTTCCCAGGACAGTCTCGAATTTCAGTCCATATCCTGGTGTTCCAACAACGCTAGTGTCCCATATGTCGATGGAAATGAGAGATTGATAATGAAGTTTCGCAGAGAATCACAACCAAACACACTTGCATTTATGCAAAAGGAACGCACCAGTTATTTCACATGGTACATGTCTGTGTACATGCCTATCTAAAGTGTCCAATTACTTTCACTGATTTTGCAAAAGCGTGTAATAATTCACCCATTATCAGCCGACCTTCATGGATGTGATTTTCTGGCCTCACTCTGCAAAGGCAGTTGTACTCGTAAAATGGCCGAACATGCTTGTTCATTTAACCACCAGCTTCAAAAAGAACATTTCTGAGAAAAGTTACATTGGATAGCAGCAAAGTGGTTTGCCAGACATGTTGAGCTAAGGTTTCAATTTCGCATTGAGGGTCCAATGATATTAATCAGCATATTCAAATGAAAAAAAATGCAAAGAAGCCAAAAAAGTAAGCGTGCAACTCCAAGTGTGACCAGTTGTTTTACTAGGCAAACTGGCTCAAACAGGGCTCACGTAAGTGAGGGACTGTTTGCATATCATTCAGTTGTTCATGGACATAGTTTCGGCAGACTGCACCACAAAACTCATCAGAAAGGTGAACGATGCTAAGTTTGTTTGTGCATGCGCTGCTGTCTGAGGAGGAAGTTCACAGTGATTTACAATAGTGTTCTTTTATTATACTTATTGTTGTTGAATCAAACACAGAGCTGTTGAACTTTTTCCTGTGTTGGTGTGTTATTTCCAACCATTAAGTGGAGTAAACCCTAACAGTATAAAGTTTGCTTCATTGCCCGGGAAAGAGCAGATCTATTAATGCTGATCAAGAAGGATTCTCTTCATAAAGAGATTGTTGGACCTCATGCAGACAACACGAATATAAACTTTAGTGGGGCCAAACGAACAAGGAGAAATAACACTTGGAGAAAGCTTCAAGGGAAACTGAGAAAAAGACATTTTAGGCATAGGCTGTGCTGCTCACATACACAATTGTCTTTAAACTGTCTTCTCAGACTGTTGATTTGGAGAGTTTTGTGGTGAAAGTTTACAAGTACTTTCACATCTACACAACATGAGGTTGAGGAACTAAAAGACTTTTGTGTTTTTGCTGAGGTTGAGTATGCTAACCTTTTGCAACATGGCAGCACACAGTCTCTATTCAGGGCCAGCTCCTGAGAGAATTTTCCTGTTGTTTGATGGACTGAAAGCATACTTCCTTTCACAAGGCAAGTGTCTCACTATATGGAGACAGCTTTTTACTGATCTGCAGACATCTTTTGCTACCCAGCAAACAGCAACATTTCAGCGTGCTGTGTTATTGAGAGTGAAGTCATCTCCATCACAAGTTTCACAGCACATCTATAACCTCAAATGCATGTTAACTGAATGAAAAATATCTCACAATCAACATTCAGATACAGTTGGGCAGTTTGATCAAGGCTGGTGACATCTGAAAGGAAGACTTCTACAGCACTATTGACACAATTTATTCAACTGCTGTTGACTAACTGGATCATTGGACTGGACCATTTAAATTCACCGAGAAGCTAAAGTGGGCCTTGCTTGGGAACATCCCACATTCAGGACAGTTCTTCCCACTTTAGTTCAAGAATACCAGCTCTCTGTCTGTGATGAAAATGCCTTTTCTGAGGAATACACCAATGCTAGAGAATCAGTCGAAGCATTCCTGAGTGGAATAAACAGAAGCTTGAAATATCTGACAGATGGAGAGAAGTCTTCCGAGAGCTGGACAAGAATACCGGATCCGAATGTGTCGGATACCGCACACTGGCCAAAGCCATAGAGTTCATTCTTTGTTTTCCCAGAACGTTCACTCCAGTTGAGTGTTTTTTCGCTGATGAATGCTATTGGGTCCCCAGAAAAATCTCATACGAATGTGAAAACAATGAAGGTTGTTTGAGTACGTTTTGGAATGGAGTGTAGGGAATTCTGTTAGAAATTACTGAAGGACAAATGCACCCAGCAAAAGATTGTATCAAATGAAAAATTCCTCAAAGCTGACGCCTCAGCTGCTTCACATAAAGAGCACTCCAGCACTTCTAGCTAACTGTGAGTAAGAAACTAATGTATTTGAACAGCTGCAGTGTATGTTGTCTGGATTTTATGCAAAATGCGTATATGTAATGTCATACATACAGTAAACACAGCGTCTCGTATTTTAGAGTCGAAAATATCCTTAGTCACTCTAGTGATAGGAACCATTATTAGGATAAGACAGTTATTTAAAACACGCAGTGAACCTACATGTGTTTTCTATAAGGCTGATGATGATAGGTTTTCTTTGGGGACTACTTTGCCTTGAGTTTTTCACATATTCTGTAACAACTTGCAGTTCTGGAAAAAGGTCTTATTGTCTTAAATTTGGTCAATATTAAGCTTAAAGGTAAATTAATAGTGAATATTTGAATTGATTGGGGTCTTAACACTCAGAGTAAATTCATTACTTATCTATCTTTTCTTTTTATTCTTTTTTCCAAAATAAGACATTTTGGCTCATCAAGTCACATTTCTGATATAAAACAAAACCTTATACTGCCTTTATACTGATCTACTACACTTACTTGTTGTGACAGCAATTACAGTAGCTGGTTGCTGTGTAACCTAAAGGAAACTTTAATTAATGGATCCTACCGAAAACTGACCTTTGCACTGGAAAAAATATTTAGCGCTGACCTTTACACTTAATCTGCAATGCTTTTTTTTGAATAAAATAAACAAATAATAAAAAATAAATCCTATAAAAATGTCATAGAACGCATAAAATTTAACTTTCTGATAATGTAGACACTGTGTTACAACACTGATTTTATGTTTTAGAATAAATTACAAGTATAAACTGTTTGTGTTGCTTAAAAATCATAGGATTTGGAGACCTCCCTGATGTGTACTTGCACACATCACATGCAACATGGGTTGTGCTTTAGACCCCTTCCCCGAGCAGATGAATCTGATGATTGCGAGTGCTTTGAAAGAGTATTCGAAGAAAACACAGTCAAAACTTGGTGAAAGAATCATCCACTATTGCTATTATATCTTTATCACTATGATGTTGATGTTCCATATGAGACGTAAACATCAAGCCTGTTGCCAAGTATAACTACAGCAAAAATAAATTCATATACAGTGTGAAGAGGTCAGGAAGACACAGATGGAGAGTGCTGAAATAGAAGTCTCTCTAGTATAGCAGGCAAAGGATGAAACTATATAGTAGCGTCCATATTTAAGGCCTTGTTATCAGCAATCCTCACAACGTTAAGCTGGTCTTTGTGCTCCAGTTGCCATGGCTACCCGAATTCATGTTGACGGCCAAACTTTTGAGTCTTACTCTCTCGCTGTGTCTTGTTCTCTTGTTCTTTTCTCCCTCTTTCTCCCTCTTGCATTGCTCTCCCTACAGATCAATCTGTTTACTCCTACTTCACTGGATATCTAACTAACTGTTGATCCATTTATCCATCATTTTTGCTTTTCTAATTTAATGTGCTCTTCAGATCTCTGTTTCTGCATTTTTATCTCCCTGTAATCAAGGCCACAGCTCTTGATTGCTTAGCAACTAATCGAACATCAAAAAAGCACGGGGGAATCAAGTCATAATCTGCATCGCTCCGCCTCCTCCTCCTCCTCCTCCTCCTCCTCCTCCTCTTCCCAGAGTGTGGCGTTCGTTTCATCCTTTCCTGAAGTCACAGGCCTTCACCCACGCACAGACCTCATGAAAAGATGAGAGTTTGCAGGTGTTTTCATTGGTGAGGTTATTAGCTCCGTGAGTTCTGTTCAGTGCCAGGCTGCAAATATGATATATCTCAAGTGTGGGTTCTACGACAGGATAGAACTTAAGGGGGCTGCAACATGAGTATTCCTTAATATTCAATAAATTTTATTATTTAAGTATCAGAATGTGCAAAAGCTATTTAAATAACCCACATTTACATCTTTATGAACTTCTGCACTTCTGTAGGGAAACAAATCGAGGCTTGTTTAGGCTAAATGCTAGCACTAGTGGGGTGCAGTCAGATGTGATCTCATAATAAGAATATACAACTGGGTACAACTTGTTAAACTTCTGGTGCTGGATAATGGCTAAATTCACCATTAATAAGAATACATCCCTTCAAAAATCCACCTATGATTCCTATAGTCAGTGGAATTTTAGCATGTGGAGTATCAGTAACACAAGCAAAACAACTTGCTAGCAAAATGCTTTTACTTGCTAATGAAATTTGTTTTATATTTACCATGTAATGTGTGCACAAGACACACATCTTCACACAGGACTCATTGGAAATTGTAATTTGGCAGGACTTGCAAGACTCTCACATTGCAAATTGAGGTGACTATCAATTTTAACTCCAGGTGAAGTTGAGCTGACCAAAAAGTCATTTTCAGGTTTAAGACTACGTCTAAAAAGACAGTTTACTCTGCTCTTTTGCACCTCTTACTGCTCTTTAGAGCCAACAACCTGTTCTCGGTTGGCAGAATTTTAATAAAATTTTCAATACTTGGATACAATACTTTCAATACCAGTGTCTTTACCTCCCAACATTTTTCAGCTTTCAGAGAGCAACACCGCAGGCCTCGTTATGTGGCTCTTAGACTGAACATAACAACGAGCAGATTTGCTCCTATTGTCTCACCCCTTAGCCCGGTTTGCTGTCTGGTGCATTGGCACAGCACGCAGCGTACTTGTCTAAGCGGTTTAGCGTCTACCTGCCTGTCCGCAGTGAGGGAGGAATGAATCATGGTTGGCGCTTGATGGCCTCTTTTTTTGCTCTCAGCCTGAAATCCCAAATCAGCCAATCTGTTGACTGCCCATCGCAGCCTGCACCAGTCTCTCGCACCCTCTGCGGATCCCAAGGTGTTTGTCTGTTTCCCACCATCTGCAAGGCGGGCCCGAGGCTGGCCTTGCTGGTGATTCATGCAGCATATCATCCGCCCGCTTCGGTCCTGCATCGGGCCTGCATTGGGCGCAGCACTGTCACACAAGCTTGACCCAAACCTTCACTCGGAGGTGACTCACTTCTTTTGAGGCCTGTTCAGTTCTGCTGAATATTTATGGACCGACATCGTCTCAGCTCAAGGTGACTGTGGCGCTTTCCCACCTGGGAGCCTCTGGTAGGCTTTCTGGAGCCCAGCCCACTGAGAAAGAGAGAGTGTTTGCTTTTTTTATTGAGTCATATCACAGCAAGCAGCTGTCTGCTGTTTCTATTCATTCCCCCACTGGGAACAGTGTTTTCTTAGCGATTCTCTCGATAGGTACACCTGACGATGGGCGACAGTGGTAGAGAAGGCAGAGATGAGGTCCAGACCTCAGATTACGAGGGCAGCGTTTCCTAAATCATCCGCTCCCGTGGGGAAATTAGCCAAGAGCTCCTTGATTAGGGAGGGAAGCTAGTGCATTTGATGAGTGCATCGATTCTCCCCCCCATCACGGCTGGCGATTCGCGCTGTCAAAGCCCTCCCCAGTCCCCCTCAATTAGCTCTCTGCCTAGGAGCCCTGTCAATCCCCATCTGCTCCTGTGCCTGTCAGTGGCTCCCATCCACTGAGTGGGCAGAGAACCGAGAAAGAGAGACAGAGATCTCTGTTTGGAGCCACTGTGGCAGAAAACAAACAGGGCTGAATTAACGGTGTTTCCAAACTCGCACTGTGGGACCGTTTTCGACTGTTCCGGGGGGGGCGTATTGCCTGGATTATGATTGGAAGCCCCCATTGCCCCTTTTAAGGTCCTTTTCATTTATCAATGAAACGCAAAAGGCTCTTTTCGTAGAGTGGCAAAGCCAACTGGGAGACAGTCCCGCTCTTCAATTGTAATTGAAGCCGGTGCCAATAGCCTGTTGTTTTTTCCATGCCCTAGGGGTGAATTATTTTTGATAAGTTGCATTCTGTGAAGGAAATTGTTGCCGAATCCCGTGAGAGCTTGGCATCACCAGCAGGCAGGGCCATATGGACAAAGAGAGAGGGGACAAGAGCTTCCTCTTCGTCCTCCCATTAGCAGTATCCCTCCTCTCTGTGCAGATTTCAGAAAGCCTCTGTGGCTCTCTGTCTCCCTGACAGATCTGATTACACCGACTGGAGGATATCTTGGGTCAGGTTATGCTTTTGTCCTAAGCCATGACGCTTTTGTCAAATTTAGCTGGAAAGGACAGCTGCAAGGAAAGCACGAAGATGTATCGCATTGCTGTGCTGACTTGACGGGGCTGATTAAATTCGCACAATATTTTTGTCAGGTTCTCTCAAGGTCTGTCTGATTTTTACCTACATCAAAAGGTCTAAAAGACTTTGGAAGGAAGAATATTTGCATTTTAGTCAGTGGTGCTAGACCTGCAATTTCTAGTCACTTTGATTGCAGCTTACAGCCACCATTTGTCCTTATTAGGCATGTGCTGATATTAAACTTAATATCACAATTAATTACCTAACCTTTGATCATGGTTAATTGCATCTAGTGTTCTGATTGTCACTTTTCTAGTAGTGATACTGTGTTGGTGATTACACATTTTGGTCCCTGAAGGCTCTTTTGTATAAAGTCATAGCAGTTTTCATTTATTTCCATAATTCAGTTTTTTTTTAAGTTTTAATAGGTGTTTTCTGTAGTTTTTTTTTTTTTCCAGGCTGTGTGGTAGACCCTCGAGTAGGGGTGTACCAGTAGTAGTAAATAGGGTATGATACAGCCAAAAATGTACATCACATATATAAATTTCCAAGTTAAGACTGCACAGTGCTGAGCAAGAACCAAGTGTCAGAAATGTCCAGAAACACCACCAACTTCTCTGGGCTCAAGCTCCTCTGAAATACATTGCTGCACAGTCAAAATGTGTACTGGAGTCTGATGAGTCAATCTTTCAGACTGTTTATTATATAACAGATGTCATGTTCTCTCGGACAAAAAAGGCCCTCCAAATCATTACTGGGGTAAAGTTAAAAAGCCAGGGTCTGGCGTGGTATAGGGATTTATTAGTACTCATGCTGTGACTAATTTGGGAGTAAACATGCTCCTGTTCCAATTTTTTTGGAATGTGTTACACTCATAAAATTTTTAATTTATTCAATTGTTAATTGTAATTTGTCAATATAAAGAACACAACAAGGTACAGAAAACCACACATAATAAAGGTAAAATATGAAGTTTTGCAAATATTGTGTTTTTCTTAACTGTTGTAAATTTAATATGTCACTGCTTTCTGTGTTAGCATTTCACACACTATATATTATTGTTTTAATTTTATTATTTTTGCATAAATGAAATCCACACAATTGAGTTTAGTTCATTTTTATTTGTGCAGGGCAATCCAAGCCTCACCAGCCTGGCCACTCAGGAAAAGCACAAACGCAGTGAAAGCCCAGTAGCAGTGACTTATTTCCCCACTACCAACATTTGATTAGGTGCCTGCAGAAGCCGAACACACACACGGCCATAGAACCAGCAGGTTTTTTACCCACTGTGAACTAGCTGTTGCTTGAGGGATGTGATTGCCGGTGAAACCTCATTGCAGTGGCCTGAGTCAAGGGCCAAACCAGCGGATTTGGCCCAGAGGGACTCAGATCACCACCAGGCCGAGACATAACGAATCCTAGAAGGAGAGTCATTGGAAGAGAAATTGAGTAAACCCCATTACCTAGCATGTAGTGAGGTTATGTTTGGACGTAGTTTCTGTCTTAGAGCTTGAGAGTTTTAAAGATCTTCTAGTGCCTTAAGCCTGAGGCAGGATGTGCATCGGTGACCCCATGAGTAAACATATCTAGATCGCATTTTGCGAGCTGTAGAGAGGTTGTCGATATTAGCGCTGATGCTAACGACATCAACAACAACAATAACATCAACATCAGCAGCAGCAGCCTGGGCGGCAGTGCCAGCCCCCTTCCCGGCGGAGCTCGAGTGACTCATAGGGCAGTCATAATGACCGTAGACTCCTGTTAGCGAGATGTGTGGTGAGGAGGGGGTGAAGCCACAGGCGCTAAGCTCTGTGGAGGTGTTCTCTTAGCTGTTTCTGACAGGCTCAAACCTGATGCTCTTCTAACGAGCCTCTTGGTAAATCTCTTTTGCCGCATCCCCCTACCACCACCCCCTCCGCCCCTTCCTCATCCTGCCGCCTTCCCGGAGTTATAAATAAACTCCTTGCCGCATTAACGGCCGTGTCAGACTAAAGCAGCAGCCTCCGCCGCGCCGTTCACCGCAGAGGTCTCCACATCCAGCCTCCGCCGAGGGGGAAAACGCTCTGTCTCTCCTTGGCGCACTTTGCTTCAGACATTATCCACTTAAACGAGAGTTAAATGCAAACCAGGTTGGGGGGGGGTATTCTCTCTTTCTGTGTTGGGGGGAGGGGGGCAGAGAAAAAGAGAGAGTGGGAGAGAGGAGAGAGAGAGAGAGAATATCCATTTAAATGTAAGTAAAATACAAGCCATGTTTTGAGGTAGAGATAGATAGAGAGAGAGAGAGAGAGAGAGAGAGAGAGAAGGAGAGAGAAAAGAAAAGAGTATGTGTATGAGAGAGAGAGGGAGAAAAGAGCATGTGTATGAGAGAAAGGGCGAGATAGAGACAGAGAGAGAGAAAGAGAGATTATCAATTTAAATGCAAGGTCAATTTGGGGAATAGAGAAGGGGGCGAGAGAGAGAGAGAGAGAGAGAGAGAGAATAAAATGATTTCTGACGACAGTTGTTTTATTTTTCTTTTCTGCTGCTCCAGATGGCCTAAATTATGACAAACATTGTGGCCAAAAAAAACAAATACACTAATACAATTTTTACATCATCTTGTCTGTTTTTTTAATATAACGTGTAACTAAGAGACATTATTCTCACACACAGCGAATGAACGACTGTTCTTTGTTTTTCTTTTTTGTGATGTACGGCGCAGAACAGTGATGCGGCTGCCGGAACCTCAATCTAGTTAACCTGCAGAGTAGATGTCTAATTTTCTCCTCCATCAGTTCCCCTCGTTTTCGCCTCCCCTTTTATATTCAGCACCACCTTTAATTCAATTTTCCCTCCATCTCTGCTCCCTCGCGCACCCCCCCTCCCCCCACCCCCCATTACCTGAGGAGGAACTTGGAGGAGTTTGTGAGCGTGCTCCAGCCCGACACTCTCCAGCTTAGTGATTATTCCCCTTCTCAGCCAGTCTCACTAGAGGAGGGTGTCCCTAAGCCTCTGTGAGGGAGATACGCCGGGGGTTTCTGGCAGAATCTTTTCCGACGTTGCTCTACCTCTTCCCTCCCCTCTCTTTCTCTCTCTCTCTCTCTCTCTCGGCTCCATCTCAGCAAAGCTCGTTTGGATTCACTGCCACAGTCCATTCCACCTAAGCTGAACAAATCCCTCTTATTTCCCTGAAAATTGCCTGGAGTGAGGGAGTGAGTAGAGAGGTGCTGCTGGTGGAGGGCAGATCTTATTTTTTTTTTTCTTTGTATTTGGAAATGAGTGGTTTTCAGTCAGAGGGCGAATGCGCAAATTAATTTTGAAGAGACTGAATAATTGCCTACCACTACTGAGACTGAGCCTGTTTTCTTTTTCATTAATAATAACAACAACAACTCTCTTCTAAGAATTCGTGCTAGAGTAGCTGCGTGACACAAGAGGATCGTGGAGGAGTCGCTTGCGAATCTAACTGTCATATTTTGAATCAGGGCCGGGGTGGAACTTGTTTTTTAGACTGGGAATTATGTGATGCAGACCAGCCCATGCTAGGCTGAACTCCTAAACTACAATCTCTATGCTACATAAACAATACATTACCTTGTTCCAAATTCAGTAAAAGAAGATGAAAGGAAAAGCAGACAGCACATGCATGTGAGCATTTCACTGCATCCTCCTCAAGTCTTTTTTGCTGCTTTTTGTCAGTGCTGTCTATTTATACAAAATGCAAAAATGTTATATATATATATATATATACTATAAACAGACTAACACTTTTAGTCCACCAGGTCCATCTGGGAACTCTCCCAACTCTCCTGTTTACACTTTCTGGTCATGTTTTGAATTTTTTATTCTTTTTTTCTTCCATTTTCAAATGTTAAGAACTATCTACTCCAGAGTTTTGGGGTGCTGTGTACTCTCTGAGTTTATTCTAGAGATAAACAGTCTTCTTTGTTCAGCCTCAGAGCTCTTCACAAACAACAGAGTTTGCACAAAACTCCCCCCCGAAGTGGCTCCTTTCCCGACCCGAAGCCTGTTCCAGACAGGGACTTGCTTTCGGTGTCCTTTACGGCGCATCAGACACGCCTGCAGCAGCTTGGGAGAGCAGAGCGGGAGTTACCCTTCTTGTCTCTGTGGGAGCTGCACAGTGAGAGAGGAGCACTGACAGAATAATCGGCCAGTAGGCCTCTAGGGGTGTAAATATCTGACCTCACAGTTTGCTTAAATTAGAATTCTAAATGAAGTTTAATATTTTACGACAGTTTAGTTTGTTTTGGTTATTTTGGTATGACTCAGAATTATTTTTAAAAATAAACTCATACACTAAATATGACTGGAGGAACTTTTTACACAGCAGTTGAATTTAGATTAAAAAAAAAAAAAGGACCAAGATTTTTGGGAGGACTTTTTATTATTTCCTAAAAAATGGACACATACTTCAGAGAAGAATATTGTTTTATTATGTTATATGTCTGATTGCAGGAGAGGAACTCAGCATTCTGATCACCATTATACTTCTGCCAGTGTACTTAAAACTAAAAGGACATTTCAAAGGAAAAAGAGACTCTCTTTGAGCCAGAAGGATGAGCTAGTTTGAGTGCAGTTTGCTCAGACTGCTGAATAAATCTCCTAAACAGTGCATGTTTCACAACCTACTCCTAAGAGCAATTGGTCCAAATATCACATTGCCACTTGTGTCTCTGGATAAAGGAACTGTTGTTCATAGTGGAATGCCCTCCCTTCACTCGGGTTTATTAGGCTTACCAGTATTACTACTAGTAAAGGGGCTCTGACCTTAAGCTCACAGGTTTCGCATTTTGTTTGACTGTATGACTATATTAACAGTATTTCTGCGATTTTAAATGTCAGATTTTCAGTATTATACACAATTGCAACGTGGCAGCTGTACTATACATTTTAAAAATCTTGACAAATGGATCAATAGAAATGCTCCAAAAATCACTTGGAATCAGTAGCCATGTTCACATGCAGCCTAATAATCTGTCAATAATTCGACTAATAGCTCAATCGGAATAGACTAGTCTGATTGAGTTCATTCAGAGTACAGTTCCTATCTGATTGAACAAGGTGGGTAATCCTGTAAACCATTAAATAGAAGAACAATAGCCAGTTGTATCCGATTGCATTCCCAAACGGAAAGTTTAAGCACGTTCTTCGCATGTTCGTTTGCGTCATAGTGAAAGTTTATAACGTTCAACATGGCGAGAGCAGAAACTGGTCTGCAGAGGAGACAAAGTTTATGCTTTGAACTTTAAAAGACGGTGGTGGGATGGACGTCCAGCTTATGTGTCTCAGAACACAACATCTTCCTCTCGCCCTTCTTTAATAAGGACATGTGAAGTGTGTTTTCCTGAGTCTGACATCATTTTAAAGTAATTAAAAACACAAGCACTGCTCACTGCTGCTCATCTCACTCTGACTGGATGCTGGTTGTCATGGTAACATCTACACTAAGTGGTTCTCTACGCATGCATGTGATTCTGGGATCTGATTACTTGTAGTGTGTATGTAAACGGAGATTTTCCATCCAGTGTTGAGTAGAGTGAGCATATAAACACCTCAGTCTTAATCTATAATCTGAATGTATTCAGTCGGATTGGCAAAAATATTTGCATGTAAACACAGCCATTTACCACTAAAAGTTAAGATCACTTTTGCTTTCTCTTGTAAATTTACCATTTTGGGGACCTGTTTTGGACAGCAATGCTATATTTTACCTCAAAATATTTTTAAGGTGACTCCTTTACAGCCCTGACATAAAGCTGCTGCTGTTTTCCATTTGACTGCAACTCATTGGTCAGTATACCAGTCATACTCGCAGTCAGAAGGCTAGTTGGTTGATTCCACTGCCTAATTATGTTAGTGGTTAATATGATGTGATCCTTAAGTTCAACTCCTAAAGTCCTAACCAATGGGAGAGCTTACTACCTAGATACCACAGAGCAAAAAAAATGGACAATTTTCCATTGGTTGTTTCAAGAATTTAACTTAGATATAGATATTGTCAATATATTAAACAAAAATGAACTAAAAGTTTTACAGACGTATATTTTTTGTTTCACAGAAATCATTAGACCTTCTCTTCTCTTGAGGGCTCACCACTTCATTTTCCACCCTCATTGTCTACCAAATGAGTGAAATGGAGAAGTGTGTGGAGTGAGGCGGGGCTGATTTGGTATGATAGAGAGACTGCAGGGAGCTCAGCGTCTCAGCCAGACTTCAGGCTTCACGCTCGCTCTCATTCAGCCGGCGCCGGTCACGCATGGCCTGGGCCCAGCGCGAGCTTCAACAGAGCAAGAGAGCCTATCGACTGGCTCTCTGATTGACAGATATCAGCATTGATTGATGCGTGGTGTTGGCGCTCAGGAGTGCCTGCAGAACTCTCGGAGCACAAGGCTAATTAACTGTCTTCCAACATGTCAATGACTGAACACACACTGCAAAGAGCACAAGGTTCGATTCAGGGTAAGGGTGGCGGTTTAAAGCCTATGGCGTTTGGCTGGAATGGACAGTCCGGTCTATGCAGTTTTAGGCTTGAGTGATAAGAGCATGCGATTTATTGCCAGAAGAACAACGACGTGTGCTGGAGCTTTTGAATAACAGTGGAATCATTGTTTCTCTTGACCTCAGAGATGCCTGACATTAGTTATTTACACACTAACACTTAAAAAGTAACGGTTATTGTTGTGTGTGCATGAGTGTGTTTAGCATGCATCACTACAGCTAACGTGAGTGTGTGTCTGTGTGTGTGTGTGTGTGTGTGAGAGTGAGTGAGAATCGCCCCAACCTTGGGCACTTAAAACGTGTGAAGCCCCAGGGCTCTGTTAAATAAGACATTTGGGTGTGTAAATTATTGAACAAATAGAGATGCACACCTGCAGGGGGACAGTGGAGCAGAGAGGAAAGAAGAGATGGCGGAAAAACTACTGCAGCATCTTCTGTAGTGTCTTTTTGTCTTATATATATAAAAATCCACCTTAATTGCAGAACATTTTACTTTCTCTCAATAATAGCAAAGGATATACAATCGTATGCTATAAATATACACAGAGAATTTTATTTTTTTTGTTTATGGTGTGAGCATTTTATGATGAATGGACCAATAGAAAAGGTCAAAAGTCATGAAATTTGGTTAAATGTACTTACATTAAGATTTTTTTTTGTTCTCCTGTAAATTTACCATGTGGGAGATATGAGGTTTTGTTCTGACAGCAAAGACAGAATGTATTTCATAAGCTTCAACTGTCTGTTTTTAATCGACAATGGCAAAAAATAATGTTTATATGAACCATCATTAGCTTAGCGCTAGCAAACTAGTAGAATCCCATAGGGACTGTAGCAGAAATTAGCTTGATCACGTAGGTGGGTTTTTTTGCTCATGCACTGACCTAGTTTTGATATTTATGACCCAAAGTGAAGGCCTAGCACCAGTAGTCATGATTCACCATGGATATATACATATATACATACAGATACACCGATCAGGCATAACATTATGACCACCTCCTTGTTTCTACACTCATTGTTCATTTTATCAGCTCCACTTACTGTATAGGTGCACTTTGTAGTTCTACAATTACAGACTGTAGCCCATCTGTTTCTCTGCATACTTTGTGAGCCCCCTTTTACCCTGTTCTTCAGTGGTCAGGAGCCCCATGGACCCTCACAGAGCAGGTACTATTTGGGTGGTGGATCATTCTCAGCACTGCATGTGGTGGTGGTGTGTTAGCATGTGTTGTGCTGGTATGAGTGGATCAGACACAGCAGTGCTGCTGGAGTTTGTAAACACTGTGTCCACTCACTGTCCACTCTATTAGACGCACCTGCGTTGTTGGTCCACCCTGTAGATGTAAAGCCAGAGACAATAGCTCATCTCTTGCTGTATGAGCTAATCATCCTCTAGTCCTTCATTGGTGGTCACAGGATGCTGCCCACAGGATGCTGTTAACTGGATATTTTTAGTTAATGGACTATTCTCAGTCCAGCAGTGACAGTGAGGTGTTTAAAACATCAGTGAACTGTGTGAACTGATGGAGCTCCCAGTCCCAGAGCTGATCAACCAACATCAGTACCTGACCTCACTAATGCTCTTGTGACTGAATGCTATCAAATCCTCACAGCAATGTGCCAATCTAATGCAAAGAGCCTTCTCAGAAGTGTAGAGGTGGCATCAAAGGGGGGGGGGTGTTCAAACTCCTTTTTAATACTCTTGATTTTGGAAGAAACATTGAACAAGCAGGCGTCCACAAACGTTTGGCCTTTCAGTGTATAATAGCATTTTATCAGTATTTCTTCGGTCCACTCTTTACCTTTATTACACTTATGCTCTTTTAAGGATCCTATTTCACCTAAATATAAATATACATATAAATATAGATTTGGGATGGAGAAATGTGTCTGCATCATGATGAAATATTCATGACTTTCTGTGTGCATACCCATGTCAAATGAAAGTTTTCAGATTGCTGTGTTGGAATTGTCTAGGTTTGGGTGAATAATCAAGCCAGCTAATGAACTTCTGCATTATGTAAAGTCATTCATTTCACATCTGAGCTTTGTTCTCTGTGGCTAATGC
The DNA here is from genome assembly GCF_904425465.1 of Colossoma macropomum. NCBI lineage: Eukaryota > Metazoa > Chordata > Actinopteri > Characiformes > Serrasalmidae > Colossoma > Colossoma macropomum. The sequence continues at coordinate 19,209,242 of NW_023494804.1, read as the reverse complement.
TGCTAATCTCACAATAAGGCCTAATCAGAGTGTCAGGAGCTGTTTTCTGTGCCTAAGGTTGCGGTTGAATGATGATGACCTTGCTGAAAACTGCATAAGCATTTCAAATAGGGTGAAATAGATATGTCTCAGTGCAAAGCTCTTTTCCACTACGCCTCCTATAAACACTAGACAGTGACAGGACTTTGTGACATGGCACGGATTTTTGTCTATTACAGTCTTTTCCCGGTGCATTCCTGTGTAGCATGTAGATGACTCAACCTCTGTGGCTGAATACGGGGTGCAAGATATGCATTTGTACAGTCTGTACAACAGACAATTCAATGAAAATTCTAGAAACTAATAACAAAAGCCGCATTTACCCTGAACGTTAAGGTCTGGCTCAAAAGCCAGAAAAGGCAAGAGATTTAAATGAATGTAAGAGCCCTTAACTCGACCTGTTCATGGCAAATGTATTCCTGCAGTTGGCACTGTTTTAATATCTACTGCTGTGCTCTACTCTATACTTCACATAACTTAATACAGCCATAATACAGCATTTGAAATGGGTCTCGCTCACTTGTGATGTCAAACTCAGTCAAATGAGGGTAAAAGAAGCACTGCTCTGACAATGAAAGGAAAAATCTTTTGTTTTACTTAAAGGAAGAAAAAAACGAGGTGAATAATTAAATTAAATGCTGTCTTCCTGTTTCATCCAGGAGCTAAAGAAGGCCAAGTGGGCTGCAGCATGTGGTGAATTAATGTGTCTAAATAAGGGCACCAATATACACCATATGGACAAAAGTATTGGGACACCGACACATTACACCTACAAGAGCTTTTATGACATCCTATTCTAAATCCATAGGCATTAATATGAAGTTGGTCCCCCTTTGCAGCTACAATAGCTTCCACTTTTCTGAGAAGCTTTCTACAAGATTTTGGAGTGTGTCTGTGGGAATTTTAGCCCATTCATCCAGAAGAGTATTTGTAAGGTCAGACACTGATGTTGGATGAGAGGGTCTGGCTCACAATCTCCATTCTAGTTCATCCCAAAGGTGTTTGAGGTCAGGGCTCTGTGAGGGCCAGTCAAGTTCTTCCATACCCAGCCATGCCTTGATGAGCCTTGCTTCATGCACTGGGACACAGTAATGCTGGAACAGAAAAGGGTCTTCTCCAAACTGTTCCCACAAACTTGGAAGCATAGAATTGCCCAAAATGTCTTGGAATGCTGAAACATTAGGATTTCCCCGCACTGGAACTAAGGGGTCTAGGCCAACCCCTGAAAAACAACCCCATAGCATTATCCCTCCTCCACCAAACTGTGTTCTTCTGGCATTTGCCAAACCCAGACTCGTCCATCAGACTGCCAGTTAGAGAAGCGTGATTCATCACTACACAGAATGCTTTTCCACTGCTCCAGAGTCCAGTGACGGTGTGCTTTACACCACTGCCGCGCCCCCATTCTACTGCCAGTGTTTGTCTATGGAGATTGCAAGGTTATGTGCTTGATTTTATTCACCTGTTAGTAATGGGTGTGGCTGAAACACCTGAACTCAATAATTAGAAGGGGCGCCCCAGTACTATTGTCTATATAAATAAACCATATGGAATTATGCAGCTACCAAAAGTTATGAAATTTAAAAATTTTGGGAGGAGGACCAGGTCTGAAGCCAGTATCCAGTATCCTATAAATTTCCATCTCTACCTTCCCATTCCTGTGACAAAAGTTTGCACCCCACCACCCCATCTCCTCCTTTTTCAGTCATCTGTCAGTCCTAAGGGTGCGTCCAGCCTTCTAGCGCCATTGCAGGGTCCTCTTGCCTTCTACAGTCGCACAGTCTCTACTTATAATATGTTGAAGGCCATGGTCCAAACTAGCAAGACAAAACTTATCTTCTGTTTTAGATGCTAAATTAGGCTAATAGTTGATCCAGCCTTTACGCATACTTACCGTTCTCTCAAACAGCTTCATGAGGAGCCACCTTGTTGGGGGGACATGCACAAAAATCTGGTATGGTAATACATTCAAACATTCATCTTTGTTTTAGGAATACATTTAGGAGCATTTAAAGGTCATTTTGTTTACAACATAATGACTTTTCAATCATTATGATGTAAACAATGTCAATGAGAGTGGTTCAGTGTGAAATGCTCTATTCTAGAGAAACTTACAAGGTCAGAATGTTTTGCAGGATGTTTTAAGGCAAAATAATCCCAAAAAACGTATTTTATTTTTCTTTTTTTTTCATTATTAAACCTTCATTCCCTATAAAAGCTCAGAAGGCACGTTTAGGTTAACTGGTGGTTCTGGATAGTAAATAAAATGGCTATATTTGTGTTGTAGACATGGTGACCCCTGGTTCCTATCAGCACCACTGTAAAGAAATCTGAGTATCTACAATCAACCATTTCACATCAAACCACTCTGAATGACTGTTTACATCTCATTGATTGAATTATACAGATTTTCTTTTGAACTTTAATGGAATTCTCCTTTACTAGCCTTTAAATCGAACTGGAATCAAACTTAAGATTGAAAAAAAAAAACAAAAACAAAATGTACATTCAGTCATCGTCATTGTCATCAGTCATTGTGTCCGAACTTCTGACTAGCACTGTAGCTAAAGCAGTTCATGAGCCTGTCAGACAGCTGCTTTTACATAACGTACTTTCCAGTCTTGGTCACTGTGTCCACATCAATACTTGAATAGTAATGAGTGAATCACTTACAGATGCCCTCCAAACCTGTGGTGGTATGTGGCGTATACACACTGATACCACTATCAAAATCCAAAAACAGGGCCAGAGCTGTTTCTGAGGCCCTAAGCAACATCCTACCAGTATGCCATATGCACCCTTATCAATGCTTCATTATTTTAATCATGAAAAACAATTGAATATTAAAACTACAAGATCAAAGCTTTCAGTTTTTGCCACAAATGTCAAAATCCTAAGGAAAAAAAACACCTTTACAACAATGTTACAACTCTGCTGGCACCTCTGTGGGGTTTCTTGCAGCATGTTAGTGCTACAATAATGCAGGTGCACATAAATGTTTTGGCCATTCTACATTAAATATGGACATTTGAAATGTGTAAAACATTCTATATGTTTTAGTTGGAGCTTGTAACAGACATTAATGCATTAGAGCTGCCGCCACTGTTTTCTATTTCTAATAACTGCCTGAAACTTAATTAGACTATGGCTCGTATTTGCAGTCAGTGACATATCTAGAAGTCCCAGAAGATCTAGAATGATATTTCTCATGAAACTGTTCTCAGGCACTGTAAATCAAAACATGTTTGGTTGATTTATCTATGACTTTCTAACTATACTGGTAGTTAACCTAACGTGCAAGGCCTTCAGTTCAGCTCTTGAAGTCCTAACCAATAGAAGTGCTTGCTTGACTGAATCTACCTAGATACCATAGGCAAAAAAAAAACCTGACTGGACAATTTTACATTGCAAGTTTTTGTTTCCAAACATAACTTAGCAGTCTCTGAAGGCCTTGTAGGCCTTGAGGGTCCTAATCTGTATCATACACAAGTAACACATCATAAACATGCCACAACTCAGGTGGTCTGCAGTAGCTAGTTCGCAGACCTTCCTGCTATGTGGACCAGCAATGTTATTCTAGGTTAACAAACACTAATATTAGTTCTCAGTGATCGCATTTTACTGAAATCATTTGCACTAGACATCCACAGACAATGCTAAAATGCTCACAAATGGCTTAATTTTAGCTGAATGTATATGGCTAGCATGGGTAGCATCAATCTTCATTACATTTGATCAATAAAATGTTATTTCCATTTTGACAAGTTTAGAGACCATTCCCTGATATGACCCCCAAACAAAGCACACAGAGCTAAACGTTCATACATAATAAAATAGACCACAGAGTTGAAGTTAAGGCGGTTGATAGAAACTTTGAGTGTGTTGTGAGAATAAATTCAGTGACATTGAAGCACAAATGAAAGCAGCATGTAGTCTGCTTTAAAGGATTATAGTACACAGCTTAAATACAGTAGTTCTTCTTTTTCAGATTTTGATCTGCAGCGTTCAGATGAGATGGTAGAGCTTGTTATTGATATTAAATAATGTCTCAGTTTTTCTACCCTACCCCCACTTTTAGAGCCAGAATTCAAATAACGCTTTGTCAATAAAGGAGAATCTCTATCTCTATTTCTCAACAAAAACAAAAAAAACAAAAAAGAGAAAGTGAGAGAGATGCACAGTAAAATCCAGTGAACTAAGACGTCAGTCATTTTTCAGTAGGTTGGGTTTTTTTCACCCCTGAAAGTAGGACAATCCCCAGATTTAAACAAGACGCAAAACACAGAGATGAAGACAGTACATACTGCGGCATCTTACTGAACACACACAAGCATGTGTGCGTACACTGACACACACATTACAGTCATTCCACAGTGATATATTCTTCTATTTAGCATCATCTCATGCTGGTTTAGAAGGTATCCATCGGTAGACTGAGACTGGGTGATGGGAGATCTAGCTAGTACAGTTATACAATACAATAAACAATGTCCATGTCTAGTTGACATAACTGCAACAGATGGTCCCTGGTTCTTGCTAATGTAATCCTGAGGACCTTTCAGACTATAGACCCCTCTATAATGATTTCTGTGATTCTATTTAATAGAATCATCAAGCTTGTACTGAAACACTTCAAGTGTTGTTTTATACACTTACTTCATTTTCAAGTATTGGTTGGGAAGAAAAGGGTTAAACGCTCAATGGAAAATTACAGGATGTTTTTTTTCTCTATGCTATGTAGGTAAATACAGCCAGGCAAGCTCTCCCATTGATTAGGACTTCAGGAGCTGAACTGAAGGCCTAATATGTCCAAATAATCACTGGCATAATTATAACAGACAGTGGAATCAACCAAGCACACTTTTATTCACAATGAGACCAACTTTGTGAAAAAAATGTCACTCTAGGTCAGGGGTGCACACATGTATTGTCCAAAGTGCAGTGTTAGAAATGGAAAACAGCAGCAGCAGCTCTATGCCAGAGCTCTGAAGGAGCTGAAGGTAATATTCACAGTTCGCCACTGTCCCCATCTGCATTCCAGTTACCACATTTCAGTGTTTGCACATACTATATTGCCTTACTCTGCTGTATTTGCACAACAGTAGCAGTTATTATAAATTCAACATCATTTATTAGTAATATATGGTCTTTCATGTCTTCCTATTTTGCATCTTGTTGACTTATTATATTACATTGTTATCATACCATATTGTTTATACCCTGTCTGTACACTTCACCTTGCGCATGTGCGGTTTGAAGCTGTAGCCCATCTGTTGATGCACAGTTTGTGTTAGCCATCCTCTAGCTCTTCCATCAGTGCCCACTCTCTGACCACAGACACAGAGTTGCTTTTGGCTTCTTGGCTGAATATTTTTGGACAGAAACTAACCAGTAATGAATTGGATAGCGGAAGGCTGATAAATTATGCGGGAATAAATGGGCTACACTCTATAAAGGTGGTACACACAGAAGTACATGATAGGGGTTTTCAATAAAGTGAAAGAGATGGTAAGCATTTATAATACAGTGGCTAGTGACTAAAAGAGGGGTTTCCAATAAAGTGGCCAGTGAGTGAAGGAGATGGCAGGGGTTTCTAATAAAGTGGCCAGTGAGTAAAGGAGACAGTAGGAGTTTCCAATAAAGTGGCCAGTGAGTGGAAGTGCAATAGTGGACAATGAGTCCACAATACTACAGATTCAGGAGTTTCTAATAAAGTGACCAGTGAGTAAAAGAGACAGTAGGGGTTTCCAATGAAGTGGCCAGTAAGTGAAAGAGTCAGTATGGGTTTCCAGCGAAGTGGCCAGTGAGTGAAGGAGATGGCAGGGGTTTCTAATAAGGTGGCCAGTAAGTAAAGAGACAGTATGGGGTTTCCAATAAATTGGCCAGTGGGTGATAGAAAAGGCAGGGGTTTCAAATAAAGTGGACAGTGAGTGGAAGTACAACAGTGGAGAATGAGTTCGTAATACCACAAATTCAGGAGTTACTAATAAAGTGGCCAGTAAATAAAGGAGACTGTAGGGGTTTCTAATAAAGTGGCCAGTGAGTAAAAGAGTCAGTAGAGGTTTCCAATAAATTGGCGAGTGGGTGAAGGAAACAGCAGGGGTTTCTAATAAAGTGGCCAGTGAGTGGAAGTACAATAGTGGACAGTGAGTGCATTATACGACAGATTCAGCCTTTTTCTTATTCATAGAGTGTGGTAAGGCTTTTTGAGTCATCGTCAAGTTTTTCTGGACATTGTGTATTTGACCGAAGTTGATGGTGAGTGCATCATTATTTGTAGCTGTATTGTCTAGACTTTGCCAATTAGGAAATAAACTTGTGCACTTTTGAATTGTGAAGCATCGCTCTGCCTCACTGGCTGAAAGCTGTTGTTGCTGGGTCTTGCTTGAGACTTTGGGATGTGGGCGAGGAGCCTGGAGCAGACAGCACAAGAAGAGGATGTAGCAACATAAATAAATGAATATATAAATAAATAAAGCACGGAGAGATTTAAGGTTGGGCGCTGACGTGGGGGACCTAATGAAACAAGTACAGAATCGCTCTGGAGCTAGGGCACTGGCCCTGCAATTGACAAGCTGTCCACATTGGAGTGTAATTTAGGGACCTTCCCCAAGAGAGCCTGGCTGAGTTATAACCTCTCTCTCTCTCTCGCGCGCGCTCTCTCCCTTCATTGCAACCGCTCCCTATTCCTCGTTTCTTACATACCGTCACCACCACCCCCCCAAAAAAATCTCTCTCTCTCTTCATCTTCAAATCTGTCCCATCTGGTTTCCTCTCCTGTTCCGTCCATAACATCCTTTGCTTTTATGTCTTTTTTTTCACACCTGTCCTGTTCGCACCTCTCCATCCTTCTTCCACACCTCTTCCACTCCATGTCACCTCCTCGTTCACCTTTTCTCTCCTTCATTTGTCTCTGACACTCCGCCTCAACCTCTTTGCCCTCCACCCACCCATTTTCCTATACTTTCTCATGCCTTCGATTCCTCACCTCCATAAATACATAATTTACAGGTTAGTTTCATCCCAGTTTACAAATAACTCATAGTAGCTACTTAATAATAAGATGAATAACTGGATAATAAGTCTGTGGTTTAAAGGCTTTGCCTCCCTTTCTTTTTCTCTTTGCAAAGAGAGAAGCGTCAGCATTCTTCTCTGGACTGAATTCATGCAGTGAATTATGTGCTGGTGCACTGGCCTTTCGAGTTAACAGCATTATGGCAGCTGTGATTTAAAACCATGATTTATTGAATGCAGAATGAAATGAGCGACCCTCAGACCCACTCTGAGCGTTATACACACTGACAGAGAGACGGAACTGAGCTTTACTCAACAATTCTATTTAAATCAATGCAACTCATTTAAACTCAACTCATATAAACTCAACTCAGCTCATTTGAACTCAACTTACCTCATTTTAACTGAATAAAACTCAACTAAATTGAACTCAACTCAGCACTCACAGAAGTGAAACGGCCAGTGAGTGAAAGACACGATAGGGGTTTTCGATAAAGTAAAGGAGATGGTAAGAGTTTATAATAAAGTGTTTGAACTCAACTCAACTCATCTGAACTCAACGCAACTCCTTTGAACTCAACTCAGCTCACCTGAACTCAACCTGAGTCATCTGAACTCAATTTAGCTTGTTTAAACTCAACCCAACTCATTTGAACTCAACTCAATTGAGCTCATTTGAACTCAACTCAGCTCGTTTAAACTTAACTCATTGGAACTTAACTCAGCTCCTCTGAACTCAGCTCAACTCATTTAAACACAACAGATTTGTACATAATTCAGATCACTTAAACTCAACTCAAGGGAACACGATTCATTTGAACTCATGAACTTGACTCAGCTCAACTCTTTTGTACTTTTATACTTTAAACAATATTACAAGGCACCTTTACATAATATAAGTAAATGTAAATTACCAATGCAAAATTAATATAAAGCAAAATTAATTAATAAATAAAGGAATGAGTAAACAAAAATAAGTGAAAATACAAAACAATTTAGACACAAAAGTAAGAAAACTAAATTTCTACTAATACTGTATAATACTCTATAAACTGAACAACAGACATCAAGCAGAATCAGTCAATGAACAATTACAATATCAAAAAAAGAAACTATGTCTTCATTAAAAGCCAAACTAAAATTGTGTTTTATGCTAGATTAAAACATTAATTGGTAGACTGTTCCATATTCTTTGGGGCCCTGCATGCATATGTCTTCTCCTTTGCTCTGTTTTTACTCTTTAATTTACTGTTAATCCAGAAGCCTACAGTTACATTCACATTCAGTTTATATTCTGTATCAACAGTTTCAAGTCTAAACTTCTAATTCTTTCTGCTTCAAAAGCAACACATGACAAAAAAGGCAAACACTTAACACTCAAAAATAACTTTTCTTTATATTCAAATGTAATAAAATATCTCCTCTTAACACAATTGTGGTATGGATTAAAAATAAGAATCTGAAAAACTCCACACAGTTTCTCCTCTTGTTTTAATGAGCTAGAAGTGAGGAGTAAATAAACAAAACATAAGCAGAGAGCAGCTAATCTATGGAGGACCTATTGGCATTAACTCCTCAGCTGGCCACAGTCCTGCTGAGAGCCTTATAAGCCTTCATTTCCTTTTGTTTTCACTCACTTAATTTCACCTCCATTTAATAAATACACACAACTGCACAAACAGCTAAGGGAATGGCAGGGCCACTCTATAATAGCTCGTAAATCTTTCAAATCTTGTAATTAGCTACCTCTCTCTCTCTCTCTCTCTCTCTCTCTCTCTCTCTCTCTCTCTCTCTCTCTCTCTCTCTCTCTCTCTCTCGCCTGGTGCTCAAGCCACTGATGGGGCTCCCTCAAATAGCCCATGCAAGGGCATTTGGTGAATTTGTTTGTTTATTCATTTGTTTGTTTGGTAGGGGGTCATCGAGTTAATCTGCATACTGTTTTTCTCTTTCTTTTCATATCTCCTGTAAATAGTTCGCTCATTCCCTCCCTGGCTCATTACGCACCCCTGTGTCGGGGTAATAGAACCTTCTTGCCTAATTTCATGAGCACACAGGGAGTTTTAAAAGAAGAGTGCATGGTGTGCCGGGTGTGGATGGTGCTGTGTCTTTGCTTCTTGCCGTGCGTTTGCTCGATTATGAGGAGCTTCTATTTGCATAACAGCCCAGTCAATGTTTTCCATAACTGCGTGTGTCTGGCTGTGGCTAAAGCGATCGTTTGTTAAACCTATTTCCACAATTTACCCCAAATAGTTGATCAGCCAAGACATGGTTGGAGTCTAACGTTTGCTTCAAGGCTATGAGGCTAATGTAGCTATCAAGTAATGAAGAATATATCCCACCAATAAGCATATTGCAGACTCTGTATTGACACACTGGTATCTTTAAACCTGGACAAAATTCAGCTTCAAGAAGGCCTGCATTTTTATTCATATATGTACTATGATCACATGAGTGTCTGCATTAAACACATCACTAAGAGTTACAATCACATTGCGTAAGTGTTAGAGTGACATAATTAGATTGTTGGGAATGTAGCATAGCAACCTGTCCAATACTAGCCTAGCTGCATGCTTGCTTTAGCCAGGGCTTCAACTCCAGTCTCCCACATGTAAAGCCAGTGAATTAACCACTCTGCTATAGAGACAAGTAGAAGGCAGCCATAACATAAATTTAAATGTGATAACTATTGTCAATAATAGTCACTCATTTAAGTTCATATTTTATTTTACAGCTGCCTTGTGGATAGTGAATGGTGCAATTGTAATGCTGTATTTTTTGCTATTTGTTCAAAGAACTGGTTAGATTTCTGTTTCATATCATGGCAAAAAAAGTCCACTTGTTGCACACTCAGTCACACACACACACAAACACACACACATCTTCTAAGCCATTTATCCTTCTAGGCCGTGGGGGGAGCTGGAGCCTATCCGAGCAGTCATTGGGCAGAAGGCAGGACACACTCAGTCAGAGATGCACTATTTTAATCATGACTTATTGCTTCTCTTATTGTGTAGTCCCATCACAGAGTGTCAGAAACCACATAAGCAAGTTTATTTGTGATTACTAAACAGCTCAACATGGTTTGAGTCAAGTAAATACAGTTTGCATGATGCTAATTAGCATAGATAAGATTCCATTACCTGTTAACTTAGTTATCCTCATAGCTCCAGTGCAACACTAAGGAAGCAACCGTCAGACACCAAACGTGTCTTGGTCGGCTCACAACATTTGAGGTAAGAGGACATTATTGAAGTAGATTTTTCCACCAAACTATCACTTCAACTGAGCCCTTTTCTGAAGGCTTATGGTGTCGCGGCCAGGTCACAGATGAGCTCGAGCTAAACTCAGGCTTGTGGGAAGAGAGAGAGCTCTTGAGAAGCACTCTTCATGTAAATGCTATTGCTTCCTCCCCTCTTATAGCAATGAAAGTTAGACCTACTTGTACATGGCCAATAAGCTATTAGTGAGATGGAATCAGTCACCAGGCAACGAGAAATGCAGATAGTCCTTTCTCCCTCCTTCCCTCTCTCCCCTCTCGTCCATAATCTTCGGATCAGTATTACACAGATAAGAACCCTTGAGTGTCCCTACTTCTCGCTCAGCCATGTTTTATGCTTCTCCTTGAAGCGTGATGGAGAGCTTGTCAGAGGCTAAGGCTCTGGGCTGGGGGTTGTGATAGGGAAGCCTCGGAAAGAGTGAGAGAATGTAGAGGAGGTCTAGATATATGGAGGTGGACTTTAGTGTCATCTGGTGACCACTTCTATGTGTTATAATTCACTTAGAAGAGGAAAGTGTGTACAGCAAAAGGTACAGTGGCACAGCGTCTGGGTGTGCAGGGTGTACACTTGCATACAGGCCCATGCTTTATGTTATCAATGCTGAAGAGCCTTTGCTTCTTCAGTGCAATTCCCAAGCCACGTCTCATCTCTGCGTGGTGTGAGTGCATTTCATTTCATTTAGGTGCCCATGTTATCAGGTTAGCATGTTCGCACAGGCTGTGTGCACAGCCAGCGTGTCTCAAATAGCATCCAGTCTTGAGAATTAGCCTCAAGTCTGTTTTTCTGCATGTAGCACAGCAAGATATTAGTTATATATTTCGCATTTAATACATCTTTTCGCATTTTCTGGTAGATTTGCAGGCTTGAAATGACTGCCCAATCACAAAACTGAAAACTGTAAAGGGTAAACAAATGCAGCATGTTCTTTTTATTAAGTAACGTGTCTGGTTTGTCCATTTATCCAGTGCTACCACATTGTTAATTTCACACAGAGGTAGTAGCCTTTGTGTGAATGATTCGTTTCCCATGAATGTTGAATTTGAAGTTAGATATGTTCCAGTATGGTTCCTGTCACAATAGACACCCATGTACTGGGTTATACTGCTGTCTTTGATGCAAGCACACCACACTACACCACTGAGGCCCAATTCCATTTCTTATTTTTATGGCTACCCCTTGTTTTCAAGTGTCACCTTGCCTCTAAGAACTAAGTTACAAGTTGTAGTGGTTGAAATCTTCCCCTACGAAATGGGACCCTCAAATAAAAAAAGAACACTACTTCATTAACAGGCTACTAGTGGTGCTCTGTTGGCGACCCTGCCAGTCTACAGTGATAGCAGCGGAGGATAAAGTTCAGCAACCTCGCTGGTGGGCTTTAGTTAAATTCAGGGCATCATAGGCCTTCAAATAGGGGGGATGCAACAATTATTTATCATCGCTCACCCCTAATTCTTTGGTGGTATGAAGTTGAAGTCAGCTATTCGCCAGCTTCTTGTTTGATTTTTCCCGTTCCACTTGAATGGCGCTGCATTTCTAAAGCTTGATGCACCAGAACGTAACTGCTCCACTGTTTAAGTTGGAGCGGAAAATTTAGCGAAAGCGAAATTTATGCTTTTTATGAAGAAAAGAAACATAATATATTGAAATGACATTAAACTAAGAAAATACGATGTTTATCGTAATTTTTTAACCAAGAAAACACTTGCATTTGTGGGTTTGATTGGTCGTTTGCGCAGCCATCTAGTTGGTTTTTCACGCAAAATGGAGGGGTTAGGACTGAGTGGTAGGGCCAAGAAATGGGATTGAGCCTAAGAGTCCTTGGGCAAGACTCCTAACACTACAATTCCCTACATCTGAAACATGATTAAATTGCCATAGTATCACATCAATAGAGCACTTTCCAAAACCTAAGTTGAAAAGTGGTAGCCTGTGTGTTACAGAGCAGCTCCTGAGTATTTCCTCTGAACCGTGGTCACCAACCCTCCTCCTGCAGGTTTCACCTCCAATCCAAATGTAACACACCTCATTCAGCTAATGAAGGACTTCTGAAGGCAATATTAGATGGATCAGGTGTGGGCTGATTAGGGTTGAAGCTAAGGTCTGCAGAATAATGAGGATTTTGAATTTAATATTGAATATGGAGTTACAGATATGGTGAAAAATATGGCTGCGGAAACTTATAACAGACTCTGCATACCCTGACAGAGCGACTTGTTTTCTACCCATTTAAAAATGTAAAACAAATGAAAAGGAATGTCAGCATTGGATTCATGTAAGCCCACATTACCCACATTAACCAAAGACCATCAATTGTTTTAGTCACTCATAGTTTCAGTGAAGTTTGTTTCTTGCTATGAAGTTTGGATTATTTTATGTCTTTTGTAACTTTGAGCCCTTGTCCTGTTGCCCTAACTCTCTTGCTGGTGTGTATAATAACAATTTTATGTTGCTTCTGCCATTTTTCAAGATCCAATTCAGAGAGATGCGGCTCAACTGCGGGAACAGAGTTTGAGGGTCGGCTTGAGCTTGTGTCCAGTCTGGGATGCCCCCTCTGGTGCAGAATTGACCACTAGTGAAGATTTGTCCAGTAACTCCAACCAGTCATGCATCACCACAACTCTGAACATCTCACCAATTAAAAACACTGACAATCTCTTTAGGAAAACATCATGTTCCAAAATTTGGTTATTTTGGACAAAAACCACATAGTGTTGGCAAGACGTGGTGTTAATAACTTACTATGGCAGAGTTATAACTACATACTAGAAGGGGATTAATCAGTGTAGTGAATAATACCATGACTTTGCATTCTGGTGACTGGGGTTCACATCCTCACGTAGACAGTAATGTTAGTGTGGTAAAACTACAACATTTGTTTACTTAATCCTAAAAATGGATACCTCTGCTGAAATATAATACAAAGACACCCAAATCATGCACATTGTTTATGTTGTTATGTTATGTCTACTTATATATGATAATGACTTTGGCCCTATGCAGATTTTGCGCTAATGTGTCAGCCTTGCTGGACTCATCTTGCATTCGTTGTCTTGGATTAAAGCCGGTCCAAAAGCTTTGCATGTAGGCCTGATAATTTGTTGCACCACAGGAAATGCATGTGTGTTATCGTGTCTAAAGAGCTTTAAAGAGCTGGGTGGCTTCTGGGTTCACACATTCTTTTACTTAAGTAGCCTACAGCTCATTTGCATATTGTTCATAGCACCTATTAATATTGTAGATTAGCCTTGTAATAATTAATAGCTAATAATTAGCACTTCACATCCTCAGAGCAGCGAGGAAATTGGAGGAGAATTATGGCCCAGGCTATATGTGATCTTAAATCTTTCCAAATTAAACAGACAATTTGTACTTGTACATTTTTAATTGCGGTCCCTATCAAAGTATGGATTAATTTATGCTTTCAAGGAAAAGTCTTTTGCTGTAAGGACGTCCTGCTCAGCAAATTAGCGGGACATTAAGATGCTATCGAGCTTCATCAGAACATCATGAAAATCTTTTGCTGCATTTGTAGTCCAAATAAGGTATTTGCAGGTCTATTGGGATGAAGGTTAGACCCAAGGCTATGAGCAAAGGTTCAGTTTTTGATTATTCCTCTTCAATTGAATGAAACTAGGGCTTAACCTCGGCAGAAGCCCACACGGCCTATGTTTTCTGCTGTAATCTGAATACGTGAGGCTTTTGGCAATGAATAAAGGTTTTCTTGGAGGCTGCAGATTTTCCTTTTACTCTTAAAAGCTGCTATTCTGTGCTAACAGGGCCAGAATCCAGAGATTAGGGGCTGCTGTCGATTGAGCTTTGTCTTCATATCGTATTTGTGAGGCATGCTGAGATGTAGAGGTGGAATCTAGCTGAAATCAGGCCATGTGGTATGCTAATCACCTTGTTTTGCTTGGCAGGGGAAGGACACAAGAAGACTGTATAGTAAACACAAGACACAATCACATTTTATGTCGTTCCCGCTTGGCAGATTGAGCGCTTTGATCAGGGAGTCTTGTTACTACGAAATTACTATTGCATCACATGCAAATCACAATGTTATGTGTAGTAATGTTAAATAGTCTTTGTGTAATCCCTTCTAATTGTATGTCAGTGGCATTGCAACCTGCGGGTATTCACGTCAGGTCTGATGTCAGCAAATAGCATTTTATTTCATGAAATATATTACTAGAAAAGAAGAAGAAACATTGAAACCTGAGGTTCAGTGCTTCTATCTACTGTCTTAACCCTAATCCAGGCCTAGGTAGCCATAACACTGCACAGTTGAGTGGTTTTCCTGCTCTGACACATCTGATCCAGGTCATTCGGCTATTTTCTAAGCCCTTTTTGAGCTGGATCAGTTGGAGAGGAGACTGAATTGCGCATTGCGCTATGAGAATCAAGAAAAATTAACCTACTAATATCTTTGTAGAAGTGCACCAGCAGAGGTATAAGTACCTTTAGGTAAGATGCTAAAGGCAGTAGTTATATAAAGAACAGAGATTCCACTAGGAAACTTTAGTGCCATTCACAGTGTCCTGTAATGATTCAGTTTGCAGGACAAATAGTTAAAAATTCCAGTCGTTGTTGTTAATGTTGCACCAAGTCTACAAGTTTTACTATTCTTCCCTTCCAGCACCCCTAAAGGCTGTTTAAATACAGTCCCAGGGCTCAAACTAGGGGTGGAAAATTTGGGAAACATCACGATACTTACCATGACACATATTACAATATTTTGACACACGTACAAAACACACTAGTAGTGTCACAATTAAAAAACTGCTACCAAATACTATGACTACAATGTTTATTATTCAATATGTCCCATACTGTGCTGCATTAAATCCAGAAAAACAGGACTAATTATGCCCGAGTATACCTAAGAGAATATATGTCAGTCCAAATTTCTATGATAACAAAAATATTATCTATCACAATGGGTAATTTCTTTATTTGAGAAGTCAAATTAATTTGCAGAGTGTTTACTAGTGAGCAGAAACCTTGTTATAGAACTATCAACCCTCAGAGAACCATTTGAATCCATAAATGCATTTTTGCCACATTAATTAAATGATTCTTCTCTGTAATAAAAAATCTTTAGAATACGGAGAGCACGAAAAATGGTTGGTAAACCATTTTGGGGTATTATATAGGATGGTAAGAATGTAAGACTGCCCTGGTTTAATTGTCATAACAGCAGTACAAGTTACCTGGTTTAAATTTTCTTAATAGAGAAAAGTTCTATAGTTATCACTAGAAATGAGTAAACCAGACAGAAGTGCCCTAACAGAGGAAGACTAGAAGAAGCAGGAGTTCCCTAGTGGAATTAAGGGTACCCTAATTGAATTACCCTAACAAAAGGACACTAATAGAAGTACCTTAATAGGACTCTTATGTCCTAGTTTAAGTATCCTAGTAGAACTGGGGTGTCCTGTCTTATCCGCAAAGGGCCAGTGTGGCTGTAGGTTTTTACTCCAACAAAGCAGGAGGTCACCTGATGAAATGTTAGAAGACTAAGGCCAACTAATTAAACAAGAGAAGTCAGGCGTGCTCCAGCTTGTTTGGAGTGAAAACCCGCAGCCACACCCACCCTTTGCGGATAAGATTGGACACCACTAGTAAAAGCAGCAGTACCCTAATTCAGTGGTTCTCAAACTAGTCCTCAGGAACCCCCAGAAGGTTGACATTTTTTGCTCCAAACCATCCCACAGGGATAGAGCAAAAATGTAGACTCTCTGGAGGACAAGTTTGAGAACCACTGCCCTAATTAAGAGTACCCCAGTTAAAGTGTCCTAGTAGAAGTAGGAGTACCCTAGATGAATACCCTCAAAGATTGGCCTATAGGCCTAGCCCATTTTATAGGACTAGGTAGTGTCTTTAAAAAGTAGGGAGTACCTTAGTCCATCCAAGATTAGAGTCCTAGTAGAAGTGGAAGCATGCTAGACAAAGTGCCCTAGTTGAAGTACCCTGGTAGAAAGATGTGGCGTACCCTGTGTACCCTGGAAATACCCTCCTACCTCGTTTCAAAGGGTTGGCAAATAGTCCAATAGTCCAACCCATTTCATTCTTGGCAGGCCGGGCAGACTGCAGGTTGCCCACGCGGTAGGCCAGATGTTAATTAAGAGCGGAGAGAGTGTGTCTCAGTGCTGCTGGGCCATCCAGGACCACACAGTCCCGCAGCCCGGGCCCCAGTCTAATTTAGCTGCTGTCCTGGTGACTGAGTTAAATTTGGCCATGAAGAGAGCGAGCTCTACAAAGAGCCTTACTTCATATTCAGCGAAGCGTAACAATGAAACGGCAAACTCGACTGAAACTTGTAACTGTGTATTGAGGATTTGATCAGAAATCTGTCTGGCCGGAATATGCAGTACCATTATCTTAGGGTTCCATTTGCTCAGCCTGCTCATTGTAAATTCACTTTCTTCTTCTCCAGCTAATCGATACTCGAGGCTAAAATATTGGGGGATGTGTCATAGAAGGAGTGAATTACATTGCAACAGAGCATCTACCTGTGCACTCTTGTACCTTTTGGCACTTTTTTACCCTCTGAGGATTCTTTCTTTGCCCTAATCTCCATCGCTGCAAAATTATGATCCCTAGAAAATCTGTGTGTTTTCCTACCTCTCCATTACTATCAGAGCCGGAGAGCTAATTGCTTTTCTCTCTTCTCTTCAAGCGTGCTCAGGAAATCAAGCAGCAAGTCCCCTTTTTCAATTTTCACTCTAATAAATCCTTCTTTCCTTACGCTCTTTTTTTTCCTTTTTTTCCTTCAGGCTTTTCCCAGTGTGTTGGCAAATTAGTATTCGCTCGGCTCTGGGGTTTGGGTTAAGCTCCTGGGCGCGGCTCTTTTCAGGTGTTTGCATGAGGTCAGAGTGAGAGTAAGAGAGATGTCTTAGATCATGCAAACATAAAGAGAGTACCAGAGGGACATTTACAGCTGAATCAGAATGGTTAATTTGGGTTAGAGTTACAGCTGCCATCCCAATTCAGCATTTAGCATAGCACCAAAGCTACCTGAGGCCTTACAATTTTTTGACTTGCACAGGTCAAGCAGGTCCCAAACGGATCATAATAATAAAAAAAAAGCAGAAAATGTGCTATCCTGGAGTCTCAATTAGTCATTTCTGACTAGCTACAAGAGACGTGAAGTACCCTATTAGAAGTGCCCTAACAGAAGTAGTATGTAGCAGAAACAGGAGTGTCCTAGTACCTTTAAGACCCTGATTGATGGTTTGAGGCTCTGTTCATGCTTGCCATCAACTATCCGTGATCCAATTAAGGTAAGATACATTGTGATCACCTTCTGAGAATGACAGGGATGCATATGACCACATAGCATTTGTAGAATAAATGCTAAAGCATCCTGGTGCGTCCTTGACAACAATGAAGGACCACCTTAATCAACAGCATCATCACAGCAGAGGCAACAGAAACAACTGTGTAGCTTCTTTCTTCGTCTCTTTTGCCCATGTAATCTTAATGCTTGTAATTACTCTTACATGTGTGAGGATTCCTGGGACATTTTGTTAAACAACAAATGCAAAGAAAAACTAATGTAGTACATGTGTAAAGTCATGATATCAAATCATAACTGGAAATGCCAGTAAACAGCCATATGTCTTGTTGTCCAGCTGTGATCAGCTCACTCAAGACAGATAATAATACCAGGTATAAGCAAGGTTGAGGTGTAACAATGCCTCACGACATTGTAATATCGCAATGAAGAACTATGACAATGTTTCAAGAAGAATGTACTGTATGGACAATATGAATAGTCATTTTCATTTGTTTGAATTTTGTTCATAATATCACATGAATACTAAATTGCAGTGGTGAACCATGACTAATAGAGCTAGGCCTTAAGTTTAGGCAATACAGTGCTTTCTGGTAGCATCTGTATGGGATTTTTATTGTATGTTAGCACTAAGCTAATGGTGATTCCTATGAACATTTTTGGCCATTCTAGATTAAATTCTTACATTTCAGGCCTGGAAAAAATTGCATGATTTATTTGACATATATTTTACCTTGTAGTAGTTCTACACTTATTTCTCCAGAGCCCTAGTATAGAGCTACTGCTGTTTCCATTCTAATATTTGACTGAAATGTATTGGTCAGGTCAGCACTCATACTCATACTCATACTTCATACTCATATGCAATATATGGCCACTACAGTGTCAACAGTAAAGTTTTGGGGAGGAGGGATAATGGTCTGGGGCTGTTTTTCAGTGTTTGGGCCCCTTAGTTTCACTCTTGCTCATCTCTCACTCATCATTTAGGCCACACCTAGGGGCAATTTAGTACCTCCAACTGGCCTGATTGCATGTCTTTGGACTGTTGGAGGAAGCTGGAGCACCCAGAGGAAACCCATGGAGACACATGCAAACTTCACACAGAAAGGACCCTGGTCGCCCAGCCAGGAAGTCTACCCACTGCGCCACCGTGCCACCCTCCCTTAGTTACAGTGAGGAGTGATGTTAATGCCACAGAATACAAAGACATTTAAGACAATTATATGCTTCCCACTCTGTGGCAGTAGTTTGGAGAAGACCTTTTCCTGTTCCAGCATGTCTGTGCCTCTGTGCACAAAGTGTCCATAAAGACATGGTTTGACGAGTTTGGTGCAGAGGAGTCGTCTGCACAGAGCCCTGACCTCAACCCCACTAAACACCTTTGGGATGAACTGGAATGTTGATTGCGATCCAAGCCCTCTCATCCAACACTAGTGTCTGAACTCACAAATGCTCTTTTAACTGAATGGGCACAAATTCCTACAGACACAGTCTTATGGAAAGCCTTTCCAGAAGGCTGTTACAGTCACAAAGAGAGGGGCAACTTCATGTAATGCCCCTGAGCTTGTTTTGAAATGGGATGTCCAACAAGCTTATATGGGTGTGATGGCCAGATGTCCAAATAGTTTTTTGTAGTAAAACTTGTACCATCCATTGTAAATCAATAAGTGATTATTCTCAGGACCTATGTTAGTGATAATCACACATTAGGACTGCAGTCCAGTGTGTGAAGTCTTAACCAGTGGGAGAGTTTCCTTGGCTGTATTTACCCAGATGCTAAAGAGTAAAATATTCTGATTGGATCATTTCTGTTTGGTGTCTAACCACTTCATTTCCAACTAAAACTCAACCTATAAACTTGAATGTTGGACTAAGTATATTGTAACATCCTTAGAACAGGGCCAAAGAGGTAGTATATATAAGGCAGATCAGGACTTGCTAAATGTACAGTACATTTTGCCATTTTAGTGGCTATTGTTCATAGTACTGTGGTGTTGTGAGAACCTGAACCAATGATTCAGCAGTTCAGGTTCTGACATCACAGTAGATGTCCATGTTGTGTGTGTTGGTGCTGCTGTTTTAAAGTCTAAAACACATGTGAATAGCTTGCTTGAAGGAGCCAGAGTGATCAAATACAGATGAACCAGTTTCAATCGCCGCCTGAATACAAATGACGCCAATACGCTGGAAAAAAATAAACAACGTCCTTTCCAATACGCCTGTTGGCCTGGATATTGCTAACACTGCCTCACTTTTTTACTCTGCTGGTTAGTGGGGTGAACATGTGGCATATTGCGAGCCTGAAGTGCTGTCAAACTTTTTTTTTTGGATCCCCAAATCTCAAGTGAGAGCACAGCAGATGTGGAACTCGAGACAACTGAAATCAGACGTGAAAATGTCTTTGAAAGTTGTTTTCCAGCAGCGTAGATCTGAGATTGTGACCTCTTTGCGAGATGTTTTGCCTGCTCCATTCGCTGTGTAGGAGGCACGAAACACAGTGAAGTCTACAAGGCTGTAATTTTCAAAACTCAAGCGTTAGCCAGCTTCCCCCAGCTCAAACGAGAGGCTGTTAGCAAAAGAGCGTAAACGATTGAGGAACCCTCTGGGAAGAGACAATTGCAGTGGTGAGCTTCATGGCACTCCGAGATTTGTAAGCTGGAGAACTGAGCTGTCTCTGTGCAGGCCTCGGAGAGCTAACGGGAGGGCGTGTGCCATGCGGTGTCCTAAAGGAGCCAGACGGAAAGAGACAGCATATAGAGACCTTCAAATTTTTAAACTTTGTGCAGGTCAAGTGAGTTGAAAATGCATCATGGTGAAAGAAGCATTTTGAAGCCATCTGAGGCTAAGAGAGCTGTGAAAAATAGCCCTTTTCTGCTCAGAAGACAGCCGGTTAAAATACACACCTCACACAGGACACGGGAGACTTAGATCTGCAGAGGAGATGAGAGAAGTCAATCTGTAGTTAGGGGGCTGGCGGCCTTCATAGCAACACTGCGGTGGAAGCTGGATAAGAGGGAGGGGCAGTTTGCAATCAGTTCTTTTCTTCTAGACAATCATAGAACAGCATCACAAAAGAGGCAAGACGTACGGTCTGCTTGTGTCTTTATTCATCTTCTTTACGATGGAAAGGGGCAATGCCTTTTTTTTTAAACTAGGCCATGTCTTGTGCTTAAAAAAGAAACCGGTTGTGCTTCTAAGGGGGCGCATTTGATTGACAAGTGAGTAAGAGACATCAGTTTAGAGGGACCATTTCCTGCATTTTCCTTGTATTTTGTTTTTTTCTCCCCCCTAAAGGCCACTCATAGCATTTGTGTGCTTTTATGCACCAAAATGCACATAACTTGATTTACATGACCATTTTCCAACCTTTCTTTATCTGTTAGATTTAAAGCTTTTGCTGCTGTGCCTTTTAAACTGATATATGTAAATGATCTCTGTTCTGAGGTTGCACTCCATTATGCCTCATTCAGAAAGAATTCAGAGGTGAATTGTGGCTTACAACTTCACCATGAATGGGCGGGGCTAAAGTCCTGTAGGCTGAATAGGTGGATCTATGTAAACGTGTTGGTTCTCTTGACATCATAGAAACAACAGGCTGTGTTTGCAGCTTTTTTCTATGTGTGGACTAAATAGTAGTATTGGCATGTTTTGAAAGGCAACACCATACAGACAAAACAACACATGCAATAAAATAAATTGACTTATTTTGAAATTGTTGATCGCATGGACATAAGTCAACTGAATCATTTTCCATTTTGAGTTTTAATTTCACTTTGATTCTGTGAGAAAAATGCCACAAAGCTTTTTGTGCATAACAAAAATAATAGTAAGGTAAGAGTAACATCTGTTTGCTGTTTTTTTCCACCCTGCTTAAAATTTTACACATCCGTGGAGTGTTGTGATGGATCTGCATCAGTATTCACTTACTGTAAAGAGGGTTTCAATGTCCATTCCCACTCCTTAATTTAGGACAGGGGTCAGCAACATGCGGCTCTTTTACTGCCCTGTTGCGGCTTCACCACAGAAATAGATGTTTATTAAAAATAAAATAATCCTCCTTTGGAGCAAAATAAAGCTCTACAGTTCAACACTAAATTGTCTTAAACGCTTCACTGACCTTTATACCTGAAGATCAGTGCACAGACTTCTGGTCACCATAGCAACACAGACAACAGTCTCACTAGCACTCCAGCTTGTTCCCTGATACTTTTGATCTGCAACAAGAAACTGTCAAGCACTAAAAATTTGTCAAGCTGAAGTCAGTTTCTCATTTGAATTTTCATGTTCCATCTTAAATGGTGCAGCAGTAACATTCATTTCAGGTGGAACAGGAGAATTCGAGAAGCTGGCGAATGAAAAGCTGACTTCAGCCTCGTCAAAAAGTCAAACATTGAGAGACATTTTACAAGAAACTATTCTACTTTTGAAGAAAAGTTTCCTGCCAGAGATGCGAGAAATATATGGCTATAGCTGAGCTAAAGTTTAAAGCAGAGCAAAGTGAGTCTGGATGTTCGTTTATAATATATTTTTTATTCTATACTAGCACATACTGAGACATATTTACAGCCAAGATTGTAAAACGTTACTTCAATAAAATGGACATAAAATGTTGTGGTTCCCAAGATGGTTTGATTTTTGTTGAATGGATGAAATGGCTCTTCCTAACATTTGGGTTGCTGACCCCTGATTTAGGACAACCCTCAATATTCCGAGCCCTTCTAGTGAATATGAAAAAAGCTCTTTTCCACAACTCCGTTTTAGCTGGTAGTCTAACTCATCAAACTAATCTAACTAAGCTAAGCGCTACAGTGTTCATTTAGTGTTTTATTTGATCATTTTAGACATAAAGTCTCTTTTTTTAGTCTGTTAAAGATTAAGGCTAATGCATAGGTAGCCCAGCAAATAAACCCAGTGAAGCATTTGTGCTTTTAGGACATTAGAGCTTCTAAGTGTGAGGTGAATATTTATATGAAATACCACTTTTTGGAAACTAAAATTTTGCTAGCCTTCTTAAAACATATTTTTTTTCTGAATAAAAGATGCTAATGACTAACACCAAAACAGCTAAGTCCTTGCAGCTAGCAGTGAGTGGTTAGTATCTTGGCAACATTGTGGCGTATCACTACCTTTGATGTGCTTCTCAAACAGACCTGGGCAACAGGACCAATTGGAGATCGTCGAAGATGAACGTTGAAGTATCCTGATGACTATGCTTAAAGGGCGGCCTCAATTTTTTAATATGTAAAGGATATGTGTATTTTGAAATTGCTTGCAGTGTGAAGGTTCTCCAGCAGGGAGTTCTTTTAGCACACGTCACCATGAATCTACACCAGAAGGAGTTCACAAGTGCATGTATTTGCAGACAGGTGATTTTCATAAGATGTTGTGTTAATGTATTATTTAATATGTAATTTAATATGTGAGTTTCATTAAAACAATTTAAAAGCACATAAACCAACAACAGAATAGAAAGTACGTCAAAGCTGTAGCAAACAGTCTGCATTGGTTGGTGGGGGGTGTTATAATCAGTAATTGCCATTTCTAACTAGAAACTTTTGTGCTAATTACTTTTAGAGACCGTCCAGGCCTAGTCTCAAATGCTATTCAGTCACAGGTACTTATGAGACCACATGGGCAGCAAGGCATCAAAGCATCAGTTGCCTTCAGTTTCAGACTCGGCCGCTGAAGGAGCTCATTGGATCGTAGCGTTTTTATTACGTTGACTTTCTTCGTGTAGTGAAAATGTATCGACCCACTCGAGATTTCTGCAGAACAGCTAAATGGCACCTGCCGCACACCAGATTATGAAAGAAGAGTGTGAAAGTGTAATGCTTCCTGTTGGTAATGGTCTCTCTTGAGCTTATGAGTAAATGATTACTGCCCCTGCGAAGAACGCACAGAAGAAGGAGAAGGACATAATGAATTTCTGTGGCAGAGACGAGGAGGAGCCTCTTTCAGTGCTCAGGTGCTGTGGGAGCTGAAAATATGTGGGTGAAGTTATCTTTCACTGTGTTCTTCTGCGCTTTGGGGTTGCTGATGGATTGCATCTTAATGCACTTGTTTATGTGTATGTGTATGTGTGTGTGTGCACTTCAGTCCATTAGACAGACTGAGGGCTGAGAAACTTAATCCACGTTACATAATCATTTTTTTAGCGTCCTTCTTCATTTGGTTTTGTTGCTAAGGCACCGGCTGGTCCAGCAGTATTTGATGCAAAAATTGAGCGGAAGATGTCTGCAGACTGAAAGCCGAGCTATTGTCAGTGTAGCACCATTCAAAGCTGTTTTCAAAGCGTTGTTTATTGGTACAAGGACGCCGGGTGAGAGGTGTCGTGGCTTAGTGATGAAGGAGCACTTTCCGGATTTTTCAGGCCTTGTACAATGCTGCTGGTTATGAGCTTTAGGGACTCTTTAAAAGGAATTTCATTGAACGTTAAATATGAAGCCACATCTCATTCGCTTTTGAGTTTATCAAAACTGTGTGGAACATGTAGTTTCAGCCAGGAAGTTTATTACCATTGCTATAAGAGATGGCAAGGTGCCACCTTTTTCTTTCTGATCTGATATTAAAACCTTGAGGATCGGCCAGTCAGTTATACTGACACTTCCACCCCCACACACCCCATTTTCAGGGGCTTAAAAGTACCTTTGAGCTCATATTAATTTGTAGAGCAGTGGTAGAGTACAGTCAAGCATAGCTAAAGTAAAAATAACGTTGTCCCTGTCCAATTATTTATGGATCTGACTGAATCACCCTGATATAGACACCCAGTACCCAATAACTTGCCAAAAAAATAAGCACTTGAGTTTCAGTTAGATGATGTGTATCTGTTAGATGATGAAGTGAAAGGGTCTCCATTATTATTAACCCTAAGGAGTTATTTCATTGTAATTTCATTTATAGGACTTTGTCACTTGTATTTCACTGAAACAAGCAGATATTCTGTCTAAACTTTCACACTACATTTGCATTTGTAAGTAGAAAAATGAAAAAGAAAAAACATCCTTTAATTTTTTTGCCTTGGTTTCATCATTGCCTGATACAGAAAGAGTGAAAAATGCCCAAACATGACAACGAATGTAAGTGTAATATAAATAATTGTGTCATTTTAGTACAATTATGTCATTTTAGTCAAAAGCAAAACGATAATCATTTTAGACAGTTAAGGGTTAACAAGGTATTTTAGACTGCTGGAGCAAATGAACATTAATCATGCATTAGTTTTAGTGTTTTGCTGTAGCTCAGCTATAGACACAGAGTAGCCAACACCGTGAATCTGTGTTGAAGTTGAAGAGGCTGTTTTTCTTTCGTACTGTGGTTAATCAGGTCCAGGACTGCTTTCACAAGCCAGAGAGGAGGGCTCATATCAATCTCTCTCTCTCTCTCTCTCTCTCTCTCTCTCTCTCTCCCTCACTTTTCCCCTCTTCTCCTTTCTCTCTCTCTCCCCACCTCTATCCTTTTCTCCCCTCACTCTTTCTCCATATTTTTCTCTTTTTTCTTCTCTCTTCTCCCTCTTCCCTGTTTCTCTCCCTCACCACTCTAACCCTCATTCCCTCCATATTTCTGTCTCTTTTTTCTTCTCTCTCTTTCCTCTCTTCACCACCTCTATGCTTTTCTTCTCACTCTCTCATGTCTCTGTTCTCACCCTCTTTTCCCTCTTTTCACTTCTTCCTTTCTCGCTCTTCTCACCTTTTCCTTCTCTCTTTCCCCTATTCTGCTGTTTCTCTCTCCCCATTCCTCTTTCTCTCTCTCACCACTCTATCCTTTCCCTCTGTCTCTCTCTCTTTCCCCCTTTCCCTTTCTCTCTCTTCCTCTTTTGTTCCTTCTCTCTCTTTTCCTTGTTCCCTTGTCTCTGTCTCTCTCCACCAACTCTCTATCCCCTCTCTTTCCCTCTTCCCCTTTTTCTCTCTCTTCACCTCTCTATCCTTCGCTCTTGCTCTCTCTTTCCCTCTTCTCATGTCTCTCTTTCTTTTCACCTCTATATGCCTTTCCTCTCTCTCTGTCCCCCTTCTCTCTCACCACTCTATCCTTTCCCTCTGTCTCTCTCTTTTCCCCTTTCCCTTTCTCTCTCTTCCTCTTTTGTTCTTTCTCTCTCTCTTTCTCTTCTTCCCTTTGTCTCTGTCTCTCTCCACCAACTCTGTATCCCCCTCTCTTTCCTTCTTCCCCTTTTTCCTCTCCTTTCCCTCCCGTTTCTCTCTCTCTTCACCTCTCTATCCTTTGCTCTTGTTCTCTCTTCTCCCTCTTCTCATGTCTGTCTTTCTCTTCACCTCTGTACGCTTTTCCTCTCTCTCTCTCCCATCCCTCCCCCCTCTCTCTTCCATGTCTCCCCTTGCTCCTCTGCCCCTTCCTCCCACCTCTCTCTTTCTCTTTCCTCTTTTTCGAACACTGTCCAACCAGGTCAGGACTTGCATCTTAATGAGAACGTCTGAATACCACTACTTCATCCCCAACAAGGCATCAGCATCACACACACACACACACACACACACACACACACACACACACACACACACACACATTCTCATTCTTATGTGGGTCCACAGTTTATAATATGTAAAATAAGGGCCTAAATAGTGTCAAACGCATTGGTTGGCAAGTCATGCATATTCTCTCTGACTCAACGTGTTTGTCTGAACACTAAAAAAGGGAAACATTCACAAACAGGCTGTTCATATTTCAGTGTAGATTTACATCTCAGCACATCAGCACAGACCAGGCAGTGAGACTGTGCGCAATATACTGTTGTCCGATTGCAGCCAACAATGAGGCCGAGGCATACATCTGTATTGTCTTCAGTGAGGGAGACACGTTCTGCGCGCTGGGTGCATGCACCCTGCGCAGCTGTCTTTTGTGCGGAGCACTCTGGATGTTCAGAGTTGAAAAAATTCAATTCAGAAAAGGTCAAGTACTCTACATCACAAGGGTTTTTTTTCTGTGGTGACCAATCAGATCAAAGGGAAGGCGGGCCTTCAGTGATAGTTGGCGTAGCTGAGTACCCAGAACTGTATGATTTCAATGATCGAAATTGGCATGTGCTAAACAAAAAAGTAGCTTATTGTTTTTACTTAGCATGTTTTTACTAGCAGCACTACAGTACAGTAGATCACTTTGTAAAATGCAAGCGACTGATCTTTCAGTGTGTAACAATGATTGACATGTATGACACCACTGTTGCTTAGCAACAGTGAGACATGGCATAGTTTATATTTTATTTTTATTTTTTCTAATATGTTAAATTCAAAATAATATAGATTGTGCACTAAAATTTGCAGGAAAATATCACATTTAAGTGTGTTCCCTGCAGACAGTGTGTGTTTACTTATTTTCACTTGGAAAATCAACATAATATTTAATTTGCCTGGGGGTGTTCAAACTTTTGCACATGATAGTAACACACCTAAACACACGCACACATGTGCACCAACCTTCCACACACACACACACACACAGAGCGGCTGGCAGAGATTTCTGTGGGTAAGAGATTAAATTAGTGCTGTGGTGAAACTATAAACAGTGAATGAAGCTCTGGCAGCAGCAGTGAGGAAAAAGACCCTTCCAGAATCCTAATGACGTCTCTGTCCAGAGGAGCGAGGAAGAGGAGGTGACAGAGGCTTCACTCCTTCACACCGCCGCACTCTCTCCATCCTCTCTGAGACACGGAGCGTCAGCTGGCAGGAAGACCTTCAGCTCAGACCACTGAAGTCTTTTCACAGCCAAAGTGCAGTAAATTCAACATGATTTTCATTGTTAAATTCTAAGGACCCTCATCATATTGGTTTCCCAGTAATTATTAAGTAATTCAGAGTCGCTGTCACTTTCACTTGTCGTTTTGTTTTTTTTTTTAAATGAAAAGAGCCAAATAGAGAAAGGAAGAAGGGAGAAAACAAAAAAAGAGGGGAAGCACGTGTATTTAAAATAAAGACAGACATAAATAAAGTGGTTTAAATAATAATGTACACACAGACATGCACTGTCCATAGTGTACCATTGCAGTTCATTGTAGCTGCAAAGTAATAAGCCTTAAGATTAGAAACTGAATAAGCTTGCAGTTTAATATGAGAAAATATATTCTCCTTTATAAGAGAAACTGTAAGTAAAAATACAGAACAGAACCATTTGTGCTTCTAAACTTGGTTATGAAAAGATACAAATATGTACTTTTCACCTGAAAAAACGTATTTAAGGTACACAACCGGACCTTAAAACCACTGTTGTACCTTTGAGGGAACATTTACATTGTTTGTACCTTGATAAACGAATAATGTACCTGCACAGAATCTTTATTTCTAACAGTGTGACCTAGCCTTAAGAGTTAAACAAAGGCTAACTGGAGCCAGGAGTTAACAAAACCTGGAGTCCAGTTAATGAATGAACTAAGATTGGAAGTATAGGTTAAAGCTACTTTTTGATATTCTGAGTTCGCTAATCATAAGAAGCATCTGCTCATGTAAATCATTCCTTGCAAAAAGTAGAAGAAGACTCTATTTACACCTGGCCACTTTATGTGACTAGTATCTGGTTTGTATCCTGGTAAGATTTTAGCCACATGCATTCACGCTTGGTAGTCAAATACATCTCCGGTTAGTTGGACTGAAATCAGATTGCTGTGTGGGACGGGATATGCAAATCCACTGTTACGCGGGGCAACCAATTTCCAATTGTTTATTTGATCAGCCTCTTCATCTGCAGTTTGATTTGCACAGTATTGTCTGTCTTATTGCTTTTAACCACTTTGTTTTGTCTGGTCCCTGACCATGTGCGTCCTTTATGATTATCTACCTTGCAGACACGGATCACTTGCCTAGTGATGTACTGCTTGGGGAGCACTTTCGGTTGTACTTGGAGGGGTCTGGCTGTTGAATGTGTCTTGGAGAGATGGATGTGTGTATGTTGCTGTAACATGTGGCTCAAATGCATCTCAGACCACCTTCTGAAGTGGTTTGAGTGATCAGATTTGTGTCTATTTTAAATCCGTTGTGGGTGCGTTTACACTTGTATATTTATGTGGCTTGGCTTTATCATGATTTGAGGCTGCTTTGCTGTCTCTGGGCCTGGACCAATTGCCAAAAAAGACCTCCCATGTTTATCAAGGTATCCTACAGGATTATGTAAATGTGAATGTTTGCTTGCTGAAGCTCAGTAAAAGCTGGGTGATGCTGAAGGACAATGATCCTAAACATAGAAGAAAATCTCCTAAACAGAGGCTTCAAAGAAATAAAATGTGACTTTTGGCATGGCTCAGTCAGAGCCCAGACTTTAATCTAATACAGATGCTGTGGACTGACCGCAAAAGAACCATTTACACCAAAGTGGCTGATCTGAAGCAGTTCTGTGAGTATTTTCTCCTTAATGTTGTGCAAGTCTGATGCACAGCTACAGGAAGTGCTTGCTTGAGGTTATTGCTGCCAAAGGAAATTCGACCAGGTATTAAATCCAAGGATTCACTTACTTTTTCCTCCAGTGCTGTAAGCATTTCATCAGTGTGCACAATAAAAGGTATGAAAGTTTAAAATGTTTTGTGTGTTGCCAGCAGAAGTGCTGTTTTTTTAAGTGTCACTTAAGAGGCCAGTAAAACTATTTAGAAAATCCATGCCTATTTTATTGCTGTTTTTGGTAGAACATTTCATCTCTTAAGGGTAAAAAGAAATAAAAACTTATAGAGTGAAAGTTAAGGTCATATTAGTTTGGAAACATTACAGAAGTCCCTGCCCTAGCGGCATCTCTTTAAAAAGCGAACAGAAATAGAATAAACAGACAGATTATGACTGCTATAACACTTTCTGAACCCGTTGGGATGCTTTTTCACCTCCTACACTTTAACGTTTGAGTTTCCAAAGCAAAAAATGAGACATTTGGCAAACTGTGAAAGGAGCCGTATAGTCTGGTGAACAAATTATAGATGTGCCAGTCACAGAAGCAGCAAAACATTTTAATGTGTCAAGACAGACAGCGGCGGAGCGGACTTCAAACGCAGGAGAAACATCTCAGCTTCCGTGGACAGAGACAGACACTGAAAGCTCATAAAAACTGATTACCTCTCTGACTTAGTCCTATAGAAAAGTACATTTTAACAGCAAATTTCACTGGTTTTTTTTTAGTATTATTTTATTCTGCATGATTAAATATTTATGATGTAAACAGAGTCATTCAGAGTGGTTTGGTGTGAAATGCTCTGAAAAAAATACCAAGTCAGAGTTGTTCACAGTGATGGTGATAGGATCCACCTGTAAAAAGCTCCCTCACAGGAAGTTACTACATGAAATGGTTATGAATAAATTGCCTGATGTCAGTAGTTTTGAAAAGTGGTTTGGCCTAAAAATTATTTTTTAAATCCATTCATGGTGAAGGAATACACGCATGGTGTTGTGAGTCAAAAAAGGTCCCAAAGAAAACGTATTTTTTTCCATTTCTCAATATTTTACCATCATCAACGTTACACACAAAAGCTCAGAAGACATGTGTAGATGCACTAGTGGTTTTGAATATGAAATAAAATGGACATATGTGTGTTGTAGACATTGTGACCTCTGGTTCCCATCCCCACCACTATGGAGACACCTGTGTCAGTAAGTTAGGATTATTTTCATATGATGGCTATTATTGTATTGAGCTATGCAGCACAGCTTTGGACACATTTATATGTAACAGTAAGTCAGTGTCAGAAACCACATAAGCAAATCTATTTGAGATTATGTTATAACTCAACACTGCCACAAGTGTTTGATAGTATAGGCAAGCAGTTTGCATGATGCTTAATGGTGGGGTATAAGCTTACATTACTTTTTAGCTACATTAGCCTTCTGGCACCAAACTGTTGCCAAATTTGCTTTTAAGAATCAGTTCGATCCCCAGTGATGCTACAATCATCTGTGGGGAGGAGTCCAAGAAAGAACAATTGGCCTTGCTTTCTCTGGGTGGGTAGGATCTGTTAGCTGACATAACAGAACTAGCGATTAGCACCCTCCTCCAAGCGTGCTCAGCTGTCCAATGACATTGCATTAGTGTCAGTTCGGAAAGATGCGGTGGCGCTTCACAGGTCTTGGAGGAAGCTTTTGTTTGCCTTCACCCTCCTTATGCTCGTGGTTTTAGGTCATTGGGGGCATCTTAACTAGTGGGTGGAACTGCATGTGGCTAAACTGGGGAGAAAATTGGAAGAAATTCCACCCCCACAAAAAAAGAATCAGCTGAATAAATGCGTTGTATTGAATGCTAATACACAGATTTGTTAGGTTGCAGAGTTGACTTGCCTTATTTTTCCTTGAATGGTTTGTATCTTTTATAAATATGTTTGAAAAAGTCAAAAGAACACTTCAGCCCATATTTCTCATTCTCAGAAACTCAGCATGATTCTCCGGCTATTCTTTTCGAGGAAGCAATTTCACATTACAAATTATTCAAAACTTGTTGAACAGCCTTCCAGAAATCATTAAAACTGCGGTGAAGGCCAAAAGGCAGACTAGGTTATTACTCCTCTAAAGCTCTTTACTACTTATCATCTTATTATAGAGGTAGTACATTATATATCAGCTCAAAGCACAAATAGAGATGTGATACAGACATACAGATATGATATAAACTAATGAGATGGCCTTAAAGATCAAAAGATGAAAGCTCCTGGGCAGATTTAGCCAAGCCAGGTTAGATTAGTCCTGCCGTTTCCTCTTGATGAGAACTCTATTCCCCAGTTTGTGTAACCTCTTTGTTAGTATAACAGGGGTTTTAATGTCACACTGGTGATGCAGATTATTTTCACCAACTCGCCAACGTATCGGAATAAGCATCCAATTATTTCTGTTGCTGCCAATTCCTCTGCTCTGGCGGCTGGCTGGAAATTGAACCGCGGACTCAAAGGCGGACACCACTAATATGGTGACCTTTTAAGCCGACAAGTGCAGAAATGGATTGTGTACATATCTCGAGTGAAGTTTGTTGCCTTATTTTTTTTATCACCTCTCTCTCTTGTTCTTTTAGCTGAGTGCTGGTCTCACTCCTCTGCTCTGATCTCTCCACCCTCAGTGAGCTAAAGCTAACCCTCAAAGGCTAAAGACTGTCATCCAACGTGGCCAACTGACCTACCCATGTTTATGTTCATCGCTATTATTGCTCAGCTGGACTAGCTTTAAAGAACATTGGCAAAAATTTCATTCAACCAAATGAGAAAAAAAAGTGTGACTCAAAATATCTCTGTTTAGAGTGTGTTATTACGGATGGTGAGCTGTCATTACTAGAGCTAGGCCTTCAGTTTTGGGCCACATAACTCAAAAACCTTGACGGTAATGCTAATTTCTCTTAGCCCTCCCTACTAGATTTCTTATATTTTGTTAGCGCTAAGCTAATGCTGGTGCACATGAACATTTTTTGGCTATCATAGATTAAACACGGTCATTAGAAGCTTGTAGAAGACATTACAGATGTTTCATTTGAAGCTTGTAACATATACTAGCATATAATTGACCTTGTATGAAACAGTTTTACGGTGACTCTTGTCCATTTCTAACAACGAACCTGGTTAAACTTGGTTAGGTGGCAGCTCTTATTTAGTCAGTGATGTATCCAGAACTTCCAGAGGGCATAGAGTGATGTTTTTCTCACAAAAATGGTCCTACTGTAAATCAATACATGACTTATTGATTACTCTGTCACTTCTTCATTATGTAGTTAGTTCATCTTATGTGTAAGGCCTTCAGCTCCTGAAGAAATTCTATCTAAAAGGAGAGCTTTGGCTGTGTTGAGATTTTAGGGGAAACTGATTGACAGACTGAGTAGAAAGATTACCAGCTTGAACTGTTCTAACACTGCTAACTATTAGAAACACCACAGATGCTCTAAATAATGGTATAGAAGAGATGCAGAACTCTAACTTGACTGTAAACTAGTCTAAGGTTCAAGTACTAAGTGCAGTGCAACTGCCTGTCAGAAGTTCTTTCTTTCAATTAAATAAGAAATGGCTTGCAAAGGTTTTGTTAGCAAAAAGCAGCTATGCATTAATCATTTGAGTGTATTTAACTTCTTAGCTTCATGTTCATTAATATATAAAGAACAGATTCTGCTTAAATAATGATTTGACAACTTTCCTTTCCAAACTATTGTGAAAAGCATGCATTCTAACTCTTTTAGACCCAAAGGTGGTGTAAATATCTGAAAGGTTTGAGTGCTGACATCACAACATCAGATCTTTCTGAATGCAGCACTAACATGGTCTCTTATATTTACACATATGATATTGTTTCCCATTAAATAAACCTGCTCAAGCTTTAATATTGTAAGTTATTGTAAACAACAAAACAACAAAAACATTTTGAAAAGCTAGAGGTACCCGGACTTGATCAGTGTACAGAAGAGTGATGGAGTATTTCAAGCTTCTTTTTCTCTTTGCTCGTTCCATCTTTCTGTGGAATATTTAATGCAGGCCTTCAGTGACAAGGCAGATCAATTCTAGTTTTTACTATCATTATTCATTGCACTTATACAGAATTATCCAGACAAAAACTTTGTTCTCGCCCCAGTCCCCTGGTGTGATATGTGCTAAAAAATCGACTAGTGCCGACAGCAATAGTTAATGCAGCCTTGTAACATCAGTATAGCATAATGAGAATTCATGATTTACAGAAGTGACACAAGAGGATAAACAGCAGGGTACAAGGATGAACAGGATCATACAGAACAAACAGGATAAACTTGTTTACTTAAAGACTCACTGAGCAGCTACAAATGCACTTTACCATAATGCAAATGTAAACGTGTCCATTGCTCATACTGATAATTGTACTTTGTACATATTTTATATACAGTACGTACTTTATAACTGCACACACTATACATATGTATAGTGTAACTACAAAAATTTAGTTCATATTTCATACTCTTTGTGGATTCATGTACATTTTTTGTGGTTTTTATTTAGGATTTATGTTGATATCTGCACCAAGAGGAATGCCTTGTAGATATTGTAAAATCTGATTCTGATTATAGAAGATTCTGATTTTAAGGTCTTGTTCACACCTGGTATCAATATCCGCCTCACGTGATTTGATCAAGTGTACAGAAAGCTGAATAGCTGTTTACACCTGGCATTTCTGTGTGTCTCAGATGTGTCTCCAGTAATCGCCTATGGTCAGATTTCCTGACTGAGGGAAAGGTACCGCCCACATTCACTGAAATTTTCTAGAAGATTCCCATCTCTTAAAAATTCTAGGCCTCATATATAAAACATTAATATGCATACAGGCTTACATTAATATGATACAGGCATTGGCATACCCTTTTACTCACATCAATCATGTGCATTTTATAAATGATACCTCTGATTCTGAAACTTTCTGATTCTCAAAGACTCCGAATCAAACCCTGAACCATTCTCCAAAAAACTGATTCTAAAAGATTCTGATTCTGAATGATTCAGATTCTGAAATATTCTGATGCTGAAAGATTCTGATTCTAAAACACTCTGATTTTTAAAAAAAATACTCCTGTCTGATTCTTAAGGATTTTGAAAGACTTTGATTTTCATAGATTCTGATTCTGAAAGATTATGATTCGGAACCCTACTGATTCTTAATTCTAAAAGAGTCCGATTCTGATTCTAAAATCAATTGATTGACGATTTTAAAAGACAGGGATTCTGAAAAGATTCTGAAAGGTACTGATTGTAATACTAAAAGATACTGATTCTAATAGATTCTGAACTCTAAAAGAAACTGATTCTGAAAGATTCTGATTCTGAGCCCTACTGATTCAAAATTCTAAGAGATTCTGATTCTGATTCTAAAATCTATTTTTTAAAGACTCAGATTGTTAGATGATTTTAAAAGATACTGATTCTGAAATATTCTGAAAGATACTGATTGTAATTCTACAAGATAACTATTCTAATAGATTCTAATTCTCATTCTAACTCTAAAAGGAACTGATTCTGAACGATTCTGATTGTGAAAGATACTGATTCTCATTCTAAGATACAGATTCTGATTATCAAAGATTTTGATCCTCAAATATTCTGATTCTGTGCTCGTAGTGTGGGTCTCTATAGGCATGTATACAGGGTGTGTGTGTGTGCGTGTGTGTGTGTGTGTGTGTGTGTGCGCGCTACAGTGTGGCTCTCCACATTAGCGGAATTGCCTAAAGGGCATTGACAGAAGAGTTTTAATGAATTAAAGTGGACAGAGCTGACTCAGAACGATCGATTGCTTGTCCCCTGTGGAGCTCAGCAGCTCAGCGTGAGTGTGTGTGCACGCGGGTGGGGGGTATAAAGGGGTCCATTGAGAAAAGAGGGTATTACAGTAAGATTTTTTGACAAACTCATTCCTCTCCCGTCAGAATGGCAGCTCGCTTGTGCAGTGAGAGGGCGAGGGCGAGAGAGAGAGAGAGAGAGAGAGAGAGAGAGAGAGAGAGAGAGAGAGAGAGAGAGAGGTTATTTCTCTTTTCAGAGCCGAGAGGAATATGAAGCGTGTATCTTTTCCGGTGGAGTCAAAGGGTGAGCTCATATTAAAAAAGAATCAGTTCACTAAGATGACAGCAAGACTATTGAGCAGCGCAGCATGATGCGGTTTCTGTTGTCTTAATGTGTCAGAGAATTCATCTCACGTACCGAACTGCTCTTTGGAATAATGTGCCACACAAAATTACACAGAGCTTCACATTTTACAGTGAGCTGTCTCATCTCTCACATGTTTCTCAAAGTCTCTCTACCCCTCTTTCTCTCTCTCTATCTCCCTTTTTTCAATGTATGTCCCTCTCGATCCCTTTCCCACTCTCGGCTCTCTCTCACTTTATCCGTTTCTCTATTTTTATCTCTCTTACCTTCCATCTTCCTCTCTTTATCTCTCCTCTCACCCTCTCCTGTCTTTCTCTCTCCCCTCAGTTTTTCCAATCTCTCTCTCTCTCTCTCTCTCTCTTCAAATCAGTCTTTCCTTTCTCTCTCACTTTCTCTTTCAATCACTCTCTACCTCTCTATATCTCTTTTCCTATTTTTCTCTCTTTCCAACTTATTATTTCCTTTTCTCTCTCACATTATCTGTTTCTCTGTTTTTGCCTTCCATCCTTTCCTCAACTCTCCTCTCACCCTCTACTGTCTTTCTCTCTCCCCTTGCTTTTGTCCAATCTCTCTCTCTCTTCAACTCTCCTTTTTTCCTCTCTTTCTTTCATTTACTTGCTCCCTCTTATTTCTCTTCTCTATTGCTGTATCTCTCCTCGTTTATTTCTTTTTTTCTATTGCTCACTCTCCCTTTTTTTTCTCTCTTCTTTATTGCTCTCTAATCCAATCCTTCGTTTTCACTCACTTTCTTTCATTCATATCCCCTCACTGTTTTCAGTCTTTCTCTGACCCTCTCTCTTCTTTTTCTTTCACTTTTCTCTCTCCCTCCCTCTCCCTTTCTCTTCTTTTCTCTCTCCTCTCGCTCTATCCCCCTCCCTGTTTTTAGTCTCTCACCCTCTTTCTCTCTTCTCCCTTTCCCTCTCTCTCACTCTCCCTTTCTTGTTCAATCTCTCCTCTCTCACTTTTTCAGAATGTCTCTCCCTTTCTCTTCTTTTCTCTCTTCACTGCTTTCTCTCTTACCTCTCTCTCCCTTTCTATTTCTCTCTCCTCTCTTGCTTTCAGTATGTCTCTCCCCTTTTCTTTTCTCTCCCTCACCTCTGTCCCTTCTTTCTCCTTTTCTATCCCCTTCTGTGTTTTCTCTCTCTCTCTCTCTCTCTCTCTCTCTCTCTCTCTCTCTCTCTCTCTCTCTCTGCTGTCACGTTGTGCTTTTGTCTCAGCAGGAGATGGATGAAGTACACAGACTCTCTCTCTTGCGCTGAATGTCTTCTTTTCTAAACGTATCTGTGTTTCTGATAGCAGCTGACGAGGGTTTAACCCCACAAGTCCTTTACTTCCTGTCAGCTCATCCCTCTCTTCTACCTCTCTTTCTCTTTCCCTTCTTCAAACAGACAGTGGAAGCCGAACCACAGGTTACCAATTACAATGTGTCATTTCTGCTCAGTGCGTTATGACTGAATGGGAAATACGTCAGGCAGGATCTTTACAAGCGTTTTACTGTTGCAGCGCTCAGACTCATTAAAGGGGAATGTTCAGCCAAGACAAAATATTACCCTAAATGTACATGACCAAGACATGCTTGGTGCCTAAAATTTGTTTCAACTAGTAATGGGAGCTTCTACCACACCAGTTAGCATCAAGCAAAATCGTCTCACACTTGCCTCAAGTTATAAAGTAACTGAGTAATCTCAGACACTTGCTTATGTGATCTTTCAGACTGTATCTATAAACATTGATTTCAGTTTCTAGACAGCTGCTACTACTGTTTTTAGCTATGCTACATACTTGTGTCCATTTTTATCTGTGGTGAACCATGACTATTACAGCAAGGCCTTCAGTTTGAGCCATAAATGTCAAAATTTAATTTAAAACAGACAATCACCTCCATGATAATGCTAATTTTTGCCATCAACACTATGGATATTTGTTAGCGCTAATACTGGCATAAATGAAAAATTTTTGGCTCTAGACATTTGAAAAACCTATAAAAGATATTACCATAATATTATACCAGAGCTGCTGCAGCTGTTTTCATTTCTAACAGCTAACTGAAACCTGGTTGAACTACAGCTCATGTTCAGTCAATGAGTGCATTTACATGCACTTAATAATCCGATAACTGCAGAAAATCAGATTTTGTCAGTAATCCAGTTAACACGCTTATATACACTTGTGTAATCAGATAATGGGGAAACTTCAGGTCTCAGACAGTAATCAGACAGCAATCAGATTTCTGCTTTGCAACCGGCCAATAAACTCACAAGAGAAAACATGATGTAAACCTGATGTAAAACACTTTTTTTTTTAAAATCACACCACTTTACCTGAAAATATGAACATACATTATCTAGAAGATGAAGAATATTACTTCATTTTGTTAAACATGTAGTCAGTTTCAGCATCACTCCAAAAGTGTTTTGCTGCCATCTCGCGGCAACGCTGCTTGCTTATTTCCGGTACGGCCATCTGTTTTCGCACATGCGAATATGAAAGAAATCAGAGTAAGAGTTTACATGCAAATTCCTGGTTGGATAATTTGCTTTTGGGTATGTTGAGATCTTTTTATGTTTATAACCAAGAGTATCACAACTATATTTGCAGTGTTTAATTACAACAAGCACCACTATATTGAATAAAAATGAATAGATATGTATTTTTATTATGTATTTAGCTGACAAAAAAGGGCCTTTTATGAAGGCCCAGAAAGCTTTAAAGGTTCCCCTTATAATATAATGCTGATAAGTAACACAGTCATAGAGTGTCAGAAACCTCATAAGCAAGTCTACAGTCATGTGCAAAAGTTTAGGCGCCCCTCATCAAATTGCATTTTGTTGATTTTATAAATGAAAATTAGTTGTTGCACAGATCCTATGCACATACCTAAAATATGGAAATGGAAATTGTGCACTACAATTTGCTGAAAAGTGCCAGATTTAAGTTTGTTGCCTGTGTTAGAGGATATGTTATCCTTATTTTCACTTAGAAAATCACCATGGATGTTAAAACTTTAGCAAGTGCCCCTTTGTAGTTGCTGGCCGGAAGCTTCCATTACTTGTTAGCTGCACCTGCCTCGTAGCTCCAGTGCAAAACTAAAGAAGAAAACAGACACCAAACATGTCTTGTCTGATTGACTCTGTTTGGGAGGAAGGTGTAAATGTGGAAATTAAATTTTTGGCCAAACTATCGCTTTAATTGCCTCTTAACCAGTTGTATTCTCTGTCTGGGGATGGACAGAGTGATGCAGTCTAAAGTTTCTCTCTCCTTCTATTTTCTCTCACCAGGCTAATCAGGCTGCCCGCGCTGCATTGACAGAGCGGTCTGATGCAGTTATGCTAAGAGGCCGTTTGTGTGCGTGCGTGTTAGAGGAGAGCTCTGGGTAATGGAGGCTTGATTGATTGACAGATCCATTCTCTGGTGCTCTTGAGCGACAGCGCCGGTCACCACAGGCCGGGAAATGGGAGTGGAATTACAATACAGCCTGTCATCTCCTCAAGGGACAGAGAGAGAGTAAACACAATCAGGCACTTTACCTACACAACTGTACATCCACACATGGATGTGCTTGTTTTTATATCTCATCAGGACTCAGGGTCATACTTAGCTATTATATACAGTGCTGTGCAAAAGTCTTAGACAGCCAGGAATGTTTAAACATATTAATCTTTGCAGTAAGTGTGATTCCGCTTATAAAAATCCTAAATATACATAAGACAAATAAACATAAATAAAACAATTGTTTCAGTAAAGTTAGAAGAAAATAACCTCCCTGGACAAAAAATTTATCACTTTGCATGTTTAAGGTGGTAGTGGCTTCAGGCCTCTGCAGATGGCGATGCATGAGGATGATTGCACTTTGCTTCCAGGCAAGAATTGCTTCTAGAAGCCAACGCAGGTCCTTCACAACCAATTTCTGAAAGAACACCCTGCAGGGAACCGCATACCATGAACATACGGAGCAGAGTGGCACACATGAGGCCTTTGCTCACCTCTGCTCACAAAGTTGCCTGGTTACAGTCGGCAAAGAGACACACAAATTAGGCCGTTCATGACTGGAAACGTGTTATCTGGTCAGATGAATCTCGTTTCTGCCTGTATGTGAATGATGATGGGCTTCGTGTTCATCGTAGACCTCAAAGCCTTTAATGAGGGCCGCGCAAGGTGTGGTTCAAGCTGGAGGAGGCTCTGTGATGTTCTGGGGGTGTTTTAATAATGCAGAAATGGGTCTTTTGGTTGAGGTGACAGTAAATTTGAATCACAGTGCCAATATTGAGCTGCTATTAGGTACGTTTCAGTCACAGGTGACTAATTTTTTGTAGCTTAGTCTCCATCAAACATACAGCTTTTATGCCTTTTTTAGCTGAAAAATGAATAAGTTGTAGCTGTTTTGACTATGCATAATAGGAAATTTCTGACCCTAATGCTAATTTTCACCAAAAGGGACCAAAGACAAATGGTTTTGCTCTTTCAGATAAAAAAAAAATAAATAAACATGGAGCTTTTATGTAAAATCCAGCAGGTGATCCCTGTTTTACTCTGATTTTCTGATCTTAACATCTTTAACACTCTCAGCTGATTCACTCTTGTCTTCAACAGCACCTTTGACTCCCCTCACAGATTTAATCTATCATCTAGCAAACACTCACACTATAAAACTCATAATGGAAATAGACAGCCTTCTGCTGTGGCTGTGGAACTGCTCTTTAAAACAAAGCACTGAGCCTTTAGCATGCATCTCCGCTCTGTAAAGCAGGCCATTATAGATATAGTGCACTATTTGGCAGCCTGTAAGAGAGAACACAACATCGCATATCCTTCATAAACCTAATGCATGCACGTAAACTATTGTACTATTATAAACGATATATACAGTTATGTGCCGAGTCTTTGAGAGTGACCTAGACATATACAAAGCACATGCACAGTTACTTTTGCCTTGTGACTATATCAGTTGAGCCGCTCTTTTTTGTTTGTAAGTGCGTGTATGTGTGCGAGTGTCCTTTCTGTTTGCTCTGTAGATTAGTCTGACCTACAAGGTCTTTGCCCACAGAAATTCAATAGTAACAGCTGCTACTCTTTGCCAGAAGTCTCCTAGTGACTCTTCTGTAGTATTAGCAGCTAACCACCATTAGCAGTGTTGATCTACACTATATGGCCAAAAGTATGTAGACACCTGACTATGACACCTAGATGAGCTTGTTGAACATTCTTTTCCCGAACCACGGGCATTACTATGGAGTTGCCCCAGTCGGCAGATATAACAGCCTCCACTCTTCTGGGAAGGCTTTCCACAAGATTTTGAAATGTGTCTGTGGGAATCTGTGGCCATTCAGTCAAAAGAGCATTTGTGATGTTCGACAAGCAGGCCTGGACCATAGTCGACATTCCAGTTCACCCCAACTGGGGTTGAGGTCAGGGCTCTGTGCAGGCCACTGGAGTTCCCCCACACCAAACTTGTCAAAGCATATCATAACTCGCTCAGTGCACAGGGGCACAGTCACGCCAGAACAGGAAAGGGTCTTCCCCAAACTGCTGCCACAAAGTTGGAAGCATATATTTGTCTAAAATGTCTTTGTATGCTGTAGAATTAACATCACCCTTTACTTGAACTAAGAGGTCTAAAAAACAGCCCCAGCCCATTATCCCTCCTCCACCAAACTTTACTGTTGGCAACATGCTTTTCGGTAGGTAGTGTTCTCCTGTCATCTGCCAAACCCAGATTCATTCATCAGACAGAATGTGAGAGTGATTAATCACTCCAGAGAACACACTTCCACTGCTCCAGTGACAGTGTGCTTTACACCACTCCAGCTGATGCATGCGTTGCGCATAGTGATCTTAGGCTTGTGTGTAGCTGCTCAGCCATGGAACCCATTTCATGAAGCTCTTGATGCACAGTTCTTTTGCAGATGTTGCTTCCAGAGGCAGTATGGAACTCTGTAGTGAGTGATGTAACAGAGGATAGATGGTAAGCACTTAGTGGCCCTGCTCTGTGAGTTTGTGTGGTCTAAAACTTTGTAGCTGAGCTGTTGTTGCTCCTAGGTGCTTCCATTTCCACTTACAGTTGACAGGGGCAGATCTAGCAGAAATTTTACAAACTGACTTGCAGCAAAGGTGGCATCATGTAACTCTTATTAATAATGAGCTCTTCAGTATGACCCATTCCACGGCCAGTGTTTCTCTATGGAGATTGCAAGGCTATGTGCTTTCATTTATACATCTGT
Organism: Colossoma macropomum; assembly: GCF_904425465.1. NCBI lineage: Eukaryota > Metazoa > Chordata > Actinopteri > Characiformes > Serrasalmidae > Colossoma > Colossoma macropomum. The sequence continues at coordinate 19,167,869 of NW_023494804.1, read as the reverse complement.
TTGCAATGGTGCGGCTGAAACACCTGAGCTCAATAATTAGAAGGGGTGTCCACACACCTTTGGCCATATTGTGCAAGTCCAGTTCATGCCTCTAGGGGTTGATTTCTTAGATTTGGATTAGGTGCAGTCCAAAATGCATTTACACGGTCTGCCTAACTCCAACCTAAGAGCAGTGCCATAGACAACTTTTTAGGTAAGTAGAAGGGCTCTGGTAGTGTAGTATAAAAACTAATTAATCAGCATATTGCTTAATAGGTCTGAAAAAGCTTGAAATATCAGTGTGATTGCTGCAAATGGCATACTGTGCTGCAATTAGCACCCTCTGTTGTTAGCAAACTGGATGTTTGCTTCATCAGGGGAACTGGGCCTGGTCCAGTCTAGTAGAACTGAGGGGGCACTGGGGGGTGGGGCATTGACCCAAAAGCAGGATGATGGCAAATTCATATTCGGTATTGGCAGTTATTGGCTTTAAAAAAAGATAGGAATTCACAGTCGAGGGACTTTCTTAGACTTTTCTAAACTGGAGGTCAGAAACTTCAAAGGAGATTTAGTTGAATGCAACATAAATTGCAGCTCCAGAGGTGTTCCACTACTAAAAATCCTATTCAGTCTAGGGTCTTTGGGTCTGAGAAATCAGCCCAGCGAGTCTCACTGGTGCAGATGAACTCTTAAGGGTTAATGCAACACAAGTGATTTTAACCAACTACTCAACTACTACTCAACTCAATTTTGTCATTCCACTTATTTTCAAGTGCACTGACCAAATTTACTACACCATTTCCACATGAGTAAAATTTATTACAGCAACAGAACTCAGCTTTGGCAACAACTGTACTGCTGTTAGATTTTATTCATGTGGATGATGTACTGTGTTTGTGTGAGTGTATGATGTACATTTGTATCAAGTAAATTCAGTGCTTTTTTTTAGAATCAGATTCAGGCTTTGTGGCACATGCAAGTAGCTCACAACCTAAAGCAGTAGTCACGGTCATACCTGAAAGAATAAACAAGGTCACACAGTTTTATTGATGTGAATCACAGCTCTTAAGAGACATAAGAAGTTTTTCGATTGCTATATATGGAGAATCTTCTGCCTGCTAAACATGAGTGAGTGAGTTACAGGCCAGGTCCATGAGGTGCTTTGCATCTACAGAGAGTGGTTAAAGCATAAAACATAGTAGTCATAGACCTTATCATAGATAAGAAGCAGCAGGAAGAATACAATAACTATTTGACAGTTGTTTGATGAGGAACATTAGACAAGAGATTTATAATCTCTACTCATGTTGTGTATCAAAAGCAGAAGAACTTCTCCACCACAGGTACCACCCGAAAACACAACATCCCACCCAATACGCAGAATACAGCAAAATAACAGAAGCAGAAAGCCCCTGAGAGCACGCCAATGGCATCTGTATACACAGTTTTTGAAGTGATTAAAAATTTGCAAAGTTCAAAATGCAAATTATACAAAAAAAATGACAATTGGATGACCATCCACTCATTATTGTTGAGCATGCTGGATTTCATGGCACATAGCACAGTCTATATACTGTTATAATTTTAGTAAGTTTATAGTATTTTATGTAAAATGCTTTCACTCTTTATCATTATTTTCAGTTTATGGCCCAGAGTGTCCCGCATTTCACTTTCAGCCAACAATTTTCATTTTGGTGCATCACTAAAAATTCAACTGAATTCAGCATTGAACAATGGCACTACTGGACCTTTTTTGAGTTTTGCAAATGATCAAACGTCTGAAAAACTAAATATTATCACACTTATGATAACATACTTCATAAAACTGAAAACATCAAATAATGTGATGCCATATTTTTAAAGTATATCGCTGCTGTCAGAACAAAACCTCATATCTCCATTTTTGTCATTTTCCAGTGTTTGACATAATTTGAAAATGCCTGTTGCTTTTTGCATTGTGTTTAAATTTCATGATTAATGGACCAAAACAAATGGCTCAAAATTACTTGGAAAGAAGTCTGATTCCATTGACATAAATTCTCTTGCGAATTTGTCATTTTGGAGACACAAGGTTTTGTTCCGACAGCACCAACTTATTTCACACATAGTATCACCAAAAAAAAAAAAACAGTCCATGCACATTCTCACTCTCCCAACAGGCAATACAAGAAAAAGTAATTTACTCACTAATATAATGAATTAGAACAAAGTGCAGTGCAGTATTGGCTAGTGAGTGCAATCTTCTTTCTTTGCTTTGGTAGTTCTTAAGCTCTGATGGCGGTTTTTCTGCGTTTTCCCCCCATTAGTCTTCCTCACAACAGTCAGTTGAAGTGCTCTTTCTTTCTGTGTGTACTTGTGCATGAGTAATGTGAAGCTTGGTGCTGTCACAAATGTTCTCCAGTTCTTTAGACCCAGCAGGACTGCATAGTTATAAACTCTCACCTCATTTCATGCTCCTTTTTTCTCTTTCTTTATGGCCGCCGGCTCTTGTGTGGGTGTTTACGAGCACATATGAAAAACCCGTTGCATCACCTGCCACTTTTATACCATTTGAGTGCTCCCCCAGTACACGCGTCCGTTTAGCGCTGTTAAAGTTCTTTAAGAGCCCCACTGCTCCAGCGCTTTTACACACAACAATAACCCCTAACTGCAAATTCATTTCCTGTGTCATTATGGGCGGTGTCATCAGACTCTAACCTCAGTGGTGTCTCCTGTCAGGCTGAGGAAGTGCTCAGCACCTTGGGGGTCTGGTTAAGGCAGAAGATTTAGTTACTGCTTCTTTTCTATGTTGTCCTAGAGAAATTGCAGCCACCTGGATGTAGTAGACGTCTCCTAAGGATACTATGTGTAAAAGTGGTTGTGCTTTTCTGTTTCCTGATCAGCTCCCTTTCTGAAATAAAGCAATAAGTCATGCGTGGCACAGCCTGAACTGGCTTATTGCTTCTGTAAAACAGTGACAACATAAAATACATAAAATTTCAATAAATAAAAAGCCAGAATTAAAAATAACTGCAATGAACAATTCTTTTGTTTGTTTAAAGTATGCATTTGCTACCAAGCAAGAACTCAAGCATAGCATAACAGTCCATTCATTGAGTGTTTCTAGTGACTTGGTGCATTAATTATTAATACACAATTTAATTATTGTGGCACAGTAAACAGTTTTGCCACAGTAACATTTGCATGGTGGGTCACACTTTATTTGGATTGGCCTCTACTGATGCTCTTCAGATACTCAAATCAATAACAAACTTTCTGGTCATGTTCAGTTGATTATCAACAACATTATGATTAGGGTTGGGGTTAGGAGTAGGTGTAGGTTTTGCCTTGAGGTTAGGTTTAGGTAAGGATTTAATACAATTTTTCATGCTGAACTTGAAGCTCAGATGCATTTAATGGAAATTTAGTTGAATGTTACTTAAAGATATACTGAGCATTTGCAAAGCATCGACCATCCGATTAAGTGTTACTGCATAGAGTACTTTTGTAACAGATATGTCTCACTTGTAGCTCACTGAGGAAAGTGCAGAGTCTAAATATTCAATCTATTCCACATTTGTGTTTGTAAGCAGAGGAAAAGTATTTTTATTATGATTAGAACTTGATGAAAATTTTTTGTTTTGTGGTCTTGTTTTAAGGAAAAAAATAGCTTTTTCATTTTTTACCATGTTTTTGTCATTGGCATCAAAACCAGCGGGGAAAAAGTACAGACTTGAAACTGTTGAGACAGAGTGTAAGAGTAATTCATTATATAGCTAACTATGCAGTTAATTAAGTGATTACGCTATATGTTTAAAAATATTCCTCTTCTATTTAATAAATGCAGCTGCACCTGTTGCTGATATGTGTTCAACTGTGCACACAACTTGTATAATATCTATTGGAAGACATTGACCATTAGAATGGGACTCTTTGAAGCAGCCATACTATGCCCTAAAGTCACCATGCCTAATGCTAATCATGGGCTAGAGGAGTATAAAGCCCCTCAGCACTGGGCTGGATCAGTGGAACTGTGCTCTCTGGAGTGGTGGAGCTCCATCCAACACTTTTGGGATGATCATCCAACATCAACGCCTGACCTCACTAATGCTCAATCAGATCCTCACAGCAATGTTTCAACATCTAATGTAAAGCCTTCCCAAAAGAGTAGAGGCAGCAAAGGAGGACGAACCACCTATTAATACCCTTCATTTCAGAAGAAACGCTGGATGAGTGGGTGTCTGCAAACTTTTGGACATGTACTGTGTGTTTCTTAGCAAAAATAACAATAATAACTGGACTAGTCTACTGTTATTTAGCCCAGATTACCAATACACTACAGCATGCATATTATCATTAAAAAGAAAATCCCATGCTAGCAGGAGATATACAATACAGGTCTGGCATTTGGCTGAAGTGGGCAGCAGGCTGTGGTCAGGCTTTTCAGCCAGGCAGGTGTTTGGAGGTGCAGGGCAGGGGAGGATGGCGGCAGGGGGCCAGAAGCGTGTGTGTCCAAGGTTAAACACTGCATCAGCTGTGGCTTTAGAACCCCTGATGAAATTCTTTTGATGCTGGCGGAGGCCAGGTGTCTAGACTGCTACAAGTGGATGCAGGGTAATCATTGTGTTCCATTGTGTGCGAGGCAGGGCATGGTATGAGTCTAAGGGTAGAGTTGAGCTAAGTGGGGGAGCGTGATTTTGAACTGACCACGGTTACAAAAGCTGAAACCTGAGCTTGAAGTTTGACTTTGGCTCAGACTTTGAAGTTCAGACTGATAGGCAGCTAGTTCCTGTATGTGTTGAATTGCCGGATTTTGGGGCAGAGTTGCTGTAAAATTCTTTAAAATTAAATGCAGAGCTTTTTAACTCCTTTTTTAGACCTCAACATAGCAAAACTAATATTATTTTTTGCCACAAAATGTCACACACGACTCTAATATGACTGTCCATTTTACTCCACCTGACTGGGTAAAAAGGCATGGGCTTATGCTTTTACAAAAAATTATGTCATAGTAAATGAAAACATCTTACATCGAGCCAATATATCTAATATTTCTCATTATGAGTTTTGTAAGAATATTATAAAATTATGTAGCTTTTAAATAAACAAGTAAAATGATCTGCCAATGGAATAAGATCAGTTAAGATAAGTGAAAACGTATAGAAGTATGTTTAATATCTTATGATATTCTTGCAACAGTCTCATAATGAGAAATACTAGATATATTGACAAGATTTAAGATGTGTTGAGATTGCATGATCCCTTTTTTTATCTCAGTGTGTTTGAGCACCTCCAGTCCTTCATCTGTGGTCAGTTTCTGTCCACAGGACTGCTGTCGGATAGATAGTTTCGACTGACTGTTCTGAATTACTTTAATATATTAAAGTCTATGTTCTTTAGGAATGATCTAAAAATTAAACTACAGTAGCGCATTTCCTGAGCTAGAGCTTTATACTAGGCAGTTGCTAAGGTATTGCAATGCAGTTGCTATGGTACAATGATTGGTTGCTTAGGTGTTGCTAAGAGGTTGCCATGGTGTACAGCGTGTTTACTGAGCGGTTTTAAGGGGTTGCCAAGTGGTTGCTTCGTGTTGTTTAAAAGTATTGGAAATCTAAGGGAGGAATGAAGATCGAAAAAATGATACATAGAGGTGTGCAGGTCAGTGTGGCAGTGGATCAGAGCTTGGGGAACTGCCCTTAGCAAGTACATGCAGTTTGTTGGCTGTTGGGCCAAGTAAAATGATAGGGCTTGTGCTGGGGCAAAAATGAATTGGAGTCTATAGAGGGAACAAAGAATAAAAAAGAAAAATACATATAGAGGTGTGCAGGCCTGTATGGCTGTGGATCAGAGCTTGGGGATCTTCCCCGAGTGAGTACATGTACAACAACAGTGTTTTTTCACAATTTATTACGTGTAATTTATCGACATCTCTGACTAATTACGTATGTCCCAATTCTGCACCCCACTCCCGCCATCCAATCAGATTTGACTCCTTTAATATGGAGTATCAGCTGATTCTGAATCTATTCCAATCTTTGTGTTTTCATAGATAACGGTTTTATTGCCCTCCCTGATGATGTGGTTCCTGGTTGCTTTAATGTGCAGTAAAATCTAAAATGCTCCTAATGGCTGCAGGTTGTGGTTAATGTCCGTCTAAGGTCCATTCATGGCTACTCTCACAGAGCATAGTAAACAGAGAGCAAAAGTGAAAGAAAGGATTGGAACTGGATTGGGCTTATTTTGGCTGATACTATTAAAATGACTCATTCACAAATTTAATACCACAGATAGTAAAACATAAGACATTTTATGACCTTTTATGGAATTCTTTATATCCGTTTTAAGACTGCAGATCCGTGGCAACCCTGTGTTGGTGTTTATGTGTAGGTCTAAGCTAACTATGTATAACGAAGCTGCAGTGATAAACTGTGTCTCTCTTCCGGCAATGATATTTATGCTAAATATGCTATTTATACATCAGCTAATTCTGATGACATGAGCTGACTGGCTGAGAAGGTAAAGAAATGCAAAAGACAATCATAATGTAAAAAATAATGAATTAAAATCAAAATTATAATAAAAAAATGCAATGACAAAAGTCTACCTATGCTGTTATTGTGAAAACTATAATAACTGTATCCTTCTGCTGAGCACTGGTTGCTAAGTAATGACTTGCATTATGCTGCAGCTATCCATTACTAAGTTTCTATTTCAGCACATACAAAAACAGAAAACAGACACATTAAATAACTTAGATAATACTAGATGATAATATCACATTCTGATCAGATTCTGAAAAGAGTGACCACAAGTCTATATCAAATTCTGAACACGTCTTTGCCCAAGCTTTTCAGTCAGCAGCTGTGATGGTGGAACAACTAAATAAACTGGAATCAGCCAGAAACAAACAGATTACAATTCAGCAAAGAAGATGTGCTTTGAAATGCTTTATAGACTGACTGGAACAAAACCATATTCAGCTTCATCTGACAAATACTGAGAAAGCTGAGCTAACCCTGATATTGAGACAGTTTTATGGGCACTGCTTTCTGTGGTGAAAGGAATTGCCAATGTTTAAGCATATTCAATATGATGTTTGGAGCTTCTGTGCTTTACTTTTTCCTTTATTTTGCAGAACTGTCGTATAAAAGCAATAGATCTCTCAAGGTTATGTGTTAGTGATTAATATCATATTAATAGAAGTTTCTGTGTATGGTTCGCACTCAGCTAGCTAAATATTTTCACAAAGACTGTATTGCTAAACCGTATTTTTCATGCTAATGATTTTTTACATGTGCATAGCATTTTGGCGTGTCTGTTATTACAATTTATAACTGTTAATATTAGTTTTACAGCATACTATAGTTAATTTAGTGGTCTTTCTTTTCTAACACCATCTACAAAAGACAGTAGTTGAATTTGGAATGTGTTACACTGGACTGACTCACTTGTTTAGGGTAACTTTGGATTCAAGGAAACATATAGGAAATGGTTTGGAATCGGAATCATTAGCATTAGATACACCTTAAAAAAAATTGGAATCCCTTGTCATATTAATAATTAATAAACTTCCATAGAGTAGATGCACATTTTATAAACTAGACAATACATTTAAAGGCATTTTGGAACAACAAGAAAGTAGAAAAAAAATATAGTACATGGAATTAAATGATAATAATAATAGTAAATATAGCCACAAGTGGCAATGAGTGGGCCCAAGGACATATCGGCACAAGAAGGCTTTCTGCAGTTTGAGCCAACTGGGCCTAACATGGCCTAATGCAGTTTGATCCTTATTTACAGGTAGAAAGAAAAAAACTGAACGGAAGTTAGAGTTTATTAAAAGGCTTTCAGTTACCATAAACAATAAGCAGTAGCATTTGAATGTGTTTATGTTCATATCTATTAAGTTTTGTAGAACATGCAAAAGAATGTCAACATAGATGTCTAAAATACAAGAGTAATGGTCAAATTTCTTTCATAGTTGTATTTGTATAATTGGTTAGGTTCTCCATGTTTAACCCTTTAATATGCATGCCATAATAGGCCTAATGCACCCAAAAGAGGCCCTTTTGGCATAGAGGAGATAAGTAAAAGTGGGTCAGAGTTGGTCAAAAGCTCTCACTATGTTGTAATAATGGATTACGGACATTCATTAAAGATAAGTTTTGTTCAGATTGACCTTTTGACCTTTTTCTAATAAGCTGTACTCATTGAATAAACAATTACAAAATATCAAACAAGGAGTCCAATTTATGAAATGTATTTACAAAGTTATTCAAATCACTGAACTGAATCACATGGCATGAACTGTTTCTTTGGAGACTTTGTAATAACCTACATGTAATAGCATTTTCAATGATTTTAGGTGTTTTTGAGTGCTATAGTGCCCACTACATGCCAATCTATACAAATGTTTATTATTTTGGGATGATCAGACCAATGACTGATGAGTTATTCAACAATTTTTGATAATTATTTACGTAGAAAGGCCACAAAGTATTTCTAGACCAATGTTGAAAAGTTAGCTTCAAAATCCATGGACTAGTTTGAAAAGTGCTGTTTTCAAACAGTTAACGATTGAAGAAAAACAATGTACCTTTTTAATACACTTGTAATGAAAAAAATGTTTGCAACAGTACACTGCATTTTAGTTATTTGACCAAAAATAAAAATCTTTATTATATACTTACATAACAGCAGTTGTAACAAATTAACTATGAATAGCTATTTGATTGTAAAGATTTGGTCATTGCTTTTTGAATGTAAGTTCATTATTCATCATTCATCTCAATTATTATGGAATCATCTAGTACTCCACTCATCCTCAGATATTTCTACATTTTTATATTTGGTTTGAAACCAATAGAATATTGACATCATATTACAATAATTTTAGGCATGTATCGTAGGTTTAAAGTTGGATTTATATCATTGGAAACAGTGATACCAAGCTTTTGAAAGGTACAAACAGAAATTGTAGGCTTCAGTAACTCTAAACTAGAACTTGTAGCTAGCATTAAAAGTTATGAGCACAAAATTGTAACAGTCATTGGCTTATTTTCTTATAGGACCAGAAGGTTCAGGAGGTGTGTCTCACAGCTTTGTGTGAAGGATAGTAAAGTTTTTCACCTCAGAGAGGCTGATCCATCTCAGCATGGTCCAGACACATCTGCTTTTGCTCCAGATGTTAACGCCTATAAACTAAAGCAATGAATCCACCTTAACCACCTTACAGCAAAGCCTGCCCAGGAGAGCTTGCAGACTGACGCTGATTATCGCCCTGTGTCTCCTTCGCTCCCCTCCACCTCCAAACCCCCACGAGTCTCTATTAGCGTTAGTGTGTGTGACGCGGCGGCCGTATTTCAAACTGCGCAGCTTCTCACCAGCTAATGCACTTAGTATCAATGGCTAATTAAAACCGCAGGATCGTTTTGCCGAAAACATCTGTTCCGCTCTAAACAGCACCGGGTTGTCTCGGAACGATTTCGCTAAGTGTCATTAACTGCTGATCAAACGATGCTGCCTGGTCAATGACTGTGAATGCAGCTGAATGCTACGGAGAACATGTGTGTAGAGAATGAGAGAGAAAAAGAGAGGGATCTTTAAAAAGACACAGAAAGAGAGAGAGACAGAGACAGAGGAAGAGACAGAGAGAGAGAGAGAGAGAGAGAAAGAGAAAGAGAGAGAGAGAGAGAGAGAGAGAGGGAGGGAAGAGTTAGAGCAGCGTCGGAAAAGAGAGAGAGACAGAGAGAGAGATTAATAGAGAGAGAGACTTTTAGAAAGAGAAAGAGAGAAGGAGTTGGACATAGTATGAGCATGACAGAAAGGTCAAGAAACAAAGAAAGAAAGAAAGAAAGAAAGAAAGAGAAAGAGAGAGGCAGAGACAGAAACAGACAGTTAGAAAGAGAGCAAGAGAAAATGAGAGCACTAGAGAGATACATAGAGCCTATTTATTTATTTGTATTAATTTATTATTTATTAATTCACTCACTTATTCATTGTTCATTATTACTGCTATAATGCTTTGGCAATACTGTAGTTCACACGCACAGAGAGAGAGAGAGAGAGAGAGAGAGAGAGAGAGAGAGAGAGAGAGAGAGAGAAAGAGAGAGAGAGAGACTTAACTCCCTTTATTAAAGAAGCATAATTGATTAAGAGATTTAACATGTTAGAGAGAGAAAAAGAGAGACATATGTCGGTAGAGAGAGAGAGAGGTGGAGGGATAGGGAGAGAGAGACAGAAAGAGAGAGACAGAGACAGACAGAGAGAGAGAGAAGAGGCTGTGTGGTCACTGTAGGACAGGTTGAGATACAGATGCACTTCTTTACTGTGAAAAATTCAAACCAACAACAGAAATTTACACATACAAATTCAACCAAGTAATCCTAAATTAAAAAAAAAATGGAGAAATTATGTTTTTTTTTTTTTCTGGAGAGGGGCACACAGCCGCCCCTCACTGTTAAATACATAACTACATATCACCACCTAAAGGACAGTGGGTAACACCTTCCACACACCCACCATCAGTACCCCACTTTGCTGACTTCCAACAATACACAACTTATTTATGGAGTAGTATAAAGAGAAGAAGTATATCATTAGTTTGTTAATTAGTACAATCATAATTACAATAATAATAATAATAATAATAATAATAATAATAATAATAATTTATTTGAATTATAATAATTTATATGGTTACTATTTGTTAGTTCATTTTATTTTATTCTGTTCTCATTATTGTTTTGTTGTTGTTCATTGCTGCTGCTGTGATGCTTTAGCATACTGTTCTTCACGGTCATGCTAATAAAACTATTGTGAATTGAACTGGATTGAAAACTGAATTGAGAGGGAGAGGGTAGCCTGGTGAGAGAGAGAGAGAGGAAAAATAACACTGATCTTAATTTCATGTTGGAAGAAATTACAGTGCTTTTCCATCCTTTAACAAGCTGGTCTCTGAACCTTCAGGCCCATCAACAGTCAGCATGCATCTGTAAGTCAAATGCAGCCTCCAACAGTGAACTACTTCACGAGTAATTGTTTCTTTTTGAACAAATCTTTTAAGCGAACAAACTGAACCGATTGACCTCCTCGACAGACTCTTTCACCTCACCTAACTTACTGAACTATATCCAGTCAAGGACTCTTTTCTGACTGGATCTGTGAAACAACCTTTAAGGCCCGAATCAAAGCCTTTTTATGATTTTTAATCATAATCACCAGAACACTGTTAAAAATAAAGGTGTGAAAGGGTTTTATGGAGCTATGTATAGAAGAACCACTTTTAACCTTTCAAGGACTACTCCAGCGCTTTAAACCTTATCTCTAGCTGTAGCACCTGTATTGCATGGATGCTTACCACAGATAATCATTTTGACATGTTTCCTTGTACTTAGCAAAAGAAAAACACTCCAAACACATTTATAATAACAGCCATTAAGCAGGTGCTATAAATACAGAGATCAAAAATTTGGCTAACAAAATCTTCAACACAAAGCTATACACGTTATTTCATTTATTAGATAAAGTTAATTTATTAGATATGGGTATGGAAAAAACCTAACAACCAATTAACTACCAGGTTCAGTAGGCAGGCACTCGTGGTAGTCAATCACATTTCTCTGGGGGTCTGTGGCAGCCCAGGACCCTCTGTGACATGGCACTGACAATCACATGCTACACCGTTAGAAATAAAGGTTCTGTGCAGGTACATTTTCATTCATCAAGGCACAAACAATGTAAATATACCCTCAAAGGTAAAACAGTTTTTGTAATAAGTTTTTTCCAGGTGTTTCACATATTTGTACCCTTTCATAACCTAATGTTTTAAAACAGAACAATTAAATAAAAAGCCTGGAGACGAGACGGTGTGTGTGGAGTCAATACAACACTATATATATATATATATATATATATATATATATATATATATATATATATATATACAAAAATTATTGAATTGAATGGATTAAGGTACAATTATGTTCCCTGATTAAAGGTACTGAGATGTGCCCTTGAGGGAACCACCATTGATTTGAGGGGTACTGCCCAAGTCAAAGTTTAGTACCTTTATTTCTGGGAGTGAACAGATTTAAAGCCAACAAAAGTTGGGACGGGGCATGTTTACCACTGTGTTTAATCACCTCTTCTTTTAACAACACTCTGTAAGTGTTTGAGAACTGAGGAGATCAACTGCTGTAGTTTTGAAAGTGAATTGTTTTCCCATTCTTGTTTGATATAGAATTTCAGCTGCTGAACAGTTCAGGGGCTCATTTGTTGTATTGTTCATTTAATAATGCACCAAGTGTTTCCAGTGGTGACAGCTTTTGACTGCAGGCAGGTCAGTTTAGCACCCAGACTATTTTACTACAGAGCCATGCAGCTGAAATACATGCAGAATGCAGTTTGACATTGTCTTCCTGAAATAATCAAGGCCTTCCCTGAAAGAGACATCATCTGAATGGCAGCAGATGTTGCCAAAACATTTATATATCATTCAGCATTAATGGTGCCTTCACAGATGTGAACATCACCCATGCCATGTGCACTAATGCACCCCTATACTATCATGAATACTGGCTTTTGAACTGTGCACTGATAACAAGCTGAGTGTTCTTTAGCCCAGAGGACACAGTGTCCATGATCTCCAAAAAGAATGTAAAATTTTGATTTGTCAGACCACAGGACACTTTTCCACTTGCCCTCAGTCCATTTTAAATGAGCTCGGGCCCAGAGAGGGTGGCAGTGTTTCTGGATCCTGTTTATATATGGTTTCTTCTTTGCATTTTAGAGTTTTACAGAGATTTATCTGGATTCTCTGAATCTTTTAATGTTATTATGTACTGTAGATGATGAAAAGCAAAAGTTCTTTGCTGTTTTATGTTGAGAAACATCATTCTTGAATTGTTGCACTATTTGCCCATACAGTCTCTCACAAAGTGGTGAACTCTTCCTCATCTTTACTTCTGAAAGACTCTCGTGGATGCTTTTTTATACCCAATCATATTACCTTTTGCTAATCAACCACCAGGTGTTTTTTTTAGCATTTTTTTGCCCCCGTTCCAACTTTTTTGGAACATGTGGTTGGCATCAAATTCAAAATGGGCATATATTTTTTGAAAAACAATAAAATTTCTCAGTTTCAACATTTGATATGTTGTCTTTGTACTATTTTCAATGAAATGTAGGGTTTAAATTATTTGCACATCATTGCATTTTGTTTTCTTTACATTTTGCGCAGGGTCTCAATGGAAATGGTGTTGTAGATCAGTCAGAAGCAATCAAAATTTGTGTGACATCATAACACAACCACAACTAACTGGCAATCTGGCACATTCAGTGTTTAAGCCACAAGCCAGAAAAGAGGATATTCTGGCCTTTTTGGCCAGAAAACAATTACATTTACATCACAGTGGCAATGTTGATCAAAAAAATCAGTTATTTTTCCCAAATCATTCAGCACAACCATCTATTCTAAGATTCTTTAGGGAACCAAAGGTGGCTCTTCAATGATGACATTGCGCCAAAGACTCATTTGGCACCTTAAAAATTAAAAGTGTAGTAAATTGGGCAAATCAGTATGGAGTCCTGCTGGTGACATCCCACATAAATAAAAATAATGCTTGGCCCAACTTTTAAGATGTGAGAACGAGACAATTAAGTCGTGACCACAACATGGTAAGACGTGGGGACGAGATCATGCCTTATTAAGTGGTCAAGGCTTAATTATCTCATTCCCACAGCTTATTAAATCATGGCCACACATTAGGATCTTGTTCCTATGCCTTACTAAGTCATGGCCATGCATAATTTTTATTGATACAGGATGTCACCAGCAGGGCTCCATAAATCAGAGCAGCTGATTAGTCACCAGGTCTTCACAGTCCACTCCCAGGATGGTCAGCAGTCCTCAAATGGTCCTCAGAACCCCTCAAAAGTTCCAAGAAAACTTGCAATGCACAGGGATAGAGTAAAAATGTGGATGGCCTGGAGGTCCCTGAGGACTGGTTTGAGAACCTCTGGCACAAACGCAACAAAGAAGAAACCACAGTTCCATAAAGCAGAAGAAAAAGACTTCTAAACTAACCATGACCTTATGTGATAATGATATATTTTAAGGACCATATCCAGACAAGCTGTCGTGGTCTCTGTATTGATCGTTCGGCTGAAAGAAACAGAAACACACTCTCATCTCGGCCCATTAGTGTTGCGTGGTGGTGGGGAGGCTGCCAGCGCTAATTCTTCTGCTGCGCATCACTGATCTGCTTCAGCAACATGAAAAGAGTTTGATTAGAAAGACCCTGAGTCTACTGTAAGTAGGTCTACATTACATCGTTGCCCTCCCTATTTATGTCTTTTTAATTGAATCTTTGAGACATTTGCGTATCCATAATTCACAACTCCTTACTTTACAGCCCTGTTTCTTTCAAGAGCTTGTTAAAGATGCGTTTTCCCTCATGTTGTATGTGTGTGGTTCAGACTGTCAGCAGCCCCTCCCACTCCAGATACTGTGATAAAGTGCTCATATTACGTACTTAGCGCCTGAGATGCATCAGCATGTGCTTTTCATGCCTATCTGGGCCAGTCATTTACATACAAGGTGGAGGAAAAGAACGAACGAAAAGACAAATGGAAGTGGGGGAGAAAAAGCGAGCGAGCGAGAATCTCTATCTCGAGAGAGAGAAAACGAGATGAATATAGCACATGGTGTTGAGCCATGGTTGGTTTGGGTGAGAGAAACTCTAACTAGGACAGGAAAAGTGCAAAGACCTGACCCACCTTTAAAGGGCCATTTTGTAAGACTTGGAAAAGAAATGCCTGTAAGTCTTCTCGTCTGGGTCTCACGAGGAGACTGTAAAACTCTGTCTGTGCTTCATCGATCCCTTTTGTTTTTAGAACGACCTCCCATATAAGGAAGTTGTCTGAAAATGGATGAAAACAGTTTTATCATTTAATGCTTCGAGGCCTGAGGAGCTTATCAGCCTGTTGTGGAAGCAGTAAAAACTGAATAGCTCCAACAATTAAACACAGCTTCACAACAGCTGTGTAATTCAAACTATAATTGCATGCTAAACAGGGTAAATATATAATAAATTGCATTTTCTACTGTGCTTTTCAGGTCGTACGATAACCTGGCCAATACATGCACTGGCCATTTTTTTTGTTGGGGCTGTTTTCACAGGGTTGGACAAGCTCAATGTCAATCAACTTAATGAGAGATATATATGAATCAAATCTGGTGAAGTTTCCATTTTCATTCATCAGTTTTATGTTAGCATGATTGGTTTGACAGATTGATATATATATATATATATATATATATATATATATACACACACTACACACACACACACCAATCAGACATAACATTATGACCACCTCCTTGTTTCTACACTCATTGTCCATTTTATCAGCTTCACTGAATCACACATATAGGTGCACTTTGTAGTTCTACAATTACAGACTGTAGTCCATCTGTTTCTCTGCATACTTTGTTAGCCCCCTTCTACCTGGTTCTTAAGTGGTCAGGACCCCCATGGACCCTCAAAGAGCAGGTACTATTTGGGTGGTGGATCATTCTCAGCACTGCAGTAACACTGTAGTGGTGGTGTGTTAGTGTGTGTTGTGCTGACAAAGCAGTGCTGCTGGAGTTTTTAAACACCTCAGTGTCACTGCTGGACTGAGAATAGTCCAGCCAACAGCGTCCTGTTGGCAGCGTCCTGTGACCACTGATGAAGGACTAGAGGATGACCAAAACGAACTGTGCAGCAGCAGATGAGCTATCGTCTCTGACTTTACATCTACAAGGTGGACTGACAAGGTAGGAGTGTCTAATAGAGTGGACAGTGAGTGGACACAGTGTTTAAAAGCTCCAGCAGCACTGCTGTGTCTGATCCACTCATACCAGCACAGCACACACTAAACCAGCCTGATAGGTGTATATATTTACACTACAAAAGAACATGATAAAACACAAGCAAAACATTAACACAACTCAACTATAATAAGAACAACAACCACAACAAAATGTCCTTTTTAACTGAGAGTGTGGTGCATGCCAAGAGCTGTTTTGTTTATGGCCACACCCCCTAAGCTCTTCATGGAAATCTGGAGTCGGTGGCAGATATATATATAATTAGTTAGTTGAAGTTTCATAAATACAATTTGAACCTCAAACTTCATATGAACAGACCAGGCAGTCATACAGAAACAGCTTTACTTTGTAAGCTTTACATTTTATTCAAAAGATTTATTTTGAAGCAGCTGTTTCTACTGGCTAGTTTCTCAGCTTTCAAACAGCATTCATTCCTCATATATATCAAGTAAAACTGTCTGTGTCTTGTTCAGAGGAACGTCAGGCACAGCGACAGGCCTTTTAAATGATGTTTTCTATGATTTTGGCTATTTCATTCTGAAATAAATGTCTGAGCTGGACTGTTTTTTCTTCATGCAGATGCTACAGATGTGGGTGTTTCTGCAAGGCAGTCACATAGAAGGAAAGCAAAGAGTGATAAGTCTACTTTTTGCAAGAATTAATAAGTAAATCATCTTTTTTTCTTTGAGCAACAGTGCCTATTGTTTAAGAAACATTACCTCAGAGTAGGTACGTGTGGTTGGCCGACAAGTCTGCTCTTAGAGCCGGCTCTTTTAGTGATTGTTAGGAGTTGACTCATATTGAGTAGGCTTTTTGTTGGTCATTTGCAAATTAAGACAAAACAAATTGGTCTACACCCCGATTATCCCCAACACCTGCTGCTTGTTGTGTTGTACTGTTTGGATCAGGTTTTGTTCTATGTGGGTTTTCGTGTAATTCTTAGTGGTTTCAAAGTGGGCCTCATTAGTTCTTCTGATTTTTGACTTTCACCTGCTTTTTGGTGTTGATGGGCCTTGAAATTCATCCAATTAAACTACTTAACATCAATATATATATTCAGTATTGCAAACATGGCTAATTTGGGAGCCCAAAAACTGACAATGCTACTGAATGAAGAGCTGTTTGGGAGCCAAAAGAGACAACTCTTTTTGGTAAACTGAGCCAATTAATCTGACTTAATGAAAAGAGCTGGAATGCCCATAACTACTTTAAAGTAACTTCAGCTAGAGGTGGGTGATATGACAATATTTAATCATTATCAAGATAAATTTTGTTTTCTCGATAAATAATATGCCTTTGTGGATATTAGCAGTACATAAATAACACTGACCAACTGCATGTTTAATTCAAAACAGTGCAGAATTCATCCCACTTTAAATGTAGCACTAGTAGTGCATTGTGCCTTTGTCAAAATATTGTGATATTATTTATCGTGAACATCTATCAAGTATTGATATTTTTGCCATATTGTTCAACCTTGATTTTAACATTGCTACAGTAGCTAATGTTGTATGCTACAATGTTAACTTAGTTAGCTTATATTGTTCATTTACACCGTGTAGACCACAGGAAGCAGCACAAGGCTAGAACCTTGAAGGAGCCAGATGAGCCGGAGTTGTCGTGACGGTGTCACTGGCATTGAGCAGCAGGCGTTCAGAAACAAGACGCTCAAAGTGTGTCACTGTCACTCACAACCGCACGGCCACCTCTGCCGCGACACGCCATTCTTAGTATGACCTCAGGCGTTTTTTCCTGCCACGCCCGCACTAGACTCACTCTGACACGGCTCCCCTGGGAGCAGAGTGTCTTCTGAGGTCCAGCAGAGCAGCACAGTGACAGCAGGGCGACTCTCGTCGCCTCGACTTTTCATTCAGGATCGCTCAGCTTGACTTCTGAGGCCGCCTGCCACTCTGGCTTCATCGCCCAGCAGAGAGAAAAAAATCCCCTCTGATGGCCTTTTTGCCTTTTTTTCTTGCTCTTCCTCCCCTCTAGCCTTCTTTCCTGAAGTCCAGGCAGGCAGACAGGCCAGAGATAAGTTTGAACTCTGCAGGGGTTCCCACCCTGAAACGTACAGCTCTATCTCCAGCTTCCGGCAACCTCCTGCTGCAGATTAAGTCAAAGCATGCAGCTAATGGCAGGGATTTGATTTTACATGCTTTAATTTTCAAACAGAAATGCCATTCCACATGAAAAGTCAGAGGAACTTAAGTAATTTCAATGGAGAATTAAGTTAAAGGTCTTTCTTTTATAGGGGAGCCAGTCTGTTTATTAGGCCTTTTCCAGGAAATAATTATTATAGCACAGGTCAGAGAACATGGAGACAGGGTTAATGCAGGCATACCCATAGCCAGAAATGGAGAAACAAGCACTAATGACATCTCAGCAAGACACATGTACATGTAATGATGAAGCGCAAAGCCAGAAGATTTGAGAACAGGGTCAAGTTGGAGCCAGAACAAAGTCCCAAAGCAAAGCCCAAGACAAAGCTATACATTTCACATGTTTTCATCAGCTATTTGAATTGAGGTCATATCATTATCAACCTCTCATCTCAACTAATGGGCCAAGCAAGAGATCTAAATGTGAAGAAGCTAAAAAAGTTATCAGCTTTTTTATTCATAAAACTATGAAACTGTCCACCATTCCATGCAGCTCCAATTAGCAGATGCTACCAACATACTATCAACAACACCATGTAACACAATCAGCCAAGTACATAAAGAAAATGACTCGCCTTAGAAATGGATTCTTCGTGCTTTTGTCACTGCTAGCAATAGCATGCTTCTGTGTCAGGTGCATCACAGACTTGGGCTTGGAAAGAATTGTTTTGCTATCGATTCTTAGCACTTTGTTGAGAACCACATCTATTCTGAGCCACGTTTACTTTTAAAAGCTTCATCTTAACTAGGGCAAAACTCTGTTTACAGGTTAGCCTACTACCACTGCTATAAACTGTAAGCTACTAACAAAAAGTTCATCATAGACTGGCAGCAGAATGGTGCCCCTAGTGGTCTGGTGCCCCCAGGTTGTGGAAGTTTCCAGCTTCCAAGTGGAAAAAAATCCACTTAAAACAGCTTTAAAACTTGTAATTTCCACTCTGAGTTGCAATGTCATGACTTTTTTGATTAAACTTAGAACCTTCATAAAAGGCCAAAATGAAAAACAGAAGCATCAGTCCATCTGTTGTAAACATGCTTACTCGTATCCTAAAGCAGTGCTGCAGTAGTCTCCAGAGTTTAAACACAGGGGAACCCCCTTTGATGTATCTTTAAAGTGGCAGGAACTTTTGAAAAACTGCAGGGGGAATGAATATTGCATACATTAGTAGTAAGTGTAGTAACTGTCTTCAAATCATGATTACAGTTTAGTTAAATGACAGAAGTGACTAGTGAGATGATGGAATACAAGCTAAAAGCTAAACTTAGGAAGATTATTCAGATCTCTGCTAGAAAAAATCAGCACAGACCAGCATGGCCGATCACCAGCAAAACCAGCATATCGCTGCTGACGGAACAAAACCTCCTATCTCCAAAATGATAACTTCACAGGAGAAGGAAAAACATGCTTTACCTTTACTGTGTCAATGTCAACCATACTTTTTTTATGAGTAATTTTGGGCCATTTCTTTTGGTCCATTCATCATGAACTTCACCCACAGTGTAAAGGGCAGCAGGCATTTTCAAATTATGTCAAAAACTGAAAAAAAAACAAAAACAAAAATAGAGATACAATGTTTTGTTTCAACACCAGTGATATGTTATGTTTTGGATGCTGGTATGTTGGTCAACCAGCATAAGCTATCTTAGACCAGCTTATATCAGTTTAGACCAGCATGGAAAACAACAGCCATTCCAATACTCCTCCTGCCTTTCGAGCTAGTGTTGCAGTAAGTTATGCAATAACATGAATATATTTAGCATTTTTCTTCATTATATATATTTTTTAATTTTGTAAATCCAGTATCATGAATTGAACTGCATTGTGGCTGATTGAACCCTGTTTCTTAATCTACAGATCAGTGGCTAGGCTAGCAGTCAAGACTGGTTGACACCACAGGTGATTCCCAATGGCTGTATGATGTACTTGCGCAATGCAAGCTGGTTATTTTGGTGAAAGAACGTTCAGGAACAAAACATTAAATTGCAAATTCTGTTATATCACTGAGGCTGAGAGCTACAGTGCTGTGCTACTGGAGCAGTGCTAGCTCCCTGTGAGCGCTTTTCCCCACTTCAAATAGTCGAACTGAAGTGAGAAATAGGAACTTCCAAGTTGGAAAATTCTGTGTTACTGCTTCACAGTATAAGTATCATTTTGTGTTTGCTTGCACGAAACGTTTAGGGATTGCAGACTAACAAAATGGCAGCCCTGAATTTAGCCTTTATTCTTTCTTTTCTCTGGAGGGAAGGATTGGGAGTATGATTCATAAACACGGCCCTGAGTGTAAGCACCAGCTGGAGGTATAAATCAGGTATAAATCCCATATTAAATCTTTCTTTGTTCCCTGTTTTGATGGAGTAGCGGTATTCCAATTAGCATTGCTTCAAAATATCAAGCATTGTAAATGCATGCAGCCTCGTGTATGTTTCCTACTGTTTTAGGCTTTTTTCAGACACTGCATTGCGCCTGGGTAGATATTACACTTACACCCACACACAGCACACATCGTAAGAATAGGGCAAGCGCTGTGACATTCAACGAAGCAGCCTCAGTGTACCCATATCAACCCGATACAAGTCAGATTCTGAGCTGCCAGGTTTGGGTTCAAGTGTAAATGTCAGACTAAATTTTGCAGCGGCACCATTTCTTTCGTAGGGCATGTTAAAGCTGTAGTTTTCCAAATCGTCCTCTTTCTGTCTTAGCCTGTTTACTGAGCAGCCTCACCAATTTGTTCCAGCAAAGCCTGCACTGCTTAGAGTTGTGTCTGTTTTATTCAGCAATCTTCAATTTACTTCATTTTCTCTCACTGTTTTACATGTATAGGTATGAGGCTGGCATACATATACTGCAACGTGGCTGTATTACAAGTGGCAGCACATAAAACTGTATTTTTTTTTTGACTGAAAGATGGGAAAAGCCTGTTCTCTTAGTTCAAGCACTGCACATCATAATACACTACACACTGTGCACAATGTCCGTAGGCTACGCATGAATCTTCTATTGCTATATACTTCTGTGCTACATACCACTATACAGTATGTACTGTGTTCTTGCACAATACACCATGCGTCATGTGCTTATGCTGTGTATGTATTTTCTGATTCTATATGCTCTGCAGTATGTTAAACTATACACTACAGCCTCTATTCTTGCACTATACACTTGAAAATATATGCTATACTCCTGCACATTACACTGTGCACTATGTTCTTTCACTATACACTTTATTCTTATATTACACTACAACCTATATTCTTGCACTATGCTCTATTTAGTATATTATTGTACTATGTACTATACAGTATATTCTTACACTATATGCTGTCTCCTAAAATACCTAGAAACATGCATAATGTGGGGTCACCACGGCTGGAATTGGAAAACCCTTCTATAATATATATACATAGATATATATCATTTAAACCCTATATTTCATTGATAATAGTACAAAGACAACATATCAAATGTTCAAACATTTTTTTTTTTAAATATATGTCCATTTTGCATTTGATGCCAACAAAACATTCCAAAAAAGTTAGGACGGGGGCAACAAAAAGGCTGGTAAAGTTGTGTAATGCTAAAAAAACCTGCTGGTTAATTGGCAAGGTGAGGAGGGGATGACCACTCTGTGAAAGACTATTTGGTCAAATAGTGCAACAATTCAAGAATAACATTTCTCAATGTAAAATAGCAAAAAACTTTGGCTTTTCATCATCCACAGTACATAATAATATTGAAAGATTCAGAGAATCTGGAGAAATCTCTGTATGTAAGGGACAAGACCAAAAACCAGTATATGCTGGCCATGATCTTTGGGCCCTCAGCTGGCACTGCATTAAAAACAGACATGATTCTGGAGTGGAAATCACTGCATGGGCTCAGAAACACTTCTGAAAAACACTGTCTATGAACACGGTTTGTCGCTGCATCCACGAATGCAAATTAAAACTGTACAACGCAAAAAAGAAACCAAATATAAACAGGATCCAGAAATGCTGCCAACTTCTCTGGGCCTGAGTTCATTTAAAATGGACTGAGGTGAAGTGGAAAAGTGTCCTGTGGTTCAATGAATCAAAATTTGAAATTCTTCTAAAGACCACCCAGCTTGTTATCAATGCACAGCTCAAATGCCAGTATTCATGATGGTATAGGAGTGCATTAGTGCACATGGTATGGGTGATGTTCACATCTGTTAAGGCATCATTAATGCTGAACCATATATACATGTTTTGGCAATGTATGCTGCCATCCAGTTGACGTCTTTTTCAGGGAAGGCCTTGCTTATTTCAGCAAGACAATGTCAAACCACATTCTGCATGTATTACAGCAGCATTACTCTGTAGTAAAAGAGTCTACTGACCTGCCTGCTGTCCAGACATGTCACCACTGATAACATTTGGCACTTTATGAAACAAGAAATACAACAAAGGAGACCCTGAACTGCACTCTGTTTGGTCCTAACAACACTCTGTTTGGTCCTAACCATGTACAGTTTCTTGCAATAACCACAGTTTCTGAATATCTTTAGCTCATTTCTCACTCAGTCTCAGCCTTTAACAAAACTGCGTATTAATGTGGTCCAAATTGCAAATGCTTGCAAACACTGTTACAAAGTTGCTACACTGAACTCCTATCATAAAAATAAATCACAAATCAATTTGCCAAATCATAAATACTACTTTGGACAACAATCAAAGCAAAAAAATAAATAAATAAATGACAGGGTGGTCCTACCCAAGTGTTGACAATCCATAAAAAAGGGGCCACTTCTAGAGTTATTTTGTTCACAATGAACGACCTATTATGGTTCCAGCACATAATTAGCAAGGGCTTATTCATACGTGTAGAAGCAGAAGAGGACATCATGATGCAGAGTCAGCATTTACAATGTGAAATACTGGATTTTTTTATTCCTATGGAATTAAGATATACCATTCTGTTAGTGATATTTTTTGTAAAGTGAACTCTTTACTAATTCATGGATTTATAAAATAGATATTGCTTAATTCCAAAAGGTTTATGTCTTGATGGAATTAATCAATTTTCATTGTTTTTATAGCTGTAGAGCAATTTGGGCATAAAATGAACTGTTGTGCTGAGCTGCATATTGCTACAGAGAGGTGTTTTGAAGCATATTGAAATAACCTTGGTACTGAAAAATGCTTCTTAGCGAAAACTGAATCAGAACACTAAATCTTGCTGTAATTAGTGTGAACTCTCTACTTGCATTGTATGTGATTAAAACATGAAAAAAGTAGGCAATTTAAAACAACTAAGGGAGGAATAACAGCCTTTTCTCTATGTATGGCGCATGCAAACCAGTTAGAGATGCTCCACTCAATTGGAAAGTGAAATTATGCATCAGTCTGCAGATGGTATAAAAGTGGGAATGGTCAGTGCTATATGATGCAAAACCTTTTCTCTGACCTTTGTTAATTATTGACTGAATGTGTCTTTTCCCTTAGTTTATGTGTATGTATGTATGTGTGTGTGTGTGTGTGTGTGTGTGTGTGTGTGTGTGTGTGTGAGAGTTTACCTCACGACTCTTCTGCTGTTATTTGTATTTCGTGCGCTGGCTCTTTGGCCCTGTGACATTGGAGAAAGAAGGACAGTGTATTGTGTGGAGCTGGAGTTGGAGAACTGAAGGCTTCAAGGGCAGCGTGTTTAGAGAAGCTCTAGGACCTGAGAACACATTCAGCCACGACAGTGTGACCTTCTCTGAGAGGAAATTACTGAGACGTGCAGTGAAGCTGGGCAGGTCTGGAAACTGGACTTTTTTTACAGAGAAAAACATCTTAACCCCTTTACACAGAGGTATCGAAAAGTGTAAGGAGCAAATCTGGCCTAAAACTAGCGTTTAATATAATAATGTCATCTTATGTAATATTCTGTAGTGCAGGATTGCGTCCTGCAGCCTCATCAGTGTGACAGAATTTACAGTGTTGGATCTTTTTTGTCCTTTAATCTATCAGTGTTCTCTCACTACAATACCCAGCATGCATTACACAAATGTGACATAGCATGTGGACACTGGGGATCCCTGCCATGGCAATAAAGACATCCTGACCGCTAACATAGCCACTGATATTAAGCCTTCTATCAGCAAAATTGTCTATCTGGCTTCACATCACATTGTTTGCATTTTATGTAACCATGTTTATCTGTATTGTCCTTGTTCAAATGAATAAATACATTACTTTATTTATGAGTAAAAGCTGAAAATTCTTAGATTACTGCTATGAACTGCCACTCTTAGCAAGCAAATGAACGCATGAGAAAATGTGAGCAATTTTTTATATTGTTATCTAAATGTACACAACCAGCTATTGTATTAGAATAATTATTAAGACATCTGAACTATAAAATAGATCATACTGAAATATTCTGGTTGGAAATATTTGATTGTCTAATAAGCAAGGCTATTTAGACCCCGCCCTCTGTCATCATGACACTAATGATTGACTGAAATACATTACAAGGATGGATATGACATAATTAAAAAAAGAAGTAATTAACTATAGAAAAAGAAGCCAATAGTAATTAAGATAATATAATGACTGCAGTTTAAACTCTGCTTTTCACACATAAATTTATGCTCTAAATGCAAAGTACTTGCACTCATAGTTGTAGTCTTATATGTTGTTATGAACATAAATTTGTACATTGACATAAATTAGAAGATTTATATTTGTCTTAGAAACAGTTTTGCAACCTTTTAAGCATGAGATCAAAATGTATTTATGATTTTAAAAAAAAACATACGATCAGGTTTGACTGGTGCTGTTTGCCCATGCTTGTTAGAAACTGCTGAGCTGACTGCGTGAGGCAGCTACAGGAGTGTTTCCCAGTCACGATTGCAAAGTAACCCCACATTACGTGGTTTAGTGTTGGCGCTACTCTAACACTCTCAATCCAGCTCATGAAGAGCTCATTAATTAGCTGATTAGTTGAGTCAGATGTATTGGAAGTGGGAAACCATTAAACTGTGTGAACACAGGCATTCTAGGATTTTGGATTGGCAAACGCAGGCTTAGAGGGGTGCTTCAACACAAAGTGCTAATATCAATGATAATCAATGAAGCCTTCTTCAGGCCAATTAGCACAACACAGGTGAGATTACACTGAGCTGTAACTGGTCCATGTTAACTTTTTGCATTGATATTGTTAGACGTCAGTTTCTTAGAGCAGGTATATTCACTCCAGGCCCTGGAGGGTTTGGTGATAGACCAGAGATATTCACTCCAGGCCCTGGAGGGTTTGGTGATTTCTCTGCTCCAACACTGCTGATTCAATGTGTCAGTTACTTACTAGGTTTGGTAAACTGTAGTTTATTGCAAGTATATACTACTGATATACATATATCAGGCATGCAGTGCACAGCTGTCCTCTGCCAAATAAAGTGATGCCTTTTTAAACTTTCTCAAGCACACTGCTTTTTATTATTGTCTATGGAGTAATACGCTTCATGACTAAAACAGTACTCTTCTTGCCTGTGCAATGCCATTCATACTTTTAAACTGTATGATTATGTTAAAAACTCATCATTTGTGTTGAGTGGCCACAAAAGAGCATCATATGGCACCCACTGCTGAGCAGTCAATATCAGGCATACCTTCTCTCCAGTCAGTCACTCATCCAATGTGGTGGAAAGCTAGTTTTGCTGTTTTCAACCACAATCAATTGTATTCTTGCTTTTTTTTCCTATGTTTTGTTGTAGTAATATAATGTACGTTTTAAATTTGTTATTATATACAGTCACATGCAAAAGTTTGGGTGTCCCTGGTCAAATTACATGAGGCCAGACCCCCCTCATAGCTGTAGTAGGACTGATGCAGAACTGAGGAACAGGGCGGAGATGGGGTGGCAGTGGGGATTGAGAACACTTTGTCACAGGAACTGAAGGTGTGGATGTGAATTTATCAGGTGTTAGATTGGAAGAAGGAGGGGTTTCAGGCATGTTCCTCCCCCCAAACTTCAGTTTCAGTATTAACGCTGCTTAGCTATTAGTCTCAGATGTCTGGTGAAAGGACATTTTTACTCTGGAACTGAATAGAATGTACAACAAAGCTCAGCATTTTGTCTTGTTAACTGTTTGCCGAAGCTTGAAGAAAGCTTGCTTAAGGAGAGCTGTTTTAATTTTTAAATGACTCAGAAACATTTTCATTGTGGAAACATTGACCTCAGACAAAAAGAACAGTGGTCACATACGGTGTAGAGCTTGCAATAGCATTTTGAGGATCGACATCATCTAATCAGAGACACATTCATTATGGATGCAGCCATTCAGGGTCAGGTCTGACTTGGATTTCAGACTTGAGCCCGTGCAGACCACTAAATAGAGTATCTGATTGGATGCGAAGCCTCCCATTGCTTGTCCTTGAATAAAATGTCCCACCCACATGACTGTCTAGGGGGCCTGTCCCTCAAATAAGCCCTTGTAGCAAGTGGCATTAGCTTTAGCTTAGATGTATACTTTGCTTGTCTGCTAGTTCAGGTATAAAGGGCATATAAAAGAAAATTAGTTTGAAGTTATGCACTGTGACATGTACTGGCAAACCATTCAGCAAACAACATGAATAGTCTGTGATTTCCTGCCTTTTTTTTTACATGCCCTATTGTTGCTGTGAATTCTATCAAATTCCAGCCATATACATTTGCTGGCAAACATCCCTCATGAAAGATGGCTGATTCAACAACTCAGAATTCAAATGGTATTATATTACTTGGAATTCAAGGGTGCTTAGCTAGACACTTATAGACTTAGATCTTTATAGGCAAGGAGCTATGAAGTGTCCCATTCTGCTAAATGGTAAGTGAAGCTATCAGAAGTAGGAATTACAACAGAGCAAATAGAGTCCAAATAACATTAGCACAAAATATTGAATTTTATGCGAGCAGTTCTGTTTTGCACCTGGGCATTATGGGTATTGAGTTTTCATAGAAGAAAAGGGTTAGATTGATCGGAAGGAATGAGACAGGACTAGTATGATGGTGAGCCATGAATAGAGAGCGATGAATGGTTCTGGAGCCAGGCGTGAGGCTTATAATCATACATACATTTTATTGTCCAATATGTCCTTTGCTTTTGATCATACAAGACCTTTTCAGTACAGAAATAAAAAAAGTATGTGATCATTAGTTTTTTTTTTTCTTCCCCCCTTTATTTTCACAAAAGACTGCAGGGCCTTGTGGAAGCAAAATCACCTAGTGGTAGAGATGGGAACCAGAGGTCAAAATGTCTGCAGCACAAATATAGCCATTTCATTTACTATCCAAAATGACCAGAGAACCTACACTTTCTTCTTCTGTATGTAATGTTGCTGATGGTACCATAGCGGTAAATCTGAAAAGCCAACCAATGCTGGAGTAGCCAGCCAACATGGGACACCTCAAATACCAGGGGTTATTTTGCACACTGTATATATTTAAACAGACATTGTCATAAAATGACGGACATCTTTGGTTTAGGCTGAAATGTATAGCAGTGAACAGTAAAACGAAACACACAAATATTGAGACCCAGTGTGTATTTCCAATTGGCATTCCATCATTACTTGTGTGTATGTGTATGAGTATACACCATATGGCCAGCAGGGAAACCTACATGTTACACTTACAGAAGTTTTCATGACATCCCATTCTAAATCCATAGGCACTAATATGGAGTTGGTCCCCCCTTTGCAGCCTTAACAGCTTCCACTCTTCTGGGAAGCTTTCTACAAGATTTGTGTGTATGTGGGAATTTTTGCCCATTCATCCAGAAGAGCATTAGTGAGGTCAGACACTGATGTTGGATGAGAGGGTCTGGCTCGCAATCTCCATTCTGGTTCATCCCAAAGTTGTTTAATGGGGTTGAGGCCAGTGAGGTTCTTCTATACCAAACTCACCCAGCCATGCCTTTATGGACCTTGCTTTGTGCACTGGGGCTCAGTCATGCTGGAACAGAAAAGGATCTTCTCCAAACTTTTCCCACAAAGTTGAAAGCATACAATTGTCCAAAATGTATTGGTCTGCTGAAGCATTAAGATTTCCCTTCACTGGAACTAAGGGGTCTCGGCCAACCCCTGAAAACAACCCCATAGCATTATCCCTCCTCCACCAATCTTTACAGTTGGCACAGTGCAGTCAGGCAGGTTACATTCAGTGAGCTTTTAAAAATGGCTCATTCTTTCACGAATGTTTGTAAAGGCAGACTGCATGGCTGGGTGCTTGATTTTATACACCAGTGGCAATGGAACTCAATGAAACACCTGGATTCAATGATTAAGAGGTGTGTCCCAATACTTTTGTCCATATAGTAAATATAAAGTATGTATAGGGCTTATCTGGACGTGTGTATTCCCAGTGCTCTTGGCCATTGTTTTCTCCATCCACTTATTATGAGTATCAACTCTATTCAATGGAGCACATGCTTCATTATGCCATTACGTGCAATCACCTGCCTCATATACACTATTACCTTTGCTCAAGTAATCTTTTAATCCATAAATAAATGTCTGGATTTGAATTTCATCAGCGCCTCCTCTCCCCTGAGAGTGCTCAGGGCATGCTGCGCGCTTTGTTCAGTGTATCAGCAGCCTGGCACCTGGGTTGCAATCGGCTACATCATTCGCTCGCACCGCAGGGATACTGTGAGGAAATTGAACAGCGAGGAGTCTGCGAGATACTGAAGCTACTGCCTTATCTGATTCAGATACAGGTCTGTTTGAATAATACTTTGTCATGTGCCAAAGAAAATGTCTCTGCGCCGTGCAGGGGATTGCTGACATCTCTTTCAGTTGGCTCATGAAGTTGTGAGAAAGTTGGGCACAGCAGGTGGGAAAAATTAGCACTGTTGCACAGTGATGCACAATAAATCGAATAGTGAAGCACCGATACTACTGGCAGGAATCACTGCTACATGCAAACTGACAATATGCTGTCGGAAAAAACCTCCATCTCCATTTTTCAGTTTTTTGACATAATCTAAAAATGCCTGTTGGACTTTACACTGAGTGTTAAATTCATGATGAATGGACCAAAAGAAATGCCAAAAAATTACTTGGAAAAAAAAATGGTTCCATTGACTGACATTAATATATATACACAGTGGTGCTTGAAAGTTTGTGAACCCTTTAGAATTATTTGATTTCTGCATAAATTTGACCTAAAACTTCATCAGACTTTTCACACAAATCCTAATAGTAGATAAAGAGAACCAAAATCAACAAATGAGACAAAAATATTAGACTCGGTCATTTATTTATTGAGGAAAATCTTGTAAAATTACATATCTGTGAATGGCAAAAATATGAATGTATAAATGGACTCTGGGGTGGTCAGTCCATTGTTCAGCTTCTTTGTTTGATGTGTATCTCCTTTTCTCAGTGAGGGCTTCATGACGGCTACACATCCTTTCAGACCCATAGTACTGAGTTGTCTTCTCACAGTGGAAGGATGGACAGAAACACCTGAGGATTTTTTTTCAGATCTGAAGCAGCTTTTTAGATTTTCTCCTCTCTCTCAAAGATGAAAGCTTTTAGTGCTGTTTATCTGATGGGGACAGTTTTGGTGGTCTAACTGGTCTTGCACAGTCCCATTTTCTCTGTATCTTCAGTTTTCAAAACTCCTTTGTGCAAGTGAATTATCTTATATCTAATCTTATGAGAAATACCTCCTGAAAATGAATAACATGTACTTAATTGGTATTGGGACTGGATATTAAATAAATGAAGTGTGGACTCTGACTTTTACACAGTACTGTCATCACAGTGGGTGAAGTTCAAATAGGATTCTTTATATGGTATATATATTGCTTGCATGATCATATAACTATAAAGGTATAAAAAAATCTTTTTGAAGGATAATCGGTGTATTTGGTAGAGATGGCAGGACACACGTTTTTCCTCAGTACTGATGCTGAAACGTGTATTTGTTGAAAAATTTTTTCTCTTTTTTCTATCTTTTTAAAATTAATAAGCTTTAAGCTGTTTTTAATTGAAACACTTAACATAAGGTAGACTGGAACAGACTTTTTACTGTGTTTCTGTTCTTTTTCAATCATCACTGTTTGGGCAAAATAATGCTAGTTATGTTTCAGAGGCATTATTCTGTGTATTGTTCCAAAATGGAGTTCACCAGGTGACTTTTGTCCATCCTCCACTAACACTGATTGACTGGAGGGAGCAGCATTCTCTTTGCAGTGTTCTCTGGTCTTTTGAGCTTGAATGTTTCATTGTAAGCAATTGAATATAAAGCTTTGTGGAAAAAATAAGCGCAGTGAAATGCACACTTGCGAAATAAAGAAATCAATTACCTTCACTATCTGTCCTCTCCTTTGTTGTTGCCTCATTTTCAGAATACAATATTGTCTGTGAGGTTCGGCTGCAGTGGATTTAACAGTATTAGTGATCACTCAGGTGTTTATTTTTCTGTCTTTTGCGGCCTTGTTTCCGTGTCTTCGTGTTTCAAACACGCGGCCTTCAGTCGACTGTATGCTAATGAAGTTAATTTTGCACATCGACCTGCAGGCTTTGAAGCTTTCTTCCTCACTGAGATTCACATGCTTTCTGTTTTTGTTTGTTTCGCTCAGTTCCCGCTACCCCTCAAGTCTGGAGAAATGTTTCCTGAAGCTGTGTTTACTCTCTCTCCCTCCCTCTCGAACCCTCATCTCTCTCTTTCTTCCTCTCTCTTCTTCACATTCCTTTCTCTATCTTTCTCTCCCTCCCTCTTGAATCCTTCTCTCTCTCATGTTCTTTGTCTGTCTCTCTCTCCTCTCTTGCTCTTTACCTAATCTCTGCCCTCCTGCTCTACCTCTACTGCTCTATCCCCTCACTTCCTCTCTCTCATCCTCTTTGTCTCTCTCTCTCTCTCCTCTCTTAGTATTTTTCTTTCTATTTCTTCTTCTCTCATGACTTCCTCTCCGCTCTCTTTTTCTCTCATCCTTTTTCTCTTTCTCTTCTCTTTTTTCTCTCACCCATCTGTTTCGCAACTCTCTCTCTCTCTCTCTCTCTCAAACACTCACTCACTCTCCCCTCTCCTTCTATCCTGCTTTGCTCTCACTCTTCCTGCCTCACATTTTTCTCTCTCTGGTTCCCTTCTTCTCTCTCTCACTTTATTTCTCTCTTTCCCCTCCCTCCCTCCCTTCCTCTCTCTCTCCTCTCTTTCTCTCCCTTGCACATTATTGCTCTAACTCCGCTCTCTTTCTTTCTCTCTCTCTCTCTCTCTCTCCTTTACATTCTTTCTCTCTCTTCTCTCTTCCTCCCTCCCTCTTGAATCCTTCTCTCTCTTTCCTCTACTGATCTATCCTCTCTCTCTCTCTCTCTCCTCTCTCTCTCTCTCTTTCCTTTCTTACTACACTGTAAAAAAAAAAATGTAAAAAAAACAGTAAGATGTCTGGCAGCAAAAGTTGCCAAACAGTTCCTGTAATTTTACAGTAACATTCTGTACAGTGTTATTACTTAAAATTACAACATCTCTAGAATGTATTAAAATCACAGAAATACTGCATAAATACACATGAAGTCTGCAATTTGAGGGTTGCTATCTTTTAAATAACTGTAATTAAGTTATTTCATAGAATTATTTAATGAATCTACAACATTCTCCTGTCAAAGTACAGATTTTTAAAGTAAAATAAAGAAACATTATTTAAATTAATGGCCACTTTACTGTCTTTTCAACCGTAAACATTTATCAACAGACTTAATCTGTCAATAAATGTTCGTATCCTACAAATTTACAGTGGATAACAGTTAAATGTTGGTTGATCTGTCTATCAACTATTACAATGTACTGTTTATCCACAAGATACCGCTGTGAATCACTGGATTCTACTGGTTAAATACAGAAATACAATGCAAAATTACATGTAATTACCCCAATATTACAGTCGATGGTTAACATTTTTATTTTATCATTCCGTATATTCACAGAAATTTGGCATTATCAAAAAATTATATACCATACTTTTGTGGTCATTTTGTTATATTCCAGTTTTTATACAGGAGTCAATATACTCAATTACATGAACATTCTGCACAATTACCTTTTACTTCAGCAGATAAAAGAATGGTGTGCTTTAATTTTACATAAATACACAACCAATGCACTATTGTAACCAATACACAATGTAAAACC
Source organism: Colossoma macropomum (assembly GCF_904425465.1). NCBI lineage: Eukaryota > Metazoa > Chordata > Actinopteri > Characiformes > Serrasalmidae > Colossoma > Colossoma macropomum. The sequence continues at coordinate 19,135,759 of NW_023494804.1, read as the reverse complement.
TTTGGCCAGAACAATAAAACCTCAACAATAATACATACTTTCAATCTTTTTATTTTGACAGTTGAACTTTAACAATCATGACATCACCCAGCAACCTAGCATGCAAAATAAACACCAAATGGGGCAAAAATATAGCTACTGTGATTTATAATGTCTGTCTAAAACATAAACAATAATGTGAATTAGAGCACTAATTACCTCCTGTATCATTCTTGATTTCTCTGTAGTTTGGACTGTAACAGCATGCACTTACTAAACAGAGTCAGATTGGAACTGCATGAGAAAAAAAAATCTAGATTTCATTTGCACATGCTCAAAACAAAACGAGCAACCTGAAGGACTAAGCAACCACACTACACTCAGGACTCAGCTACACTGAATATGCCTCTAGAATGAGGACTTCTAGCTAATACAAAGCACAAGGGTCCATAACAGAACCTAGTACTGCAACAGTTATTACAGTCCTTAAAAGGGGCCTACACACAGTTGTTAAGGGCATTTTCAACAATGACCGTAAGATGGAAAGTGTAAGTGAAGTATAAACCCAGAAAAAATTGGGACATTTTGTAAAACGCAATACAAAACAAGAATCTGTGATTTGTTAATTTTCTTAAACTTTTATTTAACTGACAAAAGTACAAAGAAATTATTTTTAATTTCCATTTCTAAAAAAAAAAATATCTTGAATCATAGTATGTGCAAGCTGTAGCAAGAGCTGAACGTTTTGGGGGAAATATCTAATTGAAATTTTTCTGACCAATATTGCAATATGGATTTAAATGCAGTTATATTCTATAAATTAATATAAATTATATTTTTTTGGCCAAGACAACTAGAATATCCATTTTTTCTGGCTTGAGGCGCTGGAACACTGAGTGAGCAAGACTACTATTTAGTGGTTATCACATATACAGCACATGCATTGATCAAACTCATCTACAGGCAGTTCAGAAGTTCTGTATGATTTGTTGAAATTTCCTAATTTAAACCTTGTTAATATATATTTTCTATAATAAATGTTGCAGTTCTTGTGATTTAAATATAAAAGCGATTAATCTGTCAGGCCAAGCTGTAGCACAAACAGTAACATTCCAGCCTTCATATGGCATCATTACTTAATTTCCTAATGTTATGTGAACATAACCAAAAAACATACCTTGGTCACGTCCCTTTGTTTGTAGGAATCTTTTGAAGACGTGGGAACACAGCAAAATGTGTCCCTGATGCAGCACTGAACGGAGGTTTTCTGACAGGGGCAGAAGTGACCAAAAAAAAAGAAAAAGAAAAAAACACAAGAAACAAAACAAGAGTTAAAATTGTAATTACTGTTTAAGTAGAGTTCCCAAACATTTTCAGTGGGTTTTCATTACTACTCTAGTCAGGTTGATAACAATAGTCACATGCACCTCTTTGCACTTCTATCAAGAGCTAACGTATTTCACCTTTACTGTTACTGCCAGATTAGCACGTTAAATAAGCTCAGTAATACAATAGTGACCACTACAAAGTAATGTTTGATATTGTTTGCCTAAACTGAACTTAACAGATGCACCATCACATTACATTTCTAAGACTAATGTACCTAAACTCGTTAGGATGAACCAGGGTAGCCAGGTTCAGCAAATTCAACTGCAAAAGAAATTGTAAATTACATATTAACAATACTAAGCAAAATTCCCAATTATATGTATTATATGTAAATCTATTGATCTGGGCAGTAACTGTTATTATTAAACATTAGATACAAACACACAAATAAAGAATACATTATTTTTAACCTTAATACCATCCAATACATAGGCTGAATCTCACATGGCTCCCTACTCCCTACATAATGCACAACATAGACCTTAACTTATAGCTCCTGCACTCAAACACTACATACTGTAACAAAGAGATACTGGTGATTCAACCACCTGCCCACAGTTCACTACAGGACATTCACTATATTCACTACAGGACATCAAAACTCCATAATTCACATAGTGCACTATATAGACAGGAGGTAGCCATCTGAAATTCAGCACTAGCTTACCTAATAAATCCTTCATTAATATTAGTATTCATAAGCATATTAATAACCAGCAAAAAAACTCTTATTGCCAAGATGAATTGTTTAAACAATTTTCTAGGCTGCTTGTGACTTTGCACAGTTCTTTATGTAAGGTACTTTACTGCAGAGATTATTTCACTAAACACTGAATATTATAACGTCCAAATACTGATGATAGACGTCAGTAAACGTTTAGGTTTCTCCTTTGTTTCTGTTTGCATTGACTAGCTAGCTAACGGTTACTGCATCTCTCTCTGTCTCTCTGCTGTACTCTACTGTACCTGCCTGTGTGTCCTCAAGTTTACGGCTATTCAAGCACTCATACGGCGATTCCTCCGACGCGGTTCATTCTGAAAGGAGCCCAAAACACCAAAACACCGCAACTTTCAAAACTTCACTCGCGGCTTCATTTTCAAACGAGCCCAATTTGGCTTGATACCCGCGGACCTCTCTCTTTCTGCGCTCTCTGTCCGGGTTTACATCAATTCAAACACTCCTACGACGACTCGTTTATCCGCTCATAAGGCCGTTCATTTTCTCCTGTCTGTAGTCAGTCGTTTTGGTCGCTACGGTCGTTTTCAAACGAGCCCCAATTCGGCGCTGAAACAGCGACCCTGGCGACTCTGGGGTGAACACTCCAGCTGTGTTTTGGTAACGTTAATCCGGGCACTTGGCCAACTCAGCTAACCCTCCTGTTAGCTTGGACTAAATTACTTAAATTAGCTTACTACTGTTAGCTCACGGCTGCTAAGACTGCTATCCAAAATGAAGAAACTAAATGCAAACTACGCCGTTTTGACTCGCAGCAAAGCAGCAGGTATGTGAAAAAATAAAACCAAGACATCACCTCGGAGCTGAACATGAAGACATGGTGTGAACAGGGACTTCGGGGCAGCCGGACTGGTTTCTCCCTTCTGTCATTCAGTGTGAACGCGCTCCCGGCGCAGCTCGCGCTCAGATTCAAACAGGGATTCTCGACAGTCATTGGCTGAACAGATCATAACCACGATTTTGTCCAATGAACACACGACTGTGTGCTAAAACTATTTTTTTGTGGTTTCTAAACTTTAATTCTACCAAATATAAGACAGTAATATACCTTTGAACTGATATTACAATTTACTGCCTATTTTACAGAGAAGTGTTATGAATTACTGAATGGTTTGACAATTATTTGAATTATTTAAACCTCATCATTTTAGTCAAAATATCTGGTCTGATGCTGTATGCCAGTACAGAATATGGAAGTTTAAATTAATTTACCACACATTTACTGTTTTAAAACAACAAGTTACTGTTAGGTTACAATAGGCAATGGACTTGTTATATTATTATAACCCTGTATTGAAAGTAATTTTATAGGACAGTTCTGTAAATTAATTTTCATTAGGTTTTATAATGTGCTTATTACTTATAATTACAGCAAACATGCGTAAAAAAAATGCTCTGTATTTTTAAAATAAACACACAGAGCAGGAAAAATGTAAAACAACTATATTGGTCTGTATTTTTACACTGATAACTGTGTTTTTACAATGGTAACTACTAAATTCACACCCAAAACTCTTAAAAAATGGTACAACCATGTTAAAAAAAATGGTGGATTCTTATAATTTAAAATAACAGACTTTGACTGTATTTTTACAGCAGATTTATTGAAAAAGGTGATTTTCGTGTATTTTACAGGTATATCCTCTTATCATGAAACAATACAGAAAAAAAACTATTTTTATGGTCAATGTCTGTAAAAAAAATCTTTTTTTTACAGTGTATTTTGCTTTCTATCCTCTTATCTCTCTCTCTTCTCTCTTCTTGTCTTCCTCTCTCCACTCTCTCTCTTTTTCTCCTATCCTCTTTCTTCTCTTTTTTCCTTCACCCATCTCTGTTTCGCACTCTCTCTCGCTTTTTCTCCCTCTCACTCTGTCCTGCTTTCCTCTCTCCTTCCTTCTTTTTCTCTCTCTTTCCTTCTTTCTTCCACTTTCTTTCCCTCTCAAATCCTCTTTACTCTCTCTCTCTCTCTCCCTCTCTTTCTCTCTCTCTCTCTCTCTCTCTCTCTCTCTCTCTCCCTCCTCTCTCACTGTCTCCCCAGACACTGCTGCTGTAAATAGACTTACCTTTCATGGTAGTAAAGTCCTTCCTTTTGCCTTTTATATGTCCAATCCCTCCTTTCATTCTCAGCTGCAGCAGTAACAGCGCTCCATCCCATGAGCCTGCTAGCTGACTCTATGTGCCCCGTGTTAACACCAGGCTTTAGCGCTGAGCCCGGGTTAAAAGAGGGCGAACACTGAAGTCCTGCAGGCCGCAGAATGCCCTTCACTCCCTCTGTCCTTCTGCACTAATGAGAAACAGCTTCACCAATCAGATCTCAAACATGACAGATTCATTATATGATACAAATTGGATTTATCTCTCTGCTGTTTACTGGCACTTTGATGTTTGCCGCTTCCCGTCTGTCTGTGTACTTCACAGTGATGAGAAGAAAACATTTTCTGAAGCTTAAGAGAAGCAGATTGGATTCTGTTAAATGGACGGCTCAGCCAAAACTCAAATGTACACAGACCAATTTACACTCCAACCAGGTTGAGCTGTTCCCTCATCACAAATTGATTGCTTTATGTAATTTAAAATTAATTTTTTGTGAACAACACCAATTTTACGTGTCTACAAATGAGTATCTACTGATACAATTGTATGTTTATAGTTTCCTTTGTGATTTTGTACTCCAATAGTTTTATTGTAAACAGTGGAAACTTAATAATGTAAACTTATAGTTTTCTTATTTTTCATTTAGTATTCTCTTTATAGAAACAGGTTTTTTGCATGATAACATGTTATTCTCATGCTTAATGTAAGGTTTGGATTGGTTCTGTCAGGTAAATTGAAATAACAAAATTTTTTCTAGAAGTTAATAGCAATTACTCGTATTTGTCTTATTAGCACAAATTGGACTCTAAGTTAAGATTTTCTTTTCCTTTTAAAAGCAGAGCATTTTTTAGCTGATATGATTGTCAGTTCTCAACTGTCACACTTCTAAACCTTAAGCAAACAGCAGATTTTTACAATAGTAAATAATATTAATAAATAGTAAAATATTCTAGCCCTGGAGGTGGAGCTACCAAGAATTCTTTGCAGTTTTGGTTTCTGCTGTCAAATAATAAAAAAAAAATTGCAATGAGTCATTTTTTTGTGTGTAGTTGAATTGCAATTAACAATTTAGATTAGGGCTGTCAAGCAATTAAAATATTTTTGTGTAATTACACATTAATTACATTTTTTCATTTTTTTTTCATTTAAAAGCAGAACATTATGTTATAGCTGATATGATTGTCAGTTCTCAACATTCACACTTCCAAAATGAATATTTTTTGTGTAGTAATCTCACTGTAAGGACCCCCTCCCTATAAAAAACAGTGTATTTCATTATAGCTATATGGGCAGATAAAATGAGCTTCATCAGGATTTATTTATTACTTTCAGACATTCATCATTTCCACTGTGTGAACACAGAACCTGAACATGAGAATCTTGTGATTTCCACTGAGTGAACACCAGATTCATCACTGTCAGCCATTGAGAGCAACAGTGGCTGCATGTTCCAACCAATGAGTGTTTATATAATATATCATATATACGGTCAATGATTTTAGCCTCACCTTCTTCTTCATATAGTTTGTGGACTCTTGTTACAGTGGATGTTCTCAAGGGGAACTTGAGCTCCACTTTGCTGTTGCTTGTTGATTTACTAATAGTTTTCCTACAAGCTCTGTCCAGAACAGTCTGCTGAAGGTGCTGAAGATATGGCTTTAAAAGCCATTTCAAATCTATATTTGACCAAGTGGGCTACAGTCCTGGATTCTATCAAAGAAACATACAGCACACTGCAGCTTGGCTTCAGCCTGCCCTGCTATGGATATTTAAAGAAAGTTAAACAAGGACAAAGCATTAAAAAGTGAGCTTATATGTCATGACAACTGCAAGCTAATGGCCTCTGACCCTGTATGACACAGTGAGCGGAAATACAAGGTAGCTGTTCCTAATAAAGTGGCCAGTGAGCGGAAATACAAGGTAGCTTTTTCTAATAAAGTGGCCAGTGAGTGGAAATGCAAGGTAAGTGTTTCTAGTAAAGTGGCCAGTGAGCAGAAATACAAGGTAGCTATTTCTAATAAAGTGGCCAGTGAGCGGAAATATAAGGTAGCTGTTTCTAATAAAGTGGCCAGTGAGCGAAAATATAAGGTAGCTGTTTCTAATAAAGTGGCCAGTGAGCAGAAATACAATAAAAAAGGACCAAATTATATCACAGGGTAAAAACAGTAGTATCAACAGCCTTGAAGACTGAATTTTATACTTTTTTCTTTTGCATTTTTATGTGGAATAAGGAGAATTGTACAAATTAGATTTTTTACTGAACAATTTCTTTAAAGCCATTTCTCCTGTCTCCTTGATGATTGCTGCAACGGTACTGATCTCTCAGCAGTGACAAGGCGAAACGGCAGGCGTCGTAAGACATTCCATGTCGCTGCTTGTGTGCATATTTAATGACACTTTCCACTGTGATGTGCCATCATGTCTCATAAGAACCCGGTTTGAAGTTTCAGAGCCAAGATTCAGTGGGTGTAAGAGCTTGAGAAGCATCTGTCTGAGGAACTTGGGGAATAGAAGAACGACTTTTTGTTCTTAGGTGTATTTTGGTGGGTATATATTATATACACATTATACATACACTCACTGAGCACTTTATTAAGTCTACCTCCTTGTATCTAAACTCATTGTCCATTTTATCAGCTCCACTGACCACATAGGAGCACTTTGTAGCTCTACAATCACAGACTGTAGTCCACCTGTTTCTCTGCATACTTTGTTACCCTGTTCTTCAAAGGTCAGGACCCCCACTGGACCACCAAAGAGTAGGTATTATTTGGGTGGTGGATTATTCTCAGCAGGACCATTCTCAGTTTTGAAAACTCCTGTTTTTTCCCACTTATTTTCCTTTGGCAAACATATTATCTTGCATCTAATCTCCTCAGAACCATCTGCTGAAAAATTAACAACTTGTATTTAATGGCTATTGTGGTCATAAAGTGATAGGTGTTTAATAAATAATGTGTGATTAATATATTGTATGGAATATAACTACACTATGGTATTTTCCTCCATATCATGCAGCCCAAGTAAGCATGTGTAAGATGGCCGTGCTTCAGAATGATTCGTTATACACTATGTCAGGATCTACATATCTTTCACAGAACAAACACTTTAAGCTGATGCCAAAGATAATGTGCTTAACAACTTTGGAAAGCAGGCACCCAAATAATCACATGATTTTTAGGCATTGATTACAGGCCATTTCCTAAATTCGGATGGCCTAAGATGCTCCTCATCAGAAAAACCAGGCAGCTCGCAATTTGTTGATTAGCAATTAGTGTTCCCGTTCAATCGCAAAATACGAAAACAAAGATCGCTTGACAGCTAAAAAAGTGAGAAGATCAGCTTAACAGGTTTCAGATAAAGTATTTTTATCCAGTCCTGCATATAATTACAGGGAAAAAGCAGTAAGAAATAAATAACAGTAATTAGCACACTAATTTATACAGTCACAGTGATAAAACAGTTTTTAAAGGTCAGCGATGTGGGAGTGGAGGGTGAAGTCTTTTAGTAGATGTATGTTAGAACATATTTTGCCGTTTTCTTCCTGTTAAGTTTGCCTTCTGTTTGTGTTGGATTTAACAGAGCTTTTAATGATCCTGTACCTGTACTTTCACTGTCCACTTTAATAGAAACCCCTCTCTTGCTGGTGTACAGCATACAGGGAATAGAGACTGTAGCTCATCTGTTGATGTACAGTTTGTGTTAGACATCTTCTAGCCCTTCATCAATGGTCAGTTTCTGACCACAGAGTCACTCTTGACTAGATATTTTCAGGTGGTGAACCACTGTTGACCTAGCAGTTACACTGATATGTGTCTGTGATATCATGTCAATGTGAGAACCACCACCCAAATAGTATCTGCACAACAGTGGTCAGAAACTGACAAATGATAAATGGGCTAGAGAGACCCTGTAATTGTACACTTATATAGCTGACCAGTGAGTGGAAGTACAAAGTAGGTGTTTCTAATAAAGTGGCCAGTGAGTGGAAGTACAAGGTGGGTGTTTCTAATAAAGTGGCCAGAGAGTGGAAGTACAAAGTAGGTGTTTCTAATTAAGTGGCCAGTGAGTGAAAGTACAAGGTGGGTGTTTCTAATAAAGTGGCCAGAGAGTGGAAGTACAAAGTAGGTGTTTCTAATTAAGTGGCCAGTGAGTGAAAGTACAAGGTGGGGGTTTCTAATAAAGTTGCCAGTGAGCAGAAATACAAGGTAACGGTTTCTAATGAAGTGGTCAGTGAGTGGAAGTACAAAGCAGGGCTTTTTGTTTTAAAAATTGGCCAGTGAGTGCAAGTACTGGACGTACTATGAAAAACAGGAAAGAATGAGTAAAAGAGAGAGAGAGAAATCCTCTTTGAGGGAGTGCTGTTCCGAACTCAGAGCGCACACGAGTCTGCCAACAATCACACAAGTGTAGAGCATCTTAATGAAGCAGAATGAGAGCGTGAGAGGATTGAAAAAGAGGCAACGACAAACACAAATTATCTGACTCACTCCATTATAAAATGCTCAGTGTTTATTCGATCTTTAATTGAAGTACTGATGCTCCGCCCACAAATGCGTTCTGTGTTAATTCCATTCAGCTTAAGGAGAAATCGTAGCACATCTCTGTTCTTGTCACAGCTTTGTTTAGAGTCTCTATATATTGTTCATTTCCAGTTTAAAATGTTACACTAAATGCGAAACTGTATTGTGTTGTTGTAGCTAACCATAAGTGGGCTGTTAGCTTGAATACAGGACAAAAAATACACCAGACCTACCTTAACAGTATGACCAATATCACATATACAAAATAAATAAGATTCGAAATTAAGGCGTACTCCGTTAGCCCAGGGTTTCTAATATCTGAGCTAAAGCTAGTGCATATAACACTTTTTGGTTGTTCAAGGTTAAACACATTAGATATTTGAAGCATATTTGACATTTGAAGCAGACATGTAGCAGTTTTACAGTGACTCTTTCAGTAAAGAGTCCTGACATAAAGTTACTGCTGCTATGTTCCATTCCTAGCAACTACCTAAAACATGATTAGATTACAGCTTGTATTTTCAGTCAATGACATATCTAGAACTTCCAGAAGACCTAGGTGATGTGTTTTCTCACAAAATTGTTCTATTGTAAATCCATGTGATTGTTTAGTTCCACTATCACTTCCTAATTATGTTGGTTGTTAATCTAAAATTAAAGGCCTTCAGCTCCTGAAGTCCTTACCAATGGGAGAGCTCACTTGGCTGTATGTAGCTACTACAAAAATATATAAATAAATAAATAAAATTCAATTAAAAATCCAGATTTTTAGAGTTCCTAAAAATCATAAGTCCTTCTCTGAAGACCTAGAAAGCCCTGCAGGTCCCTTGCTTGCAAATGCAGATATTTTGACAAAGTTGTAGGAGTTGCACACTACAGTTTCTCATTCGGTTGAATGAAAGTTTTCCAGCTGCTACAAAAGAACGCATCTATGGACAGGTCATGGATGTCACACATTTCTCAGCTCTCAGATATGCTAAGGTTGGTGGTAACTCTTCTTCTTCTCTTTCATCTTCCTTATTTTCTTCTTAGTATGCACTGGCAGCTTTTTGTTTCCCCTCATCAGACTTTTCTCATGAATAAACCAAATAGCCTGAAGAATGCATCTCAGCAAGGCGATTGCAGATGCCTGGAGGTTTTGGCCGTCTATTTTTTATTTATTTATTTATTTATTTTATGGAGGCTCCAGTGTGCGTGGCCATGCTCCTCACTCACCAACAAACACTGAAAAAGAATCACTTCGTTACTGAGAGTGGGTTTCTATGGCTCCACAGTGAGCAACATTTGGCTACTGTATGTTTGTATATGGGGGTCTATGTGATGATAATGAGTAGGTATGCTTTGTGAAGCATGTAGGGGATGCACATGCCTGTGTGTATATCTGTAGGTGTTGTGCTTGGGTTTATTTCAGCTTATTTGTGAATACGTCCTTTACAAATGAAAGGAAATGATACATAAAGGTGTGTGAATGAAAGCAGGCTTTGTATATATTTGAATGAGTGGAGAGAATGGTGTGTATTCATGTGTGTGAGGTGGGGAGTGCATGCATGGATCCACCATTCTGAGAGCATGTAGGTATGTGTGTATATGTACACCAGTGGAATCACTATTTTAAATAAAATAAAGCCAATATATAAAACTTTGCAAATAAATAGAAATTGTGTAGTAAAATACGAAGAAAAAAGGTATATTTTTGAGTTGTTTTCAAATTATCAGACACAGAATTTGACTAAGGCTGTTCAAACTTGTGAGTAGGACTGTATGGATATCCATACACATTATAGATTCGTTTACTTATTCTGGAATTTGAATGAGACACATGTTTTGTTTTTTTAGATGTGACACACTTTATGGACTTGGTGAAAGTAAAGGTTTAGGTCATGGAAATGACCACAGGGAAAAAGAGATGCTTTTCTTCAATGACTCTGTGTGCCTTTGGATATTCATGGATAAAAAAACACAAATTTTCTCTTTGGAAGTTCTAAAAATGAGGCAAAATGGAATTAGATGTTGTTTGAATGGGATGAAATGTATTTGAGTATCCATAAATATTTGGACTGGTAATGAATTGATGATTCATGTAAGTTAAAATTTACAGTAGATTATTTATTATTTAACAATGTCTTCATAGAATTCTTGAATTGTTGAAACAATGAAAATTTATTTTTAATGATTAGCATGTAACATTTACATGCATATTGTATGAGTTATTGTGCATGTAAAATTATGAATACTATAAATACTATAAATATAACTATAAATATAAATAATTATAAATATGGCACGATTCCAAACGTTTTATCGCTAGTGTATGTGAGTGTACAGTGGTGTGCAAAAGTCAGAGACAACTCTTTTTATTTCCAGTCAAAATTCCCTTTAAGTACAAGATATACATTTTTCAGTAGATATTTCTGAGGACATAAGATGTACCTTAATCAATTTGCATAAGAAAACCCCTGGTAGACCACCAAATCCCCATCAGATAAACAGCACTTAAAGCTTCCAGAGAGGAGAAAATCCAGGTTCTTCAGATCTGAAAACATCCACAGGTGTTTTTGTCCATCGTTCCACTGTGAGAAGACAACTCTGTGCTATGGGTCTGAAAGGATGTGTAGCTGTTTTGTTGTGTATGTTGTGTGTTTACCTGAATGTATTTGTATTTAACTAAAATATAAAAAAATGTAACAGACATTTTTTCTTTCCACAAAACGAGACTGTAGACACAATTATTTTTCACTGGTCTAAAAAGTATAGAATGGGCAGAGAGCTGAGCGTGATCTGTGATGAGAGAGTGAGGCTGTACAGTGCGCTTGCAGTAATGACTTAATTTGAGCGTTCCCACACAAGGCCAGATGACAGCACAGGTGCAGAGTGTGTCTTCCGCTGTCAGCCACTGCAGGGCACAAACACACACATACACACACACACATGCACACACATACACACACTCAGATTTCTGCATTTTCTGCTTTGCTTCAGGCCTTCATGATCTGTGTTTGTTTTGCTTCCTCACACTGAAGTCCAAAAGCTGGTCAGCAGCACCTGAGCTTCAGGCTAATAGAAAGAAGAAACATAGTTTAACCTCTTAAACTGTGGGGTTATTATTTAGTTATTATTCTTAAATCTTAAATATGAATAATTCAGCAACTGCTATAAATTATTCAGTAACCGCTATGAATAATTCAGTATCTATCATGAATGATCAGTATGTACTATAAATTATCCAATAGTTACTACAAACTAATCAGTAACCACTATGACTTATTTAATAACTACTATAAATGATTCAGTATCCACTATGAATGATCAGTGTCTACTATGAACTGTTAAAAATGTGTGACAAATTGTTCAGTATCCACTGAGAATTATTTAATAACTACTATGAATTACTCAGCATCTATTATGAATTATTCAATAATCACAATTTATTATTCAATAACCACAATCATTTTTAATAACTACTATGAATTATTCAATTAGTCATATGAATTATTCAGTATCTTCTATGAATGATCAACATATACTATGAGATTCAATAATTACTACAAATTACTTAATAACTGCTATGAATTATTCAGCTATTAATATGAATGTTTCAGTATCTACTAGAAATTATTCAGTGTCTACTATGAATCATTAAATAATTACAACAAATTTTCCATAACCACAATTAATTTTAATAACTATCATGAATTATTCCGTATTTACTCTGTTATTTAGTGTCTACTATGGATGACTCAGTAACTACTATGAATTATTCAATATCTAAAATGAATTATTCAGTAACTGATATGAATTGTTCAATTATTTAAATGAAATATTCTGTAACTCCTATAAATTATTCAGCAACTACAATGAAATATTAAGTAATCAGTATGACTTTTTATTAACCACTATGCATCATTCATTAACTACTGTGAATTATTAAGTAACTACTATGAATTATTCAGCATCTACTATGAATTAATTAGTATCTACTATGAATTTTAAATTGTTCCTGAAAACAACTATGAATCTCTGAAATGGTAAATTTGTAGAAGAAACTACTGTTCTTAAGCTTTCTTCACATGTAATCATGTAATTATACCTTTACACATGTTCACAATTACATAGTGAGTCACATGATAAATTCCATTTACATTATATTTGCTTTCTGTATCAAGAACTTCATGTGTGAGTGTTGATATCACTGACAAAACCATGGCAAACCTGGAAAGCATGTTTGGTAACCTACATAGGAACTTCATAACACATGCATAAGCATTGCATAAGTACGTATTTATGAACAGCTTATACCAGCAATCACAAAACAAAATAAGATATTTTCTGAAGTAAAAGACATTGTGCTGACATAAGAGACCTTAAATGGAAATGAGAGATTTGTTTTATTTATAACACTGTTATAAAGCATCATTACCCATGTATTTGAAATTTTAAGCAGAGTATATGAAAAGATATAAAACCCAGTCTAGCAGTTCTATAGAAGGTTGTGGTGCCCTCAAACTGGTGCTAACCACACACATACATATTTTCCTGTAAATTTTGCTGCATCTTCATATTGATATATTGTGGTGTTATAAAGGCCTCTGTCTTATAAGCTCTTCTTAACAGTCTTGGGAATTAAACAAATGTCCATCACTTTATTGTTTTATGTCAATGTAATGTCTACTTCATAAGCAACTGATGTCATCTTGTGAATATTGACATAGGCTGATAATAAATATACAAGTATAGCTTCTTAAATATGTTATTCAGTGCTTATGTATGTGTTGTGAAGACCTTGTGTTGGCAGCCTTTACACACATTGTTATTCTTCTAATTTTCTGCAAATATAAATGTTTGAAAGTTTAGAATCTGCATTTTTCACATAATTTTTCTCCTTTTTTCATTGAGCTCCAAATCAGAAATAATGAATCTGAAATTACACCAGGCTTCAGGCGATGAATGCGATAAAGCATTTAAAGGTGGAGGTTTGTAAACGGGTTGCTCCTTTTTGTCTAGTAGCACTCTCATTCAGCTTCAACTTCCCGTGAACCCTCCCTGCAGAACCCAGTGGGGCCGGCGGCAAGCTCAGAACTCGACAACATGGCTGTCTTTAACTTCCTGAGTAAGTTCTCCTTTTGGTCCAATGGCTGGTGCTGTTTTGCATAGCAAATGCAGCCTAAAATGTGGAATACTGTGAAGCAATTACACCAGAAAACTACCTCAGTTGACAGTTGTTTGCTCTCACAGAAACCAATACACTACAACTTACTTCCATTTCAATTCATTCACTTCCACATCAGCTCATGCAATTCAGTCGATGAGCTGAAATCCAACCCGGGACGTGCATTGGCTTATGCATTTCAAAGCACATTAAGCAAAGAATTGGTTTAATTGACTTTGTGAACTGAATTTATCTCCAGAATGGATGCTGAACTTTGGGACTTGACTGCAGCCCAGATGCCACTGCACATGCCAGACCCCATTCAGTGCCAAAAACTCTTTCAAAACAAGCATACATGCTTTTCAGGAAGGCTTTGGGACACAGTAGAGAACAATCCTGCCCTGAAATGTGGTACACTAGGGATTTTCTCAGCTCTGAAGCAGGAGTGGAGCTTGATTTCTCCTCTTTCTCAAAGATGAAAGCTTTAAGTGCTGTTTATCTGATGGGGACAGTTTTGATGTCTACCAGGTCTTCCAGGTGGTTGTTAGGAGTCTCATTTTCTCTGGAGCTTATAATCATTACTTAAACTCTAGCTTTGATAACCCATTTTTCATTTTCCTTTGACTTTACTCTTCCTTATGCAAGTTGTCTTATATCTAATCTTCTCAGAAATATCTTCTTTAGTCATTTTAGAAATTTCAGAAATTTAGAGGTGCACTGTAAATTTACAGTTAATTACTGACTATCAGTTGATTACTTTCACAGAAATTTGCTGAAGCATGCTAACAATAAATTACTGTGAAGTAGTATTCTACTGTATTCTGTGACTCCACAGCCACCTAGACTCTTAAAAAAGATGGTTCTTCAAGGGTACTTTAGTAAAGAATATCATTCTATATATAACCATGAACACTCAAAGAACTTTTTGTATGATTAAAGGATTCTTTGCATCATGAAACAGTCCTTCATTGATTGATGCAGAATGTGCTGTAGATGGTTTTTTTTACAACCTTTTTGAAAATGGCTATATATAGCAACCAAAGGAGTTCTATTGTTACAATTACAAGCTTGTAGCAATAGAAGAATCCTTTTGGGTGCTGTATAGAACCCTTTTCAAAAATGTTCTTTAGAAAACTATGTACAGAACATTCATGCACATTTTCCATCAATCTGAAGAACCCTTTGATGACGCCTATCAATCAATCGATTAACCTTTATGTAAACTCAGAGTTCATTGAGACCCACATTTACAATGTAGCCGAGCCAATACAGAGATCAGGGATTGGATAGAAAAAGTAATAATAATAAAAATACATTACAAGTGCTAAAATGTAATAGTAATCATTTAGCAAAAATTTAACAGAAACAGTAAAGAAATCAATGAAGTGTTAAAATTGCAATAGTATAGTAGCTTAATAAATAACAGATCAGATAAGGATAAAATAAAATAAAAAACACAATTAATGAAATAATAAAGATGTAAGGCAAATTGGCAGATAAAAGGAATAAAATAATAATAATAATAAAATAATACAAAATAAAAAGAATAATGAAAGTGAAACAACAGCTAAAATATAGCGAAAACATCAAAATAACATTAAAAGCGAAGGGAAATCAAGTAAAACAGTTGCAGGCTGAGTGGAGGTGGTTAGAGACTAAAAGTTTAGAACCCTTTAATCATACAAAAGGTGAGTTTTGAGTGGTCATGTTTCTACCTATAACTCTTTTCTTTACTAAAGGACACTTGAAGAATCATCTTTTTAAAGAGTGTACACCGCAAGATAACTGTAATGTAGCTGTATTTTGTATTTTGTATTTATTTACACTTTTAGAAATAAGCTGTAAAGAAAAGACAGTAGATTTGTTTTTATTTATTTATATAAACTAAAAAGGAAAATACCATAAAAACAATAGCAGTGTATTTATTCCCCATATTTGCACAGGGTATCTCAAGATTGCATTTTTTATGCAAAAATATGTTTTACAGACAACTTTGCTTACAATTTGCACAAACATGACCAAAAACTTACATCTGACAAAACCAATAAATGATTAATTTTTGCTAGCGTAAAACTTTAAAAGTCTTAAAACAGCAAAAATTGAATCATCGGTGACTGTTTGAAGGGGAACATATGGTTAGTTACTCCTCAGTAATGGTTATGTATGGTTAGTTCAGCTTCTTTTGGGAGGTGCAGCTGTAACTGGTTGAGTTTGGAAGAATAGAAAGAGTTGAAGTACTAAAAGTAAACAGTGGACAAATTAAATACTGATTTTATATTTTATTATATATTGTTGAGGCTTCAATGTAATCTTCTGTTAAATGTAAATTATAATACACAGTCATATGCAAAGGTTTAAACATCTCTGGTCACATTGCATGTTTTGTGAAAAAGTTATTATGTACATCCTCTACAGAGAACAAACTAGAATATGACAGTTTTCTGAAACTGTAGCACATCATTTAATTTTACAAATAAAAAAAAACCCTAACCTTTTCACAGTCCTCATTTTATGTTTTATTTATATTTTTTTTTTTACTCCCAAGATGTTAAATTCAGCAAATAAACAGTAATTGTGCATTAAAATGTGTAGGAATGTGTTCCCAGCACAAGATGCATTAACTTACTTTTAATTAGAATATAAAATACCTCTTTTTACCAGGGACACCCAAACTTTTTCATACTACTGTATAAGTTCTTCAGAAAAAAAAAAACAAGCTGTTTGAGCATAGTAGCTTGCATAAGCTAAGCCCCACCCCATCCCTCCTACTTTACTCTGTTGAGATGCAACCAGACGACCAGTTTTGATCATTGACAGTGATTTCAATGAAAAACACTTAATAAGAGTCTCTAAAGGGAACTCAGGGGTGTATCCATGGTATAGATTTACATTTTAATACACGTTCTTTTTTGCAATTATTTAATTCTTCAGACGGTACTGAAATCATTCCACTCTTAATTTTAAATCACCATGATTAAAGAAGATAATATTTCCAGTTTTCATTTTCGTTCCTTGAACTGGTTTGAAACTCTGGTGTATGTGCTGCTGGCAGAAGACGGAACATTTGGATGATTAAATGGATTTGGAGAGTGCCGTGTCATGTTCCTCTAATCTCCCAGAGAAAGGATTAGGCCTCTGCTGTGTCACTCTCGCTCTAATCTGTCCGGATGATGTCCCAGCGCGGCGCCCCCGCTGGCTGTGTCATCCTCATATTGTTCCCTGGTCCCTGCTAGCTGAAGCTGACCCACAAATGGGCTAAAGCTCTGTGACCTGGTCACACGCTGTTCCAGACAGCTGGTGAGGGACCACAAACACACCTGGCTGCTGTACTCACTTCAGATCCACATATCAGTGGCCTATTGTACCTGCTGCGCTGCTTTCATGCATTCATTGCTACAAAGCTTCCTACTTCACTCACTTTGGCACCATGGACAGTTATATAGCTGTATGCATTCAGCACCATGGACAGCTACACACAGACATATGCATTCAACGGCACTTACAGCTACATGGATGTGTGCATTCAGCACCATGGACAGCCACACACACACACACACACACACACACACACACACATACACATGCATTCAGCCCCATTTACAGTTACATGGATGTATGCATTCAGCACTGTGGACAGCCACACACACATGCATTACATAAGACAAGTTTCCATCTGAAACAGAGTTCTAAGTATACTCTCCCTCTCCTTGTTTCGACAGTAACTGTCCATTTTATCAACTCTTTGTAGTTCTACAATTACAGACTTTGTTAGCCCCATTTCACCCTGTTCTTTAATAATCAGGACCCCCACAGGACCACCACGCAGCAGGTTTTATTTGGGTGGTGGTTCATTCTCAGGGCTACAGCGACAGGTGGTGGCCTGATAGTGTGTGTTGTGCTGGTGCGAGTGGATCAGACACAGCAGTGCTGCTGGAATTTTTTGTTGTTTGCAGAAATGTGTAATGTTAAGGAAAATAAAAATGAAATTAAGTGGAAGTGATGCAACCATGCAGAAATGTTTCAGCCTGAGACAGGATTTTCATCATGTCTCTGAATATAACACTGCGATACTTCAATACTTTTCATGTTATGAATCACAATATTTTGCTTTTTCTGAGGTTAATAAATATGAGCAAACAAGAATAATCCAGCAACGACACATTTAAAACCCATCATATTTCAAAGATTTGTATTCAACGTTTCACATAAATAATGACAAATATCATCAACGTCTCCTCTCCTACTATAAATTGAAACTAAATATGTTTAATCTTTTTTTTATATAAAATAATACAACATGATTGATATACTGTAAAGCATTTTATTACTGTAAATCAGTTTAATGGACATTAGCTGCCAGCAAACATTTTTTTTTCTTTTTTAGGCTGTTGTGAGCGAGTCTGAGCCTAAGAAGCTTCACCCACACCACAGATTTACACAGACCAGTAGCTGTGTTGTATGCTAAAGATTGAAAAGTTTCAGTTCCATCAATGATGGTAAAATCTGTAAAAATACAGTCTTTTGATTTTGTGCTTGTTTTACTGTAATTTAACAGTTTCAAGTTCAATAATTATTCTGATATATATAATTTTACCATATTAATAATAGTAACAACCGTTAATAGACAAACATATCTGTAAAATAAAGAAACAAAGATTGTTTTGTGAAGCTACATTCTATTTCTGTAAATTAACAACAGCAGTGTTAAAATACAGTACATGTATGCTGCATTTACATATGTTATTACCCAAAAAAGGGGATATTGACAATGAAATTTAAACATATATATATTTTTAGAACATAATATGACATGATTGATATACTGTAAAGCAGTGTAAATCAGTTTAAAGGACAAGAGCTGCTAGAAAACCTTTTTTTTTTTTTGGAAAACTACTTTTTTCCCATTGTGTCTTAGATGTTCTAGTCACATAGCTTCATGTAAAATGTACAAATCCCTATATCATTATTGGATAACTCCTGTTCACTCAAAAAAATCCCTTCTCTGTTCCGCTGTCCTGCTGAGTCCTGTCTGCTCACTGTGATTCAGCTGGTTCACCTATCAAAGGATGCATTGAAATATTAACTGACCACCCAAAGGAGCAGACACACTGCTTATTAAGATTCTGAGCTTGATTCTAGTTGAAATCTCGCGAGCCCATGTGAGTGAAGTGAGGCGTGAAAAGATTGTGAAATTGTGTGCGTGTGATTTCTGAAGCATGTCTCAGTGTAGCTCCTCTGGGGAAACAGCGATTCTTTCATTTTAATTGGCTAAGTGGTTAATATTATAAGAAAATAGAGCCATCAGGTGGAATACGCACCTGGATTTCTCTCTTTTTTATTCCGTCAGAGTGTCTGTGTGCCTGTATTTCTCCAGAAGAATTGAGCTGTAGCTGATGGCAGTAGAAATGTTCTGGAGTGTTTTAAAAATACATAATATTAAAGGGTTTTTTTTATTTTTCTGTTTGACTGTAGTGGATATCAAGTAGTGTAGTGTTTGTCAATACTTGAAATGGTATTAAATTTTCAAAACTGCTGCAAAATTCAATCAAGTAATTCCAAAAAAGTCCAACAAGGTAATTCAGAGTGGTTTGGTGTAGAGAAACATACAGACTCAGATTTCTTTACAGTGGTGGTGATAGGAACCAGGGATCACCATGTCTGCAACCCAAATACAGACAAATTAAAACGAACAGCGAATCTATGCAAGTCTTTTATATGTAATTTTGATTATGGGAAAATACTGATAAATCTGAAAATATAACTTTTCTTTGGGGACTGTTTTGCATCACTCTGCCATGAATGGGGTAAAACATGTGTTTCATACCCTAATTTTTCTCTGAAAACTATAGTAAACAATGTTTCAGGTTAGGCAGCATATTCATAACTATTTATAGTAATAACTTGCTGTGAGGGAGCTTTTAGAGGTGGACGTCTGGTTCCTATCACCCCCACTGTGAACAATTCTGAGTAGGTAAATTCTCTGGAATGGAGCATCTCATACTAAACCACTCTGAATGACATTGTTTACATCTTAACCATTTAGTAATGGATAAATCTGGAACACAATCCCTTTACCTTCAGCAACCAAAAGATTTTGCTTTAGCCTGTTATACTTTTTTCTAGGACATGCTGAAATATTTTTGAGGAAAAAGCATTTCTTTCCTTGTATAAAATAGTGAAATGTCACCATAGTGATGAACTGTTCATATTTTCATCAAACTAGAGATATTTTGATCCCTACCAGCTGAATAAACAAACAGATGCATATATATATATGACTTTGTTTACATCTTAACCATTTAATTATGCAGAAATTTTGCATAAAGAGTTCAAATGGAAACATTTCTTACCAAAAATAATGAAACTCTGCATACATTTAGTCTCATGTGATAGGCTCCTCCCACAGCAAAACAACTGTTCCTTCAGGAAAGCAGTAATTCTTTCATTTTAATTGGTGACATTTTCTAATTTGATAAGAAAACAGAATCATCAGGTGGTATAAGCACATAAAATTCTCTGTCTTCTGTGGATCATTTGGAAAGTGTCTATATTCCTTTATTTCCCCAGACGGTGAAGAGTTTATTTTGTAAAATGTCTGAGATGGTTTCGGGTGGGGGTTTGCGTGCCTTTCACGTGGGCCCCCTGTCACACACTGAGAGAGAAAATGAAGCCCAAGCTGATGAAGAGATCAGCACAGAGCCAGACAGGATCCTTCCCTCCACAGTCACGTGGGAACCTCGCGGGAATTCGCTTCGTCTATAATCTGATGCTCAGCCACATTTCTACGAGGCATCCAGACAGCTGGACTGCTTCAGCATGGTAATTAAGACAAACGCTGTCCTTGTCCCACCAGCGCGTACTGACCCATAAAACACAACTGGGATCAGTTCAGTTTAGCGACCCGGGCTGTTGTGAGCCACTCTCAGCCTAAGAAGCTCCACCCACACCACAAAGTTGTCGGCTAAAGGGCTTCAAACCAGTTTGAGGAATGAAGATGAAAATGGGAAATTATTATTATTATTTTTTTTTTGCTAGGAACAATAACAAAACCATAAACTACACTAAAAGAAAAAAAAGAAAAACTCCACATAGTCCACATGGTAAAGAAAAAAACATAAAAATAATTGAAAAATCTTTCACACAAAATCTGTTCATTAACAGTAACATCAAGATGGTAAAAATCTGTAAAATGACAATCTTTTGATTTCTTTGTAATGCTGCCTTTTACTGTAATCAGCAGTTTCACTAGTTCAATATTTATTCTGACATACAGACTTTACCATATTACTAACAGTAACAACCTTTGATAAACAAACATTTCTAAAATAAACATTTTTCTTGTGAATTTACATTCTATTTCTGTAAATTAACAACAGCAGTGTTAAAATACAGTACATGTATGGTTTATTTTCATGCATTAACTTTTTACCCAATAAAGCAGGTATTGGCCATTAAATATTACAGGTGTGCTTTTGTTGTAGCACAGTCATGCACAACTAATCATGGTCAGTCCAGGACTTAGGATATAACAGACCTGGGAATTTAAGGGGTTATCCTTTAATCGTGTCAGAGTGTTTAGTTGGGCTGTTCCTCTAATTGAGAAGAAATTTGGAAAAGCTTGATTATCATATTAAATTCACACCAGTGTTTTAAACCTTAATGCTGCATGTTTGATTCTTTAACCCTTTTTCTAAGTGGCTATAAAGTGCAATTGCTTGGTATAAACAGCAGTTGGTTTTACTAGCAGCTCAACACAGTCGCAACTAGCAGCTCAACACAGTTGATTTGACAACAGAGTTACAGTCAAAAAAGATTTCATTTAATTATATTAATTATAAATATCAAGCCTGCTGGTGGAATGGCCCCTAAGGCCTGCAGACCACTGCTGTTACAGCTAAGGTTTCTCCAGCAAACTCTACACATTTGAAAAGCATTTCAGAAAAGTGTTGCAAACCTCAACATCCAGATTTACAGTGTAACTTTTGGCAGAGCTCCAGCTGGTCTGAGGTCAGCTGTGGACAGGCCCATGCCGGTGGCGTAGGGGACAGCAGAGCGAGCGTTTCTCATACCGATGGTGGCCGTCATCTCCCACCAAAAAGAGCAGTGGGCCGGCTGTGCAGAGTGACACCGCAGTGGAGGATGTCAGAGGGAAGCAAATTCCCCCGTCCAATTTGTGAGGCTGAACTTTACACCCTCTCTCGATGACAAATGGGGATTGAAAATCACCGCTGGGGCAGATGTTGACTTTCTCTTTCTCTTTCGCTGTCTTTTTTTGCTTTGTCTCTCTCCCTCTCTCTCCTCTCTCCCTACCCCCTCTTCTCTCCCCTCCCATTCCCTGCATCATCTTGACATGATATTTTTATTCACTTGCTCTCCTCTTGCGCCCTCCCTGAGCACTCTGAAAACGCCAGATGCTCAGTCTATTCAAATGTCAAGGAGATTTCTCTCCTCCCCTTTTCTCTTTTTTTCCCCCCGTCCTATCCCTCGTTTCCCGTGCCGCTGATGGGTGCCATGTCACAGGCCGTAGCGCTCGTATCCCATTAACGCAGGCTGCTGCAAACTCACACCGAGCTTTGAAAAGCCAAAGCAGAGAAACAGTCCTCGCTGAGTAAACAGCATCGGCTCAGCGTTTGGCCGACTGAGCTGGTGAAGGGCATAGGGCTGTGCGCCACGTCCACTGCTCAGATTAAAAACCCACTGTGGCCGAGCGATCATTGCTGAGGCCAGTTTTACAGCTATAAATCCCCGGCAAGAAAACCGCACTCAAAACAATGCTGCCAGCAGATGGTCAGAAGGGAAGTGGGCATTTGTACGCTGTAAGCCTCCATCCATTGTGTTAAAAACAGCTAGATTCCAAAATGTCTGTACATACATCTGGAGAACCACAAGATATAAAGACAGTTAAAGTGATGATTCAGAAAAAAAAGAATTTAAAATGTGCAGTTTTACCCCGTATCTAGTTGGTTTGCTGTCTGAAGTTTTCAGAACTTCCTTAATTTTGCCCTGGACAAAAAGTGTTGCTTTGAATTTGCTCCACATGAATATAATATATTACATAAACACAATAACTGTCACTTATTTCACTGCCTTTTGGCAAGAACTGTGTTAATGCATTGTATTTTATTCATATGGAACCAATGTACACATTTGAGTCAAGTAAATTCAATGCAACATGCTATTTTAGTGAGGGGAGGGTTATTTTTGAAATGTGTTCCTGCTCAGATCACTGATTTTCTATTAAAATATGTATCTGTAGACAGGGCTGGATTAAGGACCAGGCCGCTGGCCCAGGGTCCAGGGGCCTGTGTCTGCCAAGGGGCCTCAGAGGGCCTCAGACCACCAGGTTTGAGGTGGCTGAAATGAAAATCTATTGCAGATGTGAACATTAGATATGTTAAATGTGAACAAATGCCTAAAACAATTAAATAAATAAAAAAATGTTATTTATTTTCAAAACAAAGTTCCAGCGTTGCTCAAAGTGCACACAAATGTCAAAAGGATTACAACTAATTGAAAAACTTTCCATTACTTTCATATTACATATGTTTCTAAAGTCATATAATAAAATAAAGACATGTTAAAGCCATTTGCAACAAAGCAAACAAGAAAATTGCACTGTTTTATGGAATCAAATCATATGTGAAGTAAATTACTCATTTTCCTATTTATTTTTGTCATACTTTTTGGATTTCACTGTCTTGTTTTTGCACTATGAACAAAAAGTAATGGCACAATGTCTTTAAGTGATAAACTTATTCTTTGCCCCTTACAACAAAGGCAAAGGATGACATTGTGTCGGCTTTCATTTGGAATAGCAAAAGCAGTACAGAAAGTTCTTCAGCCTCATTCAGGAGCTGAAACTTGCAGTAGGCCTTTTGACACTTGTTATATGTGTCTGAAACACAGCTGTCCACTCAGCTGCCAATCAAAGAGACAACAGAGATTGGTGGACAGAGTTTATGTTCCCTGCGAAAATGTGCAAATATTGAAAAAGGGCGAATAATACAATGTCATGTTTTCGTAATACAAAGAAATCACATTTGGTGGCTAGAGTGGTTTTAATACAATCCTGGTAATCCTGCTACTCACTCATCTTTTACAATGTATCTGTAATCTGATCACTGCCCTTCTTCTGTAACTATAAAGCAATAAATTTACCATTTTCTTTAATGCCGTTACACTTTACTACCCAAATCTGGCTTAAATCTGGTTTAAACTGCGCGCCTAAATCACAGCACTTGCCTCAAACTATGTCGAATAGGCTTGCTTTTGCAGTCTCTTACACTGTATGTTTTACTGTTATCTATAAAAGTCAACTAAAGGACATCGAATAGATAAAAACAGTAGTAGCATTATGGTAATTGGTGGCCATACACTTCTATTAATTGTTAGCCTCATAGCTCTAGGGCAAAACTAAAGAAAATTGAGCACTAAACATGCTGTGGCTGATCAATTATGCTTTGGGCTAATTATTTAAATGCCAGCAAATCGCTTTAAATGAAAATGAGTATTTACTAGTTTCCTCACACATGGTATCATGAGAAAAGAACATGTTTTTACCAATAAAATGAAGAACTCTTTCATCTTTTTCTTTCTAATGCATTGAGTGAAACAGTAAGATGTACTTTTTTCATGGTGTTGGCATTTTTCTACAAACACCTTGGTTTATTGTTCATACCACACAGGCAGGCGAACGCTGGCTATAGTAGTAATTCTCTTTCGGTAGACAGCGCACTATATCAGTCCCTGCTCCGATGCTCTTGCCCTTTTGCTGGATGAAGTGGAGCAGAAATTCTTTCATGGGCCGCAATAATCAGCCGGCTCGAAACCCGTGTGTTCATTAGTGTAAGATTAGCTGTGTGCCGCCGATGAAGTGCAGTCCCCCTTCATTATTTAAGAGAGGAAGTGTTGGCGAAGGTGTGAAGTGAATGCCCGAGGGGTCAGATTTCACGGTATTTCAGTACCAACAGCATTACAACAGCTGCCCACTCTTGTATATGACAGCATGACTTCAGATTGGCTCAAGTCGTAGATCACAGACCGAATTCTGATACACCAGTTTCTGAGACATGGATTAAATTTAGGCTTGGACTCATCACTGGGCTTAATCTGGGTTTGGGAAATCCAATCATTTTGGACACATTTCTTTGTTCAACATCTCTTCCAAAATCAAGGTTATTAATCTATTAAACCACCTGCACATATTCCCACACTTCACTTTCACACTGTCATAGCTAAATTTTGATGCAAGGTTAATGTAACAGTCTAGGTGAAGCATGTGAGGCTGAAGCTAATAACTACACAATTTATCTATTAAGCCCTTAAATCCAGTATGAATCTACACTGCATGTAGTTTTTATAGCCTGATAGTAATAATTGTGGAGCAATTTTAATCCAGTATGAATCTACAGTGTGTGTAGTTTTTAAAGCCTGACAGTAATAATTATGGAGTCATTTTAATCCAGTATGAATCTAGTGTGTGTAGTTTTTTACACTCAGAAGTAATAAATGTTGAGGTATTTAATTAGTCCAGTATGAATCAGCTTTTACACACTGCCAGTTATGAAGTGAATGTTCTTGTCTAATTGGCTGATGGAATAACAAATAATAATAGACTCCAATAATACATGTGGTGAATAGCTCTAAACTTTATACAGTGAAAGTTCTTTGGCTCATGGCCATAGTCATTATTTACAAGGTGCACACCTCATTACTTTCAGCTACATGACAAAAAGCAATGCAACACCTACGACCTCCCACGCTGCTCTGAATCCATGCCACTTTTTGCGTGGGTGTTTATTAGGTTTGTTGAAGAAAACGGTTGTCTCCTGCCCCCAGTGCTCATGCCGTGCTGCCCTGCTTTAGATGGTCTCAGTTGGTACTGTCTTAATGGGGTGATTCAGGAGCTATTTATATGTTGGAAATGTCTAAGTCTTTGTGCAAGGTTCTTGAAGGACAAAAGGTGTTGTCCCACTGTCTGAGGCTAAATTTACCCGGAAATAGCTTGAACTTATGTCACTGTAGACTGCCAGTATGGATTAGATTACTGGAGATGTATATCAGAATGTTAGTGACCATGCTGTTTAAAGTGCGATTATTACTGTTGTCATTTTATAGTTGGTTCATATTACATATTTATATTTATGTAATTTCATGATTAATTGCATCGTTACATATATAATTAATACATATACATTTGCATTCTGTTTCAAAAGATTTCATTCTTAGCTTGTTTCAGTGTCAACAGTGAGAAAACTATGGCAAACTTTTCAACAAATTCATATCATAATTAAAGATTTCTGGAAAAGCTGCTTTGGGACAATGACAGTACTATAAAGCTAAAAAACTGAGCAGTGATGGTTGCTTCCATTCCTAAACTGAGCCAAACAGTTCCTATGCACTTGAGTAGCCAAGGAATATGCATCCTTTCAGGGGTGACAGAAGAGTCCAAGGAGAGAAGTGCTCCGTAATGAGATCAGTAGGGATGCACACGGCCTGAGAGAGACACACGCTGAGAGAGGAAGATATAGAGAATCCAACGCACGTGTCACCTATTGATGTTTCACTTAAAGCAAAATACAGCCATTAGTGCCCTGCAGAAGAAATGGAGATGAAACCCTGAAACCCAGCTGAAGCAATTAGTCCTGAGTAGATAGAGGGGGAAAGAGAGTGTTAGGACATCCGCAAGATCTCTGCTTCTTTACATTTATCGACTCGTGGGTGTGAGAGAGAAAGACACGCAGTTGTGAGAGACGTGGAGTAGGCATCAGCATCTGATACAGGGGTGATTTTCAGGAGCACTTATTCCTGTTGGTGTGGTCATATACCACAAGTACATTTTTCCAAATGTCTGCATAATTGCATCATTATGATGTAAACAATATTATTCAGAGTAGTTTGGTGTGAAATGATCCATTCTAGAGAGAATCACCAAGTCAGAGTTGTTCACAGTGGTGGTGATAGGAACCAGTCGTCTGGCAAGTTTAATGCCGCAAAAGCACCTTCAGAGAAAGCTCTACATGAAAAGGTTATTCATATGCTGCCTGATGCCTGAAACAATGTTTTACAAAAGTTTTAAGACCTTTTTGGCCCAAAACATATTAAAATCTATTCATTTGGAAGAAATACATGCAGGGCATTAAAGGTTAAATATTCCTCCTTGTAAACAGCATGACCCCTGGTTCCTATCACCACCACTGTAAAGAACAGAGAGTTGGTTTCTCTACAATGAACTAGTTCAAATGAAACTACTCTGAATGACTTTGGTTACATCTCAACAGTTAAATTATGCAGATATTTAAAAAAAAATAATAATAAGGAATTCTCTTTTAGGATTAGAGTTGGGTTAGATAACATCATTAATCAGAATTTTTTTAGTGTCTTCAACATGACCACGATAAAAGAAACATGGATAGAGTCATCTGTATGAATTAATGCACAAGATTATACATAGCCTGTTTTAACAAGTGGGTTTGGCATAAGTATTTTATGTAAATTAATGTAAATACATTCTGCCTGAAGATTTCATATAGGCTGCTATTTTCAAACCAAAGTGACCCACACACTCTCTTCCACCGGTCCATGTTCTCTACCAAGCATAAATGCAGCAGGTGTTCAAGTGTCCCTCTGCGTACTGTGAAAGCGGCCCGATGTTGCATCTATTTTTACATTTTTTTATGAAATATGTAGGTTTTTCTGAGCAGTGGGGTGGACGGCTGACTCTGCATGCCTCTGCCATCTTCGTGTCTCGTTTATGATGCCGTTCCTCATGGAGTGTGGATTGTGTCCAGTGGTGATGGGTATTTAAACCTGCTGTGAGCTGGCTGGAGTTTCTTCTCTGTTTTAGTAAAGGATGCTTGTACAGGAGGGCTGGACACAGGGGTGCAGGAGATTGTAGGAAAACTCACTAGCTGTGTTTCAAATCGACTATTTCCATAGTGCAGTAGCCCCCTTTAGGGCAAGTATGTTAGAAATGAGACCACCTGGTCTGGGACTGCAACGTTTTGAGTCAATCTGCACCACCAATCAGTGGCTTCCAGCCCTGGTCTATTTCTATGAGCACCACTCATCACTCAGACCACAAAACCACACCACAGAAATGAATGGTAGGTGACATACAGCCAATTCAAAGTTTATAAGAAAAACAGACAAGTGCTAAGCCTCTGTTACCTAAGCCAGTATTAGTATCCTAGTCACTACATGATGTTAAAAGTTTTATTCCATTGAATTCATATGAACAGAGTGCAAAATGAGCTTGAGTTTAATGTTTAACACTGCTTCTCTGTGACACTTCTTATGTCCAATAGCTGCGCTTTGTCCTGTCTGCTGGGTAGAGCCCTCATTGTTGGCTAGGGCTGGGACTGGAGAAGAATCGATTTCTTTGCCTCCTCTCGTGTGGCAGATCTGAATTGAAAGTGTGTCTCTTGGATGCTTTGTTCCTTACTTTGAGGGGAAAGAATAGATGTATAACACAGGTTGTACACTGTAGGCCACTTTATTAGAAACTCCTCTCTTGTAGCTCCAGTGAGTGGACGTACAAGGTGGGTGTTTCTAATAAAGTGGCCAGTGAGTGGAAGTACAAGGCAGTTTCTAATAAAGTGGAAATGAGTATATTTGTAATAGAATGTTGTTCTCCTTAGCTTTAACTGCTTCTGTAGAACTCCCATTTTTTGACTGCCTGCACCAAGACTGTGATTTCAGTACAGAATTTACTAACAGCAGTTCTGGATCCAGCCTTTAGGAGATGACCCAAGGTCAAAACTGACCACACCCCCAACCCCCTTTCCTGTGCCCAAGCAGTTTCATTGCCATGTCTCTGTTGGAGGGTCTGGAGTTTGTTTCCAGGCCTGTGTGTGTCGTGGCACTGCTGATGTTAGGTCACAGGGTCGCCAGCCTCACTGTTGAAGTCTTAGTTTTCATTGCTGCCACTGTTGCTCTCGTCTGTACAGGCGGCATGATGCAGTAACCGGGGGACAGCTGCTGTGCTCGTTTCCTGTCAGCCTGAATTTTCTGCCACATCAGTACGGAAACGCCTACGCTTGGCTACACGCTGGCCATGGCACCCTGCTTCAGTGCTAGAGCTGTGACTCTGAGCTTTATTTCTATAATAGAGAGATAAGTGGAAAGAAAGATAGACAGTCATATATAAATGGATAGATAGATAGATAGATAGATAGATAGATAGATAGATAGATAGATAGATAGATAGATGCATACATAGATTGAAAGACAGACAGATGCATACATACTTATACTCACTGAGCACTTTATTAAGTACATTTCCTAGTTTCTACAGTTATTGTCCATTTCACCAATTACAGACTGTAGTCCATCTGTGTCTATGTATACTTTGTTACCCCTTTTAGCCTGTTCTTCAGTGGTCAGGACCCCCACAGGACCACCACAGAGAAGGTACTATTTGGGTGGTGGATCATTCTCAGCACTGCAGTAACACTGATGTGGTGCTGTGTTAGTGTGTGTTGCATTGGTCTGAGTGGATCAGACACGGCAGTGCTGCTGGAGTTTTTAAACCCCTCAGTGTCAGTGCTGGACTGAGAATAGTCCACCGACCAAAAATATCTAGCCAACAGCGTCCTGTGGGCAGCGTCCTGTGACCACTGATGAAGGACTAGAGGATGACCAACAGAAACTGTGCAACAACAGATACAGCTACTGTCCCTGACTTTACATCTACAAGATGGATCACCAAGGTAGGAGTGTCTAATAGAGTGGACAGTGAGTGGACACAGTGTTTAAAACTCCAGCTGCATTGTTGTGTCTGATCCACTTGCACCAACCAGTACAACACACACTAACACACCACCACCACGTCAGTGTTACTGCAGTGCTGAGAATGATCCATCACCCAAATAATACCTGCTTTGTGGTGGTCCAGTGGGGTCCTGCCCATTTTAGAACAGGGTGAAAGGGGGTAACAAAGTATGCAGAGAAACAGATGGACTACAGTCTGTAATTGTAGATCTACAAAGTGCTATATGGTCAGTGGAGCTGATAAAATGGACAATGAGTGTAGAAACAAGGTAGTTGTTCCTAATAAAGTGCTTGGTGAGTGTACATATATACATACACTGACAGACAGACAGACACAGACATATATACATACACTGATTAAAAGAAAGACAGAAACACAGATAGATAGATAGATAGATAGATAGATAGATAGATAGATAGATAGATAGATTTTTCTTTGGTTCCTCACACTTGGACGTTGCCACCATTTGATTTATGTATTTTTTTCCTATGCAACAAGCAATTTCTTCTTTGGTTCATTAAAACTTGGTCTGAATGACCAAGTGTTATCATATGAACATTACCGAGCATTATAGAGCGTTTTTTTTACATCTGCATTATTATTACTTTTTTTTTAATCACTGTAGCCCTGTCTCACGCTTCAGCTGCCTCCTATACATCTGGATCAGCCTCAGCGCATCGCCCCGTCCACCCCCTCTCTGCTTCTGCCCAAAAACCCTCCTCTTTCTCAGCAACATCTGTAGCCATCAATCCCTCCATCCACCCACATCACACTGTCTTTCTCTCTCTCTCTCTCTCTCGTATTGCTTCTCTGCTTCTCTGCCTGGCTCTTTCCCTTTTCGTTCATCCCACCACATCTGTCTCAGCATCTCTCGCTCTCTCCATTGCTCTCTCAGCCAAAAGAAATGCTAAACGAAAGAGATTAGTCCCTAACAGACATATTATTTTACGCTCCCCGGCCTACGCGAGGGAGGAGCTGTTATTATGGAGGCTTCAACAGGCGTCAGGGTGCACTTTTTTTCTTTTTTTCTGAGGCTGTCACGTTCTTGCTGGGATTTTTCATAAAGGTGAATTACACGAATGTGACAGAGGAGCTGAAAGAGAGCCACTGAGAGCCAGAGAAAGAGAGAGAGGCAAGAGAGGCAGGAATTATGGAGAGGGATGAGGGATGGAGGAAGAGACAGAGAGGATAAAGAGATACAGCAGTTGAGGCAAAGCGAGAAAGACGGAGAGATCGTGAGGATGGAGAGAGAAAAGGAGAGTCTGTGAAGAGGTTTTTTAGAAAAAAAGCCTCCACAGTCATCTCAGAAAGCTCCGGCTTTGGGTTGGAGCGTTCAGTCGCCATGGGCACCGGCTGCCATTGCTATGGAAACTGCGGCAGGGAAGTTAGTGGTGATGGAAGGAGGAGGAGAAGAAGAAGAAGAGGCGGCATCTCGAAGAGCACCTGAGACGGATAGAAGACGGCCGGGACAGACAAGGATATGTCAGCAGTGTCCACAAAGACAGCAGCTTTAGAGCCAAATGATTACGTAACTGGATGTGGGCGTAACAGCTCCACACATCATCTTTAGAAGAGAGCTTTTCAAAACACTATCAGAGATAACTTGGAAATCAGTCGAACCACATGCTGTAGTGGTGCTGCTGGTGTTATAAACAATATTGCTTTTAGGAAGAACTATCGAGTTTAAGAAGTAGACCTAATTGCTGTGGTCACCCTGTTAGTCAGATTTTTAATCTGGTTGACGTGAAAAACCTTGTGAAGACCCTCGTCACAATCTTTGGTTGCTGCTTGCTAATTAGGAATTTAATATCATCATAATAACTGAACTGTTTATGATAGCACAGTATTGTAACACATAATAGATAACATACATAAAACGCACTTTGTAAAGTTGCAAAACAGTCTTGTTTGTTTTTTTTTTTGACACTTTTAATGGGCATCATGTTTTTGGTTTCCTTACTGCCAGAAAAAAGGGTACTAACCTGCCCCTCACATCATTTATCACATAAATAAAGGTTCTGTGCAGGTACAAACAATGTAAATGTTCCCTCAAAGGTACAACAGTGGTTTTAAGGTCCAACTGTGAACCTTAAATAAGTTTTTCCAAGTGAAAACTACATATTTGTACCTTTTCATGACCTCATGTTTTAAAACAGAACAATAAAATAAAAAGCCTAGAGACGAGACGGGGTGTGTGGAGTCAGTACAACTTATATATCATTTCAATGGATTATGGTACAATTATGGTACTGAGATGCACCCTTGAGGGTCTCACCCCAGTGACAAGAGGGGTACTCCCCCAGTGACCTTTATTTCCAAGAGTGTGGCATCGAAACCCCTCAAGGCTACATCTTTAGTACCCTTTTTAGTAAGCGAGCATAACTGGACTGTTCTGTACCAGTTCAGTAGCATTTTTTAAGTTGCATTGACTCCATACACCCTGTCTTGACTATAGGCCTGTTATTTTTGTGTTCTTCAACTTTCACGTGACAAAATCAATACAGTGTGGCTTTTAAAACATATTTAAGGTACTTAATTGGACCTCAGGACTGTTCATGAACCTAAATATCATCCGATATAAAAAAAATAATAGTAAAAATAAAAAGTATCTCCATTTTGCAAGTTTTAGTTATCAGCTGAATTTAAGCACAGCAGTTGTCCTTTATATTGCATGAACATTTTATGATGAATGGACCAGCAAAAATGCACCCACATTGCTTGATCTCTTTACGTTAACTCACGTTAAAAGTTAAGAAGGGTGTTGCCCTGTCCTGTAAAATTACAATTTTGAAGATATATATTTTTCATTGTACAGCTGTGATATGATTGTACCCTTTTGTTGGTATTATCTTTTTTTTTTTTTCAGGCTGGTTGGCAGATGCTTGCTACTCTAGATCAGTGGCTTTTCCTTTGCAATTATATATTTTTGAGTTGCATTGACCTGCAATCTACAGTTTTTCTGACCATGTAGATTACCACTCCATTTCTGCAGGGCACCACTGGCACAATTACATCATGTGGTTCTCTGAAGCCAAGCATGTGTCATCTCCTTAAGAAGAAAACAACAGACTTATTAGTGATCACAATGCAGAGCTAACCTACTAATCAAGCCAAGAACGTGGACCAGAAAAACTTTAAATAACACATGGCCAAATAATATTACTAACATTTATTTGCTCATTCTGAAAGTAAATATATTACTGATATAAATACAGGACAATGAAGTGTTGTCTTTTTATATTCCTTTCTACATGTTTGTTGACTAAAAGAACAGTCAATGTTGAGTAAAAGCTTGGCACTACTTCTACATGTCAAGGTTTTTGGAACCTCTGTTCTAGATAGCACATTGAGTATGAAAAGAGAGCATTGTGACCACAAAGTGGAAGGTGCTCAGACCAATAACATCAAATAAAGTATGGGATTCCATTGTGACAGCATAGAAACCAGAGTTACTCTGTGTATCTAAAAAGTCTATGGTGGAACTATAACTTCTTTGACTAAAATGTAGTACAATGATATAATTGAAATCATGCCTATTGCTCGCATTAATTTTAATTGCTTGTTAGCAATGTTGGAGTATGTTAACAATTCATAGAGCCTTGCCAATAACCCATTAAATGGCCAGGGCCTGCTGATGGGCCCAACGTTTTACTAAACACTTCTATAACCAAAGAATAACTCAGCTAGGTTGCACTGTTGTCCATGTAGGTACTGAATAATAAGGATAGTATGTCATAAGCCTGGGATTTAAATAGGTTAAAGTGGTGGTTTCTTCTGTGGACTGCTGATGGATCTCTTTTTTTTTTCCTATAAACAGCTTCATGACGTAACAACATTACCCTGCTCCACAGCTTATTGTGTCACTGATTTCTGGGTTCCAGGTTAATGAGGCGAGAATGGCAAAGAACCAGGTTTTTGTACAGTGGAAACATACAGAAGGTTTGAGATTAGGCTCCTGCGCCTTGTCAGTGGAAAAAGGGCTTCAGCGATGGAGATTGACACTGCCCGCAGGCACCCAGCTCGCTGCCAAGGGAGATCTATGGCACAGCGGTTAGCGGGTTTGGCTACGGGACATCATCTCGCACCACACAAAATGGGCTTTTTGCACGTACAAAGAAAATCAGCACTATTAATAGCAGCTTGGCCCCTCTGACCCATTGCCAAATCCCTTCTGTTGCCTGGCTGCAAGTCAAGCATGAGAAATGTTGGTGTTGTGACACCCGCCAGGCTGTGATCGTATTTCTGTTGACTCAACAAAGCAGCTGAGAGTGTTTAACAAATGAAGGTAACCTCTTCCAGCGTGACTGTAGAAACATACCCATGCTGTTACATCACTATGACAGAAAAAAGGACTTAGCTATAAACTCAGCACTTTCCAACAGCCCAGAAGTGTCCAAGAACCTCCGAGTCAGAGCATTACAAGCAACAGTGGTGCGTTAAAAGGCAGAATCTGCATTTTGCGGTGTAATTGCATTTCCCAATGCTCGAGTTCAACTGCAACTGTGCTTTATTAAACAGCGTTCTGCCCTGTTGGCCCTGGCAAGCGGCCGTGCAGGCTGCAGAGAAAGAGAGAGAGTGCTTCTGATTAGGCCGGTGCCCTGAGTCAGAGCAGAAATTAAACTGATCAGAGCCGAGGCCTTGAGAAACGTCCGGAAAAAAGCCACTCAATTATGCGCCAATCAGCTGGAGGCACCCCCGCGCTTAATACCACTGATTTGTACCCTTCACCAAGCTTGTGACTAGCTGGCAGGGGTTGAGGGGAGTGGTGGGTGCATGACCAACCCCCCTTTGACATTCTCACACACGCTCAGAGTGAGTCGTTTCTGGTTGCCATTAATGGCATTCAGCTTCAGAGCCCTATTCCTATTTCTGC
The DNA here is from genome assembly GCF_904425465.1 of Colossoma macropomum. NCBI lineage: Eukaryota > Metazoa > Chordata > Actinopteri > Characiformes > Serrasalmidae > Colossoma > Colossoma macropomum. The sequence continues at coordinate 19,101,247 of NW_023494804.1, read as the reverse complement.
TGGCATGTTTACGAAGTGGGGACATTGGGATTCCGTGGAGGTGTGGGAATTTTTAACAGAGAGGGAGAGGACAGAAAGAGAGGGAGAGGACAGTGAGAGAGAGAGAGAGAGAGAGAGAGAGAGCTGGAAAAAATGAAAAAAAAAATGCCTCTGAAAGGATAATCGCAAATCTATTTCAAAGTACAGTATCATCACCAGGCCACCTATCACAATAACACATCCATCGGCCATAAACCATCTCGCTCCCTCCCCCGAGAAATCTCCTGGCAAAAGCGGGCTCTGTGCAAATCCCGCTCCCTAAACCTGCCATCTGTAATGTGATGCGATGTCTGGCTGGGCCTAATCCGGGCCCCATCTCCCTGTTTACTTATCCCCGTCCCTCGCCCACAGCAGCCCTGGCCGTTGGGGGATTTGATGTGACAGGAGGGGGGCGGCTGGCGCTGAAAACCAGAACAGCACTACAGCTTCAGAGCAGAAAGCAATGGGGACGAGGGGGGGGGCTACAGGTTCACCTACAGAGGTGTCATTACACCCAGGATGAAGCCAAACCCATCATGTTCTTACTGTGTGTTTTTCCTCGCAAATCCCTGGAATTTAGTGACAGGAAAAAAAGGGTCACTAGAATTCCTCAAGGCATCTCCTCTGCATTCTGATTCAATGTCGACTAGTATTGCTTTTCAGCCTTAGACGGTCCAGTTAGCAATAGTTAAAGCATGTTGTGATTTCATTTTAATCATCAAAAACAAAAGGAGAAATTATAACTTGCAGTTGATTCAAGATCAGTGTTTGGGTGTAAAAAAGGATGTTTCTTAGTTATGATCTGAATTTGGTGAAATAAAAAAAAACGTTTTGTAAAACACTATCTGTTACTTTTTTTGTTTATTTGCACTTTTGACTTTAAAACAAATGGAAAAAGTTGGAAGTGGAGAACCAAACCTGTTGATAAAGGATATAAATTGAACAAAGAAGCGTAACTATTGGGGGGTAGAGGGGACTGCACTGAGTGTCCATGGTGCAGGGGTCCCTGTAGGGGCTGGCCCCTTTAAAATCCTTATTAGGCCTCTCCTATAGGTACTAAAAGAGTGGTAGACCCAAAATTCACAGAAAATCCCAAGTTCTTACCAACATGCCACATCAGTTTGCTTCCAACTGTGTAGGACATTGTGGACAACCCTGCCATTTGTTTTTCTCCTTCTTATTCACAATGCATCCTATTCATGGTACCCATTTTCAAATAGATCCTTCACAACCTGCAACATGATGTATTCTTTATTTACAGCTGTAAAATAGTAAAAGATCTAAATTATTCCATTAAAATAATATAACAAAATATGCATGTCACACAGCAAAGCTTCTTAGGAATGAGGGAATCTTCTTTGGCCAGCTGAATATGATTTATAATAATTGTGATCTAAATTTAAAGCCTTATGTAAACATTGATGTTAATGTTTGATGCTAGTGGGTGGAGTGTCATGCGCCTCAACTTCTTTGAGTCATAATAATAGCAGGAAAAGGGCCATAAGAACCTAGTTATGCCAATGACTGTATACTCTCAGTAAAAAAGGTAGTAAACTGTCACTGAGGTGGTCCCTGTTTTGTCACCGGGGTGGTACCCTCAAGGGTACATCTCAGTACCTTTAGTCAGAGAACATAATTGTACCATTTTCTAAGTTGGATTGACTCCACACACCCTGTCTCGTCTCCAGGCTTTTTATTTTATTGTTGTTTTAAAACATTAGGTTATGAAAATGTACAAATTCAGATGTTTCATCTGGAAACACTTATTTAAAGTGGACAGTTGGACTTTAAAACCACTGTACCTTTAAGGGAACATTTACATTGTTTGCACCTTGATGAACGAAAAATGTACCTGCATAAAACCTTTATTTATAACAGTGTATGTAAATGTGACTAATTAGATAACTATGTTTATTATGTTTAATTAGGTAATCGCATTCAAATGTACAGCATCAAGAATATAATATCTGGACTTCTAAGGCTTGAAACACTGATTCGTTAAATTGTGGATTCATGCAGTTCTGAGAATGAAGTCTGCAGAGAAATCTGACAGCGCAGGGGCCAGTGGGAGGACAAATGGGCCGCTATCAGTGGCGCTTATTAGTGCCTGATTAGAGAGTTGTGATGATCAGGATTTTCGAGGTTGGCTCTCCGCTAGCTTAAAAGCTTGAGCAGGAGGCTGATGGGGTCTTCAGTGATTAGGGTAATTGCTGCTCTGAGGGTTACTCACCCTTCTATTCAACTGGCACTGCGGCAGGACCCCCGCTGCTCGTGGACGTCACCGCTCAGAGAAGTTGGAAATAAATTAATAATAAAAGAAGGGCCACAAGGGGGCCAAGGGCTGAGAGCCATGGAGCTGCGCTAATGAACGATTTTTTCTCGAGCGATTCATGCAAAACATCGTAAGAGCTAAAAGAGTGTCAGTGCTCGGCTGCAATAGTGACGTTAGCATGGATTTCCAACAGGGTCAAGATTATTATGGGTAATAGGAACCGACAGCAAGTGCAAGTTCTAATAGCATCAAACGGAAAATGGAGGAAGTTCTGACAAGGCCTTATCAGCAACTTTTAAGTAGACTATTACTTCATAATAGGCTGTTCAGAGCATCTTTTCATAGTCACTCATCTGAAAAAATAATGGCTTTTGATTTCCACTCAAGTGGATGGAAACCATTTCCAGCATGTTTTAGGTCTAGATGGCAGTGAAGCCTCGAGCACAGCATTTTCCGTCTTTCTTTTTTTTCAAATTAACGAATAGAGAGCATGTGGAACCCTTAAGCTGGTCACTTTTCAGTGTCCACTGTGATGTGTGGATTATGTCCTGTCTGTGTTTTTCTTCCACACTTTTCATCATAATGCATTCATAAGCGTTCACTATAATGCTTCGGTGGAGAGCGAAAGCGCAAATAGCCTGGTTTCTGTCTTCAAAGTCCCTTTTTCTTGTGGTGGCTCGGCAGTAGGCAGCTCTTACTGGCCTGTCATTTATCACCTGTGTCTCTCCCCAGAAGCAATCAGCCCAAATAGGGATGGGAAGGAAAATAGTTTTTGTGTCCCAAATGGAAAGCGAGCAACTCAGCACACTGCCCAATATTACTCTATACTGAAGGAATGGATATGGAAGTCCCTTTCTCAGTTATGGTGCTTTTTTCCACTGGGCAGTGCAGTACGGCACGGTATGCTTACAAATCTGTGTTCACGCATTTTGTCATGATTTCCACTGCCAAATGAACAGTACCATACCTGAATGCTGATTTTGGCAACTTTTCTGATATGAAATGTGCTGAGCCAGAACATATGGGTGGAGCTAGAAATAGTGCAGAGCATTGATTGGTCAAATGCTGTAATGCGCCAGGGAGTTCGCCCCTAGGTAAGGATCGAACTCACAACCCTTATATTAGTCAGGGTCAGGAGAAAAGTGCAACTCAGAAAAAAAACTAAAGGGGCTAAGAGCTGGAAAAAAACAACTAGAGAAGGAATGAATTAAAAGGGGAACACGATAAACAAGGAAAGTAACTGGTCACATTACTGGGGGGGATTTGAACCCTCAGTTAACTCTTGCTGGTCATGCTAACTAAAGACTTAAAAGGATGACCCAAACTACGAGCTTCCCAAAACTGAATCCAAAGTCCCTTCTTTAAGTGGCCGGAGGTGGCCTAGCAGGTTGCCTGGACGTCACAAAATGCTATCGCCACTCGAGTCAGATAACCACCGTTTCTAGCTAGCCAGAATCTCTGCGACTCTGTGAAGGGTAAATCAGCACTTGGGTTCTTCTCCATTGTTGCTACTGCTTACAAGTGTTTGCTGTTAACACCAGTATTACGTGAGAAAACATGATCACACAACTATCAGAGAACCCCACCTACTTTCATGGTTCTGTTGTGTGATGGTCAAATGATGGTACTTCAAACAATGAAAGAGCTAAATCAAACACGCCTTCTTAAGTACGCGTCAAAAAGAATTCACTCAGCACTGCTAGAGGGACACACGCAACCATGTGACACAGACCATTCACAGTCAAGTTGATCAGTTTAGCAGCCAGCATGTAATTTTGCCAAAATGATTTTGTTTGTTTTGCTTCAAAGTGTCATTTTTGTTTGAAGTGCACTACCAGCTTTACTGCACCTTTAGTGTCTCAGTGTAAGACCTCTGTCCCTGGCTCAGTTTCTGGCTGCTGTCTAAAAGCAAATTTATACTTCTATGAAGATACACTATGTATTTGAGGAGAGACGCAGAAAAGAGGTTTGTGTGTAATTATTAATTTGCCTGAAGTCTGAGCAGGTGATGTACATTGGCCTCAAAAACTCAATATTCTGTGGTAAACCTCTGGTGCAATGCAATACTGATTGATGAGCAGAGAAGCAGCATCTCATAGCTTTGTGAATGTAGTGAGATTCAAAATGGAAAATGGAAGTAAATAAAAAAAAAAAAAAACAGTTATTGTAGTTATTGTATTATCTCTGTAACACAGGACTTTTCCTGGTGTTGAAAACTGACTAACTGATTTTTTTTAGGTTTCTTTTTTTTTGAGTTGCATGCAACACATTTTTCACTATTAGCAAATTAAGTGCATTTTCATTTTCATATTTCATATCTAACAAATAGGGACTAGCAAAAGGGCTTTAGTAGCTGGTACTTGTTAGCAGTGTATGGCTAACAAGTACCAGCTATTAGTAATGACAGACTGACAAAGAAGAACAAATCAATTTGATCAGTTAACCATGTTAATGGTAGCTGGCTAGCTGCTAGCTAGTTAAGCTAACCACTTGTCAGAATAAGCAACATCACACACACCTCTGCTAGGTTTGTTAGTTGGCATGGCTCAGGTGATTGACAGATGAAATACTACCAAATGTGCATAGCCAGAAGGAATTCTTTCTCAATCATTCAAGAGTTCTCTGTCTTGTCTATTATGGTTCTATTGAAATCAGGTAATTGAAATGCTGTCATTTGACAGCAGCTTGTGGTACATCATCTGCATTTTGATCGGCTCCTTCAAGGAAAATCTAATTTACACAATTTTCCACTTAACTCAGGCAGTCAATCAAGATGTGTTTGGTGCCTGAAGTTTGCTTTTTTTCGTCTTAAACTATATAGAGCTATTTCTATCCAGGAAGTAAAGAGGGATTCCCCTGGATTTAGTTCTAAAGATTTCTAGGAGGGTTTTTACATTTTGGGCCTACTTTACCCACCTCTAAACATTGCTAAAAAATACCAGAAGTCAACATTCACCCAAATCTTTTCCGTAAATACTTCCCCAAAACTTTCCCACTTAGCCTTCAACTCACTTAAACCACACTGAGGTGTTTATTTAGTTCACACAGTTTAAGACACAGTAACTTACTGTTATCTATAAGAATGGAAAAACTTCCTTGTATATCTGAAGTCAGTGGGCAGCTATTTTGACAGGTGTTGTGCCGAAATCTGACTCCCCCACAAAATCTGTCCCCCTTTTGCATGCATGCAGTCATGCAGGCGTACGGATGCTAGATTAGATTCAGTTTCTGTTGTTCCTATTTATAAACATATATCTTCAGGTAAAAATTCAGAAATAACAGTAATTTATAAATGAAAAAAAAAAAACAACTCTAGAGTAATCTATAGCATCTGTATGATGTGTGTGCACATCAAAGGGAGTCAGAACTGTCTAAAACGGCTGCCTGCAGCATCAGTGACACAGTGACATCACAGTGAGCAGGTTGAGGGAAGTTTTGGGGAAGTATTTAGAAAAAAGATTAGGCTGACTATTGACCTCTGTTAATAGGATATGTTGGCAGTGTTAAGCCCTATTTAGATAAGATTAGTTTTAGCATGAGGATGTGGGGTAATGTAATTATTATCAGTGTTTCTCAGTGATTTTAGTCCCATCTGAATGTGCCAGGTCAGTCTTTGTTACAGACTCTTCACTCCTGTATCAGTAAAGATCCAGGTCCCTTCACCTTCTGTAAAACAAGTCATAAAAATAACTGCAGGTTATTGCATATTGCATGTTGTTAAAAATGCTATCATATCCTGTGGAAATGGAGTTTCTTAAGTAAGAATGCTCTCAAATAAGCATTTACTTGTATTCTCTGACAAAGCTGAATTCAGCTTCCTATTCATCAGTTTGAATTTTCCTGTTCAACCTTTAATAATGCTGTAGTTACATTCAGGCACTTCAGGCATTGTAATAATAACTGCAGCACAATTTAAGGTGGAACAGGAAAATTTGAACAAAAAGCTGGTGAATAGGAAGCCTTATTGTTCTATGTGGCTAAAAGCTGATATGTAAAGTTACTGTCCTGTCTTACAGGTACAACTCAGAGTATGCAAAAAGTACAAATAAAAAAGTTTGATTTTATGTGATGAAGTTGACTCCTCAAGCTAATGGCGATGCTAAGGATGCACTGCATTCAATTAAGACAATGAGGTAAATGGTCAGGGTAAATGAAATAATGGCTAAATGAGATTTTTAACATCTTTTTTTATTCTTTTCTGGGGTGAAGGCAGCACATACATTACACATACTGTCATTTATATTGAGATTTCGTATCCCGTTCAAATCATTTATAAACATTACAGACATCCTGAGGTACACTGGAATTACCCACCTCCCCATGAAAAAGGAATAGGGCTTTAGCCTCTTAGCACCAGCATTAAGCTACGGAAGCAAACTTTGGGCAAAAATGCAAAGCAAAGCAAACATGCCTTGGCTGATCAGCTACATCTGGGGTGGAAAGTTGAGTAAATTAGATTTTTCACAGAATTATTCCTTTATGAAGCATTCCTTTCAAAAAGTTGGGATGGTTGCTATGGTTGACTGTCCAGGAGGTTTCATATGATACAAGTCAAGTTCAAGTAAGTTTTAAGCAGTTCAACTTTACACCACGTAAATCCAGCCTAACATCTGATTCCACTTTGGATTGTTTGCTGTCAATTAGAATCAAGAGCTCAAAACAGCAGTAAAATCCACATCCACAGTAAAATCCTGGAGAAGCCTGATCAAATGACAGTGAACGGCACAGATGGAGGAAAACCTGCTCCTAGTTCAACCCTCCTACTTGTACATTCTTCATGAACGCAGCAAGGGCCCGGCAGGTGTCTGATCCAGGCAACTTGGCTAGCATGCAGACGCACAGGAAGTCAGGAGAGAACCCCTGGACCTCCTGTCTTATCTTTTCCTCTACGCCGCATAGCAGATCAAAGTGGTGGAGGCCAGGCTTTGATAAGGAACTCGCAAAGAGAAGCACAACACACTGCGCCATGTCTGTTAATAATATCGATCCGTGCCTCCTCTCCGCCTTCCTGCTGCTAGCTCTGCTAGGCAGACGCTCGGCCGGCCTAAACAAAGCGAACCTCGGAAAACCCAGCGTCAGTGCATTATGGCAAGCGAGGGATAGACGGGGAGACCTTGGTAGCGACTTCCTTCTTTTTGTCATTTATCTGCCCTGCTGTAAAGCTACAAAGCAGCTTTGGCCCTTTCATGATGAACTGAGGCGCCGTGGAGGAATGTTTCTGCCGCCTTCGCCGCCCAGCCACACATGAATGCCTTCCATTTCAGCACATTCATTTTCAAGGTGTTCCGGTCAAGGCTTCCCCACACAACATAACACAACTCTTTGATTCCGTTAAACACATTTTCCACATATTTGTGCTGTCAGAGAGCATATGTGTTTGCATGAGTGTGTACTCACTACATCAAACGTTTGGGAACATCTTGCTTCCTTTTGAAATCGTTCAGGCAATGTTTGATCTTCACTGCTGCATTCTTAGGGTGTTTTCACACCTACGTTGTTTGGTGGGGACCACTCAAACTTTTTCTTTAGTTCAGTCCATTTTGATAGACGTGAACATGCCACCCGTACTTGGGTCTGCACCAAACGATGGAACTGTGTTCTGTTGACTCTTGACAGAGGTCTGTACAGCAAAGGACGAGCAATGAAATAATAGCAAAGTATTTGACTTATGTACTGCTGAAAGTATTTTTGATAGTTTGGGCCAGATATCAGTGACCTGATTGGGTGAATTCAAACTGATTCGTAATTAAACCAATCAATCATAAAGAAGCAGAGATTAAGTGAAGTTTATTATCCTAGATGTGCAACACATGTAAACATGTGGAATATAAGTGAGGTCATTAAAAATATAGAGTGGTGAATGAAGACAAACGTTTCTCACTAATCAAAGATTATAAAGAACAATATAATTTGGTGCACTTCAGCCATTGGACTGTGAAACCAACCAAACTGCAGACTTTAGTGTATGAAGTAGGTGTGGAATAAGGTTTAACCCCTTAAAATCATAGGCTTATTACATACTAAGGCTTATCGTTCAGTAACTACAGGGACTTTAGTGCTAACTAGTGGAGCTACCCCCCCCAGTGAGCTTTTTAAGGGATTAAAGTCAAAACCTTACCTTGTTATTTTATGTTTTTGGTCACATTAAGCAACCTTTGTATCATATCATTCAAAAAACAAACCCCTTGTTTCTCCATAATCTTTGATCTTAATGTAACGACTTCTGGCTCTATATTGCCTTCTGACATTTGTGTAAATATTAAGCAGTAATGTTATACCTCTGTTTATCCTGCCGGCTCAGGGGCCATAGATGACTGCTTATGCAACCTATAGTTAGAAACGGCCTTGGCTACTAACCTATAATCACATAAAGAATGAATGTGAAGCAATTGCAGCTGCCAAGAATTTTTTTTTTTTTTTGATTTGCAAGTTTATTACCTTATAAATATATCTACTGGCCATTTTATCAGAAATACTTGCCATATTTGTGCTGTCTATCGCTGTCATAACAAAATCTTGCATCTTTAGAATGGAAAAACCTTCCAAACTTTTATTGGAACTTAATTTAAAAGATTTTTTTTCTTAGAACTTTGAACAATTTATATTGATCCATTTATCATTATATTTTCACACAATTTTAAGGACAGCTGGAGTTGTCAAATAATGTAAATAATAAAAAAATAAAAAATACCAAAAATGGACAAAGTTCTGCCCTGACAGCAAGGATTTATATGTTTACTGTAGCCCTGTTGTTGCAGCCCAATTCATCAGGTCTCCTCTACTCCATCCTTCAACTATAGGTTATAGATATAGATATTTGGATGAGGGTCTGTTCCTCAGTACAGCAGAGAGACAGACAAGGTAGTGGCAAGATAGTATGTGAGAAGCTGGTACGAGTGAATCAGGCATGTCAGTGTCACTAGGTTGACCACCTGAGAATTTCTAAGAGTGGCTCTGTGGTCAGAAACTGACCATCGATGAAGATCTAGAGCCGAGGTCAGCAACGTGTGACTGAGGAGCCGCATGCGGCTCTTTTACTGCCCTGTTGCGGCTTCACAGCAGAATTAGATTTTTAAGTAAAAACATAATAATCCCCCATTTGCAGTCAAGTAAAGCTCTGCTGATGGTTCTAACACAGTCTTAACAATAAATGGCCTTAAACATTGGAGTTAAAGTATATCTGCTAATTCACCCTTTAACCCTGAAGTTTGGTGTGCAGACTGCTGGTCACACAGCAACACAGAGAACAGTCTCACCTAGCTAGTAGCTAACAAAAAGGCAAAACGAAAGATTTAAGAAGAACATTGGTCATTTGGAGTCAAATGAACTTATTTGAATTTATAAGCAATTCAGCTGGTTTCAGGATATGTTTCATATGCAGCAAGAAACACTAAAATGTTCTCATTCACCAGCTTCTTGTTTAAATTTTCCTGTTCCACCTTAAATGCTGCAGCGGTTATGTTATGCATCAGACACCATTTAAGGTAGGACGGGAAAATTCAAACAAGAAGCTGACTTTAGCCCTGTCAAAAGTTTAACGTTGAGAGACATTTTACAAGAAACTATTCCACTTTTGTGAAAAAATCTCCTGCTGGAGATGTGAGAAAAGCGGCTATAGCTGAGCTAAAGCTGACAGCAGAGGAAAGTAAGTCTGTGTTTTCATTTATAACATATTTCTTTTTGCCTATACTATTACATTAGCACATACTGGGGCATATTTACAGCCTAGATGGTAAATTGGACATAAAATGTTGTGGCTCCCAAAGTGGTTTGATTTTTGTTAGAAGGACAAAATGGCTCTTCTTAATATTTGGGTTTGCCAATCCCTGGTCTAGAGGATGTCAACTCAAACTGTGAATCAACACATGGGCTATAGTATTTAACAGTACACCAGCAAGGTGGACGTACAAGGTAGGGGTTTCCAATAAAGTGGCCAGTCAGTGTTTGTAAGTTATTATATTATACTTGTATATAATATTTACACATGGTATTGTTTTTCTCTGATTAAGCCTAGTTACTCTTTAATATGTTTGGTTATTACAACCCATCAAATAAAACATTATCATTTCTAAGTGCAAAATAAATACATAAAAAATAGAAGAACAAATATCTTTGATTGCCAATGTTCAGTGTACATATGTTGATCTGTGTGCATGCTCTGTCAACCCGTTAGTGATGCATGGAACCAACCTGTGTTTTTTTTCGCCCCCTCTTCTTCCTGGCCCGTGGTTAATTAATTCCGTAGATGAAAACATACGCCCCCTCATTAATTTCATAGAGCACTATCTATCATAATTACTTTCAAATAAGTTGTTGTTAACACTTTAATTTAGATTGGTTGCAGAGGTGTCTGCTCAGGAGAACACCCAGCGAGGACATGCTCTCGCACTAATACACCAATACTTACTGATACGTACTCACACTCACGCACACATACACCCACACACGCAGAGTTGACAAACCCAGCATTACAGCAGCCTCTGAAACACTCCGCAACGTTTTTTTTCGAATGCCATCACACCACGCGCAGGGCGAGCAAGCGGACAACATTACACGAAAATGTAATTACACACCAGCACTCACCCACCTTTCTGCTTTTACAGCACTGTAATTCATAAATGAAAGCAGGCCCATCCAGAACACTGTGAGTGTGTGTGCTCATGATGGAAGCCTGTTTGTGTTGTGTTTTGCCATCCAAGCCTGTTACCTTGGCAGTCACACTTTACAGTTTGTTTTTTTTCCCCCGACTGCTCAAACACGTTTCATGAAATGGCGGCTTCGGTCTAAAACGTCTCAACACTTTCCGCAAACCACCCCCAACACACACGCACACTCGCTGCGAAACCTGACATGCTTGAAGCAGTGTGAGATATTGGTTGGGTTTTCTAGACAGCAGTAGTGACACTGAAAAGACATTTCCCAGGAAGTGTGTGCAGTAATGATCGATTAGCTCATGGTTTGATTCAATTTAGGTTTCACAATTCAAAATTCTCATGATATTTTCAACAACATTCAAATTTAGAAGAGTAGAAACCACAACCATAATGAAACTAAAGCAGGGAGTGGGAGGTGACTGACGTTGGCTTGTGATATTGTAATACTGTGGTAAAAAAAAAAATCATTATGTGAACTTAATTCAATTATGCCCCACTTTTCCATTTAATGAAGTGGAATGGAGTCAGTATACCCAAACTTCATTTACACAATATAAATTCAGCTGCTGATGGAACAAAATTAGAATGTAATTTCTTTTTTTTTTTTGGATCAAAATATGCAGTTTTCATTTGTTGAAATGTACTTCATTTTTCCCGTTATTTAATGTTGACATATTTTCAGTTTGTCAAAGTCAAACAACCCCTCTGCTTCATCTTTTTCATTTCCTGTTCATTGCCTCTTAAACTAGACAAAATGAACATGGTTTCTGGTCCAAAACTTTGTTAGAAGCTAACTTTGTTCTCAGTTTGGTTTGGGACTGAAGGTCTAAAAAAAGGTGTTGTTCCTTCTTGTTAAAAAAATAAAATGGCTAAGGCTTAACCTTATAAAGTAGCCTAAAGGCTACTGCTACTATAGCTGTGGTGGTGAAGGTGAAGGAAGCCATTTCATGTGTAGAAGGCTGCTGCACGGCTTTATCACTTCACTTTAACAAGCAAGGAAAAAAAAAATGACCTCAGTGCTACAGAATGTTCTGAAGCCAAACAACATGTCAGGGCCCATTCAGAACATGGACTATCGTTACTAAAAAAACTCATTAAAAGAAAACAGATTGCAGGACAGTTATTCCTTTAGTGCATCTTAAAATTGCAGACTGAGTGTTTTCAGATATTTAAATCATCTGACTTGATTGACAGTTGTGAGATATGGAAACTATCAACGATTTGCAATACAATAATTAACGGACTCAAGCCTAATTAGTGCAGGTCATTTGCGAACATTGCAACTGCATTAGATGGCTCAACCCTTTAAGGCCAACATAAAAAAGTAAGTATGTAAAGAACGCAATTAAACAAAGCTGAAAATTCATCGTTTTTTATTTAGCTCACAAGCTTGAACAAGCAAATATATGAATAAGAATACAAGTCACACATCAGTCGCTCTTCATCTTTATCTCTTTATCTACAAATCAATTATAAGCACTTGCTCGTCCGATTTGCACTCTGAATGAGCTCATTCATTCACTCAGAAAAAACAGTGCATCCAACAAGAAAAGAGGCCTCATGCATCTTTTATACAGTGATAGAAACACAATAAATCACAGAAATCTCAGGTTCTTAACGTTCTACACACAACTGGTCATCCCAGAGTCCAGACTTCAACTTTGAATGTGTTGGGGATTTGTTGGACCATGAGAAGCAACCAACTTCTAAAACTGAACAATATCCCTGCAGATTTCTTTGAAAAACTGGAAGTGAGTCTCTTGAAAAGAATTGAAGCTGTAATAAAGTAAAGAGTGACACACTAAACACTGAAAAATGATATTATATTTAGTTGTTGAGGCTTCTGTGTAATTTAATTTTTTTTAATGAATAACTTATATAGCAGTTTTGACTGGAAATAAAATAGTAGAAGAGTGGTCTGACATTTGCATAGCACTGTAAATATGGAACATGTTATAATATAGATCACTGCTGTCAGAACAAAACCTCATATCTCCAAAATGATAACTTTACAGCAGAAGGAAAACACAGACTGTGCTTTTTACGTAAGTCAATGGAACCAGACATATTTTCAAGTCATTTCTTTTAGTCCATTCATCATAAAAATTACACACAATGTAAAGAGCAGCATGCATTTTCAAACTATGCCAAAAACTGAAAAACGACAAAAATGGAGATACAATGTTTTGTTTCAACAGCAGCGTTGCACACCAAATTATATGGGTTATTTTCATGACCTCATGTCCTGACATTATATAAAATAACTGTGTTTTTGTGCATTTTGTCATTTGATAATTTTTCTGCAGAGCTCTAATTGTACTTTGGACTGTGTCTGGAACGCTGTGTTACTGAATGTTCCAGAGTCCCAGATTGACCAGCCATTTCTAAATGGTTTACATGGTAACCAGCCTCTGACAACACTGCAAATTATACTTTACAATACATTTTTTGCCATTGTTAGTCACAGTCAGTCACTATTGTTATTAATACTAATGTTATATCCTGTCACCTCAGGATGCCGCTGCCCCATTCTTCTGTTTTGGATCTTTTTGGTCTAAAATAATACAATTAACCTCAAAAGAGAGAAGTGACCAATTACAAAGCAATACATTTACAGTAACCAGTGTAACAGAATGGAATTAAAGAGGGAGTCAGTGATTCTGGAGGAAGATTGTCGATATTTGAACACAACAGCAACCTAAATACACCCAGTGCTCGTTCAGAAGCTCTGCCTCCCAAATTCATGGATGTGCAGCGCAAAAGTGACAACAGCAACACAGAAAGTAATGTAACTGATGTTAGCTAGGTTGTGGGTTAGCAATTGTTGCTACAATTGCTGCTGAGAAGCTAACCAGTTGGAATTAGCTACCACAAACATTAGCAAACAGGATGAAACAATGCTGGCCTATTGATTCTGTGAAACAACAAAGTTAATGTTACCCACCTGTCAAGCAGAAACAGAGCAACCTCTTCATCCCTTTTCATGCTTTTCGGCTCTCAGAGGTCTTTCCACCATTGAAACGCCTCATCGATGTTAACACGGCTCTTTACTTTTGCTTGATCTAAGAACTTCTTTCTCAATCTTTGTTCTTCAGATCTTCTGCTTTTCTGCTGTTCTTGATCTCTCCTTCTTAACAATGTTTGTTGCTGTGCATGAGCTGATTGCCTTGAATTGTGATTTGTGTCTTGGCCCAAGACACTGAGCCTGGACTGTGTATGAATGCCAATTTTTTTTTTAAGTGCACACAAAGAACAGAGAGCTAGCAGACCCTGAGGAGATATTAACTAAATTTAGTTCATACAACTGAGTGAATGGGAATAATTACTACTCACTCCGGGTTTTCATTACTACATTTTATGATTCTTGTATTAGATGGATGTTGTTGTAGTTGTCATTGTTGATCTTCTTGATCTTTTACCTGGGCTAGATTATCAAAAAGAGCTACAGAGAGATCATTCGTTGAAAACTTGAGTTGAACCAGTTTTATTTCTGTAGAAATATCAAGTATTTAAGGTATTGCATGAGTATATATACATACATACAAGATAAATATCACAGTCTAGTTCTCTTAAGACCATCTTTTCATATATCTTCTTATCTCAATCTGAGTCTATTTCATTCATTGGCTTTAACTTATGTAAGAAAGCAAACAAGAGAAATGTTTTAATGCTTGTTCTGGTGGAATGTGAGTTAAGTCATCGATGCCTATTAGACTATGGATTTTTCCATTTTATTTATTTTTATACCAATTACAAGAGATACTGCCATAAAAGCTATTCTGAAGATGTGAGCACTGTGAGAAGTGTTTCTGCACTGCTCTAAAGAACCACGCAGAAAGTTCCAGTCATATTGTGAGTTTGCAAAGATTTGCTAAGCCAAGCCAGAACGTCTGCAGCAAAGCAAACTCTGGACAATTGCTTTGGCCTTTGGAATTGACTGTACACAAATCTTTTCAACGGTACTGCTCATCGGCATCTATCATGAAAAAAGATAACAAGACTTTGCCTGAACCACAAGTGGGAGTGAAAGTAGGATCGATCGCTTTCGAACAGAAACATCTTCAGACAAGGCCGTTCTTTTCCAGTTTAAACATCTGGTTTTAGCCTGCCTCCCTCAAGCAATGTGCTTTAGAGATGAGTGATAAAGCTTAACAATAAAAGGAGAAATTATGGGTGTTAATTTAAAATCATACAAAGCAATGACAAAGCAAAGATCAAATTAAAAAAAAAAGAATAATTGTGTTTGTGCTTGGAAAATAACCATATATCATTAGAGTAAATGCAAATATAAACATATAAACCATTTAAAAAATGACAAGAATTTCTTGTTTTCACAAAAGTAGTTGATATCCTGGGATCTAATTAGAAGAACAAAGTGTAGCTCCGTATTTCTTCTTCTCAGATTTGTTAAATTACATTACCAACACATTTGATTTCACGTAACAAAGCATTGACTTGTGAAACTAGGTATTGGTTTATAACTACAGTTAATATTGGGATTTTTTTGAAAAGAGGTCTGGAAATGGTTAAATGAACACACCAATGTAATATAAAATCACTACTTATTATATTAATTAAGTTATTTGTATTTATTCGGTTGTTAGTGTTTTTGTGACCAAATAAGCATCTTTTCAATTAAGATGTTCTCAGATGCCTAAAATCATACAGTACTGTATATATTTCTATATCACTGCTGTCAGAACAAAACTTCATATCTTCATTTTTGACATTTTTCAGTTTTTGACATAATATGAAAGTACCTGTTGCCCTTTACATTGTGAGTACATTTCATGATGAATGGACCAAAAGAAATGGCCCAAAATGACTTGGAAAAAAGTCTGGTTCCATTGACTTACATTAAAAGTACAGTATGTTTTTTCCTTCTCCTGTAAAGTTATCATTTTGAAGATACAAGGTTTTGTTCTGACAACAGCGATACTTTATCCTCATATATGGAATATATAACCCCACGTCTTGACATTTTACAACAAAAAATTGAAGAAAAAAAATAACGTTTAAAAGAAAACAAGATCGAACTGTAGGTGGGAGTGAAACTCCAGCATCGATCACTTTCAAACACGAGTGTGTTCGGACAAGGCTGTTCTTTTCCAGTTAAAACGTCTAGTTTTAGATGGCCTGCCTCTCTGAAGCCAAATCAAATTGGAGAGCTGTAGAGCAGGATAGTGGAGGAGGCGGAGATGAAGAAAGATAGACGTGAGGAGGCCTGCACAAAGGCCTGGCATCGGTCCAGCTCTCACGGCCATGTCTGATTAGAGCTCATCTTTAAAAGTCAGGTTCACACACTGCCTCCCAATATTCCTGATTAAAGTCGGGCAGAGGGGGCTCAAGCCGTGCCAAAAACCCTTTTTACATTTTGGATGCATTCGTTACTGGGACGGTGCAAAAATGCAAGCGGACGCAGATGGATGGGTTCTGTAGTTCTGGGAGAAAATGCTGGGTCGTCACTTTGTGGCACGAAAAGCAACCAGGACCACTGGCACCCGTTAGCCTCAGCATCCCAGTTAACTCACTGAACTCACTGATTAAAATATATGTGTATATTTTTTTTCTGCAAAACAAGACAACAACAATAACTTCATCAGATTTGAATCATACCAACATCTCCTCTTCTGCTAACAAACATAAACATGGTATGGATTGAAAGTTTAGAATCTGGGACCGGATTCACAAAAGTGTCTTAAGAAAGAAAACCTTCTTAAGTGTGTGTTTTTTCTTAACTTCATTCTTAAGAAAAATGTTGTGAGAAATTGTTATTCTTCAAATAATTTCTCAAGAACTGTATTATTTTCTTAACTGTTTTCTTAAGAATAATTCTAAGAGCGAGTGTTATTCTTGAATATATTATGTTCTAAAATGTTTTTTTAATCTCATGATAGCCTCACCCTTGTCTTAGGCTGTAAGAGTTGACAAGGTCAGCGTCTAAATTTATTACAGACACTACCTTTGATGCTCCAGGCCATCCTTGTCCATCACCCCACAATTATCTTATTTTCCAGTGATGATTTTTTTTCCTGTTGGCTATTTCTTTCACCATCACCTCTGGTTCTTGTTTGCTAATATTCCTCCATTTTGCTCCTCTGGGTGGATTAAACTAAATGAAGTAACTAACAGTTATTACGAATTCAAAATGTCTTGCATCATTTATGGTATGGGGTAGAATGCAACATAGCCCACATAACAATACAATGAAGATTTTCTTAAGAAAATAAAAAATAAAAAAACAATTAAGATTATCTTAAGAGAATATCTGAGAACTTCTTAAGTTATTTTCG
Organism: Colossoma macropomum; assembly: GCF_904425465.1. Lineage (NCBI taxonomy): Eukaryota > Metazoa > Chordata > Actinopteri > Characiformes > Serrasalmidae > Colossoma > Colossoma macropomum. The sequence continues at coordinate 19,084,010 of NW_023494804.1, read as the reverse complement.
AGAATTGCATTTACGAACATTCTTATTAACTTCTTAGTGTTTGCCTTAAGAACATTTGCAAGGTTTATCTTCAGAAAGCTTTCATGAATCTGGCCCCAGATCTTGTTCTGCTTGTTTAATTGAGCTATAACAAATGCAACAGATATTAGATAAATTGAGACTTGTTGAAAAATAGCATTAGCAATCAGCATCAAATGCTTCAGCAACATTTAACACTAAAAAAAGTCATAGTATTTTCCAATGGTAGGGACACAGCAGGGTTAGTATTTTTCAAGGCCAAGGTACATGATTGTAGGACCCCTGGGGTAAATTGAATTGCTCAGGGCCGCAGCTGCCCTTGAGACTTTAGAACCTGTAGAACTCTAAAACTTAATCAATGTCTGTGGTGACTGAAATGATACTGTGGCTACTGAAATGAAACCACTGAGCCATTCATTTGCCAAATGGATTGTTCACTGAAAAGTCTTAACATGACCAACAGTAATTTGGAAGCCAAAAGGGCTTGCCTGCTAAATCAACATCCCTGAATGGCCAGCAGAAATTTGAACTGAACGCCTCAGGCCAAATCATTTATCAGATGGATAGATCAGTCACAGAAGCTAACATGAGCTCTAGTAACCCAGCTAATTCAACAGCTGTTAGATCAGCTGAGACCTGACCGAGTAGTTAAAAGAAATACTTCAGCAAGATTTTACTCAGTGATTGATGGGCCGACCAACAGAACGCATTTATTCTTGCCATGTTTTAGAACCCCTGGAGCAACACTGGGTAAAGCATCTTGCTGAAGGGCACTTCAGACATTGGAACTTGTACTAATGATGTCTATGAGTATGTTGGGATTCAACCTCAAACCAGGATGACTTTAGTTTTTGATATAGAGGATTTCTAGTAGTAGAGATGCCAGCATTTGCAACTGATTTAAAATAGCAAGAATGACAATACCATCTATACATGCGTGTTCTGTGTAGTAACTTTATATACATGCAAAACATGAACTTTCGACATCATGTTATGAAAGTATTTGAAACTTTAACCATTTAACTATTTGTAGTTCTTTAGGTAACTTCATGAAATGCTAAACAAAATATTGTTTCAGAGAAAAAGACTTTTAGTAGAGCATAAACTGATGGTAGACCCTTGTGGAGAAAAACTGGAGGAGAACTCCAACCAGACTGGACTAAGGCTACTGTAAAGCACAGAGGCTGATTTCTTACAGTGTTGTCCCATATGGAATTAACGAATGAATGAATGAAATAATTTATTTATCAAATGTATTTTTGCAATATATGAAAATAGCCAAAAATTGGTTTGTTAAATATTTAAGGCATTTAAATGTAGTTTCTGAATATATTTATTTTTAATATATTTCAATCGTATGTAGTTTTACCGACTTCTGACTTGCACTTTGCATGAACCATTGTGCGTATGTGGTATAAACACATAAAATGTAATTCAATTTATGAAGATATCAAATCATAACTGCATTTTCACAGTGTTTCAGTATATACAATTGCTTTTGCCATGTTAAAGGTTCATTTGCTAATATTTCAAATTAAGATACTGGAATACAAATTAATTTCAAAAGATTTTCCAAACAGTAAAGCACATTAGACAGGTTTTTTGGCTATTTTCATACATTTTCAAATGTGTTTGATAATTACATTTACATACATTTATTTTTGTATGGTACTATGGGTTTCTATGTGTAAAATGTCCTCAAACATTTTAAAACAATTGTATTTTAGAATATATTTGGTTAATTTAGCAATATATTCTGAAATACATTTTAGTGTTTGCAATGTATTTTGGCACTGATTGCAATGCATTTGAAATGTATGTCAGATACACAGAAATATGTGCCCATATATCTTTTTTTTTTCCATATGGGGTCTTTGAAGTTGTGTCCATTGATGGGATCATGAACTCAGAAAACATTTTGGAATGCAAACGTATGAAAATCTGCAAAGAAACTGCTCAAACAATAATGTTCATCCACTTTTGAAACAATACTTTGCCAAAAGAAAATCACAGTCTTGAAATTGCCTCCTTAAAAGAAAAAACACTTTGATGTTTTGTTTTCCAACATAATGAAAGTAATACATTTTTAAGTATGGTGCAAATGTTCATATACTTTTGGGGCTAGTTTTTATAGAACTGCAACTGCATAAACAGTAAGATTCTGTTTTTGTGTCTACTGGACGGAGCGTTCGCCAGTTACAAAACACATTCTCATATTCAACACTTTATCCAGATTATAAATGGCATCTTTTGATGTTGGAAACTTGCGGTCCATCAAAGAGAGAACAAAGTAAGAACACCCAAAATTAAAAAGTAAGCATGTGTATTAGTTTCTTTTTTCTCAGGGGTTGTTAATGGCAGACATGCTGTGCTTCTTTCATGTCAATAGTTTAAAAGGCAGAAATAGTGATTTTTATCCTTTGCACAAAAAGGTTAACCTTTTAAACATGGTGCAAAAACTTGCTGTTTCTGACATTTAATCTGCACTTCTCTTTTAATCATTTCTCTGTGCTGTTGTTGCCTTTAAGTGATGTGTAAAGAACATGATCTTATTTGAAAAAAAAAAAAAGATTTTTCTCTTTTTTTGGTTTGTCTCACAAACACAAACTTTCTAAACATGAAAACACATTAATTTGATTATACGTCACATACATTTTATCATTACTCTGATTAAACAAAGCAATAAAAAGCATTTACTGATCTGAGTTGTGCTCTGAATTAGCTCGCTGGGAAAATATCACAGTGCAACCAACAATAAAGGCAGCCTTGTGCATCTTCTATACAGTGATAGGAAACATGGTATCACAAAGAAAGCACCATTCATCCTGGTATGCTGTGGCCAACATGAATATGCATGCAGTGGGTCTCCTTTAGTGGCAGAGTTAACCACCTAAATGCTTTCAAATCCACATCCAAAATGTAATATGATACAAGGAACCTTAGAAAACACAAAACATTTTTTTTTTCTTTTTATTTATTGAAGGAAAAAGTTTTACAACAACTGCATCACCTGTGTGACGTTTTCAGCTTTGTACATCATAGTCCTGTGTAAAAAAGTAATTATATTTTTAGTCACTCAAATTTAGTTAAGTTTTGAGATCAATTGAATTAGACACACCCAGGCTTGATTATTGCCAGCCCTGTTTGATCTAAACATCACCTCTATAGAATAGAACCTTTTCCAGCAATGTGAATTAGGCTAAAAGATCTCAACAAGCATCATACTGTCCTGCAAGTTATTGAAATGCATCTGGAATATGTCTGGAAAGGGTTACAAAGCCATGTGGGACGCCTTTGAACCATGTTGTGGGCCTTTTGAAAGCTTAGAACAGTGGTGAACCTTTCCAGAAGTCCAGAAGTGGCCAGCCTACCAAAATTCCTCCAAGAGCATAGCAAGTCATTTAGAAAGTCAGAAATGAACCCAGATGAACATCTAAAGAACTGCACACCTTGTTTGTCTTGGATAAGGCCAGTGTTCATGATTCTACCACAAGAGAGAGAGTGGTCAAAAATGGTGTCCATAAGAGAGCTGCGAGGAGAAAACCACTGCTAACTAAGAGACCCTCTCTCATTTGCCAAAAAGCACCTTAATGACCTCCAAGATTTTTCTGTGAACTGATGAGTCGAAGTAGAACCTCTTGGAAGATGGGGGTCCTGCTGCATCTGGCATGAAGCTAATACAGTCTTCCACAAAAAGCACATCATACCAACAGTAAAACATGGTGGTGGCAGTGCGATGTTGTGGGACTGCTTTGCTACTTCTATATATACTATATACTATATAAATGTGGCACCACCAGTTATGAAGAGTTTAGTGGGCAATTACTTTTTTCACACAGGTGATGTAGGTGTTGCAAAACATTTTTCTTCAATGTCTTTGTGTTTTCTAAAGTTCTTCTAGTATCATATTTTGATGGTTTAAATAGCCCAAATTTGCCAGATTCTCAGAATAGATTGTCGATGAAATGCTCAGTTTAATAGGATTAAGTCAGGATTTAATCAAATGGAAGCTGGCATTGCTACACTAGCTGTTGACTTTCTTGCTCTTTTTAGCCCAGACAGTCTCTTTAAAGTCAGTCTCTGGCCCCTTCGGTCTATAGCAGCTGCTCCCTATTCCCTCCTTTTCCTCTCCACCTCATTCCTCCCCCTGCTGTTTTTTTTGGATTTGCTGCCGCTTGCCTGAGCTCGCCCTCAGACATGTGTTTTGCTCCACTGAAAACGTGTCTGGTGGCTTCACTGTCACACAGGCCCCCAGTGCAACATCTGTGTCATCTTCCCCGCACACGCCAGCGCCACATTAAATTTTCGCACACTCCAGCGCACACACAAACAACACACACATCACACACACACACATACTGAGACACTCTTAAGCACTTCCACAGAACGATTTAACTGCTCTCGGCAGCAACGGAAATATCTGCCAAATTGTGATGAATACGAGTTATATTTGCTCTGAAATAGCCTCTCGCCTTCTTTACAGCCAATGGCAAACAGACTTTTTTAAGGAACTTCTCATCAAACGCAAGTTGATTTACAAACACGACGCATGCAAATTGTATCAATTCAACTTTGTGACATCCCATAACATGTTGCCGTGCATTATCTTATTGCTTCGCAGCCCTGCGCTACTAAATGACAGGAATTGACTCATTGGCCCGTGAAAGTGAATGGTTCCTAACATTCGCGCCCCCACTCCCCGACTGCACATGTCGCAGGAAAGCGACTGCCACCATCAGCCTCATGCATAAATGCATTCGTACTTTAGTGCAGGACAAGCCGTCGCCAGGCGGAGAGCCTGCATTAGACGTGAGCGTGACCCTGTTTCTCCTTTTAGAAAGTGGTAAACACGCTGTGACAAAGTGAGCCAAACATCATATGGCTGCAGCTGAAGCTGGAGCACCAAACTTTAAGGAATAATTAATGCACATGCCTGAATTGTAGCAAATATGTAGCTTAGTATGGTGGCATCACCGAGCCACTTAGCGTAAACTGTACATCAAACGCATCATAAGTGAAACAGTTTAAAGTGTTGGCCTATATTCTAGATTCTTCTACCATTACAAGTCCACTTTCCCTACTGCACAAATTTATGAATCAGTCGTTATATGTTTGCACATGACTGTTTTCCAACCTCACTTTATCCTTCAGAATTAAACAGGATGTGGTATGTATTAAAGGTCTGCTACCTGACCTGATGGGGCTTGATAAAAGGTTTCAGGCAGAGCTCAAGCTGATTTTTCATGACTATGTACATTTTATGCATTCTTTCTTGCACTCTCTCCTTTTCCTCTCTCAGTCTCTTTCTGAGTAACTGTACAGTCCATAGCAGTTCTAGCTTTAAAGAATATGAGACATAAATAGCTGCTGAAGGGCCCTGAGACTGCCAGAGAGCTTTTGTAATCCAGGTTTAAATTCTCAGGCTGTGATTAATCCAGGTTTAGATGCTCAGGCTGAGATTAATCCAGGTTTAGATGCTCAGGCTGTGAATAATCCAGGTTTAGACACTCAGACTATGATTAACCTTTGTGTGGTGTTCGGCTCTATGGGACCCATTTTCAACGTTTACCAAAATAAAAATGGTGTAATTTATTATTAATTTAACCTCAGATTACTTTGCCTTTGCTCATTTTCTGTGAAGAACATATAACACAAAGACTTCACACTGTTCACCCCCTACACATTTATATTACACATGTGGTGTTGGGGTGAACCTGCGGGCAATAAAAGTGTGGAGGTGCTGTGTCCCTTCACTCTGTTCTCCTCCAACATGGTCTGCTGTTAGTGTGTGTGTGTGTGTGTGTGCGTGTGTTTGTATATGTGTGCATGTGTGTGAGGGTGGACAACATGGACAAGCTGCTGACTGGCTACAGCTGCTGAAAGAGAACCCTACGGTGGTCACTTGTGGTATTTTAAACATCTGGTATTTTTACATAAATTGTTATGATTATGATTTAAAAAAACGATAATCCACCAGGCAAGCTGTTGATTAACAACAACATGAACACCACACAAGGGTTAATCCAGGTTTAGATATTCAGACTGTAATTAATCCAGGTGTAGATACTCAGCCTATGATTAACACAAGTTTAGATGCTCAGACTGTAATTAGTACTGGCTTAGACACTCAGACTGTGATTAATCCAGGTTTAAAAACTCAGACTATTACTAGTCCATTTAGGCTACGTTCACACAGCAGGTTAAAGTGGCCCAAATCCGATGTTTTTCCTCATATGTGACACAGATGTGTCATCTGTGTGTCAGTGTGAACAGCAAAAAACACGTTGAATCTGACATTTTCAATTCCGATCTGAGACGCTTTCATATGTGGTATTAAAATCCGATACGTATCCGATCTGTGGCAGTGTGACTCAGTCTGAACAGCCAGATCGGAATTCATGCGACTTTTACGTCAGTCCAACTTGACATTCGTCATACTTTCGCGCTGCTGAGGCTCGTAAACATTCAGGCTGATGTTTCTGTACCAAAAAATTAGAAGAGACTCATCAAACCGCTCCGTGTTCGAAGAGGTTTTGAACGAACCGGCCGAACGGAGGAGCCCGAGGCTGCAGCGTCAGAGAACAGTTTGATGAATCCGAGGACTCGAACCAAAGAAGTGGCCGAATAACGCGCCCTTTTACGACGAACTCGAACACGTTGTGGGTGATAAGTCCAGCTGTCAACCACTGGAACTTCATAACCGCTCCTGCGCTGCTGACAAAGACGAAACGGAAAGCTGCGGGAGCGACTGGCGTTCGCTGGCCGTCATGACTGTTTACCTCTGGACCAACCCGCCACGGGAAGCACTGTTCTTTTGCGCATGCGGCTCGGTTTAGGAGCATGATCTGTTCAGACTAATGTCGCATACAGGTCACATTTAAAATATAATGTGAACAGCTGAACAAAAAGATCGGATTTGGTGAGAAAATCAGATTTGGGCCACTTTTACCTGCTGTGTAAACAGAGCCTGGCTAATCACAGTCACTCAGACTGTGATTAATCCAGGTTTAAATACTCAGACTGTAATTAAATCAGGCTTATATACTCACAGTGTGATTAATCCAGATTTAAATACTTAGACTGTAATTAATTCAGGCTTAGATACTCAGACTATAAATAATCCAGGTTTAAATACTTAGACTATGACTAATCCAGGTTTAGTTACCCAGGCTGTGATTAATCCAGGTTTAAATACTCAGACTATGACTAATCCAGGTTTAGTTACTCAGACTATGACTATCCAAGTTTAGATACTCAGACAGTAATTAATCCAGGTTTAGATACTCAGACTGTGTTGGTTTCAGGCTTCAGTTTAATGCCTGTGAAGACTTCTAATCCATATATAGACTGTATGTACTGGGGAGTGAATGATATGTTTTAATATTTTAACACCTTAAGGCCATTATAAAAAAAAGAAGAGTGGTTCTAGAGTGCTGTTTAATCTGCTCTTCTCACGTTGATCACCTGATTTGTCATTGCTGCAGTGGCATTTATTTTCATATGTAAGGAATGTGGTCTACTTAAGCTGATAACTATTATAAATATTTTTTATTTAGTTTGTGTTGCAAATTACCTTCTTGAACAAGAAAACATGAGTTGGAATATAAATCACTTATCAGTTATGCTATATTGTTAGCCTGTCTAGACAAACCGATAATAAGTGCATACTGATCTGAATGATCTCACACTGTTAATATTATTAATAATAATATTATTATTATAATAATATTAATTCAGTTCCAATTGAAGAAATGGTTCAGCAGTGCTCCAGTGTTTTGTATAATGCTTGAGTTATTTGTGTACTGTTTATTTTTATAATTATATATTTATTTGATATTTGAATGCACCTGCTTAACAAAGGCACTCGATCCAGTCACTTCTTGTCGGAACCCAGCAGTCTCTTTCTGTCACAATGGCAAGAAACTGGAGTCTGGGTAATGGAGCAAAAGACAGTGAGTCAAAGGGAACACACCATGTACCACTCTAAATTACAGCACCAGCAGCTAGAGGAGCGAGGGCAGTGACAAATAATGTGAAGGCTTTAGTCTGTTCTTCTTTCAGCGTGCAGGCGTTCTGAGCCACACCACCTGTTTCGCGAGATACTTCTTCTGCTCGTGGATACACACCATTATCTACATACCACCCACACACACACACACAGTACTGCACACACATACACACACCATGACAAGTGTATTATCAATCAACGTGGCTTCCCTCTGCAAGAATGAAAAGAACAATGTAAGCCAATTAAGCCACTTCATCGCACTCAGTGTGTCAGTGTGAGCCTAACAGCTAATTCCATTACCACTGACTTCTTAACGCTCATAGTTCACTCGTGAAAATGCTGAGCCAGTGTGTGTGGCTGCAGCTCTAGCACACTCTTAGGTGCTCCACTGAAACACTCACATTGTCAGGACATGGTGCCCTACATGTATAAATACAGTATATTTATATTTATATATATATATATATATATATATATATATATATATATATATATATATATAATATATATGTGTGTGTGTGTGTGTGTGTGTGTCTACAGTTATTGTCCATTTTTAAAAACTCCAGCAGCACTGCTGTGTCTGATCCACTTGCACCAGCACAACACACACTCACACGCCACCACGTCAAATAGTACCCAAATAGTGCCTGTTCTATAGATAGATAGATAGATAGATAGATAGACAGATGAATGACCATAGATGAATGTGGTAAAGGTGGGATAACAATCTATGCAGAGAAACAGATGGACTACAGTCTGTAATTGTAGAACTGCAAAGTGCTCCTATATGGTAAATGGAGCTGATAAAATGAATAATGAGTGGAGATAGAAGGTAGGTGTACCTAATAAAGTGACCAGTCAGTGTATATGTACCTGTGTATAATAATATGCCCTATATGAATTATTTTATATAAGTATCCATATATAATGCATATTATATATAGTAAGGGGAAACAGTATATTAAAGAGAATTATTATTATTATTATTATTATTGATTATATATTGCTAATAATAATAATAAGTGTGGGTCATAGAGGGCTTTAGGGTTTAAGGGGTTAATAAGTGTGCATTGATACCCATTTCAAATGCACTCCCTTGAGCTGAGCTTACTCATTACATTATGGGCACTCAGAGGATTAATCCACACACACGCTCGCACATGCACGCTAAACACACACACAAACACACGTACAACACGCACCCTGTGTTTCTCTCTCTTCTCCTAATCATCTCCTCCTTGTCGCTCTCTCATCAGGTGCCGTGGATTAATTTTCGAGTATTAACTCCAAACCGTTTCACTGCGTTCCACATAAATCTGCTTGTGCTTGTGTGTGTTTATCTGAGTCGAAAAAAGATACAGGAAGATTGTGTGTGTGTGTGTGTGTGCACTGTGTGAGTGTGAGAGTGTGTGCATTTATAGGCTTAAGAGGGCAGCAGAATTAGTAAGAGAGAATTTGTGGTTGTGTGTTTGTGCTTTCATACATTTTCAGGGCAAAAAATGTCCAGAGGAAAGCAGGGCTAACCTACAGGACCGTTTATTTATTTATTAGTTATGTTTTTCAGCAAATAAACAGTAATTAAGTGCTAAAATGTGCAGTAATGTGTTCTCTGTAGAGGATCTCTAAACTTATTAACTTACATAGATTTATTCATTTTTTGTGTTGGTCTATTTGTGCTTCATCAGTGGTCAAAGGATGCTGTCCACAGGAGCTGTTGGCTGGATATTTTTGGTTCTCAGTCCAGCAGTGACACTGAGGTGTTTGATAACTTTAGCAGTACTGCTGTGTCTGATCCACTCGCACCAGCACAACACACACTAACTTGCCACCATCATGTCAGTGTCACTGCAGTGCTGAGAATGATCCACCACTCAAATAATATCTGCTCTCTGGGGCCCTGACCATTGAATAACAGGGTGAAAGGGGGCTAACAAAGTATGCAGAGAAACAGATGGACTATAGTCTATAATTGTAGAACTACAAAGTCCACCTGAATGGAAAAAGGAGCTGATAAAATTGACAATGAGTCAGCTCATACAAAAAAAACAAAAAAAACAAACACCACCCTCACTAAAAGCACTTTGCAACCACCTCTTCCTTCCCCTTGCTTGTTTAATTCTCATTTTTACAGCACACTGCTTTCAGTTTTGTAACTGTAGGCCTCCCCTCCTCCTCCTTGTGGTTTTTGCTGGCTCACTCACATATCGGAAGGGTCCTCCAGCGGTGGACGGGGTCTGACCTGTGATATTGAAACAGGAAGACCATGCCAAAGCTGTCACAAGCAGGCCAGTGTGCAAGCAGATGAAGTGCTATTCTCTGCCAGTAAACACAGCCCAGTGCTAGTCAACGTGCTAGCATACCCCATCTGTTCTGGACACAGTGCGCGCTTACTCACAATGACCCAACGCTGATTTCAGACTTGCTTACTTTGGTTGTGATAATGTGTGACATACTGTACTGTATAGAAATGGACAAAAGGACAGTGAAATTTCAAGCTTCAAGATGTCTTCTGCTTCTGTTTTTAGCCACTCTACATACCTTTGTCCATTTTTGTAGATAACATCATACAGTGTAAGAAACCACACAAGTTTCTTAGAGATTATTTAACAGCTCCACATAGTTTAAGATAAATGTTTGATGAGTTAGGCACGCAGTTAACACCATGCTAACTCCCAGGGTAAAAGCTCCCTATTACTGGGTAGCTACATTAGCTACGTAGCTCCAGTGCAAAACCAAACAAGCAAACATGCCTTGGTTCATTGAATACATTTGAGATTAGGGGAAACATTGTGTAAATTATTTATTTTTTCTTTGAAATATCACTTCAATCTGGTGTGCATCTGACTGGCACATCTTACTAGACTAGTGAAAGTACAACCTAGAAAAGCCTGACCACTGTAACACACCACTGCAATCTGTTGATTTCCTAGCAGAATGATTGACATCTGTTTAAAGCACATTCACACACCATTTCTCTCTAAATTGATGGTTGGATTTAATGACACTACAAGTCCATCTCCTACATCTTTTAGATAGATTGGAACTAGTAGAGGTTGGCATTTATCCATTTCCATTTATCTACATGTACTTAAGTGCAGTTTTGATGCATTTGTACTTCTCTGAGTATTTTCACATGCTTAGATGTTTCTGCTTAAGTATGTTTTTGAGGAATCTACCTCTGACTCATTTTAATTTTTATGTTTGCCTCCTAATTTCTTGTTTTTATCTTAATTCCATTTTGTTCTGTTAGTTCACCTTGTGAACTGCATTGTAATTGGTCAACTCTCACTTTCAAACCTCAGCATTTCCTTTGGTGGATCTGAAAAAAGAAGAGTTGAACCTAACTAACTTCACATGCTAATAGGTGCTGGATGTACTAATAAGCTTCACTGTTGTTCTATAGACAAACTCGGGAGAAGGTCTTGAATCTAGAAAACTTCAGCAGAAGTAACAATAATTTATTTGGAGTATGTGTTTATTCTACTCTAATTTATGGCTAAACTTATTATTAAAATCAATTATGCAATTTTATCAGTGACTAAAATTTACATTTTGACTGATTTCATTTAGTGCATACTATTGGAGTAATAAACAGGGATTCCACCAGTAATTGTATTTATGTTTAGCATTCTAACATTTTTCACAATGAGAAGTTATTAGCATGCAAATCACCCATGTGAGCATCAGTGAAAGAGAGGAAACCCGCACTAGTAGGATCTCAAGAATGCATATATGTTCGTAGTTTGTGCATATTAAATATTGATTAATGCCAAAATACTCACTAGATCACTCATTTACTAATATAACTGATAGTAACAGCCCTTCACAGCAAAAATTATACCTGTAAAATTTCCAGCAGCAGCAATGCCAGATTAAACTTGTTAATTAACAGTAAAAGTATATTTTCTCAATAATGGTAAATATCTGTAAAATCACAGTGCTTTTTTTTAGACAATCAGCCTTTTTTTTTCTGCAAGTCAATTGTTTCACTAGTTCAAGTAGTTATTCTGTCATACAGTGTACTATAATACCATATTAGTAACAATAACAACCATTAAAATAAATGTAACTGTCTGACAAAAAACTGATCTTTGGTTTTTGTGAATTTGCATTCTATTTCTGTTAACAACAGCAGTGGAAAAACCGTACATGGTATATTTACATGCATTTAATCTTTGTTTTATTAACCATTTAATTTTACTGTACTTACACAGTTAACACACTTTTTGTTGTATTCTTCTCAACTTCAGTGTGGAAACTATTCTTTTGAGATAAAGCGGATTTGCATTTCTACTGTGGTTTTGATTCATTTTCATTGCAGTCTGATGTACTAAGAAGTCCTATTGCACTATTCCGAAATCTGTTGGGTCCTACACTCTCGAACATAAAGGTATGAAACTATCACTGGGGCAGTACCTCTCTTGTCACCGGGGTGGTACCATCAAGGACACATCTCAGTACCTTTAGTCAGGGAACATAATTGTACAATAATCTATTGAAATTATAGGTTGTATTGACTCCACACATCCCGTCTCGTCTCCAGGCTTTTTATTTTATTATTAGGTTAAGAAAAGATACAAATATATACTCCTCACTGGATAAAACTAAGGACACATTTGGACCTTAAAACCACTGTTGTACCTTTCAGGGTACATCTACATTGTACCTTGATGAAGGAAAAATGCACCTGCACAGTACCTTTATTTCTGACAGTGTAGATGCTTATTTATTCAAATAGTTTCATTGGTATTGCTTTATGTTGCTGCTGGAGCAACAACTTGGATCTCCAAAGTGTTAGCATTTCAGGAGAAAAAAAACAAAGAACAATGCTAACTTTTTAGTTAACAAGTGTAACAAGATTTGTCCAAATACATTTGGACCATTTCTATTCATTACAAAATATTTCTGTGATGTAAAGGGCACGTTGTGTATTTTAATTGAAAATTAAAAACGGAAAAAATTGATTTTGACAGCAATTGTCTTTACCATTGTTTCACTGAAGTAACAATACCTGTATGTGACTATGGGTCTATGGTGCCTTACCCACCTTTAGTGGCAAGTTCCTACCAAGCTCAAACATGACCTGCTCTGCCACGCCCCATTTTTGGAGTGTACTCTTTCCTTATAGATGCTAGCACACCCAGCTTTTCACCCGCACCTTGTTATCTCTCTCTCTCGAGTCGCTGTGCGCTTGTTGTTCTCGGCTGTTTTGTTTATGTTTCTCTGTCAGGAGCCCCTTTGTAAAACCCCATCGTCTGTCATGCCGACACACTCTTTCGTCCCCAGCACTTGCTTAATTTGCTACGACTGCCATCACGCTCACATCACTGGCTGCTCGTTTTCAACCTCTGGTAATTGGGCCCTTTTAAAGCAATACGCTGCAGGGGGTTCTGGGAAAACACTCCGAGGTACGCCACTAGCACTCCATTATGAGTTTGTTTGCGAGTGTTTGCGTGAGCACATGAGGGGAGGAGTGTTGAAATGTGAGGGGTAAAAGATGAGAGCTGATAGAACGTGTGTGAGTGTGTAGCAGATGTGAAATCTCTGCTCCTGGTGACATTACGGTTCAACGAGGTGACACAAGAGGACAGACGTATCTGTGTCACATTCCATGAGATAAATGTGTAAACGAGTGAATGTTTGCGCAGACGGCGGTGTGCAAAAGTCAGTCGGTTTATTTATTTAATTTCCAGTCATAAATGGCTATTAGATACAAGCTAATTATTTTCCAGGAGATCTATGAGGAGATTGGATACAGGGAGATTCACTCAAAAGAGGCCCCAAATATTCTGTAATAACTCTTGCTAGGACAAAGCAAACTGAACGAAACAACATGCAATGTGCTCCTCAGTATACAGAGCTTCAAAGAAGCCGGGATGCCCCTGCGTCGGAGCGTTTAGGTAGGCGCCGGACAGACATCGCAACGTTTAACCTCCCTTTGCACTTCCGGGTGCAAACCCCCGTACCCCTTCATGTGTCTGGCAGAAAAAGGCATCACATGTAATACAATCGATTACACATACGTCAAGGTATGTAGCGTATTTTTGGTTCAGATTGCTTCTTCCTAACTGTAGTTACGACAGAATATTCTGGGCCTCTTTCAAGTGAATCTCCCTGTATAAGACAATCTATTTGAATAATGAAGGGGGAGAAAGTGAAAGTAACCAAGAAGTTTCCATAATGAGTTGAAAAAACAGAAGATATTTTTTGTGGTTAAAATAACCTCCAAAACCATCCCCATCAGATAAGCAGCACTTAAAGATTTTATCCATAGGTGTTTCTGTCCATCCTTCCACTGTGAGAAGACAACTCAGCACTATGGCTCTGAAAGGATGTGTAGCTGTAATTTGCAAACAAAAGAAAGATGCTGCTGGTATTGGACTGACCACCCCAGAGTCCAGATCACAGCATCACTGAGTGTGTTTGATTACTTGAATTGTGATCAGCAGAAAATACATAACCAACATCTTAAGCTGACCTTTGGAAGTGTGGAAGAATTTCCCTGCAGATTTCTTTGATAAAACTGAAAGCGAGTCTCCTGAAAAGAACGGAAACTGCAATAAATGTCAACAGTGGACTCACTAAACACTAATGAATGTGATATTATATTCAGTTGTCAAGACTTCTGTGTGATTTTTTGTAAAACATGCTTTATTCACAAAAAATGAATAACCTGTACTTAATGGCCATTTTGACTGGAAATGTGCACATACATTTGCTGACCACTTTATTAGGCACACCTACTTTGTATTTACACTCATGTCCATTGATCGGGTCCACTTACATACTGTAGACTGTTTCTCTGCATACTTTGCTTTTACCTGTTCATTAAACCCTTACATGGCCAGGGCCTGTCGGTGAGCCCACTTCTATGATCTGAAAAGAGCTCAACCAGTTTACATTGAAGTCCCTGTAGTTACTGAATAATAAGCCTTAGTATGTAATAAGACTGGGACTTTAAGGGGTTAAAGCTTAGGACCCCTGCAGGACCACCACTGAGTAGGTATTATTTGATGTGTTCATTTGGTAGGCTATTCTCAGTCCAGCAGTGACCGTGAGTTGTTCCTTTCTTCTATACTGCACTATAGTTATTTGTGTATATTGCATTGTAGTGTACATACAATGGTATGTATATAACCTCCCATGTAGTATCTCATACCACATTATTCTCCATAGTATTACATGTATTACATTGCATCATGCAGTATTTTACTTGTTTTTCTTCTACATTGTACTCGTGTATCTCCTCAACCTATATACTGCAAGATATATGGACTGTTTTGATGCTATTGGTATTATTTATTGCTATTAGTTGTCTGTTGTACTGTCTCATATGCACAATAGCCTTCTCATATGTGCAAGACCCCCATCCCTTGTTGATCCCTCTTTGCACTTTATGTTATATGTAGGAGAAAGTTTCTGTAGTGTGAGAATGTCACTGCTGAACTGAGCACTGAATTGAGGGCAGATGCTGATATCGGATATTTTTATCTACATTTCTGTTGATGCTGAAACATAAACAGTCATAAAGTGTAGACATTAGGACAAGATACAGTTGAATTAGCAGTTTTAATAACATGGTGTTAATAATATGAATTACTTACTGTGGGTATAAATTCAGAAAAAAAAGAATAAAATGCAGATATTTTCATGCAGTAACCCAACATCACCTAAATGTTCTGTTATTCTAGAGTACAATAAATATATCAATTATCAGTTGAAATATTGGTGAAATGGAAATGTGTCTGATTTTTTAAGCAATAATCTGTCAAAATCCTTATGACTACAAAATTATTGTGCATCCCTAGAAATTACACTTTGTGTATACCTAAAACAGAGGATTATTATGATTGTAAATCTTGATTACTGCACAATTCTTGATTAGCAGAAATGCTAATTGGTGCTGTATAAACTCATTCAAATAAAATTAATTTCAGAAAAAATGAAGGCTCTCTTTATTTATCATAATATGGCTAGGACAAAAAACTCTCTTGATATATAATGTGAGCCTGTTGACACTGAGAGATATTTTGTCCATGGCCATGTTATAATAAAGGATTTTTAACTCCATGAAGAGTGGATTTTTACTTTTTTCTCAAGGTTTTGAACCCCTGTCCATAAAGCACCTTCAGTATTAAGTGCTTATTTCCCTACCAGCAGCATATATTTATATTCTTCTCAACAAAATTAATTTCAGTTTGGATGAACTGTTGTGTGGATTTCACTGAATGAAATACATTCTACACATTTCATTACAAAACCCTTTTTTTTGTCTTTTTCTTTTCCCTCTTTCTCTCTGCTCTATCCCTCCATGTGCAGGTCCCTCACCAGATGAGTGCTCTGACCTTCTACCGCTATGAGCAGCCTGTGGTGGATTACTGCCAGGCCCACCAGCCTCTGCGTCTCAACATGAGCTACGAGGGTCCGCCGCAGGGCCTGGAAGGGCTGGACGAGTTAGTGCCCCGCGAGAGGAGCACCATCCAGACCGTGGCGTTGCCCGCTGTACCGCCGTCTGGCTCGGGCACCCTTGGGCCCTGCTCCCCCCCGACCATCAGAGCTCCAGGAGAGGGGCCCAGCATGCCCTATCCCAGCACAGAACGCTCCATAAGCTACCCAACCACCGAGCGCACCACTAGCACCCTGACATTCGGACGCTAATGCTAGTGCGAATGCGCTAATGCACCAGGTGGAGAGGGAGATCTTGGGTCCCACTGTACTTAACCCCAAGAGGGGCTGAAACTGTGTGAACATTAGGAGGGTTCTTCTACTTCTAATATTCCTGAGGGACGCTAATGCTAACGCTAATGCGCCGAATCCATGGGGTACGAGGCTGTTCTTGGTTGAAGATCCATATCCTGCTGGACGAGTGGAACTGCGCAATTGTCAAGAGGTTTTCTTCTTCTTCTTCTTCTTCTTCTTCTTCTACTTCTTCTTCTGAGTGAACAGTTTTCTAGAGAGCAGGGAAAAGAGAGCAGAAAAAAAAATCACAGAGAGAACGAACGGATCCAGAAAATGGCTGAGAAATTCAGAAGCTTGATTTGTGAGCTTTGTGTACGGGGAGATGGGATTTCATTTCATTTGTGTTCTTCTATTCTTCTTTTTCTTTATCTATTTTCTTTTTTTTTTTCAATGCAAAGTCCCACTCAATGGAAAATTGAAAGCCGATGCAACATGCATGGCGCGTTAAACATCGCTTTGGTTCCCCGTTCTGCCTCCTCTTCTTTGCACCAGCCCAACAGGACGTCTCCTCTGAGGAGCTGATAATGGCGATTCGCTCACGCTGCGAGAAGAATGAAAAGGAATGTGCAATAAACAAGTTTTTTTTCTTTCTGTGAGGGGAGATGGAGAAAGAAGTGTGTGTGTGTGGGGGGCGGGGGGGGGGACAAAAAAGGGGGCAGCATGGGAGAGAAGGAATGAAACAAATTAATGTTTACCAGAGCTCAGAGACCTCTTGCTGTTATTCTCATTTAAGTTATCAGCCAGTGGTCATAAATAGCGCCATTATTTGATTAAAAAGATGTCTGTCCGGACATGAGCCTTTTCAAATGGAGAGATCGCTGAGGTGTCTCTGCTCTTACGACATTGGAAAAAAGTTTTAATTAAAAGCCTGGAAGGCCTGGTCTCCTGCGGGTGTGCACACGTACCAAAGATCAAGTGTTCTTTCAGATGTACAGCGCAAATGTCCTCTTTACTGCTACCAAAACCTCCGACCCACAAATTCAAGGCCCAACATGTTGACCCCAAATGAAAAACAAGGACACGCAGTGTCTCTGATGCAAAGCATCACTCTTATGAAGTATTTATGTGCTTATAGCACCCCCTTGTGTAGAATCTTCAGCCTACTAAACATGAGCGAGTGAGTGAGTTCCAAGTCAGGTTCATGAGGTGTATTGCATCTAGAAAAAAATGGCAAAATGTTAGTTCTCTAGAGTCTCTTCACAGAGACAGTTATAGTGTATGTGTATGTGTATGTATGTGTGTTTGAGGTAGGAGTCACATTCCTCTAAAACCTTCTGAGCCGTCTTCAAAGCCCCCCGCCCAATTATCTGCTGACACTCGCTGTAACAAGGCAGAAATCTTTAATGAGGGGAAGCCAAAAAGAGAGCTTCCGCAGGAAAGAGGTGAAAAAAATGGGCAATAGATACAGATTTTCCTTTAACAGAGCAGTCCTGCACCTCAGTCCGTTCAGCATTTACGCAGAAATGAACAAAAGAATGGAAAAAAAAAAATCTTTTTTGGACTTCACAATGGGTAAAGTTATTGCTGAAACTGTAGAGATAAGTATATGTTTGGCTTGTTCTCCCCATTGAGGCCTGTTTGCTTGGTTTTGATGATAGCTTGCATTTCCCAGTGATAGTAAGGATTTAGCTTTGGACATTTTAAGACTTTTTAGATTTTGATGCTAAGTTATGAGAGCCTCCTGAGCTGGACTGGGTATCGATCAATACTTTTATGGTACCGATCAAAGTATGTCAATACTACAAAGTACCAAACAACATAAGCTTAACCTTCTGCTCTTTAGCCCTCAGACTGTACAAGTGGCCTCTTGGTTGGCTTAATGGTTAAATAGTTGTACCTTAAATGCCCTCTGCCATTGTTCAAGATCACCTCATGAAGTAGCTTTCAGACCTGTCTCAAACCTGTCCTGAGGGGCCTCCAGCCGGTCCTGATTTCTGCTCCAACCCAATTCGCAACACATTTGAGCAAAATTGTGGTCCATTTGGAAGTCCTTGAGGAATGGCTTGAGAACAACTGACCTACTGCATCAGCTGGGATTCCATGAGCTTTGCTGCTCTTGAATGCCTCCTCTGGTGCAGCACCAGCTGCCTGTGGAGATTTAATTGCAGTAACTCTGACCTGTCACGGATGCATGCATCACAACAGCATGGGAAATCCTGCTGATAAAGCGCTGATAATGCTTCTTTAAAATGTGTCAGTTTAATAATGTGGTCATTTTGACCAACCAGAAATAATGTCAGCAGTAAGGGGCACCAATAACTTGTAAAACCAGGTGTTTTGTTAGTGTAAAAACACAGATTTATACAAAGCTCTGTGGAGTACTTAGATCTACTTAACAAACATTAGAGTCATGAAAAACACTGCTGCCTTGAAAACAGGAGGTTGCTGGTTCAATGCCCGACTCTGGCAAAAACTCATTCAGTACATGACTGTGTTTTTTAAGGTTGCCTTTGGACGAGAAGCCGAACATGATATTTGCTCTCATATAAAACACGTTTAAACCATCTCTCTGGATAAAAATGCATCAATTTATATTCAGGCTGGCCAGCTTTTTGAGCCCTCTCTCCCAACCCCCACCTCATCATGTTAGTTAATGGGCTTGGTGAGTTTTATCAACATCAGTCAACCAATATGCATGCTTGTTGTAAAATCTAGACCGCAGATTGGCTGCCAAAATTGCACTCCTGAATCTCGAATTATACACTCACTGATAAACTACCAGTGACCCATTTAAGCAGGGTCCCTAATTCTATACAATCTCTCTTCATATATGTGCATTCTATAATATGTGGTATTTAAAGTGTTTAAAATGGTGTTTAGCACTTTACTAAAGTTTTAATGAAAGACAAAGAAGGGTATACATAACTTCAGACTCTTAATTAGTCCAAAATCTGTTGTGGTCAGTAAATATACCCAGTAAGTATAGGTACTAAAAAAAGGTTTGAACGATACCCAGCCCTCCTCCTGTGTTCTACCATAGAGAAAGCAGTACATGTTTGCCACTAGAAGCCATGTTCCAGTCTACAGGAAGCCAGTTTTCCATGCCTGACCTGCAGTGTGGACCTGCATCTGTTTCTGTGTTCCATTTTTACAACTTGTACATGGACCTCCTGGAATAAGGAAAGAATATCAGAATTATTGCCTGTAAACACGGATATCTTTTTTTGTTTCTTTCTGTCACCCTGCGTGCCTGTGTGTTCGGACTCAACACAATGAATGTGGATTCTTGTACCTCACTAACAGCTAGTGTGGATTTTCCGGATTTTTTTCGTTCTTTTTTATATTATTATTATTATTATTCAAACACTCCCAAATCCTAGGATTTGTGGGAATGTTTGTAACAGAGGGCAGATTTCACTCTTAAACTGGAAAGAGGAACTAAAAAGAGGAAGCTGGGAAAAAGACATCACTCTGAAGGCGATCAAAGACTCACAATGTTTGCAGACGCTAATTAATGAACACAGATTCAACAGGACATGTTTATCTTGTAAATAGAGAGAAAAAAGTATCATGTCGTTTGCTTCTTCTGATACACACACAGACACACACACATGCAGGCTCTCGGATGTCTATTGTGTCAGGAGGGGAGCTTTCGGTGTTGCTCTGCAGAGAGACATCTTCAGTAATATATCTACATTTTAAAGATCGATATTTTTCTATATCTGCTCCCTCCTCACCTCTACATCTCATTGTGCCCATTGCTTTTCATCACCCATCAAGACGTTTGGAGTTTGACCGTGTAAAGTTTTAACGGAATAGCTTATCGTTTTAACGTTGTTTCCACGTTTGTGTCCATGCCTCGGTTTCATTTTACAACGGTATTTTCCTGCGACTGTTCCAAACAGGAGGAACATCATTGTTTTGCAGAGTATTCACCCCCACCACCACCTCCACTTGCTTTGTTTTTACAGTTTTAAGAAGTCCTGGCAATATACAAAAAAAAAAAAAAAGATTATCTATTTGTACAATAAGAGTGGCTTGTGTTGTGTTCTAAAGCTTCATGTATGATATATGAGCTGTTGGTTTGATATTATTGTTAATGGCTGTGAATTACCCACAATGCTCCAGTATCGCACAATGTCATACGACCCTTCTGTGATGTTCAAGCCCCAATTCCAAATGCTGCCCAGCAAGTCTAGCATCAATGTTTAAAAAGGCTGTATTGTGTCATGGCTGTGGACAACAGGTTAAAAAGGCATAACAACAAGTTTCAAGGTGAGCTTTAACAACAAGTAGGATTTTTTGTGGTTCTGTAATTTTCAGAGCAGCGCATCCTTCACATCAAGTCCAATGCATTTTTTAAAATGCTTGACAAGAAGCAAAAGAAAATGGAAAAAAAATGGATTCCCTCCATCAGTTTTATTTGAACACCTGTAACTTTAAAGGCGCTCACACTGGGTAACACAGCAGTCTACAACAAAATGGGTTCCACCACCAATGGAATTTGAGAATCTTAGCACATTTGCTTGAATTGCAAGCATCACAACAGAGCTCTAAATGATCATCCTGGTTAAAAACATTAGTCTGGCTGTTTTGGACTTGATGTGAAAAACAGCATTAATATGCACCACTTCATTTTCTGGACATGTTGTTTTATCTGTAAATATTCCGACTGTGTGAATTGGCCTTAAGGGAGAGTCTCACCAACAAATTTACTGACTGTAATAATCATAATATTGGTTCAGTTACATGACTTAGCCAGGGCTTAAGGCCATTTCACTCAGAATATGATGAATAAACATGAAAAAGCAAAATATTTTAATTATCTTCCATCATCTTGGTTGTCTCTGTGCCAAAGGCCAGACATTGACTAGTTAAGAGACAGTTCATGTCTGTGAAAGTTTGCAAGAAAAAAATTATCACCTTTGCAAGAAATCAGAGCCATATGTGAACATTTGGAAGCATCCTACTTGTTCCTCCCAACCCCTTAGCCAACTCATTTCAATCATATTTTGTATGCAAGAAAGCCTTCATTCACTTTAGTCAGGCAACAATGTAATAAATTCTACAATAATAAAAAGGTGCATCAAAGAGTTCTTTGGCCAGTGCCACAGAAGAACCACTTTTGGTTCTCTAAAGAACCAGGTTTGAACTAGAGATTTGCAAATGTGAAGAACCTTCCTATAAAATATAGGTTCTGTACCAATTTAAGGTTCTTTCTAGCTCCTTCACATGAGGTGGAGGTTTATAACTCACATCCACTATAATTTACAAAAAACGGTTCTCTAAAGAATCATCTGTGGAAAAGGAACTAAAAGTGTTTCTTGTATAGCATCACACAAAAAATATGTAAGAATGCACAGTAAAACAGTATTTACTAAAACCAGAAACAAAGAATACATACATAGTAAATATTATAAAGCTTATTTTAACAGTTCAGTGTTCTTGATTTTTTAGAAACAACTTCATGATGCTTTCATAAAAAAGTTCTTAAACAATAACGAGGCCCTATGTGACTGCTTATACTACTTATAGCAAAAAACAGTCTTGCAAGACATCATTAGTTTTATGTGCTTAACTTTTTGATATGCACATAAATCACAAAAATAACTCAAATTCTGTGCAATTTTTCTCAAGACACATTTCAGTAATGACATTCAGGTATTTAAGAAAGTCAAGTGAGAAAACAAATCAGCTCATTTTGAGTTGACTTTCTCCAGTTGTCCAGTAACTGGTGACTTTTTTAACCTTTAGTCCACAGCCATGATAAAATAAACACATTCTGATTTCCTGAATGAATGGAAATTCACTTTAGTGAGCTTTTTTAACCCCTGTCCACAGAGCACATTATTACGCACAGTATACCCACTAATACAGTCTACTGTGATTATTTTTTCAGTGTCCAAATTAGTGGGTTTTGGATGCTAAGCACTGTTTACTGAAGGGTCCTTTATAGCAGCCATTGGGGTGAGTCTGTTCTGAACAATCCAAAAACATATCTAATTGACCTGCCTAGTGTGGATTGCAAGGCTCTGCTTTAATACAAAGCAAAAAAAAAAAATGATTATGGATCATGACACATGCTTTGGATGCTTTATTTTTTTGGTCTTTGTTGGTTCACGTTGAGAATATTTGATCGCTGTCAGAAGAAAACCTTGTATTTCTTTATTATGCTTTATAGTAGCAGTAAGGAACGTCTGTTGATGATTCACAATATTTGATTCCAAATGATTCTTGTTTGTGTATAGAATATAAAGGGAAAATGGTTTAAACAACCTTGGTTACAAGGTTTTCTTATGACTGCGAGTTGGTTTGTTTTGTAAAGTATGGCTCTAATGTTTATAGGCAGACGTTTCTCTATTCGCTCCATCACTCCAGGCTGACCCAATCAGGCATGAAGAGTGTGACAGGTCACATCACATCAGCTGTCTGCCTGCTCCTTCCTGCCTGCATTGCCCAACTCCCCTTGGCAGTGTCCAGCCAAGGGATAGCCCCTTTTCAATTAATCTATCCTTTGATCAGCCCATTATTGTAGGATGTTTAGAACAATGATTTAGCCTTTGGTTCTAAACTGATAGAAACGTGATGTGAATTTTTTTTTTTTTGGTCAGGAACAATGTGGAAACTGGTGGATCCCTAAACAGAAGAAAAGTCCACACACACCAACACAAACACAAACACTGTAACAGAATGTAAAGCAATGGAGCTATTTAGATAAAAAATGTTAATGTTGCTAATTTTGAATGAAAGCAAATAACTATAAAACGATATGCTAACGGGTGGCTACTGGCTACTCTTCGTCAGCAATTTTAGCATGAGTCATTTCTTTAAAGTGTATGGTGTAATTGAACAGTGAAAGTTCTCTGTACTCTAGCGCAATGGATTCCAAATGAAACAGTGGGTGTGTGGTTGAAGTGCAGAATGTCAACTTTTGGAGGGCATTTATATCCACATTAGGTGAACCATATAGCAGTGACAATCCATGATTATTGGAGATAGGCCTTCAATTTGGGTCATATAAGACAAAAACACCAGTATGATAGCTCTAATTTCGCCCTTATGGGATCTCTAACAGTATGTTAGTGTTAAGCTAACAGTGGTGCAAATTCACATTCGTTGACTGTTCCAGATTAATCATTTGAAGCTTGTAAAATATGACTCATTTTTATTTTGAAGCTTGTAAAAGACAGTAACTCATATTTGAGCTTGCATGTATCAGTTTTACAGTTACTCTTCCAGTAGAGTCCTGCCATGGACTGCTGCCGCTGTTTTCCATTTCTATCAATTCGCTTAAACCTGGTAAGACTATGGTCAGTGACATGTCTAGAACTTTCTCACAAAATTGGCCCCACCTTCTCTAAATTACAGTGTGATTGGTTGATTCCTCTGTCAGTTCCTAATTATGTTAGCAGTTAACATGTAGGGCCATCAGTGCAGCTCGTGAAGTCTTAATCAATGGAGGAGCCTGCCTTTCTGTATCTTTCTAGATACCACTGATAAAAAAAAAATAGAATGCACCATTGGCTGTTGAGCATTTTAAAACTACAACCATTTAATTTCTAACCAAAACTTAACAGCGAACCTAGATTCAAGTTCCGAGAAAACAACCTTCTCTGAACACGTAGTACTATTGCTGTTGATTATCAACCAGAGGACAGTAATATTAGTATATATGAGTTATAATAAGATATAACAACATGGGTAAAAGACCTTTCCACCCATTATACTATTTGTTTATAACTAACTGTGATCTTGCAAGCCAGACTTCAGCCTATTGTCAGATAGTCAGGTGCATTTTGTCCTTTTACAAAGTCAAGACCATGGCCATTTGACTGACATGCATAATAACCAACCACAGATTATTGTTTAATGCGATGCATAAGGACAGGTGTTTCTAAAAACGAAGCTACAACCAAAGCAAACTAAAATGTTGGCAAATTTTCAAGGGTATCTCACTTAAAAGCTACCAAATGCTTCAAAGAACGGTCCCAAAAAACTTTTAAAGATTAAATTGCTGTAAAATCTTGCTCCGGAGCAGCTACTTTCCAATCAAACTCTTAAAATCATTCGCACAGAAATGGGTAAATACAGACATGTGGATAGTCAATCAGAATTGAACTGACAAAATTCTGACAGTTGTGCCAGTTTAATGTGCAAAACATACAGGCAGAGCACCTGAGGCTGAGACTAGAACGAACTGCTGTATTATATAAAATAAAACTGTCATGTTTAGTGCTTGATTGCAAATTCTTCCCAATCAAAAGACACTTCAAAAGACTATGCAATCTGTAGACATCCCCAGACGCTGAGTACATTCCATTCAGTTCATTTCAGTTCAGTTCTTGCTAGTTACGGGGGTTTTCTGCCTTCAGTCTTTCTTTCAGTAAATGAAATGCTGCTCAGTGAAATTCAGTTCAAGTGACTGAGGTTGCCAGTCAAGAACATTCCACTTTTTGGCCTGTAGTTAGTTTAGTAGCCTGCTTCAAGTCAGTGTCATGCTGCATGGGGAAGTGCCATTCAGGGTGAAGCTAGCTTTGAGTGATCCAGGTTCACTAGTTATGTCACCATGTTTCATAGATGAGGTGCTTTGCTTTGGATCAGGAGCAGCTTTCTTTTTCTCTAGTTTCCTCATTCCCTCACTTGGTAGGAATGAATCTCCATCTCATTTCAATACATTAGTTTCGACCTAAAAATCAGGCTTTGGGATGATTTTTGGTTTTACTGTAACTGTAACTTCACCTGGCCTTTCTCTCCTTAAGGTTTATTAATGGTTTGCATCTTGCTGTCTCTTTATGGCTGACACATGAACTTGGGCTGAATAATCCTGAAACCTTTTTGAAAATTGTTTTATTTAGCACCAAAATGGTTCTTCTATTGTTACAATGTCAAGATTATAACAATAAACCCTTAAAGGAACACATTTTAATTTTTTCATTGTCTTAGTAATCCCAAACACATTCAGTGATGTTGAGGTCTGGACTATGGGGTGGCCAGTCCATTGTTCTGAGAACACCAGCAACTTCTTTGTTTGTTTGCTCAAGGATGAAAGCTTTAAGTCGCATTTGTTTGATGGGGACAGTTTTGGTGGAAGTTAAATAAATGAGGGTGGTCTATGAAGAAGCAGGGGCTTCTTCAGAGAGCAGGGGCTTTAAATCATATTTGTCTGATGGAGATAGTGTTAATGGTCTACCAGGTCTTGCAGGTGGTTGTTAGGAGTTTTTGAATGGCAGTTTTGACTGGAGTTTAAATAAATGAGGGTGGTAGGGGCTTCTTTCACCCAATCAAGAGTGTCACATATTTGGTCTATGCCATCTTTGGTCATCATGTTACATTAAGCAGCAGTAACAAATACCAGATTCAAATGCCACATCTAGAAACAACTCTAGACCTTTCAGTAGTGTTTGTGGTCGATCTGTTGACTCAGCAATGCACAGCTGCCAAGAAAAAACTGAGCAGCCAACTGACCAATTGCTTAAAGGGGGATTTCATGCATTTTTCAACTTAAACCTCTGCATATTTCAATGGTTGAGATCTAAATAAGGTTATTCAGAGTGGTTCATTAAAGAGAAGCTCATGTTTCTTGATGGTGATAGGAAACAGGGCTTATGATGTCTCATAGTATGTTATATTGATAGTAAAGTAGCAGCTAATCTGAAAACATAAGTTTGCTTTGGGGATTATTTTGCCTTATGACACAAAGCTTTTATCTCTCCACATTAAATGGTTTTAAAAAACATATGTTTTAGGCCAATTTTGTATCTCAAAAACTGTGTAAAACACTGTCTAAGGCATCAGGCAGTGCATTCAAAACCATTTCATATAATAGCTTAATGTGAGGTAGCTCTTACAGGCATTGAACGTTCTAGACATCTGGTTCCTAATCGCCACCACTGTGAACAATTCTGACTCCATATCTCTAGAATGGCACATTTAGCATCAACCTTTTCAGAATAACTTTGTCTTAACTGTTTAATTGTGCAGAAATTTGGAAAAAATCAGTGGAATTTCTCAGAATTGAAAGTCTATGTATAAAAAGGCCCACGAATCCTATACAGTTCACACAATATAGATGCAAATATCACTGAAATAGTCGGCATTCTGTACTCTAACCTCAGCAATCATTACTTTGCAGCTTAGGTTTGCTGTAGTACAGAGCAACAACAAAAATGGTGTCACTGTCCAATTACTTACTGTAAGCACGTGTATGGTAGCATAAGATTGGCGGTTTAGTCCAATTAATGCAGGAGCATTATGCTCATTTAAATTCACTGCTGTTACCTGGCTCACAAGAAATGTTCGTTTTCAATCCTCAGACTGGTAGGATTTTACTTTCAGCAGTGTTTGTGTTGCTGCTATCTCCTGCATGTGCTGTTGCCGGGGCGAGCTGGTGAATATTTACGAGGCAAAGCCGAAGCTCATGTGCACACAAAACTTCTGTTACGAAAGCGGAAGCCGGGCGATGCCGGCAGGCGTTTTATTTTTCCTCCTGCTTTGTTTGTTTTTGGGGTTTGTTCTCTTTTCCCCAGCGTTTCAGCTCCAGTCCCTACTGAGAACACGTTTTTCGCTCAGGGGGGAGAATTAAAAGGCTGCCGAAGACTTTCATATGTATGCGTGTGCGAGTCGATGCTCTGAGGAGTGGCTAAATGCAAATCTCCAGAGGGGCTAAAGGGAGCAGAGGGAAAACAGAGAATAAGGATGAGGGCCAAATGTGTTTTCTAACAGAAAGCCTAAAACTACAGGGGGGACTGTTGACAACATACACACATGCACACACACACATACACACCCATATATACACACACCTGCTCATCTATACAGAAAAAAACACACAGGAACAGTGCACTTTCTTATCTGCAGGCTTGCACATGGCAGAGCAACATTGGTGCTGTCACTGCAGCCAGTTCAGCTTCAGCCTGAGGGAGGAACAGCTGGAGCTGTTTTGGGATCCACAGTTTTCTCAGTTTCTCTCATTTCCACCAAGTCTAACCATGTGTCACTATGCTCAGAACATCCAGCTTAATCGAGAAGACAGTTAGATACAACTGACTTCTCAGTGCTCCTCCCACAAATATGTTAATTTCTGGCAACAATGCAATGTTGGATAAGCTGTAAAGAACACTGGCAGAAATCTCATTTCAGCTAATGAGAAATTGTACCACACAATGTTTGTTTAGAGTAGCTAGATAACGTTCAGTTTCAGAGGGGCTTCTAAAAAAGGCCTAATCGTTTCTGCAATGTCTGTAATTTGTGCTTGATTTTCATGTCATTGAACAATCATACTTGTGTTTACACTCCGAAGGTTTTGTGCTACTAGTATTATTTCATTTTTAGACTTTGGTTCAAAATAAAAAAGGTACAAAATCGTAAAATGCCCAATGGAAAATTGTCCAACAAAGGTTTTTTATTTGTCATATCTTGGTAGATACAGCCAAGTGAGCTCTCCCATTGGTTAGGACTTCAGGAGCTGGACTGAATACCTAATGCTTCAGATTAACCGCCAATATGATTACAGTGAAATCAACCAGTCGTAATTTGATTTACAATGGATGGGACAATTTTGTGAGGGAAAAAAAAAACACATCATCCTAGGTTGGGCGTAGTCGCAAGCCAGACTTTTGTCTATTGGTAGAAAGTCTGGTGCTTTTCACCACATAACATGGCCAAGAACCACCTATGCTGTCAGGATAAGGCTGTTTGATGGACATGCAAAATAACCAATTACAAACTGCAGCTTTGGAACGATGTCCAAAGCAGGCAGTAGTTCACTGTTGCTAACTAAAATTTAGCTGGAAAAAATAAGAGTTTTCTCCTCTAAATGATAAAAATGGCTGCATGAAAGTGTATATACACAGACATGCAGATGGCCAATGAGAATGCAACAAGCAAAATCCCAATAGT
Source organism: Colossoma macropomum (assembly GCF_904425465.1). Taxonomy (NCBI): domain Eukaryota; kingdom Metazoa; phylum Chordata; class Actinopteri; order Characiformes; family Serrasalmidae; genus Colossoma; species Colossoma macropomum. The sequence continues at coordinate 19,055,407 of NW_023494804.1, read as the reverse complement.
TGTGGCCAGCTTTGTGTGCAGGAGATATCAATTCGCTTCATTTCCATGTGGGCAGACCATCTGAAGCTGGCACCAAGCCAGGGTTGCCTAGTAGTAGAGATTTACCACACTGGATAACTTAGATCCAACACACCTGGCTGTAAAATTGATATGCTTGTGAAGACATTCATTACCTGGATCAGATGTGTTAGATTAGGGTTGGAGCTAAATTCAGTAGGATGGTAGTTCTCCAGCACCAGGACTGGGTCTTCTGACTGACTGCAATATTCTAACCAGGTTTCAGTCAGATGTTAGGAATGGAAAACAGCAGCAGCTCTATGCCTGGAATCTTTACTGAAAGAGACACTGTAAAACTGCTACAAGGTAAAATATATGTTAAAGTCTGTCACAAATGAAGAATGTCTTTTACGAGCTCCAAATGTTTGTGATTAATACAAAACGGCCAAAAAGTGTTTGCGTGAAATGCTGCTAGCTTAGTGCTAAGATACTAATAGAATTCTATCGGGGTGCTATCAGAAATTAGCATTACCGTAGAGGTAAACTAGGCATGGCAACAAATTTGCTACACAAAAGGTAGCTCAATGAAAAAAAAAAAACTGCACCCAATGTATCCTAAACAGTGTGACCTTTCAATCCCTCATCAACCCCATATAAAAATAATTTAATAATAAAAATAATGAATGCTATGTTTCAAATGACTAAAAAATGCTACAACTTCTCATTAGGTTGAATGCTATTTTGCCAGCACTCTATAAAGTTTTTCCAATCGAGCAGTAGCAGCTGTGAAAGAATGTAACTATTGGATTTTAAACATTGAATTAAAAGACATGATTTCTCAGTTAGCTATATAAGTTAATGGGGCATAGTCAGTATAGTGTAGTGGGAAACATGGTTTCCTACATATAATACACTGAGGTTTGATTCTCCACCAGGCAACCCTTACACACTACACCAATAAGAGTCCTTGGGCAAGACTCCAAACATTGACCTATTGAAAAAAAAACCAAACGTTTATCTCGGAGCCACGCCTGTCCAGCACCAGATGTAACTTGATCCCCTTGGTGGTAATAATAATGATAATGATGGTATCTTAAGAGGTTCATATCTCACATTTCCACAGAATAAAGAAGTCCTTAAAATAGATGACCCTAAATTGACCCTGGATCAGAACACAACACAGCCATGCTTGCACAGCTTGATGATCCAATGTTGTAAATGTGCTGAATTATGCGCTTCGTTCATACTGTGGGTAATAACTGTCTGTATCTGTGTAGTTTGCTGTATATAGCCAGGAGGCAAGAGTCAAATCAAGCCATTCCACGACTTTTCAAGCTATTTCTGTTAAATTGGCTTTTTTCCCTTCTTATTTGCATCATCTCACTGCTATCTGAATACTGATGTAGTACAAAGTTACTGTTTGATCCTTATGAAGCATCACCCTTACCGTTAAAAAAAAAAAAAGCCTCAGGATGTCATGGAAACGATCTGAGAAGCTGCCCTGTGAGAGTTTAAAGCAGCTTATGTCTTAAACGACATTAATAACCAAGCTTTCCCGTGTAACAATATGTGTAAACAAAAGCCAGAGATGTGTTGCATTGTGTTGGCAAATCAGCAGGAAGTGAGAAATTATGAGAAGCTAATTAATGATTTGTGCAAATGTGGCATCTCTGGATCATAATGAGTATTTCCCCCCACTCAATCAAGTTAAGGTAGGGGCAACAAACAGAGTGAAAAGCAATACTCTTCCCCTTTTCTTATAGATTTTCTCTTCTGTACTCCAAACGACTCTCCAGTCCAGGTGGGGTGTCAGTTCAGTCCTTTGGGGACCTCCAAGTGGTCCACATTTATTTCTTTTTTTTGTTTGTGCTTCACACCTGAGGCAGGTAATCGGCATCCGACAGCCTTTGACTACTTAACTGAGGCACGTCTGAAGCTGGAGCAGAATGAAAATGTGGACTCGGCAGGGTTCCCCAAGGAATGGACTGAAAACCTCCAACCTCCATTCTCCTTCACTCATCAATCCCAGTGAAAAGCTTGTTTCTCTGCTTTTGTCTGGTCTGAGGTTGAGGGGATGTTGTTGTTGTTGTTTTTTTTCTTCTGCAGGATGTAAATAAGCGCTACATCATCTCAAATCCTTCTGTTAGTTTGTTGTTGTTTTTTGTCTTTTCCTTTGTCCGTTTGCAGATCGAAACTTTTTTTTTTTTTTTGCTCCAGATGCAAAACTATGGCTCTTCTTTGAGTATATTATTGTCAGAAAAAACATGTTTTGTAAAAATTTTGATGATGAAATCAGAAATAAAGTAATTTAAAGATCTAATGTATGAAATGCACTGCCTGAGTTTCAGTTTTTTTGGAAGCTTCACTCGCTCATATGTCTTACCCATGTCATTAAGTAAGGACAAGTGACCCCTGGAGCATAATAACACATTAGATAATAACATGCAGTAGACTGTTACAGGCAAAAAGTGAGAACAAAGCCTTAGAAAGTAAGCGTTTACTTTACTATTCTTATGTAATTATACAGCAATAACATTTAATCAAATTCAAAGCATAATAAAATATCTCCTCTTCTACTTACAAACATAAATGTGGTATAGATTGTAAGTGTAAAATCTGCACTTTCACCAAAATGTCTTTATTTTGTTTCAAAGAGCTATTTATTTATTATTCTGAAATAATAAATAAATATTTACAAAATGCTTTCTTCTTTGTGGGTGAAATCTGTGACTTCTAATGTTTAGAGTGTGGCAGTTCCTTAGTTCCAGGGTTACCATTAGCCAGTAAATATTACATTTTGACCAATGAAACCTCTGCAAATTTAGCAAATTAAAATACTGCCAGACAAAATGGGCCATTGAAATGTTTTTGAAAAACAGTCATGACATGTCCTTCTACAACAGAGTGTTGCAGTAAAGACTTTTTCACTCTTTTTGTGTACAAATGGCTACATTTCATTAGCTTTAGCAGACGACTTCTAATACATTTAAATTTAACATGAAATTGTTTCAAAAGTCTGCTACAGTGAGCACTAAAGTAAGAACATACACACAATATGGAGTAAGAAAAGATGATATATACAGCAGGGACCACATTTAATGTCTGAGAACAGCAATTTTCAGAATTTTGAAAAATGTAAAACAAAGAAATGACAAATAAAATGACAAAGAAATATTGAAGATACTGCACTAAAAAAACACTTTTTGAGGGGTCCTTTGTAGATGATTAATAACCTCTTAACAGATTATCAGTAAAACATCAACAACGTATAAGTGAAGTAGTAGTAGTGAATCATCTGAATACATTAAAGTAAATATCTTGTAGATGTTCTGTTGATACATTACTTACATTAAGTAGGTGTATTGTTAATATGTTACTTCTATTACGCAAAACCTAAACTTACCCAACTTTACCCAAAACCTAACCATAACCCTGGCCCTAATCCTAACCCTAACCTTAACCTCAACCCAAAACCTGATCCTAACCTCCATATGTTTTTGACAAATTACTGAGAGTCTGTTAAGTGTTCGTTTCATATAAAAAGGACCATTAAAAAAGTGTCACCAAAATCTTTAAATGAACTTAAGTCAATTATTTCCATTTAATCACTCTTAGTAGAGTCAGTACACAGATACTTTGTTACCTTAACATGAAATTTAATTAAACTGGGTCTCACTGAAATGGAATTCTCCAAAGTCAAAATCTAAATAAATACAAAATAAACGGTTTTCATTCATTGAAATGCACTGTCATTAATGTTTGTCCATTTTTCATAAACCAGCTGCTTAAAGACAACACAATTCACTTGCTCAGTGTCAATATATTTTCAGTTTGTAAGTCCAGCAGGCTTATTGTTTTTGTTGTTGTTGATGTTGTTTGTGTTTTTTTAGTGTACGTCTAGATCAATATTCCAATTTTTGCAAAATTTTTACACTGAGCGTGTTAAGGCCTTGAGAAGGTGAGATTTTTTTCTTACCTCTTACAGCGAAGTTTGTCTTTGTGAAGCCAACTCAAGTGCACACTGGCATTAAAGCAAAAGGGAGACACTCCACCAAATACTAAGAAATTTTAAAATGCTTGTTAAAAGTTCAAAATGTTATACTTTTCGTTCTGATGGTATGTCAATAATATAATCTGTAATGAAAAACACTGCAGTAAATTAGAGAAAAAAACACAAGATAGAAGCATTTTGAATTGAAAAGCTTACAGACAATTACAGTGTAAGAGCTGAACATTTGCCTTGATTGCTCCATTTAGAGGATCTGCTGAAAAAACTCTGGAAAGAAATATGTACAATCATTTTACCTTCAAGGGAAGGTCACCAAGAAATCAGCTTGAAATACTGCCATGTTTTTCACATTTATTTAACTTAAAAAGTTACTTAACAACAATAATCTTAAATTGATAACGTGAACAAAGTCATGAACCTTACAGAGTCGGATGTAGAGTGGTGGTGAATCAGACGTCCAGATCCTTTTTTTTTCCTTTGTTTTGTTTGTTGAGAACAATATATCAATATTTCAGTTTAAGGCCTTTGTATGAAAATGTAAGATTTTTTTTCTCATCTCTTCCAGTGAAGTTCGTCTTCAGATGACTCTCAGGTGGATTTGATCTGCTCCTAGACTTTTGCACAAATGTGTGGAGCCAACTCAAGTGCACACTGACACTCCTAATACTAAGAAGTTTGAAAATGCTTGTTAAAATTTTACAATGTTCTACTGTTGGCTCTGATGTTATGCCAATAGTAAAATTTCTAATGAAAAACATTGTATTAAAATAGAGAAAAAAAAAACATAAAAAATGTTGAATTTTGAATTGAAAAGGTGTCATTTTGTAATTAAATTTAATAATGTTGCATTTGAATACTGAAATCACAGGTGTAGGACATCAATAGAAGTGGCATTTTGACTCAAAATATGCTTTTTACATTGCATTTATATTTCATGTGTGAAATTGATACTCAACTGTTTTATATGCATCATGCTTAAAATGTTAAAATGATATCCAAAAATCCACTGCTGGGACCTAAAAGTGCCCATAGTTGCAGATACACTCTTAACTGTTTAAATATTTCTAATAGGCAATTTCTACACCAGGGGTCAGCAACCCAAATGTTAAGAAGAGCCATTTTGTACTTTCAGCAAAAAATCAAACCACTTTGGGAGCCACAACATTTTATGTCCATTTTACCATCTTAACTGGAATTAAGTCTTAGTATGTGCTAATGTCCTAGCATAGGCTAAAAATGTAATATAAACGAAAATGCAGACTTATTTTGCTCTGCTTTAAACTTTAGCTCAGCTATAGCTGCTTTTCTCACATCTCCAGCAGGAAACTTTTCCTCAAAAGTAGAATAGTTTCTTGTTAAATGTCTCTTAATGTTTGATTTTTTACGAGGCGGAAGTCAGCTTCTCATTCGCCAGCCTCTTATTCTGATTTTCTCGTTCCACCTTAAATGGTGCCTGAGGCATCAGAATGTAACCACGGCACCATTTAAGGTGGAACGGGACAATGCAAACAAGAAACTGATTTCAGCTTCACGGCTTTGTAGTGTTTGACAGTTTTGTTGCAGATTAAATGTATTAGGACACCAACTGGAGTGATTATAAACACATATAAGTCCATTTATTGTTAAAACTGTGTTAGAACGACCAGCAGAGATTTATTTTACTGCAAAGGAGGATTTTCATTCATTTTTTCCTAAAAATCTAATTCTGCTGTGGAGCCACAACAGTAAAAGAGCTGCATGCTGCTGACCCCTTTTCTACACATATTAAGGTGGCTGTAATTCATTAAGGTGAATGTAATTCATTATGTAATTAAATATGTAATTAGTTATGTAATTATGCCTTTACATTTAAGTACTACAGCAAAAGAACACTAATAACTCTTGACTTGCAGTTTGAGATGATGTAATTACTAATGACTAAATATTCATTTACAGTTAAACTAAAACAGTGAAACAACAGCTAATTTAAATGAATGAGATATCGACCAGAGATTTTGTTTTTTGAAAGTTTTAACTTTATTACTATCTTAGTAAAAAACATCTTTTATTTTTTTCTCATGTTTTGACATCATCACAAACGGAAAAAATGTCAGACTGCAGACTTAATCCTGTCAAAAAAGAATGCAAATGGAATTTCTTTGTAATTAATTGGTAACTCACTATGTAAATATCTAATTAAGTAATTACATTTGAGTAGCATAGGAATTAGACAATAATAACTCAACTTCCTAGCTAAACACCAAGTCTATGACTGGAACTATCCTTCGATGACATGTCGAACTCCTAACATACACAACATTGACAACCATAACATAAACATGCCTGTCATGAGTTGTTATGACAGATTTTTTTTCAATAACATAAAAGTGTCATGATAAACGTCAGAATGTTTGATGTTATGATTATATCACGAACTAATATTTTGCTGTGTACTCCAGTTGGCCGTCATGACAAACATTACAGTATCTGCCATAACAATTACTGGTAGTGGTTACATGACACTCATGGCACCATATGAAATTTGCCATGACATCGTATGCCACTGTCATTGTTGTGTAGCAGGGTTCAAGTACAGATATTGATACAAGATGTTGATATCTGGATCAGACTAGTAAGTGGATGGTGTAAAATACCAGCTAAGACATTCATGCCAGACTGAAACTCGATTGCTATAAAGTGTGTCGTGGTCTGGCTGGACGAGGCTCATAATCCACTTTATAACATTCACTCATTTAGATCATTCCACTGCTGACCTTTATGATAAACATTGAGCCAGTGGTCGACAGCTTTGTTGCTCTTTTTTTTTTCTATCAGAGGAATCAGAGCTGTGGTTTCTCAGCTCAGAGACACTGGAGTGTGAATGCCACAGCAGAAAAGCTTACAGACAATTACAGTGTAAGAGCTGAACATTGGCCACAATTGCTCCATTTAGAGGACCTGCTGAGAAAACTCTGGAAAGAAATAAGTGGAAACATTTTACCTTCAATGGTAAAATAAAAATGAAGGTCAGCAAGAAACCTGTCTGAATTACTTACCTTTTTTTTCTTACAATTACTTAACTTAAAATGTTACTAAACAACACTCAATTAAATGCACTTTAAGGCTAATTCTCCACCACTGTTCAACACTTCTTTATAATTAAACTGACAAGATGGAAACATTGGTTTGGTTTGGCGTGAAATGCTCTGTTCTAGAGAAACTTCAGAAACGTCAGAATTGTTCACAGTGGTGGTGATGGGAACAAAATGTCCACCTCTAAAAAGTCCCTCACAGAAATTTATTATATAAGTGGTTGTGAATGCACTGTCTGAGGCCTGAGACATTGTTTTATGATAATTTTGAGAAGGTTTTGTCTAAAGTATATTTTAAAGTAAAACAAATGGCACATAGGGAGACATGTGGGCCATTTCGGCTATTTCTTTTTTCTCAGATTTACCATTTTGCCATCAACAAAATTATGCATTTTTTGCTTTTCTGATCATTTTGGATAGTAAATAAAATGGCTATATTTGTGTTGTAGACATTGTGACCCCTGGTTCCCATCACCATCACTGGAGTCAGTAAATTTCTCTGTCACACCCTTCTCTGCCTCTGCTGACACCTTTCTCCTCTCGAACTCCAACTCCCAGAATCCCAGGGGAGATCATGTGACTCAGAAGTCTCATGCGTCAGCCTATCACAGATCTGCCTCGGCTGAATACTGGTTTGTCACACCTGTTCTCTGCTGTGTTTAAACTGTTTGGTTTTCCCTGCAAAGCATTGCCCTATTTTCCTGAGCATATAGAGCTTTACCGTTTCTTGTTTGTTTCTTGTGTTTTTTTTCTCTGTTTTTTGTCTTTGTCCTTCTTGCTTAGTCTGTTATTTTTGTGCTTATTGTTTTTTTTTTGACTTGTCTTGTGTTTTGACCGTTCTCTGGATGTCCCTACAGGCTTTTGATTGCTTGTTTTTGGTTTTGACCTTGGCCTGTTTAATCACCACGAGTTTGAATTGCCCCTTTTTCATTAAAGCCTCGAAGCTTGTTTGAACCGTGTCTGAATTATTCTGACCCATTACACTCTACAATTAACCATTTCACATCAAATCACTTTGAGTGGGTTTGTTTACATCTTAATGATGGGAAATGCATACATTTACTTTAGAAAATGCAGCACCATGATGGAAGCATAGACAACTGGTATTGGGAACATCATCGTTGTAAGAGCACATTTTCTTGAGACAAAAGCAGCTTTTATGACAAATGATGGCAACCAACATGGAATAAGCCTTTACAACTGTTTATGTAAGTTTATGTCGGTTGTCATGACAAGCTTATGTAAGAGTCACACTGTTAGAAATAAAGGTTCTGTACAGGTGCATTTTTCATTCATCAAGGTACAAACAATGTAAATGTTCCCTCAAGGTGCAACAGTTGTTTTAAGTTTCAATTGTGAACCTTAAATAAGTTTTACTAGGTGAAAAGTACATATTTTTACCTTTTCATATCCTAATGTTTTAAAACAGAGCAATAAAATAAAAAGCCTGGAGACGAGACGGGGTGTGTGGAGTCTATACAACTTAGAAAATATAATTTCAATGGATTATGATCCCTAACTAAAGGTACTAAGGTATACCTTTGAGGGTCCCACCCCAGTGACAAGAGGGCTACTGCCCCAGTGACAGTTTCATACCTTTATTTCTAGGTTTTGGAATAATACTTTTGTACTGAAGTAGGTTTTTGTCAGGCTACTTTTACTTCTACTTGGGTCATTATTTTAGTGAAGTAACAATACCTTTACTTGATTGTGGCTTCAGGTTTCTTTACTGACTTCTGTCAGTTCTGGTGAACTTGCAGTGGTCAAAACAGTGGTTTGATTAACTTCTTATTAACTTCTCCGCAGCCTGATTTTAACATTAGTTTCCAAGAGGAGTTTTTTTTTTTTTTAATCTTATTATTTCTTTTTATATATTTTTTTAAATGACATGGTGGACCACCTTGGTATTTTAAGAAGAAGAAAAAGCCCAGAATAATGACTTTTCTGTGCCAAGTCTAACCTTTTGAGCGCTCCTTCCTTTAATGCTCTGTGCTTGGTTGCAGATGCTCCAAGGCCGGCAGCTCTGCTGATAGGTCACCAGCCTCATAGTTATTCTGAAGGCTTCCTCATTGCCCTTTATAGCAGTGTGGTGGCCGAGCTCCTTTACAAACACTGGTGTGGGGAGGAGGATGTCTGACATACAGAATGACTGAGAAAGGCATTATCTTCTCAATAGAAAGTTCCTATGCTTAAAGACACATAAGTAGAGACACTGGCATCTTTAGTGATGTATGCAGTTATGAGGCTAGTGTTATTGACAAGCACTAGAAGTTCATAATAAAGTCACCCCAATCTTTTCTGTACATACATCCCCAAAACTTTCCTTAACCTACTTAAATCACAACCAGGTCTTTATTAAGGTTGTGCTGAGTTGTTGATGATTTAGGGCACGATATGACTTTCTATTTATAAACAAGTTTTGTTTAAAAAATCAAGATTATTATTTCTATATTCTATATTTCAGTTATTTCTATAAAAACACAATAAAAGTTTATTGACTTGTATTGACTTCTAGTGGTTTTAGTAATGTTTGCCCAACAAGTGAAATTTGAACACCAAACATGTCTTGGCTGATCGAGTACAAGTGAGGTAAAGTAACAATTGGTGTAAGTTTGATTTTTTTTTTTTTTACCAAACTGTTTGGTAAATTATACTGTATTAAACGGTTTATTGTATGGCTACTGTAATATTACTGTAACTACATAAAACATACCGTATCAATAGCTTTACTGCAAAATTAAGCACCAAAAGTACTTTTCTGAAGCAGCAAAACAAATTTTCACTACAGTTTCATTTTGTTTTTCAATTTCCATAATTTCAATGTCAAAAACTTAATGAGCTGCATTTATTATCTGTTAACTAGTGCTAAAGGTAGTTAACATTAGCCTAGCTAGCTACACTTGCAAGGTAACTGATACCTTGTTAGCTTACCTAGTACAGCCTGTACCAATATAAAATAAAGCATGAGATATTCAATTGAGATTTTTGTGCTTTTTTTGTCATATGTCATTAAATAACAGATTTTAATGCACAAACTTTCACTTTGTAAGTATCTGATACCATTGCTATTGTAATGCTAATTTCAGCTAGCTATGGGATTCAGTCTCTATGGGTGCAGTGTTATGTTAGTGCCAAGATAACTGTGGTGTTGAGTTTAATATTATGCAGCTCAAGCTTAAACTCTGACTTTTGGAGTTTGAAAGACATGCATATAAGATATTTTACCTTGTAACATATTTTGACTTTTTTTTGAAGAATTCATTGAAAGTAAATACTTCAACTTAACCCCTTATATGGCCAGGGCCCACCAGCATGCCCAAAGGTTTATTACACACTTCTATAACCTGAGAATAGCTCAGCTTGATAGAGCACAATTCATGGTTACATCAATTATGACAAGTCCTCCAGGTCCTGCAGAAGCAAAGCTGCCCCAGACCATCACCCTACCACCTGTATGTTTTACTTTTGGTGTGATGTTCTTATTGTGGAATGCAGTATCAGCTTTATGCCAGATGTAACTAGAGCCCTGTGTTCCAAAAAGTTCCACCGTTGACTCATTAGTCCACAGAATATTATCCCAAAAGTCTTGGGTGTCATCTAGATGTTTTTTGGCAAATGCAAGACGAGCCTTTGTGCTCTTTTTGGTCAGCAGTGCTTTGCACCTTTCAGCTCTCCCATGGATGCCATTTTTGCTCAGTGTCTTTCTTATTTAGTAATTGTGTACATTGGCCTTAACTGAGGCAAATGAGGCCTACAGTTCTTTAGATGTTCATCTGGGTTCTTTTGTGACCTCCTGGATGAGTCGTCAATACGCTCTTGGTGAAATTTTGGTAGTCCGACCACTCCTGGGAAGGTTCACCACTGTTTCAAGTTTTCTTCATTTGTGGATGCTGTGCACATCTGTGTTTGAATCTTTGTAGAATGTGGCATCATGCTGCTTTTTGAGTCTTTCTAGCCTGTTTCACATTGCCAGACAGGTTCTATTGAACTGATATTTAGATTCAACAGGTCTGGAAATAATCATGCCTGGGTGTAGATAGTAAAATTTAACCCAACTGAATTTGGTTAACTTGTTGATTTAGTAGATTACTTTTTCACATAGGGCCAGATAGGGCTGAACAGCATTTATCCTTCAATAAATGAAATCATTTATAAACAGCATTTCTTCTTTACTTGGGTTATCTTTGTCTAATATTTAAAGTAAATTGATGATCTGAAACATTCGAGTGTGACAAACATAAAAAATAGAAGAAATTGGGAAGGGGCAAATACTTTTTCACAGCAATGTGATGAGTAGTGACTGTTAACTTAGCCCAATACCGTGACCACCAAGTAATCTGTAGTGTAGTTCTTTCCATGAAGTCTGTATGTTCTGTGTGAATTTAAAAAGCAAGAATATACACTTTTTTCATTTTGCTGGAAGGATTTCACAGCATGAAATCCCCATAAAAATTCCTCTTCCCCTGGAAACTACCAGAGCTTTGTAAAACTTCTGAAAAAGAACAAGAAAACATTATGAATTACAAGCAATACAGCTGGCTTCCCACTGATCCCTGCAGGGCTGGCGGGCAATCAGAGTCAAGGCTACTGCCAGCAGCAGAGGTGGCTGGCGTGAACGAGGTGTAAATGAGTTAACACCAGCAACCTACAGACGCTTTAGCTCTGAGTAAGACATGAAAGACAGCAGGTAGCAGTCCATAAATGTAGCAGTTAGCATAATCGTAACAGTATGGGGTTTGCTATTCCAAGTTAGATGACACCTTGCCTTCTTTTGAGATTTTCCCTCTGTTATATTTCAATTTAATATGCAGATATGAATATGAAGATTTTGCTAGCATAAAGCAGCTATGTGCTAACCCTTTGCGTATATTTAGCACCATGTTTACGTGTCCTCCTAGGTATCAACAGTAGTTTTTTTCTTAAATAATGATTTGACAGATTTCTTTTTGAAGGTATTGTTGAAAGCATGTGTTGAAACTCTTTTGGTCCAAATCACTTGACAGCTTTGAGTGTTGATATCATATCAAGGGGATAATATGGGTGGGCTAGGGCTCTTACTAATACTGGCACAAATTCTGACAAAAGTGTCTAAACGTGATGTTGCCTTCCTCACTTTTTTTTAAAAAAAGCAAGGTGAACGTAACGTAAAAGCAACGTAAGCAACGTAAAAGCCTATGCACCTCGAGACGAGTGTTTACACAAAAAATGAAAATGAATATTAACACTGTTTTTCACAATGAGTCTGAAACTGATTGAGTCATTGGCAATTTTGGCATTGTATGGATGCAAACCTATTGGCAGTCTATTATTTTGGCAAATCTGTTTTTTGGTCTAACTTTAAAAATTAGATCCATTTATTTTTTCCAAAAACAAATTCTATCAATAAGCATTATTACGATGGCATTTTAGGGCCACTGTTAAAAAAAACTTGGAGACTTGGAGAATAAGGTTGTAATATTTTGAGAATAAAGTTCTATTTTTTAGAATAGAATTGTCATATTTCAAGAACAAAGTTGTACAATTCCAATTATGAAGTCATAATATTGCGATAATATAGTTGTAAAGTTACAAGAATAAACTCACGATATTTCGAGGATAAAGTGGGCTAATTGTAGGGAGGCTGCCATAATGCTGTGCCAGCGACGATGAAGACACTGAGCGTGCCAGAGTTCCACTCTTTGGGATCATCATTTTGATTATCATTCTGTCTCCTGTGAAACTACATGCCCTCCTTGAATGGTACGAAGATGTAACCACAGATAGCCACGTAGGCAGCCACTGCCTGCGAGTTCTCCTTCAACAAAACAGACATTTCCTTCAAGTCTGTCTGGTTCTTAATTCTAAATAAACACAGTTTCTTGCACAGCCATTTCAGCTGCTTATATTATAACAATCTGGTGCTGATGTGTCAGTAGACTGAGTGTTTCTTAACTATAAGCATTGTATATTGTATGTGGCATAACAACCATGAACAAATGAAACAGCTCTGCACATTGTAACAAGCAGCATTTAGCCTATACCTGGTGTTCAGGCAGATTTCAAGGGGTTTATGATTTAAAAATTGTTATAAAAAGTGTGCAAGTTGCTTAATTTACTGAAAACACTGAAGAAAATGGATCCACAAAAGTGGCTTAAACAAATAAGGAACACTATTGACAACATTCTTAAATGGAAAGAAGACAAAAGACAAAATGATGTAAAGTAAACTGGATAACAAACGAGAAATAGTGAAAACAGGGCCTGAGAGAACACGGCCAGGCATTTAAATACACATGGAACAAACCATAAAAATGAGATGGTGGGGCTACAGACAACAGACAGGTGAGACAGATGACAAGAAAACAGGACCAGGGAGGAGACAAAGACCAAAACAACAACAACAAAAGCACATGGAGCAAGAAAACAAAAGCAGGATGTTACAATAACAACTAAGAACAATTTCCACCTTAGCTAAAAGAGCATTTACACAAAGCTGTGGTTGAGATATTTCATTTATTACATACAGTTTAGATGCAATATTTATTTAAACAATAAGATTTCTCAAAATATTACTTTATTCTCAATGTATGACTTTGTTCTCAAAGTCAACTTTTTTTTTAATAGTCATGTTTGCATCACCATAATTTTGCATCATAAGTGACCCCCCTCTTGCACCTCCTACCTAAATGTGGATGCAAGTTTCTGCAGAAACATGCAAAACCATTATGAGGCATCAAATGAAAGTCAGATCATTGTAAATATCAAACAAGTCTAATATCAAAAAAGACTTAAATAAACAGTCTTAAAGCTGTCCAGGGTATAGAGTGCACTAATTCCAGACCAGGACCTTGTCCCTCTTCTTATCAAAACGCTGCAGTGTTGCTTCACATGCTCGAGTAAAAGAGGCTGTACTGTAGCTGCACCTATTCTCCAACCGCGTACCCTGACTTTCATGTCAAATATTAATCTATTAATTATTAAACCTTTTAGCAAGGGGCACTTCTTATTACTTTCGCTCTTTGATTTGCTAGATCAGAAGAAGCAAATGACACATAATAACTTAATAGGCACTTATTTAATTATTTAAGTCTCTTATGCTCATAAGGAAATGTCAGGGCAATATTCTAGAGTGGCAATGAGGCTATACGTTGGGTTAAACAGCAGATCTCAGCAAGGCTAGAACATTATTGCTTTAACCTTAATGACATAAGCTCATAATTTGCTTTTAGAACTATAAACATTGTATATTGTGTGTGGCATAATAACTATGAACAAATGAAACAGCTCTGCACATTGTAACAAGCAGCATTTAGCCTAGACTCTTCTATGCCTGGTGTTCAGACAGATTTCGAGGGGGGCACAAAATATAGGGTGGGGTAGTGGGGGATTTTATGATTTAAAAATTGTTATAAAAAGTTACAAATTTTTCCTCATTTAAAACAAATGCAGTGTTTCAAGTAAATTGCATACAACATTTCACATTAAACAATTAAAGTAAAATACTGTAACGTTGGTCGCGTTCAAGAGGCAGGATGCATGTGCAAGTCCTTTGATTTACTGAGAACACTAAAGAACATGAATCTACAAAAGTGGCTTAAACACATAAGGAACACTATTGACAGCATTCTTAGATGGAAAGAAAACAAAAGACAAAAGGACATGAAGTGAACTGGATAACAAACGAGTAATAACAAAAGACAGGGCCTGAGAGAACACGACCAGGCATTTAAATACACATGGAACAAACCATAAAACTCCAGAGACTAATGAGATAGCGGGGCTACAGACAACAGACAGGTGAGACAGATGACAAGAAAACAGGACCAGGGAGGAGACAAAGACCAAAACAACAACAACAAAAGCACATGGAGCAGGAAAACAAGGCAGGATGTTACAATAACAACTAAGAACAATTTCCACCTTAGCTAAAAGAGCATTTACACAAAGCTGCGGGTGAGATATTTAATTTATTAGGTATAGTTTAGATGCGATATTTATTTAAACAATAAGATTACAATTAAAGTTAGTGAGCTAAATCATAGGGCTTAGTCTGGTTTCCGCTAGTGTAGTCATTTATTTCTGTTGCATGCTGTGTGAGTCTGTTTTTGCTGCTCATTGCAAGCATCATTCACCAGAAGCATGTACTAAACACTCCAGGACCTGCAATCGTATGCTAAAGTTTGTGCACCCCGAGTCAAATTACATGTTTTGTTGATTTTGTGATAATAAGTAAACACATCCTCTACAGAGAACACACTTCTGCACATTTAAATGCACAATTGCTGTTTATTTAATGAATTTAGCATATTGGAAAAAATAAAACATATGCAAAGGGTATGGCACTTGTTTTGCTTGTTTTGAGGAATAATACTTGAAACAAGATTATCTGCTAATGAAAAATGGCACTTTTATTAGATCAAAATGCTTAAAACAAGTGACAAAAGGTTAAATAAACTTATAATGTTCTCAGAATAATCTCATAATGAGAAATATTAGTCACTAAGATGTTTCCACTTATCAGAAGCCATTCATAAATGAATGAAGAGATCAGGACAAGTGTAGACTATGCATGTGCTTTTAGAGCACATTATTCAACAGCGGGTTTTACCACTGAAAAGTCAGCCTTTTTCTGCAATTTTCAACGTTTACAAATACGGAGCTCAGATTATCCTCAATTGAAAAGAGTACAAGAAGCAAGCGTGTCTGTTTGTGGTTATCAGGAATGGGACCAGTTCCACTTTGGCTTCTATTGTGTTGGGTTGACAGTGACAGCGTAATCCATTATGCACCACTGTAAGAGCTCGTACTGGTAAGCATAATGTAATCCTGTATTATTAACCACTGCAAATTCTCCCAGGCATGCACAAAAAGGCATTTGCATCTGGTAAACACTCAGTATACATGAGAATAGAGGGAAAGAGGGAGATAAGGAAGAGAGAGAGTCCATAAGGAAAACGCAATTTTTCAATGTCAGCAAACAGATTAAATGCAGACAACTAAGGAATTCTAGTGAGAAGCATCAAAATATGATGCAGCTCATAAAGTTACTCAAATTAATATTCATACATTTACATTGTGTAAAAAAAACAGCAATTGCCTTTAAAATTGTGTGAACATTCCATGACCAATGGACTAAGAAATTAGCCATGTTATTTGGAGTCTGAATGGAGATCCTATGATGAAATTTTGGGGTTCAGAGACTTCATTTAGCATCTTACAGTCTGCTCTTAGGGTTAACTTTGCTGGGGACAGCCTGACCTGGACAAGTTAGCAGGGGTTTTAAATCTTCTCCAATTGTAGATGATCTTCTGGACAGTAGAATGATTGATTTCCAATACTTTGGATGTCTTCTTTAACTCATAGGCATCTACAACTTTCTTCTTCTCTTTTGATCTAGGCATGATGATGCCACTCACTCCAATAACAAAGAGCAAATCAGATATATGAGATTTAAATAAGACAGGTTCTGATCAAGTGCACCTGATTTCAATCTGACATGTTTGAAATAGTTCTATATGTAGGGGTGTGTAGCACTGCCTGTGCTACCCCGGGCTTAGGAAAGATGCAGCAGCCATTTTAAACTTTATTTCCACACCAAACAAACAAAACAAATCACCACCAAAGTTGACCACTTTTCAGTGGCTTCAAAGCTAGACTTTTCAGTCCTTTTTTCAAAAACAAGCTTTTCAGCTCCTCTTAAATCTTTTCTGCTTCTGCTGCTGCTCGTCCCTCTCCTCTTCTGTTCCCTCTCAGCTCTTTTTAAATACGCTCATGCTGCCCTCGCCAAATCAGCATCAGCAGGCTCTCATTAAGGCCACCTGAGCACCTGAGCTCAGAAGGACAGAGAGTACGTTGCTCTGCCTCCCCGTCATCACCCCCGCTCCCCAGCTCGGCCACCTGGATCGAACGTGAGGTGCAGTCCAGCGGGCTCGCTGCGGAACCTGAGGTGGGGCCTGGGCAGCGGAGTTCAGAACTTGTGGCCATCATTGTCGTCCTCCCCTCTCTGGCGGCTGTCCTCCTCTTCCTGCCATCACTTGCGTCCCTCTGCGGTGTTCAGGGTTGCTCGCCAGCTCTCGTGGCTGTCATCGGGGCCTAGGGGACGGGCACAGGGCACAGGGTGTACTTACTTTTTCCACATGAGAAAATTGTATTACTGTTTTCATTTATGTAAAAGATGACAAAAATGTTACCTCTAAGTATCACTTGTTAAATTATATCACTTTTATCTGTCAGCACTGTTTAAACGAAGACTTTATATCTGTATCTTCAAATATGATGAAAAAGTCTATGCTTTTCATGGGGTGTACTAACTTCTTCACATGACTGTATGCCTTATAAAACATAGAGAAATTATTTGGATGAGTGCATGCAAGCTCTGCTGAATAGCTTCACCTACAGGCCATGGAAGACAGGCTAATTCAATAGAAGAAAATGCGAAAAATGAATTCATCTAGGTCAGGGGTCGGCAATCCAAATGCCACAACGTTTTACATTCATTTTACCATTTTGACTGCAAATATGTGTCAGTATGTGCTAATGTGGTAGTATGAGCTAACAAATATAATAAAATATATACGAAAACGCAGACTTACTTTGCTCTGCTTTAAGCATCAGCTCAGGTTTTCTCACCTCTCCAGCAGGAAACTTTTCCACACAAATAGAATAGTTTTTGTAAAATGTCTTTCCATGTTAGATGAGTCAGCTTCTTATTCGCCAGCTTCTTGTTTGAATTTTCTTGTTCCACCTTAAATGGTGCCTGAGGTGGCAGAATGTAACTGCTGCGCCATTTAAGATGGAATGGGAAAATTCGTACAAAAGCTGGCGAATGGGAAGCTGACTTCAGCTATGTGACTTTTTAGTGTTTGACACTTTCCCGTTGCAGATTAAACGTATCAGAAAACCAGCTGGAGTGATTATAAATACAAATAAGTTGACTCCAAATCACTGATATTTGTTTTAAATCTTTCTTTTTGCCGTTTCGTTAGCTACTAGCTAGACGAGACTGTGGTTTGCATTGCTATGTGACCAGCAGTCTGCACAACAACCTTCAGGGTTAAAGGTGAATTAGCACTTATAAGCTACTTTAACATAATATGTTACTTTAACTTAATACATTAAATTCAATACATTACCTCTGAAACCACCTCAAATCAGGAATACCCATAGCTGCTTTAATTTTGATCCACCCTCGCAAAGAAAACAGAAAAGTGGCAGTCCAGCGTAACTGCAGCTATACTGAAAACTAATTCAAATGTCATGGCCTTTTGGAGACATTTTGGACCTATATGTTAGACCGTGCTTTCCACCACCTTCATCAAGACACCGGTTGAAGCACTATCTTTTGGAGGAACAGTGTTCCATTCCTCCAGTTCAGTTCCAGAGACTTGTAGCCAAGGTTATTTTTCTTTAACTTACGTGTATCTATTTTCCTCAGAAATGTGTCCTGAAAACTTGTACTTAGTGGCCGTGTTGACTAGAAATTAAACATGAAGGGTGGTCGCTGAGTTTTGCACAGTATTGTATATACAGTATAAAATGTTATTACAATTTCCTTTGAAGAGGAAAAAACAGTTTAGATATCCATTGTGGAGGTTTCCTTTGTCCTTCTCTCCATATCTCTGAGACCACCTCTGGAGACCTCCTGGTGGGCTTATCAATGTCCTCTGCCACTGCACGTCTGTCACCAACAACATCATTTTGACTTTCATTTCCACAACCAAGGTCAAGTGTTCCAGCCCTAGAGAGAATATGAGGCGAGTAGTGGGCTTTTGTTGCTTTTTCTTCCTGTGTCCCCCTGTCAGAATCATCGTTTATCCAAAATGTTTTCGATCTCAGCTTCAGTCAGTGAAACAGTCCACTTTGTCAGAAATTGGAGCATCAGGGAGGCAGTTGACAGACTGTGAATGACTGGAGTAGCCACTGTCCCCACACAGGGGGAGTCATGGACAGGTAGCTGAAGTAATGGTGTGAATTCTGGCTTCCTTCAGTGAGACTCTTTTTCAGCTCCAAAACCATTTTTTTTTTGTTTATTAACATCGTAGATATTTTTTTTTTCAAATTAGCCAAAGCTGACAGTATAATGAACTGATTTTTTTTTGCATTTGCCAATCTATTACTTACATCCCTCAATGAAATCTTACTCTGCCTTCAGGTAATGTAATATATAACTCAAAAGAAATTCTCCTCTTGTTTCAATGAGCTTTGATTGAGATGCAGTTAATTACAAATTACACAGTAAGTTAGTTATTTTCTGCAAAATGAAACATATTCAAATCATATATTCAGCCATGGTTTTGATCTCAGTGCTTCGTTATGTATGGATCAGTACCCGCACAGTAGACCTGAGTAGTCATGTAATTGTTGAGGTTGTCCACAACTTCCTTCTGTTTCTATTGAGTTCTTGAGTTCCCTTTCCTCGACTGTTTATGATGAACCTGCGAAATTAGTTTGGTCAAACGTTGGTTCTTTTGTTCTCAGGGAAAAACACTGCCATTACTAAACAATGTTAGTCTAATGAGGTGACACAGAAAATACAGTGATGAGTAACTGTACACAAAGCACAACATCACTCAGTCCAGCTGAGCTCCTCTTCCATCCTTTAACCAAATTAACACATAGCTGTAAACAGGTACAGTACATCACTCCAAAAACGTTTAGCACAGCCCTCAGAAAAAGACTTACTTGTTCTCAAACCCATGAAGTGCTTTTGAGAGAGGGAGAAAAAAAAAAAAAAGAGAACGGTCAATGGACCTGTTTAATGAGTATTTTGTTTGTGCTGGGACATCTACATTATGTGTTCATGTTTTAATATTTATTTAGATTTTTTGTATGGTTCTCCTGCACCTTCACCACAGAATGACCATCTGACAACAATTCCATAACTAGTATGACAATATAACAGCTTAGAAGAGAAAGTGTTAATTATCAATGAATAATATAACAGTATATACAATAATAAAATAAAACCTATTTGAAATGTGACTGTAGTATATAATAAGAGAGAAAATAATAATTATACTTCATAATAATGTTAATTATCAAATACATTTATGTAATTAAGAAGGGAAAAAAGTAAAAGGAAAGGAAAAAAGCACACCTATATTATATAGGTATATCGCTGTTGTAAAACCTTGTATCTCCAAAATGGTAACTTTACATGAGAAGGAAAAAACCTTCTTTGTTTAAAATGTAAGTCGACTCGACTTTTTTCCAAGTATTTTTGGGTCATTTTGTTTGGTTCATTCATCATGAAATTTACACACAATGTAAAGGGCAACAGCCATTTTCAAATTATGTCAAAAATGGAATGCATGACACATGTCTGGCTGCAGTGGACGCTGATGAATCCTTTCCTAATATAATCAAAAATTTATCTCTATCTCCCAACATCCTCTCTTCTTTGCTCTCTCCTGTATTCTGTCCTGTACTTTCTTTCATAATCTCTCCTAGTCACTTTCTCAGATTTTTATGCTCTAGTATGTATTATCTGTCCTGTCTACCTCTATTGTTATTGTTTTATTCTGTTCTAGATTTTACTTTGTAAATGATTTGTCAGTTTTTTACCGATACTCTGTAATGAGTCAATGAGTCATGGCGAGAAGGCTACTGAAAATATAACTTGCTGGAATAGCAGGAAAAAAGATCCCATACAGACTACAGTACACACAGTCTAATGTGCAACCCCATTTCCAAAAAAGTTGGGACGCTGTGCAAAATGTAATTAAAAACAAAATTCAATGATGTGCAAATCGTTTAAACCCTATATTTCATTGAAAATAATACAGAGACAACAAATCAAATGTTGAAATTGAGAAATTTTATTGTTTTTTTTTTTAATGTATGCCCATTTTGAATTTGATGCCAACAATATGTTTCAGAAAAGTTGGGACAGGGGCATGTTTACCACTGTTTCATCACCTCTTCTTTTAACAACACTCTGTATACGTTTGGGACCTGAGGAGACCGACTGCTGTAGTTTTGAAAGTGAAATGTTTTCCCATTTTTTCTTCACATAGGATTTCAGCTGCTCATCAGTTCGGGGTCTCCTTTTTCATATTTTTAATTTTATAATGTGCCAAGTGTTTTCAGTGGTGACATGTCTGGACTGCAGGCATGTCAATTTAGCACCCGGACTCTTTTAATACAGAGTAGTGCTGTTGTAATACATGCAGGATGTGGTTTGACATTGTCTTACTGAAATAATCAAGGCCCTACCTGAAAAAGACATTGTCTGGATGGCAGCATTTGTTGCCAAAACATATTTATATCATTCAACATTAATGGTGCCTTCACAGATGTGAACATCACCCATGCCATGTGCACTAATGCACCCCTATACCATCACAGATGCTTTTGAACTGTGCACTGATAACAAGCTGGGTGGTCTTTTGCCCAGAGGGGACAGTGTCCATGATTTCCAAAAAGAAATTCAAGTGTTGATTCGCTGGACCACAGGACACTTTTCCACTTGGCCTCAGTCCATTTTAAATGAGCTTGGGCCCAGAGAAGGCAGCAGGGTTTCTGGATCCTGTTTATATATGATTTCTTTGCATTTGAGTTTTAATTAGCATTTGTGGATGCAGCACCAAACTGTTTTCACAGACAATGTTTTTCAGAAGTGTTCCAGAGCCCATGCAGTGATTTCCACTGCAGAATCATGTCCGTTTTTAACGCAGTGCCACCTGAGGGCCCAAAGATCACAGCCAGCAAGTACTGGTTTTTGGCCTTGTCCCTTGTGTACAGAGTTTTTTTCCAGATTCTCTGAATCTTTTAATATTATTATGTACCATAGATGATGAAAAGTTCTTTGCCTTTTTAAATGTTCTTTTTGAATTGTAACACTATTTGATCATACAGTCTTTCACAGAGTGGTGAACTCCTCCCCATCTTTTTTTCTGAAAGACTCAGCCTCTCTGGGATGCTCATTTTATATCCAATCATGTCACTGACCTGTTGCCAATTAACCACCAGGTGTTTTTTAAGCATTACACAACTTTATCAGTCTTTTGTTGCCCCTGTCCCAGCTTTTTTTGGAACGTGTTGTTGGCATCAAACTCAAAATGGGCATATATTTTTCAAAAAATAATAAAATTTCTAAGTTTCAACATTTAATATGTTGTCTTTGAAGCATTTTCAATGACATATAAGGTTTAAATGATTTGCACATCATTGCATTTTGTTTTTATTTACATTTTCACAGCGTCCCAACTTTTTTGGAAATGGGGTTGTATACAGTCAAAATGACCACTATGGGCTTCTGAGGTGGAATCACTCAAATAAGCTGTGTAACTACTGAATAGCCACTGCCTACATAACATCCAACTTAAAATAGCAGCAACATTACCAATAATTGTTGTCACAGATGTCTTAATGTTTAAGGTTATGACAATGGTAATGTTAACCCCTTGCAAGGCCAAATTTAAATTACCCACTTCTATAAACTAAGAATAACCTAGCCAGTTTGTATTGAACTGCCTGTAGTTACTGAATAAGAAGCCTTAGGGACAACAGTTTGAACTACATTGACAGGGTCCATGTACACTTTTTATAAAATATAGAAACTTGGGCTGAATTCAGTCCAATTGGATTAACATTGCAGAGAAATGTAAACATTTATTTGTAGCAAGTTACGAATCCAGTAAAAGGAATAAAATGCAGACATTTTAACAGAGTAGCCTGATGTCGGCCTAAACATTCTGCTTTTTCCGAGTCTAATAAATACAGCAATTATTGGACTGATACATCAGTCATATTTAAACATCTGCCCACTTTTTTTTTTTTCAGCACCGTTTGGATTCTGATATAATTGCACATCCTTAACATGCAATTTAGACAACAAAAAATTTATTCTCAACCGTTCATACACTTTTGTTAAGAAACCACAATGAACTGATTTCCTGAAAATGACTGTCAGCTTTAAAAACTGTGCAATACCAAAAACAACCTACAAAACACTGTTAATTCAATTCAGTGCAACTTTGTTTTTGCACCCACACAGTGTAATAAACAGCTGATCTCTCCAGTCTCACTAGGTGTGAATTAAAACAATTATCAGTAAACATCATTGCCATCTCTGAGGAGTGCTTTGCTAATCGTGGTGTGATATGTAGCTGATTTGCACGCACAAAAAGACTGTTATAAATTTGACACCATGAAAACTGAGACTTTCAACATTGTAAGCATTTAGCTGCCACATCTCAGCTCCATTGAGTGAAATTGAATGTAATTTAGTTCCATATTGATTCATCTCTTCTGAGAGTCTGTTTACTTTGCAGGTTTGTACAGCAGTGGTTTCCAGTGTGTTTGCTGCTCTGACATGCTTGATTCAACTCACGATGGTCTAATTATCAGTTGAGCTGAATCAGGTGTGTTAGCATAGCAGAAATCTCCCCAGAACTGGAATTGGGAAGCACTGTTGTGGTGCCAAGACACTAAAACCGTAGGATAAATATGTGCTACGTAATGTTTGGTTCAGATCACTTGGACTAGCTGAAATGATGATGTTAGACCATTTGAGACACATTCAGATGTTTGATAGTGAGGTTTCAGAAGGTAATAACAGAGACCTTAACAGCAATCCTTGGTCTAAAAAGCACAATGGGATGCAAGCAGGGAAACCCGTGGATCAACTGAGTGAATGAGAGTAAACAAAGGAAATGCTGTGGCAAACTGCTGTTTTGTGGAAGGCAAAGTTTATTTATATAGCACTTTTTACATCGGGTGTTACCGGTCACAAAGCAGCTTTACGGGAACAAGCCCCCATGAGCCCCCATGAGCGTCACCAATGGTGACAGAAATTATAATAGTAATAATCATAATAATATATTTTTTATATTATATATTTATATAATATACTTTTCATGCCAGTGGCAGCTCAAAGTGCTTTACAGACAGCTGATAAAGCTTAACAGTAATACAAGAAATTATAAGTGTTAATTTAGAATCATTTTAATAAAATTACACAAATCAAATTAATAAATACCAAAAGACACAGAGTTTGAATTAAATGCTAAGTTAAAGAGATACGTTTTTAGATGCTTCTTAAAAGTGAGCACTGAGCTTAACTGTCTAATAAAAGGTAAATTGAGTTCCAAAGTTTAGAAGCAGAATAACTGAATTATGCCTCTCCATGTTTTCTGCATTTTACAGAAGGCATTTTCAGAAGGTCAGTATCTGCAGATCTAAGATCACATGCTGGAACATAAACAGACAGACACTCTGCAATGTAAGTGGTACTTTAAGGTCATTTAGAGCCTTAAAACTAGAAGCAGGACTTTAATATCTATTCCAAACGATACAGGTAGCCAGTGCAGTTCTTTTAAAATGGGAGGTATATGATCTCTCTGTGTTGTTTTTGTTAGGATCTGTGCTGCTGCATTTTGTATGAGTTGTAAAGAATGTATTGTTTTCTTAGGAAGTCCAGTGAGAAGATCATTACAGTGATCAACTCTGTAACAAATGCATGAACAAGTTTCTCTGCGTCGCTCTGAGATAGAAAGGGTTGAACTTTAGTGATATTTCTCAAATGACAGAAAGCTGCTTTAGTGACTGCGTTTACATGTGGGATAAAACAGAGCTCCGAGTCTAAGATCACACCCAGGTTTCCTATTTCAGGCGGCAAGAAAAACTCCCTAAGATTAAGAGGAAGAAATCTTGAGAGGAGACTCAAAACCCATCCTCCTGTGGTCGACACTGGATAGCAAACAATAACACAAGAGCAATATAAACAGAGAACAGGTTTTAACATTAATATAGAATATTAAAATACAGAAAAGGGGAAA
Source organism: Colossoma macropomum (assembly GCF_904425465.1). NCBI lineage: Eukaryota > Metazoa > Chordata > Actinopteri > Characiformes > Serrasalmidae > Colossoma > Colossoma macropomum. The sequence continues at coordinate 19,030,571 of NW_023494804.1, read as the reverse complement.
AGAAGGTGAAGCAATGGCTCTGATTTAATAGTTCGAGTCTGCAGCAGCAGCATCAGGAGGGTCAGTTCATGCAGGTGAGGTTTGCACAGCGTTGTACAGCGGGAAGTTCCATGGTCATCAAACTGGTCCAGAAGGCTGGCGAGCAGTGGGCACCCAATTAAGGAAGATGAAGCAACAGCATCAGACCACACAGGATGGGCAGCTGTTCAGCTCGGCAAAGAAAACACTGGCAGTTAGTTCTGTTAAGAGATACTGATTACAGAGGGCAGATCTCTGAGATTTAACTTACCTAGCCAAAGTGGGCTCACATTCCATTAACTGCAAGCCAGCAAACATCCACACTGTGCTCTCTTTCCGCTGCTTAAATTTCATTTCATGATTGATCTTTGGACAATAAAAGGTATGTTCACATTATACAGCAGCTTGTAGCAGCCAGTAACCCAGAAAATGATCTCTAAATGCTATCAAGGTTAGCAACAGCAGCAGTAACACTCCTTTGTAGTGCAAGTATTTGCAGTAATAAACAGCTGTAGTTTGTAACCATCAGTATTTCAGTGAGTTATAAGTGGTTATTATAAGTAGTTATTCAGTGAGTAATAAGTGATGATTTGTCAAAACTAACTTTTGTAGCCTACTAATGTTAAAGGCTCACTACCAGCCTACTCTCATGACCTGTTTTTCCATAAGGATGAAAATAATAATGGATCTATCTAGAACCTATATATGAGAGGCTTAGTAAACTACTGAAACACATATTGCATTTATAGTCTAATAATTGGATGGAGTTGGATGAAGAAGAACACTGAAGAATCACGTCCTCAAACTCACACTAGAACAACTTTAGAACAACATCCCCCTTTCCTTTAATCTATGTCTGTGACATTTACACAGTTACATATCATCGCTGTCAAATAGAAACATATCTCCAAAATGGTGATTGTTTTAGAGAAGACAAAAACGTTCTTAAAGTTCAATGTATATCAATGTAAGAATATTTTATTCTAAGCAATTTTGGATAATTTCTGTTGGTCCATGCGTCATGAAAATTTTGTGTACAGTGAAGAACAGCAAGTATGTTCAGATGACACCAAATAATGACAAAAAAGAGAAAAAGTATATTTTGCTGAGTATTTCCAAATGATAACAGCTTTAGTTCTAATCAAAAATATAGTGGTGCTTGAAAGTATGTGAACCCTTAGGAATTTTCTATATTTCTGCATAAATTTGACCTATTATTGACTTACTGAGAAAAATGATCCGATATTACCTATCGATGAGTGGCAAAAGTATGTAAGCCTTTAGGATTAGCAGATTATTTGAAGGTGAAATTAGAGTTTTTAATCTATGGGATCAGATGTGAGTGACCACCCTGTTTTATTTAAAGAACAGGGATCTATCACAATCTGATCTTCAAAACACATGTTTGTGGAAGTGTATCATAGCATGAACAAAGGAGATTTCTGAGGACCTCAGAAGAACAGTTGTTGACCTTATCCCATCTGTGAAACATGATGGTGGTAGTATCATGGTTTGGGCCGTTTTGCTGCATCTAGATCAGGACTGCTTGCCATCATTTATGGAACAATGAACACTGAATAACAGCAGCAACTTCTAAACGAAAATGTCAGGATGTCTGTCCGTGAGCTGAAACTCAAGAGAATGTGGGTCATGCAGAAGACAACAACCTTAAACACACAAGTCGTTCTACCAAAGAATGGTTAAAAAAGAATAAAGTTGCTGTTTTGGAATGGCCAAGTCAAAGTCCTGACTTTAGTCCTATAGAATTGTTGTGGAAGGACCTGAAGCAAGCAGTTCATAGGAGGAAACCCACCAACATAACAGAGTTGAAGCTGTTTAAAGGGAGGAATGGGCTAAAATTTCACCAAGCTGATGTGCAGGTTTAATCAGCAGTTGCCGGAAACGTTTATTTGCAGTTATTGCTGCACAAGGGGGTCACACCAGATACTGAAAGCAAAGGTTCACATACTTTTGCCACTCACAGAGATGTAATTTTGGATCACTTTCCTCAATAAATAAATGACCAAGTCTAATATTTTTGTTTCATTTTTTTAATCTGGTTCTTTTTTATCTACTTTTAGGACTAAGGATCAAATTTATGCAGAAAATTCTAAAGCGTTCACAAGCTTTCAAGCACAACTGTATTCATGAGGAAAGAAATCTATTTACTCAGTTACATTTCAGTCCTTAACATTTAGTTCCTAATTCCATTGTGTTGGTTCAGCTCCTGGACTGATTTACTGCTGGTCACACCTCTTTATGAATTTATTTTAGACCCAAAAGATCTAAAAAGAGAATAGAGACCAACAAACTTCAGTTCCTATGCTGACAGATGTACTAAGAAGTTCTTGGAAAAGTACTTTTACTGCAGCCTTTATTTCACTGCTGCAATACAATGCAATGCAGTGCAGCTTCTACTAGCATATGGGTTTAGGCTGATATAATACTTTACCTAATGAGATCAAATGCTTTTCCTGCTGTTATTTGCTGTTAGAAATGTTTCCACCACAAATGAACCCTCTGGGCTTTTTAAGCCTTGAAGAAAGGCCTAATGATTTACGGGACCTAAAAAATGCATGCCTCTAATTTTTTAGGTCATATTATTGTAAAATATTCATCATCTTTGTTGTAGCTAATCTCTGCAGGTATTGCAGTAATACTCCTAATTTATTATTATTATTATTTAAGTTGTAAATATTTTTAGAACTTTTTTTTTCCCCTGTGGTACCTAGGTAGGTACAACCAAGCGAGCTCTCTTATTGGTTAGGACTTCAGGAGCTGAAATAGACGCCTTACAGCTTAGATTAACTACCAACATAATTATGAACTAACAGTGGAATTAACCATGCTTTGATTTATAATGGGACCAATTTTGTGAAGAAAATCTCACTCTAGGCCTTGAAGTTCTAGATACGTCACTGACTCTGAAAACAAGCCATACTTTAAACAGGTTACAGTGAGTTATTTAAAATGTAAAATAGTGGCGGCAGCTCTATGCCATTCTTCACTGAAAGTCACTTTGAAACTGATGCATACAAGATCAAATATATGTTAATGTCTTTTACAAGCTTCAAATAAACCATATGGATTTTCTTTTTGAAGTTTCAAGTGTCTGTTTAATCTAGTATAGCCAAAAATGTTGATGTGCACCAGCTTTAGCTTAGTGCTGACATACTAATAGAGGCACTAATAGAAATTAGTATTATTATTAATAATTTACGGCCCAAACTGAAGCCCTAGATCTATTAGTCAAGGTTTTTGAATTACACAGGGCAGCCAGTCAGAATATAAGTCATTTACATATATCGGTCTTAAAGGCACAGTACCAAAAACAGCCTGATTAATTCTAAGGGATAAATAAAAGTCATGTAAAGTATTTCAATTTATGAAATTATGACTGCTTTTGTTACATAAAACCACGCAAATGTCTTAAGCAGGGGGTGTGGAGTAGGCAATGTAAGAAAAATGTAGGCCCTATAACTTCAACCAAACTAGCAGTAGCATGACAACTGGCTTATACAGCACATTAGGCTTTGAAAAGGAGAAAGCAGACTCCATTACTCTCTATGATCCATCAACACCCAGTCATGAGTTCTTTTGCTGTCCCACGTGGGTATTATTCACATGCATTAGGCAAAATTGCCATGCTAAATGTTTCTGAATGGCTGTCTGGTCTCTTTAGACGCCTCCAGTTGGTTGAATTAAAGATATACAAAAAGAAAAATTATGACATTTCATAATACTAATAATCCTGCCAACAGAGGCAATCCGTCCAGTGGGAGAAAATGCTTTTATAATGTGTCAGAGATATAGTAACGATGTGTATGTGGCTTGCAATACACTACCACTGTACGCAGGGGAATGTGGTCATAGTGGTCAGGGGGAGGGAAAAGGGTAGCCAGGACACCAAAAAGGTAAAATCCACCAAAGAGATGTTTTTTTCCTGGTCAAAACAACATTTTAAATGTTTACAAATAATTTGAAGGGAAAAAAAGTTTTAGTATTTATATTTGAATTAACCCTTTTGTTTCCCTGCGATGGACTGGCGACCTGTCCAGGGTGTATTCTGCCTTCTGCCCACTGACTGCTCGAATAGGCTCCAGCACCCCCCCCCACCAACACTACCCCCCCAGCAACCGAGAAGGATAAGCGGTTTAGAAAATATGTGTGTGTTAATAATTATGTTAATGTTTATAAAATATTACCTACAATTGCAATTTTCTACAGTCAAATCCTTTCAAAATGTTTAAAAACTCTTGCATTAGATGGAAACCTGCCTGCACTCTGCACTAATCTTGATTTGGTCAATAGTCACATGTCCGTGTCTTGAGTCTTGTTTTGCTCGTGGAGGATAATAGACTGACATTTAAGTGGCGTAATGATGAGAGCAGTGCCCCAACTGACCAGGGGCTGAGGGCCCGTGAAAGCTCTGGACTAATCTATCAGCATAATAGGGCAAATTTATCAAGGCACATTGGTCCCGGCAGGGCAGGACTTCACTGGCAGGGGTCTAATGACTGGGGGGGAAAAAATAATCACCATCGCAGCATGAGGACAGCTATGGGGAGGTTGTGGCCACATGCACCATTGGTCATAGTCATCTATGGGCAGTCTGGAGTGGACTGTAGAGCACCTTGGGTCTTTTCTGTTCTAACATATGGATGGAAAAGAGCAGAAGAATCAATGTGGAGGTGAGTGAAATGGCTTAATGTAGTATTGGTTTTGCATAAGCTATTGCGTGATTTTGTTCAGCTGTATACAGTATGATGTCCAGTACTGAATGCAGTCATATGGAGTATATAGCCTCAGAACACAGAATAAAAGACTTAAACTATCATTATACTGTGATATGAATAAACAGCCCTGCATACAACAGAATTCACACCAATAGTAAATAAGTTCATAAAGGAAAACCATGAAATGTCATGATGTGTGTCTCTCTTTTTCTCAGTGAGGCTTCTTGGCAGCTACACATCCTTTCAGACCCATAGCACTGAGTTGTCTTCTCACAGTGGAAGGATGGACAGAAACACCTGTGGATGTTTTCAGATCTGAAGCAGCTTTAATTTCTCCTCTCTCTCAATGATGAAAGCTTTAAATGCTGTTTATCTGATGGGGACAGTTTTGGTGGTCTGCCAGGTCTTGCATGGTTGTTAGGGGTCCTATTTTCTCTGTAGCTATTAATCATTTTTTGAATATCAGTTTTGGAAACTCCTGTTTTTAACTTATTTTTTCCTTTGATTTTCTCTTTCTATGCACTCTTATACTTTACTGTAACATTGGCTGAGCAGGAGATGAAGAAGGATGCAAGTTGGTTTTATTAAAGTCAATGGCAGAAACAGGAGCAATAAGCAGGAAAAACAAGCACACAAGTAAAACAAACAAGAAAAGAAACAGAATTAAGAGGCACAGCTAAAACAACATAACAGCAAAGCTTCAACCAATCTAGAACAAACATTCACACACGTTCACATTCAATGTCAAGTAAAGACAAGGGTAAAACAAGAGGTATATATACAAACACTCACGACCAGAGACAGCTGAGAACAGGGGCGAAGCTAAGTAGAAGAAACAGGTGCGGGCTGAACACATGGCAGAAAGGGGGAGGAGCTAATACAACAATAAAAGAACATGGACTAGAAAACAAAGGCACATGTCAGAAGTAAACAAAACCACATGACAGAAGACATCAAGGAAAGCAAGGCTAAAACAGAGAAAGACAAGGACAAAGCAAGACAGGACATTACAATAATCTTCTCAGAAATATATTCAGAAAAATGAATAACCATCAAGACACACAATGGCAAGAAACAGAGCTTAACAACGGTTAAAAATAGAGCAGGTAAGAAAACTTGGAAGAAAATAGAACAAACTAAAGGCAAGGCAAGTTGATTTATTTAGCACATTTCCCTCACAAAGACAATTCAGTGTGCTTTATATAAATGAAAGCAAAAAGAATGTTTCACAAAGAAAAAATAAAAGAACCTAAAACATAAGCCCAAAAGGTGCAATCATTCCAAAACATAAGTAATAATTAAAAATACAAAAATACAAAAACACAAAGAAAAGCATACAAAGGATGAGAAGGTTTACGTGTCTTTTGACTAGCTTATTACAAAGTGCAGTAAGAATAAAGTGCAAGTCTTCAAGCTCCAAGAAAAAAGACGTTTTAAAAGAAATATGAGAGAAATGTCACCTTTAAAAATGAAAAAAAAAGATGTTTAAATAAATGAAAATTCTTTAAAAAAAATTTCCACTGTAATGATAAAGCATTAAGTAGCCAAAGCAAGTGCCTGCAAGTGTTACAGGAATTACACTGCAGGCGCTACAAACTGAGAGTGTCACACAGCCTCCAAAACCCCTTGTAGATTCGGACTCGATCTCCCAGAATCCTCTGGGAGATCACATGACTTCTGATCTTCCCGTAGGCGATAAGACTAAAACGGACTCAATATCCCAGGATCCTATGGGAAGTCACATGACGTCCCATGTGACACCGCGCTCCTATCAGCGTTCTAGCTCTCCAGAGTATTGATGTGATTCACCTGTGTTATGTGTCATATGATATACTTAGTATAGTATATAAGCCCGGGCTTTAGCTTAGTAAAGTTGCGAAGTATTGTATCCAGTTTGTGACCTACTGAGCGTTTATTCTATTGTTGTGTATTTCGTGTATGACCTTTGCTTATCGTTTTCTTGTCTCTGCCCTTTTTGCTCTGCCCTTTGGACTTGGTTGCTATTGTCTCTGATTTTGGATTATGACCACTTGCCTGTACCTTAGACCACGCTACTGCTTTTCCCTTTTTGGATTGTTGCCTCGGCTGAACTTTGTCTCTTTCGTGTGCCTTCCGGATCTGAACTCTGCCTGGTTATAGACTACGACTTTGAACTCTGTTTCTACCAGTAAATCCCTTTCTGTAAGTTACATCTGCGAGCGTCTGACCATGTTTGAAACCTTACAGAATACTTCACCTACAATGCAGACGGCGGATTCAGGGGCTTTCCAGAAGGCTCTTGCAGAGCAAGGACAAATGCTTGGAAGACACCAACAGGTATTGTCGGGTGTTACCCACTCGCTAGAGTCATTAGCACAACAGCAGTCTGACCAACAGGCACAGCTAGCCCAACTCGTTGAGAGTGTGAAGGGACTAACTCTGCAGTTACAGAACAGGAGCCTAGTTGAAACTGAGGTTAATGTAAATCACGCCCCATTTCAGGCTGAAGCTTCACAAGCTGCCTTCCCCGTCAGCAAACCCGATAAGTATGATGGTAATCCCGATAAGTGCCGTGGATTTTTGTTACAGTGCTCAGTCTATTTCGAAAATTCTCCCGGTAGCTCTGATCAAGCGAAGATTTCGTTTATAGTTTCTCGTTTGACAGACAAGGCTATAGAGTGGGCAACTGCTAGTTGGACTAATATTCAGCGCCTATCATACTCGCAATTCATCAAGGAGTTTAAAATTGTCTTTGATCATCCGTATGAAGGCAAAGTTAGCGGCAAACTGTTGTCAAAACTGCGTCAAGGAAATCGCTCTGTAGTAGAATACTCGTTGGAGTTTCGCACCTTGGCTGCGAGTAGTGGCTGGAATGAGGCCGCTTTATTGGTTATGTTTAGACAAGGACTGAATTCCGATATTTTAATGGAATTAGCTTGCAAGGATGATGACCTGAACTTGGACCAGCTTATCACTCTTGCCATTCGAGTAGTTCATCTCCTACACTACCGCAGCAAGACAAAGACGGAGAAAAATCCCGGAAGACTACAGCCACGAGCGGAGGATGCAGAATAATCTGTGTTTGTACTGTGGTGGTGCCGGACATCAACTTCGTGAGTGCCGAGCCAGACCACACATGCGTAAGGCGCCGACCCTCCACGTGCTAATGTGGTGAGTGTGCCCACAAAGGGGTTGGTCTCTAAGTCCTTCATTTTGTCTGTAACAGTTTACTGTTATCAACAATCTCTTGTTGTCTCAGCCCTATTAGATTCAGGAGCAGAGGGGAACTTCATCAACGCGCGCCTGCTGGAAAGACTTCTAGCCCCTGTGGAAGACCTGAAAACCCCGCTGAAGGTGGCTGCACTGGATGGAGGACCTGTGGGAATCGGAACCATCACACAAGTGACTCAACCCCTGTCACTGCAGACCAGTGCTCTCCACAAAGAAACTCTATCCTTTTTGGTACTTGAACATTCAGAGTTCGAAATGATATTAGGTCTGCCCTGGCTAGAAAAACACAATCCATCTATTTCCTGGTCTGATCACAATATCCTCCGATGGTCTGATTATTGTCTACAAAACTGTATCGTCTAACCCAAAATTTCTCTCTGTTCAACCTCCATAGAAAGTCCTAATGCTAGTAGTGCTATTACGCTCATACGACCCTCCACTTCTCCCATTGCTTCTAGTTTTTTCTTCATTAAGAAGAAAGATGGCGGACTACGTCCATGTATAGATTATCGTGCACTCAACCAGGTAACCAAAACGTACCCGTACCCTCTTCCATTAGTTCTGGTAGCTTTAGAACAGCTGAAAGGCGCCAAGTATTTCACTAAACTTGACCTCAGAAGTGCATATAATTTAATTAGAATAAAGGAAGGGGATGAGTGGAAAACTGCTTTTATGACCACTAGGGGGCACTATGAATACTTGGTTATGCCCTTCGGACTCTCTATCGCCCCCTCTGTCTTTCAGGCGTTTATCAACGACGTGTTAAAAGACATGCTAGGGAAGTATGTAATTGCCTACCTCGACGATATCCTCGTATATTCATCTGATAGAGCCACACATGTTCACCAAGTTTGTTCAGTATTAGAACAATTATTGCACAACAATTTGTTTTTGAAGGCTGAGAAATGCGAATTTCACCTAGAATCTGTTTCATTTCTAGGATATATCATTAGTGTTCAGGGCGTCCTCATGGACGACCATAAAGTCGATGCAGTCATTCAATGGCCTGCTCCCGCCTCGGTAAAGGAACTACAGAGGTTCCTAGGGTTTGCAAATTTTTACTGTCGTTTCATTCGCAATTTCAGCACTATAGCAGCTCCGCTTACATCATTACTAAAAGGAGGTCCAAAGAAGCTTAGGTGGACTGAGCAAGCAGAAGAGGCTTTTAAGCAGCTGAAGGGGGCTTTCACTACAGCTCCCATTCTTAAACACCCAGACCCATCGGAGCCTTTTGTAGTGGAGGTAGATGCCTCCGAGACAGGTGTAGGAGCTGTTCTGTCCCAACGATCTGTTAATCCTCCCAAGTTACACCCAGTTGCCTTTTTCTCCCATAAACTATCACCTACAGAGAAGAATTATGGTATCGGAGATAGAGAACTACTAGCAGTAAAACTGGCGTTAGAAGAATGGCGACACTGGCTTGAGGGAGCAAACTATCCCTTTGTAGTTCTCACTGATCATAAAAACCTTGAGTACCTCCGTAATGCCAAACGCTTGAATGCTCGCCAAGCCAGATGGTTGTTGTTCTTCTCTCGTTTCAACTTTAGTATTACTTATAGACCAGGCTCTAGAAATACTAAAGCAGATGCCCTGTCTAGACTTAACCAAGATGACGGTTCCGTTACTCAAGCAGACACTCCAGAACGCATTCTTCCCCCAGAAGTTTCTATTGCTTCTATTAGATGGGAGATAGACGAGGCCATTACGAAGGCCTTAACTCAAGTGTCCGTGCCTAGCCAGTGCCCCCCAGGCAAGATATATGTACCAGTCCCCTTCCGTACGCAACTTGTTTCTTGGGCTCATTCATCCATTTCATCGGGCCACCCCGGAGAAACTAGAACACATCAGTTGTTATCACACCGTTATTGGTGGGAAACAATGCACAATGTTCCCAATGTAAAACGCCCAAGACCTTGCCCGCTGGTAAACTAATGCCTTTACCGGTGTCTAATAGACCCTAGTCACACCTCGCTGTCGATTTTGTGACAGATTTACCAGATTCACAAGGCTACACCACTATCCTGACGGTCATTGATCGCTTTTCTAGCGGGGTTTGATTCATTCCATTCACTTCCATCCCTAGCGCATTTCAGACAGCAGAAACATTGTTTAATCAGGTATTTAGATTATTTGGCATACCAGAGGATATTGTATCAGACAGGGGACCCCAGTTTATTTCACAAGTCTGGGCAGCTTTCTTTGAGAATTTGGGGGTCTCCATCAGCCTTTCCTCCGGGTATCAGCCTCAGTCAAACGGACAATGTGAGAGGATGAACCAGGAACTAGGAAAATTTTTAAGAATATTCTGCCATGAGAATCCAACAGACTGGTCTCGTTTCCTGGCATGGGCTGAAATAGCACAAAATTCTCTTACCAGCTCTACGACTGGCATGGCTCCCTTTCAGTGTTGTCTAGGATACCAACCTCCTTTGGCACCATGGACTGGTTCTCCCTCAGACGTTCCCGCAGTAGACTCGTGGATGCAACGAAGTGAAAAAGTTTGGGAACAGGTGCATCAACGTGTTGAACACGTGTTACAACGGATTATATTTCAACCAGGTGATCGAGTGTGGTTGGCAACCAGAGACTTCAGGAACCTAGAGGGAAGTAGGAAGCTGAACCCTAAGTATATAGGACCTTTCAAAGTGGTTAAACGCATTAACGATGTAACCTATAGATTAGATTTACCTCCCCGATTTAGAGTCTCACGGTCTTTTCACGTGTCTCTTCTGAAACCTGCCATTCCAGGGCCATTGGATGAGGTCACGCCAGACGCCACGCCTTCCCCGCCGGACGTGATAGATGGGGAGCCAGTCTACGCCATCCGTAACCTGCTGGACTCTAGGAGGCGAAGGGGGATACTACAATATCTGGTAGACTGGGAGGGATACGGCCCAGAGGAGCAGTGCTGGGTTCCTGCACGGGATGTCTTGGACCCAGGGCTCATTGCAGAATTGACAGCCCACATCCCGAGAAGCCTGCTCCTCGTCCTAGGGGTCGCCCGAGAAAGGGTCTCTCCCGCTCTCTCCCTGATCGTCGTAGGGGTCCTCGTGAAGGAAGCCCGTCTGTCCAGAGCTTCGGCGGTTCTGGTTCTGCCCCTGTTCGGAGGTCTGGCGGTGGCTGGTGTGGTCGTCCTGGTCGGCCTCGTTCCGCGGCCTCCCGGGACTCTTTGGGGGAGGGTACTGTCACACAGCCTCCGAAACCCCTTGTAGATTCGGACTCGATCTCCCAGAATCCTCTGGGAGATCACATGACTTCTGATCTTCCCGTAGGCGATAAGACTAAAACGGACTCAATATCCCAGGATCCTATGGGAAGTCACATGACGTCTCATGTGACACCGCGCTCCTATCAGCACTCTAGCTCTCCAGAGTATTGATGTGATTCACCTGTGTTGTGTGTCATATGATATACTTAGTATAGTATATAAGCCCAGGCTTTAGCTTAGTAAAGTTGCGAAGTATTGTATCCAGTTTGTGACCTACTGAGCGTTTATTCTATTGTTGTGTATTTCGTGTATGACCTTTGCTTATCGTTTTCTCGTCTCTGCCCTTTTTGCTCTGCCCTTTGGACTTGGTTGCTATTGTCTCTGATTTTGGATTATGACCACTTGCCTGTACCTTAGACCACGCTACTGCTTTTCCCTTTTTGGATTGTTGCCTTGGCTAAACTTTGTCTCTTTCGTGTGCCTTCCGGATCTGAACTCTGCCTGGTTATTGACTACGACTTTGAACTCTGTTTCTACCAGTAAAGCCCTTTCTGTAAGTTACATCTGCGAGCGTCTGATCATGTTTGAAACCTTACAGAGAGCGATTTTGGATATTAAAGATTCTTTTTTGTTGTTATTTTCTTGATTTCACACTATATTTCTCCCCACTGTTTATCATCTCCAATTCCTACCATTTAGATAGATTTTTCTGATGACACTACTAGAATAGTTATAGATAGATAGATAGATAGATAGATAGATAGATAGATAGATAGATAGATAGATAGATAGGAGGTTTGATCTTGTCCTAATTCAATGAGAGACATTTAATTTGGGAATAATTTGGGAATTTGCTTTATTAAAAGTCATACAGTGTTGATGTTTCTTCAACACCCTTCCACTTCATATGGAGAAGAGACCACATACTGAACTTCACCTTCTGCTTTGGAAGTTAAATTGATTTCTCTGACCTGCCTAAACAGCACTGTGTTTTTAGCTCAGCTCCCTCATTATTCAACATTTGGGCTACAAAAATGACTTTAAGCTTCATTGGTTTTAGGGAGCAAGAGTGACTGAAAGCTTATCACCATGACAAACTTAATCAAAACTCCAACAGCAAACATAGTCATTCAAAGTATATTCCAGTCAACTTTGATTAGTTTCTGTAATTAATTAATGAAGCGCTTATAAACAACCAGAAAAATTAAGAGTAAATAATGTAGATAAAAGTAGATGAAAGCAGATATTTTGATCGCTTTGTACTTCTCTCGTCTCGTAATATTATAAGAAGATTACACAGCGGCAAAGTGGGGAAAGTGATCTATAACCGATTGTGTTTTGATTATCAAAAGAAAACAAAAATGTAATTTAAAACACAATCAAAAGCACAAAATTAAGTCAACTAAACCTCATGCTGTACTGGTGTTTTAGCCGGCCTTTGAAGACCAGCAGGCCAGGCTGTGTTTGAACATTTGAAACAAGGTTAAAATAATCATTTTTACAATGTCTACATCTGACAAATCTTCTATCAACTCATATAACTCATGAATACTCATACTGTGCTTGTCAAAATAGATTTTTTAAAAAATTATTCATAGACTTACAGACCTCTTTTTTGTGATGTTATATGCACAAATGCCATCCTGCAGGTGTAGAATGGTCAGAATTTGGCCTTAAGCTAGCTATTAAACATGCCACATTGCCACATTATACTGCCCCTTCTCTTACTGTATGTGCGTGTTTTTTGGTTGCCAGCTATTCAATGCTAGTATCAGTATATATATATATTCATAAGATGATTTGCTTCCATTTTCTACTGCAGTCACAGTATCAAACCTTTTTTAGAGCCCGTTGTACATTTATAAAATCCAGAAAGCACACGGCTTTATAATACCCACCCAATTTGGGTGAAAAACCAGCAAATATGGCAACCCTGCATGGGAGAAAGAAGCAGGAGTGAAACACATGCACAAGGGAAAACACCATAGTTTATCTGGTGGCCATAGTGACCCAAATCTCTACTGTTTTCCAACTGTTAAACAGCAGCTGTTTTCAGCCTGTTCTGTTCAGTTTCACTGCTGTGACATTTCTCAAGTGTTGCGCTAAACTCTTAAAAAGACAGTTCTTCAAGGGTTCTTTAGTAAAGACAGTGAATCTAGAACCATGAACACTCAAAGAACAATCATTGTGGTGATTAATCAATGGTGATTCAGATTGATGGTGAATGTATTGCACATGGTTCTATATAGAACCCTTTTGAAAATGGTTCTGTAAAGCACCAAAAATGGTTTCTTCTACTGCCATCATTACAATAGCAGAACACTTTTTGGTGCTATATAGAACCACATGCAACACATGCAAAGAACCACTTAAGTATGTAACTGGCTCTTCCCCGATAACAAGAAGATACGGGGCCACTGTCGGCCCGCTGATGACAAAGCTAGCAGTTTTCTGGGCAGCCCACTGGTGGTTAAGCAGAGTAATAGACAAAATTTCACTTATCATCACATATTTTCCACTCACAGTCCAATTTACTTATTTTTCCTTCCTTCCTTTCTTTAGTTATACTTTTAAAGTAGTTTAGTAAATCATTTTAATCCAGCAGTGTCAGCAACCTTTTCTATAAAATCATTTTACATTAAGTCTAGTCATTATTTTTTCTCTCTCAGTTGTTTGTAGTAGTTGTCTTAGTTCATTTCCTAAAATAAAAGTCTCTGTGCATTTAAAATCTGTTTGAGGAGATTAAAAACTAGTTGAAGTTTATATGCAGGACAGTAATCTGGGTTTGAGTGTTCATAATTCTATATAGAACCACTGTCTTTACTGAGGAACCCTTGAAGAACCATCTTTTGAAGAATGTAGTGTAGTAATTGGTGCCTAGACTGACATAAATAAAACAAATGGCAACAACACCAGTGATACTTTGACATGTTGTCAGCCACAACCATATTTTCAAGCTGAACACTCTTTGCTGAGATGCTAACGTCCCACTTTTACACATGACCTAACAGACACCCTATATTGACAACAAAGAGAAACTAAGCTATCTTTTTCACCCAACTCTCAGCTCCACCACTCAGGAGCCCAACTCCCTCTCCACTAATGAAAATAAATTGCTGTTACCAGACACCCACTAGTAGCTGTTGAGAAAAAAAGAAAAAACTCCTTCCTCTGTACTGGTCTAATTAGTCGGAAACATTTTTTTTTTACTTTTTTTTCCCCAGTTCCCAGCACTGTAAAATGCCTGGAAGGCATGAACATGAGCGTCGTCTTTCAATTTACCTTAAAAAATAAATAAAATGAGAAATCAAAAGAGTCAAAAATGAAGATGGGAAAGGTTTTCTTGCAGCAGCGGTGAAAAAATGGGATATCTGTTTAAGAGAGGAGGATGAGAGGAACATTGCTGCTCCCATGCAGATAAAAGAAAAGAGGCAGGAAACGAGAAAACAATCTTCAGAGCGCATCGCTTAAATAAAAGACGAGGTGAGGCGACGTTGTGTTTTACCTCCACTCTCTGAATGCATCATGCTTTCGCTGTGTACATTTTCACTTCAAGGATTTTCAGAAGCGATTCACTGTGACAATAGTACATCAAGAACATCTCCACTTCCAATCCTTCTCTCTCTGAGCTAAAAATCGGCCCAAAATGTGGGTGAACGGAAATAAGAAGAGACAAGAAAACCCATTTAATCTGTTTTGCAGTGCATGGCGTGTAAGTTTGATAAGGTATATCGTTATGCACTTGTTTATATGGTGCAGTATCATTGGAATGAATCAAGCATGGAGACTCACCGTGAAGAACTTTCAAATTTTTCTCTGTCGCAACTACAAAGCGCAATACCAGCGTTTATATTGAATAGTAAAAATTACTTTCTCCTTCAGGTCAACATAAAGGGCCACTTTTTTATTCAATTTCCTTATGTAGAGTACTAGTCAAAAGTTTGGACACACCTGATTGAATTTATGTTTTTTATAATCTAAAACACATTGTCATCGAACAGATAACAGCTTGTTAAAAATAAAGGTGACAAAAAGTGACCTTCAGAGTGACATCATGTAGTTTCAAAAATAAATGTGCCAGAAAGGGATCTTTAAAGTGGTTCCATAGAAGAATCACTCTGGGTTCCCTAAAGAACCTTTCAGTTTTTTTAAAAAGATCCATTTATTGAAAAAATCTTTAGGGAAACAAATGTGTTTTTTTGTATCACATTGGTCCAAAGAGCTGTTTTTGGTGATCATCATCATCATCATCATCATCGACATTATCATTAATGTCATGATTTGTTTCATCACCATTATCATCATCATCTTCATTATCAATAGATCATTATCATCTTCATTGTCGTTATTATCAATATAATTATCACGTTCATGTATTATTACTATTATTATTCTCACTACCATTGTCTTCATCACCATCGTTAATATCAATATAATCATCTCTATTATGTAATTATCATTACTATCGTCATCATCATCATTACAATGACAATCATCATTATCAAGAATATATCACTATCATTGTCATCATCATCATCGTCATCATCATCATCATCATCATCATCATCGTTCTTATCATTTTCATTATCCCTTGTATCATCATCATCCTCATTCTCATCATGCTTATTATCATTATCAAATTCATCATCATCATCCTCATTCTCATCATGCTTATTATCATCATCAAATTCATCATCATCATCATTATTATCATTATCATCATTCTCATCATCTTCATTATTATCAATATCATCATTATCAAATTCTTCATCAACATCATCATGACAAAAATCATTTGAATCACTATTTTGGGTTCCTTAAAGAACCTTTCAGATGAATGATTTCAGTTTTTTAAGGAATGGTCAATTGCAAATGCAGATTTGGCTAAATACTTTCCTTTTTTTAATCTATGACATTCTTTTTTTTTACCCAATTTTTTCTCCAATTTCTCCAATTTAATCACAGCCAATCCACCTGCATCTCATACAGGGAGAGTGAAACCTGCTATATTCTTACACAGAGACACATGAAATCAGTCACCACATCTTTTCAAACTGCCGCTAATGCAACATTACTGAGCAGCTCAACACATTTGGAGGAGAGCACTAACCGCTAATTCTGTTACGCCAACTAACAGATGACTGTATTGGCCAGCACTGTGCTGAGTGAATTGGTAGAGGGAGGACCATCCGACCCACCAAAAGAGAAAGATGAGAGTGGTGCTTTCTTGGACTCTCTTGCCATGAATGACTATGGGATGACCGAGGAATGAACTACCATAAGGCCAATGCTTAGAGGATTGACAGCTTAGAAGCTCCTGTGTGATCTGTATTTTTCATTTTTCATGTTTGTTACAGAAATGCATTGTAATAAACAGTCCAAATTGAGTTTGTATAAAAAAGTAATGTGTTGAATTTACTTCATCCAATTCTGTACTTCTTTTATACATGTAAATATATAATAATATATACTACAGCAATTCTATTACTACCAAAAGCAAACTGAAAGACAAAATCATGTTTATTCAGAGTATTACTTATGGGCCCAGTGGTCTCCACTCTAACCACAGCCTTCACTTCTTTGTATCTACCCTCTTTCTACATGGCCTTTTATTCCCTCTCCCCTGTTCCATCGTTAGGCAGGAGGCAGGGGCATAATTAGGCCCATGCATTCCCTCTTAATGAATGCAGATTAGCTTGTGTTGGAAATGCCAGAGCCACTCCCCTCAGATTAATCATCCTGTTTACTGCACAGAGGGGAGCGTGAGGGCCCAGGTAACGGCCCACTCCAGCCTGCTCTCACTGCAGCTCTAACTGCAGTGGCTTTGTGTTAAAGCCTCAGACACAGAGCACTGACCCTTAAGTAATCTCAGCAACGCAAACACTGTCTCTGTCCGTCTGCCCTCTTAGAGGGGTTTTAATTCTCAATTCTATAAAGCCCACTGAGCTGTATGAATAGTGATATACAATTCAAGTTTTCCATCATCAAGTGATCATCATCATCATCATAATCCTCATCATCATAGTCATCATATAGTTCTTCATTGTCATCATAATCATCAAATTCATATGATCATCATCATCCCTATCATCCTGCTCATTGTCATTATAATTAAAATTATCACGATCATCCTGACCTTCATAGTCATAATCATCATTAACATATTCATATTTTTGCCATCATCATCAAAATGATCATCATCAAAATAATCATCAGTATCCTAATCATCACCACTATTATCATCATTAAAATCAAAATCACCAATTTCATCATCTATTTCTTTTCTCTTGATTAGTGTCATGATTATCAAATTTATGATCAGGTCTTTCATCATCATCTTTATCATCATCAGCATCATCATCATCATCATCATCATCATCGCCATTATAATCATTCATATCATTCTTATTATTCTCATCATAATTATCAAAATCATCAAATTCATAATCAATTTCTTCAACAACATTAATTACTTCACGGTCAACATCATCACCATCATCATCATTATCATTATCAGTATCCACATCACCACTATTATAATCGTTATAATCAAAATCATCACCATCTTCAGTTTCTTCATCATCACCATGATCATCAATTTCATGATCATGTTTTTCATCACCATCATCATCATCATCATCATCACTATAATCAGAATCATCAGCATCATCTTTATCGATTCATCAAGTTTCTTTTTTTATCATGATCATCATCATCATCATCATCATCATCCATATTATCATCAGTATCAGTGCCTTCATCATCTTTATTACCACTTTTATTTATTTATTTATTTATTTATTTATGTATTTATTGCTGATGTTTTTGTTGTTTCTCTGCAGGTTTGCTTTTATACAAGGCATTTTAGTCATTTCATTAACTAAAAAAGCATTTACTTTAATTTCTCTTTATTTCTTTCCACAAATGCTTGCTTCACTTTATTAAGCTCATAAATGCTTGTTTTACTTAATTATGCAAACATGAAAGTACTGCACCAAGGGTGTCCATTCTTATCTACAAAGGGCCCGTGTGGCTGCAGGTTTCTACTCCAACAAAGCAGGAGGTCACCTGATGAAATGTTTGAAGACTAAGACCAACTGATTAAACAAGTAGAATAATGTGTGCTTCACCTTGTTTGGAATGAAAATCTGCAGCCACACCTGCCCTTTGCGGATAAGATTGGACACCCCTGTACTACACAATCATAATCTTAAGGCACTAAAGCATTAAAGCGCTTCTTTTTCTCTTCACATTCTAATGCTTGTCAATATTATAGATGTTTATAGAGTAAGCTTGTTGCTCCTTTATACCCTGCGTACTCATATACTCTGCTGTATTTCTCCTTTAAATCCTCTCATGTCACAGCTCATGCATTTGAATAGAAGGGACTGGCCCTTTTCTTCATTAGCATTCCTCTCACAGCACTGCAGCTGGTGCGGCTCTGAGGTCAGAGCTATGACAAGCGCTTGGCTTTGAACTGCACAAAGACTAAAAGGGCCTGACCCCTCCTTGTTGGGTCATTATGAATAAAACCCTAACTCAAAGTAGCCAGATCAAACGGTCTAAAAGCTTTCGTTCAGGCCACAGGAAGCAGGACAGATGTGCATACTGTACCACAGAGTGTCCAGCGAGAGCACAGAGGGTCAAGAGGCTGTTTGATTGTAAGGGGGGTCTAGCTGAATCATGCTCCAGGAGCTGAATCCTGTGTCAGATTATTGGAAACATAAACACTGGGCTGTGTCAGGGTCCTCCGAACTGATACGCTGGAATACAGTACATGTTAAGCCTTAGCAATAAGTCCTACCTAGACTAATGTAATATGTAAATATCGAATGTGCCATGTAATGTTTTCACTAGAAGATAAGGAAGGGTATTATTTCTTACTTATAGTTGAATATGTATACTTATAGTTATACATTGAAACAAGCAGCATTTAGTCAAATTTAGTCAAACTGGCAGATATGAAACTCCATACCATCATCATTAACATCAAAATCATCATTAATATCAACATCATTATTATGACCAACACCATCATCTTCATGATCATCCTCATCATCATCATTGCTGTCATCTTGGTCATCATTATCACCTTCAAAAATTACTGGGGTGGCTGGTAGCCTAGTGATAGGAGAGGTGATCCAGCAAACAGGAAGATGCAGATTTATATCCCTCAATCCCTCAATATCGTCATCACTGTCATTGCTGTCATCATCAAAATCATCATTAATATCAGTATCATCATCGTCATGATCACGATCATCATCAAAATCATCAGTAATATCTATATCATATTCACTATTACTATCATTGCTATTATTGTCATCAAAATCATTAATATCTTTACCATCAATATCACCATCATGATCATCATCAAAATCATCAATAGTATCTATATCATAATTAGCATTTCTATCATCACTATTATCCAAATCATTATTATCAATATCATTATCATTGTCATCATCACCATCATCATCAAAACCAAAATCATTAATATTTCATCATCATCAGCAGCAGCAGTTGTATCTATATCATCACCACTATTATCAACACTATTATTATCATTAAAAACATTATTATCAATATCATCTCTATCATCATCATCAAAATTATCATTATCAATATCATTATCACTATCATTACCATGATCGGCATCATCACAATCATCAATAAAATCTATACCATTTTTATTATCACCATCATTATCATCAACATTATCATCAAAATCATTAAGAAAATCAGTCATATCATCATTATAATCGTCATCAATATCACATTCATCATTGTTATTATCACCATTACCATCACCATCTTCATCATCGTCATCATCATTATTGTCGTCATGACATCGTTGACATTATCATCGCCATTGACCTCATTATCATCGTTGGCATCATTGTCATCAATATTATGATTAATTTCAATATCATCATCACCATCATCATCATGATCAGTATTATCGTTGCCATCGTCGTCATCAAAATCATCAATGTGAATATCATCATCATGAATTTTTCATCATAAATCTCATTGTCTGCTTGATCTTTAAAATCATCCTTATTATTATTATTATTATTAGTAGTAGTAGTAGTAGTGGTAATTGCAGTATACTAAACAGTAAACCCTGCCCTGCATACATGCTGCAGGATTCTTATTAGGAGACACTGAGTTTATTGCTCTGGTCTGGGGGAAAGATTCAGTGCTGTTCCACATCACCTCAGGAAGAGGAATCACGCTCGTACTGTGCTGCTTACACCGTGAAAGCTTTGTTACATTACGTACTGTAAGAGGTCAACAAGTGCAGCGGACCTTGAGTGCTCACTGCATGATGCTTGATGGCATGTGGAAAATGCGTCCTTGTCAGCGAGCGACACTTTTTTCCCCAGTCAGGAACAGCGGTGACTCATCTCCTGATACAGCTGTCCATCTGGATATTTACAGCTGTGGGAGAGCCTTGGCTGTGTTAGGTGACCGCTGGACAGAGGAAATGACACATGACCGTAACCATGACCAAAATTTTTGTGAGGTCCATTTTGCAAAACAAACATCACACAGTGAATAAAGTTACTGTCAAATATGTGTCTGTCAGTTTCTCTGTTAGGTTTCTTTCTTTTAGACCACTTTTTCACTGGCCTCACTGTTACATACCTATTCCTCTTATGTGTTAATTTCCCATCTGTCCATTTTTCTCTAAACTGCTAATAATGTTCCTTAAACTGATTTGACTTCAGTTGAATGAATTATTTAATCATTTATTTAACCAAGTATGTTGAAGTCAAAATGTTTTATATAATCCACATACACAAAATCAGTTGAGAGTTTTACATTGATTTTATTTAATTTCTCTCTCTCTCTCTCTCTCTCTCTCTCTCTCTCTCTCTCTCTCTCTCTCTCTCTCTCTCTCTCACTCACTCACTCACTCTGTGCTTGTCTCTTTTTCTGTCTTGCATCTCGGTCTTGACTGATCACTAAAAGGATTAAGATGTAAACAAAGTCATTCAGAGTGGTTTGACGTGAAATGCGTTCTCGAGAGAAGTGTTCACAGTGGTGGTGATAGGAACCAGACGTCCCCCTCTTAAAGCTCCCTTACAGAAAGTTGTTACATAAAACGGTAATGAATACACTGTCTGATGTCTGAGACACTGTTTAATAGTTTATTAGTTCTGAGAAGGTTTTTTTGAAACCTATGCAGAGTGTGGCAAAACAGCACCAAAGAAAAATTTTCAGGTTGATCAGTATTTTACTATCAGCAACATCACATATAAACATGCAGAAAAAACACATGTATGGTCATTTTATAATACGTAAAATGGCTATATTTTTTTGTAGACATACAATACCACTGTGAAGAAATCTGAGTTGGTAAATTATGTAGAAATTTATAAAAATTGAAAAAGGTCTTTTAAAGGCGTTTACACATCAAACGGCTATAAATAAACAGCAATAAAATGTGAAACATTTGGAATTTTTATGACTATTTTGCATCAAAATGATACACAGCAGGAACAACACTTTTTCAACATATTGTTCACGCTGGAAAAAAATTAACAAATGAGCAGAATGACTCCAAAAGCGCAGTGATATTCTCACAAATCAGGCAAACAGTGACACTGGGCAAGCTTTTTCCATTTTGATAAAGCAAAAGGAGAAAAGAGTCTTACACCACCTCATTCAGGAGTTAAATACTTACAGTCGAATGCAAAATTTTGAACACCCTCAATCAGGTTTTGCTGATCCTGACTGAAAATAAGTTAACAGACTCTTTACAGAGAACACACTTATATGTGGCATTTCTCTACAAATTTTACTACACAATTTCTATTTGTTTGCTGAGTTTATGTTGAAAAACAACATAAAAAACATGAATTACAGGTTTGCACAGCCCACATTTTAAAATGTATTTTTTCACCACTGTATTAAACTCAGAAAATAAACAATCACTGTTGTAACAACCTCATTGAAGTCTAGGGTCTAAGAAGAGGTCACAACATAAAAACCAAAAGAGCAGCACACAGAGTCCGATTGAAACCAAAAAGGTATATTTTCATGGTATATTTTCTTGTCTTTTCTGTCAAAAGATACACCTTGTTACAGTTTACATGAACATATTTTAAACACAGAATTTAACTGGACAACAAGAGATATAGCGTCACGGTGGGCTAAAGCCAACAAAACAAACAAAAACTCCTACAAATCTTAGATGATTTTCATATAAAAGTAGGTATTTTATAACTGAAGTTTGGAGGGAGAAGCATGGCTGAAACCCCTCCTTCTGCCAATCTAACACCCGATAAATTCACATCTTCACCTTCCGTTCCCATGACAAAGTGTTCGCAATCCCCACCGCCACCCCATCTCTGCCCTGTTCCTCAGTGCTGCATCAGTCCTACTACAGCTATGAGGTGAAATCTGGCCTTCTAGCTACAGGCAGAAGCTGCCCAAAACTCCAGCCCAAGTTCTCAGAGTTCTCCCCTGTACCTCATTCAGTCTTCTCTCTCTTTATACTACCACCACCATGTTGAAGGCATGATCTGAACTCAGAAAATGGAAATATGAATTGAAAGGTTACAAGCCAAACCAAAATGAAACTGTAGCAATGTCTCAGTAATCTGCAACAAAAAGGTTTTTGGTTTAAAGCTAATAAATATTTCTGAAGGACAATGTCTGAGACTAACATCATGGCTAATAAGGCTAATAAGGCTATCAATCTAACAAAGAACAACAAACATATATTTCAGGAGCCCAAATATTTCTGGGCAGCGAGGTGTCTATCACCAGACAAAAAAAGACCCTGGGTACCTAATGCTCATTGATCTGGGCCTTTTCAGTGTCACGCCAACATCATAGACCAATCACAAGGCTGGATCCTGAGTGACGTCCTGTGCTATTCCAACCAACACACCGAAAAGCCAACCTGAAAAACAGGGAAAATAGAGGCCATTTAGAAAAAAGTTAATATGGGCAGCATCAAACCAGCCACAAGTCCAGAAACAATATAGAATATGTCATAGGATGTAACACTGTGCATTAAAATGTACAGAAGTGTGTGCTCTATAGGGGATGGGTTCACTTATTTTCACTTAGAAATCCAAGAAAATGTAATTTGTCAAGGGGCGTCCAAACCTTTGCAGCCCAAACCTTAGGTTTGATGCCTACAACTCAGTTTGAGTTGCTTCCAGCACCAGCAGGTGATGAAGCAGAGGATGAACTCTTTGAGTTGCTGGGACACAGTCGAAAGATCATGCTGGTTGCTGCCATGCCAACATCAAAGACAGCAATGACTGGCCACATGTCTGAAAATTCACTAAAACTATAAAGAGCACAGATAAATAATGTTGCATTTTTGCCATCAGAAAATTACATTTGATGTGCAAGAGATCACCAGTTATACACACGTTCAAATTCCTCCATCCTCATCTTAATAAACTGCATTAATAAATCATGTTACATGTGTACAAACCTTTAGAATGTCAAGTTTGGGAAATCTTTCAATAGAGAGTAGCCAGCATTTCATTCTTAGACTATGCTATGTACTGTAGTTATATTCGTGTAATCTTCGTGTAAAACTACGCTGCTGTCCTTCAGCTCAAAGCATGAATAAATGCAAAGCCTGCACATCCTAGTAACAGAGAATAGGAGTGCGCTGGAAGTATGTGATACCTGCCTTCATGTAATTGCAGTATCAGTGTGTTAATTACCGTTTGTAATCAGGCGCAGAAATTACTATTCTTCCCACTCATTACCTGAAGTGCTGGTGTCACAATATCGCTCCTCCTTGGCAACAGAGACTGGAGGCAGCAAGACGAGACACAAACCCCGGCTCTACCCGCCTGCACTGCACAACCACTGAGAGACGCACAGCTGGAGCTTTTTTTCTTTCAAACCACCTTGTAATTCAAACTGGTAATTCACCAAAATGAAAAGCTACATTTGCCAAGAACATATAATATCACCACACCTCTTTCTAATACTATAAAATACATTGAAAAAATAAGGATGCAGAATGGAGGTGACTCTAGCCCAGGAGGCTTCCTTGAAGCTTTGCCTCGGGTATATGTCCCAAAACAAATTCAGTAAATTCTGAGAAAGATGAAAAGAGGGGAGCATGTTATTTCTTCGCAAGCAGATTTATGATGTTCAATGAATTTAACTACACTGTCTCAATCAAAGAGAACTTTAATTTGTTTAGGTACACATTTTGGACTTTTCCATGATTATCTAAAATGGTTTATGCTGGTCTGGTGTTGGAGTAGCTGGTGACCCAGCATGGTGTTCCTGGTTGCCAGCACAGTTAGACTTTGGAAGCCACAGATAGATAGATAGATAGATAGATAGATAGATAGATAGATAGATAGATAGATAGATAAGGTTATTATTAAATTATAATGTAGCTAAATAGTTAGCTGTCTTTGAGTTTGCCTGATAGCTAACTTTGACTTTGCTACTTAGCTAACTTTGAAATTGTGCTAGATTTGTCCCAACAGCTTGCTGAATGTGTTAAACTCAGAGCCATCTTTGAATTTGCATAACATGCATAACATCTATCAAATGACTAAGCTGCTTTTAAATTAGCTACTACCTTTAAGTTTGTTAGCTAGCTAACTTTGACTCTGCTAGCTAGCTAACTCTGAGTTTGTGCCAGGAGCTTCCCAGATAGCAAGCATATATCAGTCCAACGGCTTAATAATGTCAGCACCCCACTGACTGTTTGCCACTGCTGGTTCACCCTCGGACCACCCAAAGTATTGTCCTGCATACAAGGTAGTTTTTAATCTCCTCAAACAGATTTTAAATGCACACAGACTTTTATTTTAGAAAATAAACGTAGACAAATATTACAAACAACTGAGACAACAAATGATTTTGTAGAAAATGTTGCTGACAATGTGCTGGATTGAAATTATTTACTAAAGTAATTTATTGAAGTATAACTAAAGAAAAGAAGGAAGGAAAATTAAGTAAATGGGACTGAGTGTAAAATGAGTGGTGAAAAGTAGAATTTTGTCTAATACTTGGCCTTAACATTAAAGGCCTGCCCGGAAACCACTGAGCAAAACACCAGTGGACCATTAGCTTTGCCATCAGCAGGCCAACAGTGGTCCACTATCCTCTTGCTATCAGGATTGCTGAATGTGTTAAATGTAAAGCCGCACATGCTATTGCAAATTAGCTAGCTCATTGCTTTTGTGAAGTTGAGTGCTGATGGCTGAGACCTCACACAGCACAGCTAATGGACTGCTATCCAATGACAGAAGTGCAGGGTTAATTTCACCAACGGCACAATTTATTTGAAATACAGGACAAAACACTTCTGGATCCTAGACACTGCCATAGCAACTGTGTTGATAAACAAAGGCAAGAAAGTCGAGTGTGTAGGCTAACGTTCAAAAGGCTATGAATGTTTATTATTGAATCCTCTCCAGGCACAGCAGTGGGAACTGTGTGTGGTCTTTATTTTAGGCTTGCTTTAGGACTACGGGCTGTGTGATGGAAAAAACGGAGCAACCCACACACCTCTTTTGGTCTTCTCACGTCTCGACCATTCAGTAATGTGTGTTTATGCTTTCGGTTGGCATGTGCCCAGGAGCGCCTGGCGTGGGTTTTACAAAAAAAAAAAGTGTGTTTGCTGCCATGGTGGCTCTCCTGTGCATGAGGAGGAATGCATCCAGAATGCCTCCCTGGCTGCCTCGGAGTTGATACCTGCCCTGAAACCTGGCTACAGATAGACCTGTGGATGCTGGCTCTATTGTCCTCTGCTCTCTCTCTCACCATTCAGCTTTATATAATTATGTCGAATGCAGGTGGCTTTAGCCACTGCTGGTGCCTTTTGTGGAGAGCCAGTCGTCTGTGCACATGCTATTGTGTGATTAGTGAGCCAGAAGCATTCTCCACTACGTGCTTTTTCGCCAATTCCTCTGCCCAGTGTGGCATTTCTGAGGCCTTTTCCTGAGGGTATATTGACCCATTTCACTTTGGTAAGCAAACGCTCGAGTGTACAGTCTGTGCCTTCTTCACCGACCCCAGCCAGTGATTCAGCTGACCGGTCGGCGGGGAGGCTGGAAGGGGTCTTCCGCTGGGAACTGGAACACACGCACACATAAAAATGCAATAGAGAAGCATAAACAAAAATGAAATGTCAACATGAACAAACGGACCATAGAAGCTTCATGTGGCTGACTTTCTCAAGCTTTAGGAAAAATCAGTGAAAACTGAGGGGAGATGCAGCTTCAGCTACATCTTCTATGATACATTCAGTTACATAATTATTGAAATATATGCTTTAATAATTAATCACATATAGATTTGATTTATATTTTGTATCAACAGGTTTAAGTGTGTCCCTCTGACTATTTTTTGTTCATTTTATTGTGAATAAAATGACAAAAATATGTGCAAAATGCAAACAATTGTTTTTCCTGTGCAACACAAGAGTGTATGCAAAACAATAACTTTTCACCAGATTCAAATCATAATAAAATATCTCCTCTACTACTTATAAAAACAGTCTGTTTGCACTAGAGTTTGGGCTTTTGTGATGTAAGTGACGTGGGTGTTCTTTCCCAGAAATCTGGCATGAAGACAAGCACAATTACTTTAACGTGTGCCTCCATTCGTGCCAAAACAAACTGTTAAGGTATTATAACTCTCATTAGCCGATCACTGTGCAAAATCCAGTTATTCCTCACACATATTCTTGATAAAATGTGCAGTTGTGCATTTAAGTTAATGCATTCTCTACAGGAAACAAACTTTAATATGACATATTTCTGCATATTTTCGAGCAAAGTTTTATTGATTTGTTGAGATTAACATATAAAAAAACTGGAACATATTAAATGTGCCATTACTTTTGCACATGCTACACATTGTTTTATTATTATAATTTTTTAATGTGTTAAATTCAGCAAATAAACAGTGACTGTGTATTAAAATGTACAGACAGAAAATCAACAAAGCATGTCATTTGACCAGGGGTGTCCAAACTTTTGCAACCATGTAATCCTACTTATAATGTTGCATGAAAATGAAGGTGCTTAATGTCTAAATGTACTCTTGAGCTCTACCTCTTTGGTTTAATTACTATTAATTTTCAGTTTAACCAATCACGTGGCAATCATGTTCGGCCCAACCTATCGAAAATATGACCTGTGGTCCATGTGACAAAATCAAATAATTGGCTATTGCTCATTTGCCTATAATAGCAGCAGTCGGATGGGGGAGTAGCTAAGTACTTGTAGCTAACTACATATTTTGTAGCTAATAGCTGTAGCCGCTACAGTTTTATGAACTGTAGCTAATAGCTACAAATTTTTGTGTAGCTATAGCGATAATTTTCACTACAATTTTGCTACAGGCTTCAGGCAATCCGCACAAAATCTGCACTATAGAACGTGGTCGTTAACTGGGCTGGTGGCGACTGCAATCCTGACTGAGCCACAGACAGTTCGAGTAATGGGGCACGCGCTCACCCCACATGCTGATCACCCCATACTAGTAGGCTTAGCTCAGGGATCGGCAACCAAAATGTTAAGAAGAGCCATTCTGTCCTTTCAACAAATATCAAACCACCTTGGGAGCCACAACATTTTATGTTCGTTTTACCATCTTGGCTGTAAGTATGTCTCAGTATGTGCTGATAGTAGAGGCTAAACATATAATATAAATGCAAACGCAAACTTACTTTGCTCTGCTTTAAGCTTTAGCTCAGCTGTAGCTGCTTTTCTTGCAAAATCCAGCAGGAAACTTTTCCACAAAAGAGTTTCTTGTTAAATGTCTCTCAACATTAAACTTTTTATGAAGCTGAAGTCGCTTCTCATTCACTAGCTTCTCGTTTGAATTTTCCCGTTCCACCTTAAATGGTGCCTGAGGCACCAGAATGTAACTGCTGCACCATTTAAGGTGGAATGGGAAAATTCGAATGAGAAGCTCGTGAATGAGAAGCCGACGTCAGCCTCACGACTTTTTAGTGTTTGACAGTTTCTCAGTGCAGATTAAACATATCAGGAAACCAGCCTGAGTGATTATAAATGCGAATAAATTCATTTGTCTCCAAATTTTCGATGTTCGTCTTAAATGTCTCTCTTTGCCTTTTCGTTAGCTACTAGCTAGGTGAGACTGTTATTATCTGCGTTGCCTTGTGACCAGCAGTCTGCACACTGATCTTCAGGGTTAAAGGGTGAATTAGCAGTTATATGCGTTAACTCCAGTGTTTAAGACCTTTTATTGTGAAACACTGTGTTAGAACTGTGTGTTACAACCATCAGCAGAGCTTTATTTTACAGCAAAGGAGAATTATGTTATTTTTTCTAAAAATCTAGTTCTTCTGTGCAGCCGCGTGTTGCCGACCCCTGGCTTAGCTAAAGCGGAAAAAATACATAATAGACTAATAATAATAGACTATTACTAACAGTACTGCACAGAGCCAGGGTCACTGATGAGAATTGTGGGGCTACAGTGTTGCTGAAGTTTATCAAAGGACTCTGAATGTCTGTACATATCTTGCTGAAATGTTTAAATTGGAGCAGTTTTAAGTTGTTTGGTTTGTATATCTGGTTATTTTTGTTGAGGAAAAACCTGGAATGATTGACTTTACCTATACTTAGTCTAAATGTTTGTTGAATATCACACCTTTGGTTGTATAAGTTTGATTGTTGGTTACATCTAAACTTACATTTCGGTGATCTTTTTGTATATTTGCATCTTTTCTATTGTACTATCAGTTAGGCTTGTTTGGTGTGTCAGGTGGAGATTCACAAACATTCACAAACAAACATTCTGACAATTGTGCTTTGAAAGTAGCTATGAAGTACTGCACTACTTTTTCTGGAAAAGTAGCTAAATTGTAGCTAGCTACAAATTTTAGGAAAGTAGCTACAAAGTAGCTAGCTACAAATTTTTCAGTAGCTATCCCAACCCTGGCAATAATGAACAGCATCTGTAGAGTGTTAAAGGTTAAAACAGGCAGATTATGCAGACAGTGTGGACATGTTTCACATGCTGTTAAGTTGAATTCACTCATTTGCATTCCCACCCATTACACTGAACCAGTATTCACTCGTAAGTTGGTGGGCCACATTGCTTGTTTCACACCACAGTACGGGTGGGCTGTTCACATCTGTCACAATGAGCCAAATTAAAGAAAAGGTCTGATTGGTCTGCATCCAGTGCTGGCTCTACTTAATAAGCAACATAAGCAGCTGCTTGTGGCCTCCAGGGGGCTCCCGAACAACTTCTGGGTTATTACTGTACCATTATGTTATCTAAGATGCTCAAGTGAAGGGAAAAAAAGCAAGTGTTTAATCATGTCACAAAAAAACGAAGGTATGAATTTAGAGGCAACAAAAAACAGAAGAAAAGGAAAAGATTTAGAGAAGTTTAACAATAAAGGTATTTTTTGCTTAGTTGTGGTGTTAATGTTATATCTTGGCTTGTTGTGGACAACAGCCTGGGGTTTGTCTAAAGAAGCAGGTTCAACTCAAGCTTCAGTTTCCTGAAACTTCACAAACACAGATGCAGTTAACTCATTTTACAGCAACAATGTGTGATTATGGCTGTAATTAATCCAGGTTTAGATATTCAGTGCTGTGGTTAATCCAGATTTAGGTACTCAGACTGTGATTAATTCAGGGATAGATGCTCAGGCTGTGATTACAGCTGTGATTAATCCAGGTTTAGATACTCATTGCTGTGAATAAAATATTCAAAAAACTAGAAAGTTTTGAACTCACTCTTCAAAAGGCTAATATTGAAGGCTAATAGGGAAGTATATGCTTTGATGAGCCTTTTTCTTACAGGTTACAAAGCATATACTTCACTATTAGCCTAAGTGGGTTAATGTAATTCAAAAGCATGGCTGAATGTCCAGAATGTCCAGGTCGAGAACCTGACAAGACCATGCTATTCTCCAAGCCCACATCACTTTGTTTTGTTGGTGTTTGTGCATCTAAACACCCAAATAAGCCCTCTTCCTTCATGCCAGCTGAACTCCTCCACTATAAGCAGCTATTTTTGTAGCTGCTGCTGTGAAACCCAGCAGTGTTCCCGAGCTGCTGGAGAGCAATGGAGGAATGTGGCCTCTAAAAGAATGTTTTCCCGCCCATTCTGTTGGCCAATCAATTTCACTGCTGGTGGGTGATGCCCCCCTGCTGAGCTGAGCTGAAGGGCGTGGCGTGATGTGACCCTGTTTTAGCTACAGTAGCGGCACACACTCAGTTGTTTCGGATTCACAGCTGCTTTTCTTCATTCATGATCAAACCTGCGTAGCACTCCCCCACTGAGAAGGTTAATTGTATTTTAACAGTAGCTTCAACTAAACCAAATGGACAATTAAGTTTTGAAGCTTCTCTAGGCCCCAGAGAAGCTAGCACAGCATGTGGTGGACTACCTACAAATTATGTTTTTATATAAGGGGCAATAAGCTATTGATATTGTCCTTAATATTCTATAATCAATTAGTTTCATCTAACATTTCATTTTGAACACTTGTGGTGGTCTATCATGAGTATTTGTCACACATTTTCAGATGTCATTGGACAGAATATTTTATGAGCCTATGTTGCTAATAGCAATGGTTTTTTGCTAGTAAAGCTAACTAGGCTGATGTCACAACTACATTAAAGCTTCAGCCTCAAGAGTCTCAGACACATATCATTGCTGGAACAAAAACATTTTTAAATTTTCTACATGATTTAAAATTGACAGCTGCTCTTTTTATTGGCTCAGAATTTAATGATGAAAATAACATATTGTTACATAAACTATTTTTCCTTCTCCTGTAAAGTTTTGGACATACAAAGTTATGTAATTTGACAGGGAAAACATGTAAAAATGGTATGTTACTTTGTTTAGGGCATTTCAGGGAGTTTTTCTTTTAGAGTCTTGATTCATCTCAGTGGTTCTCCCTCACACTCTTATGGAGTTTCTCCTTTTAAGTTTCATTTGAGGGATGGGATGAACATTTCAGGAAAACTGCTATGGGAGAGTCTAAAAAGTGATGTACAAATAGAATTAAACTGAAATGTCAACTATAATGTTTTCTTTGTGAATATTTGTTTTTCTTTTTGTTTCTTAGCTCCCCTCAGTGCTTCTTCCTTATGCTCTTCATGGTTTTTCCTCATGTTCTGACATAGTTTCTTCTTTTGAGTGGGGCCAACATTTCTGGAACGCTGCTGTGGGACAATTTCTCCCATATTAACCGCATCTTGCACTCACTGCATTGTAACGGTACTTTATGTCCTAGTTATTACTGCACTATTCATATTTGTATAGACAGTTACTGTGCAGGTTTTTACTCTGCATTTTTATCATTTTATGTATGCTGCTCTCACAGTGCACACAACCTACATTTGCTTTCTCTCCACTCACTTATGTATACATGTATATTGCTGCTGTTGGGAGAAAACCTTGTATCTCCATTTTTAAAGTTTGTTTTTCAGTTTTTGACATGATTTGAAAATTTGAGGTTTTCTTCCAACAGCAACAAGATATATAGGGTATATATAGAAATATAGGCCAGGGTGAGGGTTAGGATTAGGTTGTGGTTTAGAGAACATTCAATGACTTCCCCCATCAACGGTCTTCCAAATATGTGGTTGAATAGGAAGATCAAGGTTAATGCATGGGCTGCCAATGCCATCGGGCTTTCCAGTTCCCTTGTCTGGGAGAAAATGCCCTTTTCATATGTGTTGCTTTCTAAGAATACAATTTATTAATTATTGTTGCCATTCATTAAGAGCTGTGTTTAAATATAGTTGGGTTAGGGTTATATTTCCATTTGACTATTCCATCTGCATCACGAGCCAAAGAATAAACAGGTGAAGAGAGGAGTGCGGCACTGAACTGAGCAGGACACCCTCAAGGCCTGGATTGGCCTAAGTTTTTCACCTCTTCACTCTGCTTCCCACAACCACAAGTCAAACAACAGGTGTGATATTGTAGAATGTGCTAAAATTTTAGTACACATCATCAGTAGTGTACCTCAGAGTCATCAGGTGTTTTGGCCTTTAAACACTTTACACCCTCATCTCAGGCAGCCAGCCATAGTTTGATCAAGCCCAGGCTTGTGTCCCATGTCTAATTAAATTATTCATTTACTTTAAAGGTAAATATTTTTATCTTAAACTAATATTGTTCAGTAGATACCCTTGTATTTTTGAGAATGTTATTAGCCTTTTTGTTTTCGTTTGTGATTTTAAGTAGTGTATACTGCATTATGTTCTGTAGTATGGTGTGTGCTGATAGAAGACTGGGCACTCATTTAAGGTCTGTTTGCCTGAGACCACCTTCCCTGCATGCTACAATTAGGGCCAGGGTTAGGGTTAGGTTTTGGGTAAGGTTGGGTAAGGTTATTGCATAATGCAATAACGTATTAACAACACATCTACTTAACATAAGTAATGTATCAACAGAACATCTACAAGATATTTATCTTAATGTATTTAGATGCTTTACTACTGCTCCTTCACTGATATGTTGTTGATGTGTTACTGATAATATGTTAAACTCAAGTAAATGATCTAAAATTGATATACAAATAGAATTATACACAAGTGTACACAAATTACATTGTTTTTAATATGTAGTTACATAATTACATGATTAATTACTTGATTATTACATAATTATTACATTTACATTGAGTATGCACCTCTATTTTCCTTTTGCTAAAAAAGAGAGAAATGTCAAATGTAAAGGAAGGGCTACAGCTATGGACAATTTCATATGGTACGTCTTATGCATTAATATATATGTAAAGCCATAGTATGTTCACAGTCTTCAAATGTTTCAGTTTTACCCATTCAAGAAACCCTGCTAACAGTATATGGTGCAGGGTGATGTGAGAACAGCTAAAGACAATTTATATTGAGGTACGTATTATTTCACACTTGTTTTTCCCATTTCTTTAGTCTCGGTAATCAACAGAAGTGCTACGTTCTTTTGTCACAGTGCCTCAAAAACCACAAAGTCATTTTCTCACAAACAATCACTCCAAAACTCAGAGTAAATGGAAGGGGGGGTCTTTTAGAGTCAAAAGCTTCCTAGTGAAAGACAAGTGAAAATTGTCAGTGTTCCCCATGTGGACCTAAAAAGTGGCTGTGATTGCACCAAAAGCAGCGAAGTCTTAACACATAACGTCGTCCTCACCATTACTTTTCTAAAGAACAATTGAGGAAATTGCCAGCTTCGGGTACCCAAGCTTTTAGGCCTACTGTGATTATTAGCCTCAAATGGTGCTAACTTGCACAGCATGTGAATGGATGGAGAAAACACACTTTTATCTTAAATGAGAGTGCTATTATCAGTTTCTAAAGACAGATGTGTCCACTTATAGACAAAACACACACAAACTGTGCCTTGTCTGTTTGCAATTTTTCCTAAGCGTCATATTATAAACAGTGCAGTCTGCAATCAGTCTAAACGTTTAGAGGGTGAACCATATGCTCAGACAACTCAAATGGCCCAGTTTCATGGTAATTACTAATCAAATTCAATTAGAATATCTGACAGATTCGCAAACTATGTCTGTGACAGTTTATTTATTAATTTATTGTAGAATTTATAATGTAAGGGATGAGTAAATGATGATCTGAGGAGGGTCTAGAACTGCAGCACTGCTGCATGATTTTCATGTCAAAAATGAGTTTTTTCCAACTTTTTTTACTGGTCAAATTGTTTCTCCAGAGGATTACCACTGACAATGTAGTATGTTCAAGTCCAGACAGAAAACTGTCCCATATACATTAATAGTGAACAAAACTGTTTTGTAGTCTGGTTCTTATGCCAGTGTTTAGTAAAACCCTTTTTTAAATATTAAGTAGGGATGCTGAATATCACTTTAGTGGTGCTACTACAGACATGAGCACAGAGGTAAGGTAAGGTAAGAGCTCCTTTATTACTTTATTCAGGGAAAAAGGGACTCTAAATATGCGTGAAATGTAATGAAAGAAACTGACATTTTTAATACACTGAAACAGTGTATTAAAAGCAGTACAGTAATGGAGCCAGGAACTGAACACTGATCTCCAGTTTGGGGCAATAATCATTATCCAACTGTTTGAACACATGACACAGTTGTATGCAAGTTTTGGCAGCCCTGGACAAATGACATGTTTTGTTGATTTTCTAAGTGAAAATAAGTGAAAACATCCTCTACAGAGAACACACTTCTGCACATTTTGATACACAATTACTGTTTATTTGTCATGTGTGGAGAGTAATGAGGCTGGATGTAAGTGAAAGCAAACTTTAATAAACAAAACAAACCAGAAGAAACACTGAGTACAGCACAAACTACAAGGTTTTAAAACAAAGACACACATCGAGCAAAAAAAGCACAGGGCAGGCACATAACCACTACAGTCGTGATCAAAAGGTTTGAGACACAAATTTTGGTTCTCATAACGTTTGCTGATTCAGTTTTTATGTTGGCAGTTTGCATTAACTTTCGACTGTTATGAAGAGTGGTCCGATGAATTGCAATTAATTGCAAAGTCATTCCAAGCGTGCACAACTCCAGTCCTGGTGGGCCAGTGTCCAGCACAGTTCGGAGGTTTCCCCACCCACTACACCTGGCAATTAACAGGTAAGTGTAATTAGGTGTGTTTGAGTAGGTAAAACACCAAACTGTGCTGGACACTGCCCCTCCAGGACTGGAGTTGTGCACCCCTGACTTAATAACAAAAATCCCATTTCCACTGCATTTCAGCCCTGCCACAAAATGACCTGCTAACATCTTTTCAGTGATCTTCTCGATAGCTTAGGAGAAAGTGTTAATGAGGAAAAGGCAGCTGATATCACTCTGTCATGCTGATTGAATTAGAAGAGCATACTGGTTGCTTTAAAAGGGGGGATGGTGCTTGAAATCATTGTCTTCTTCTGTTAACTATGGGCACCTCCAAGGAAACATGTGCAGGCATCGTTGCTTTGCATCAAAAGGGCTTCACAGGCAAGGACACTGCACACTAAGATTGCAGCTAAATCAACCATTTATCGGATCATCAAAAACTTCATAGAGAGAGGTTCAGTTGCTGTGAAGAAGGCTTCAGGGCGCCCAAGAAAGTCCAGCAAGTGCCAGGACTGTCTCCTAAAGTGGATTCAGCTACGGGATTGGGTCACCACCAGCTTGCTCAGGAATAGCAGCAGGCAGGTGTGAGTGCATCTGCACACACAGTGAGGCGAAGGCTTTTGGAGGAGGGCCTGGTATCAAGAAGGGCAGCAAAGAAGCCAATTCGCTCCAAGAAAAACATCAAGGACAGACTGACATTCTGCAGGAAGTACAGGGGTTGGACTGCAGAGGGCTTGGGTAAAATTATTTTCTCTTTTGAAGCCCCCTTCAGACTGTTTGGGACATCTGGAAAAATGATTGTCTGGAGAAGAAAAGGTGAGCACTACCATGAGTCCCGTGTCACGCCAACAGTAAGGCATCCTGAGACCATTCATTTGTGGGGTTGCTTCTCATCCAAGAGAGTGGGCTCACCTCACAATTTTGCCTAAGAACACTGCCATGAATAAAGACTGGAATCAAAACATCCTCCAGGAGCAACTTCTCCCAACGATCCAGGAGCAATTTGGTGATGAACAATGCTTTTTCCAGCATGATGGAGCACCATGTCACAAGGCAAAAGTATTACTAAGTGGCCCGGTGAACAAAACATTGAAATTTTGGGTCTAGGCCAGGAAACCCCCCAGATCTCAATCCCATTGAGAAGCTGTGGTCAATCCTCAAAAAGCAGCTGGACAAACAAAGTCACAGAAATTGCGATAAACTCAAAGCACTGATTAGGCAAGAATGCGTTTGCCAACAGTCAGGGTTTGGCCTGGAAGCTGATATTCAGCATGCTGGGGAGAATTGCAGAAGGGTCAACACTGTAAAAACTGAGTCTTTGCATAAACTTGATGTATTTGTCAATAAAAGTTCAAAAAACTTATGAAATAGTTATAATTGTACTTCAGTATACCATAACATCCAAAGTTTGTGTCAGTCTAAAAACTTTTGGCCATGACAGCACATGTAACAAAATAACATAGACTAGACAACCAAGGTCTGAACTAGGAGACAGGAACTACAAACAGGTGGGAATCCTAATAGGGAAGGAGGAAAAAGCGCAGACCAAAAAAGAAAATCAACTAAATGTGCAGTTTCAATTTCAGTTTATTTCCCAGTGCAAATAAATGGAAATTGCGCAACATTTGCAAAGGATGTGTTTATTATTTATTTTTTAGAACATTAACAAAATATATCATTTTAAAGGGGCTGTCTGAAATCTTGCATATGGCTGTACCTGTCCGAGCAGTGATGTCAACACTGCAGCAGTAGATTTACAACAAATAGGTGCTTTTTGTTTTTAGTGCTCTTTACTACTAATATTATGTTTTTTTTACTTGTTTGTTTTGTTTTGTTTTGTTCAAAATAGCAACAGATTCTTGAAACAGATTTTGAAAAAAAATACACATTATCAGTACATTATCAGAGGATGGGAAAATGATGAAGTCACACATCCCTCTGGCTCTAACTCTCAAGAGGACTCTCTCAGAATCCTTTGATTGAACATATGACCGGGTTGCCATCCCAGTCTACCATCAGAGATCTGCCTCAGTGGATTACTGATTGTGTTCACCTGCTCTATGCATCATATGATCTAGTTAGGATAGTTTGTAAGCCCTGGCTTTTAGCTTTAGACATTGAGAGGTATTGCTTCTATTATGAGCTACTGAGCTCTTTTCCTAGTGTTTGTATTCCGTTCTGGTTCTAACTTTGCTGACTTTGCTTTTTGCCTCTTCTCTATTGGATTTGCTTGCCTGATTTTCTTTGTTATCTTCATCTATTTTTGTATTTTGTCTTTACTGGATTTGACCCTTGCCTGTTTTCTGACAACAACTTTGGATAATAGTCCTGTTGTACCTATAGTCCCTGGCCACTTTATCAGAAACCCTCATCATCAGAAAAAAACATTTTATTTACTTGATTTTTTGTCCAATTTTCTCCCCAATTAAGTTGTATCACCCTAGTTAGGACTCCCCCAATCACATGATACCAGGCGCTAGGAGGAGGCACACGTTAGCATCCTCTGAGTCATGTGAAGCACCACTGCATCTTTTTGAACTGCCACTAATGCAATATCATTGGACAGCTGAACGCACTTGGAGGAGAACACTAACCCCCAGTTCTGTTCCAACAGATGTCTGTGTTGGCTAGCATTGCACTGATTGATGGTGGGAGAGGAAGGGCTATCCTACCCAGCCACAGAGAGCAATGCCAACTGTGCTGTCTTGGACTCTTGGCCACAGATGGCTGTAGCATTACCAGGCATTGAACTTGAGATCCCTTGATGATACGGTCAATACATGAACATCTAAAGTGTTCTCAGGAGCCCAAGAACACCTTTATAAACGTTTTTACTATTTAGGTTGTCCACTCTTGACCTTTATTACAGCTTCCATTGTTTTCAGGAGACTCACTTCCATTTTTTCACAAAAAAAACTCAAAAATTTGTTTTACCACACCTCCAAAGCTCAGTTATAGAACTCGGTTGCATTCTTGGTTTCTCCTTCTGGTCATCCAAATAATCCCAAACACATTCAGTGACACTGGGGTCTTGGCCCTGGGGTGGTGAGTCCATTGTTCAGCTTCTTTGTTTGATGTGTCTGTCTCCTTTTCTCAGTGAGGCTTCTTGACAGCAACACATCCTTTCAGACCCATAGCACTGAGTTGTCTTCTCACAGCGGAGGGATGGACAGAAACACCTGTGGATGTTTTCAGAATCTGAAGCAGATTGATTTTCTCTGTAGCTCTTAATTTCTTTTTTGCAAGTGGATTATCTTATATTGAATCTCCTCAGAAACATCTCCTGAAACTGAATAACGAGTATTTGATGACTGTTTTGACTAAAAAATAAACATAGACTTTTGCACAGTACTGTAAGAGTAGCGTGTAAATTATAACATCATTAAATCTGATTAAAGGTTTGAGAAAGAGATGTATTGTCTAGCGTTCACAGAGCTAAGAAATACCCATCATTCATGTAAATGTGCTTCATGATGAAAAAACGTCTGTTTCCTCTTTGCTACTAAAACCGTGTCAGTTTTCTTCTCAGTCCATCATCACTAAAGTAACCGCTTGCTCGTGTAAACACACAGTACACAGCAACAGGATGAACTCGGGCACATCTCTTCCTTAATCAGTCCCGCCTAGAGGGGGCAATTCATTGGGTGCATGACACGAATGTGCTCTTCCTCTGAGGCAGGAGAGAACAGAGTGACCGTGGTTGCCAGGCGATGGAGGTGAGATACGCAGCAATTTATGTAGAGCGATGCTTATTAGATTTGAGAGACAATAACTGAAGTGGTGAGATAAACAACAAAGAGACTGTGGAAGAAGAGAGGGGAGACATGTCAGTCATTTGCTGAGAGATGAAATGAGAGAGAGAAAGCAAGGTAAATAAAGAGAGAGAGCGAGAGAGAGAGAGAGAGAGAGAGAGAGTAAACCTTAGAGCAGAATGGTTTCTGGAGAGAGACGGGGGAAGTTAGAGAGTAGAAAAGCCGAGGGAGGTTGCCCAGACTACCGCATAGCGTAGGAGGAAAAAAAAAGGTTGCATCAGGGAGAGAGAGAGAGAAGAGAGAAGGGAAGAGAGATAGATGGGGAGAGAGAGAAAGAGAAAGGGAGATAGAAAAGAGAGTAAGGAAGAGAGAGGAGAGAGAGGAGGGGAGAGCATAAAAGAAAAAGAAAGATAAGAAAAAGATAAGAGAAAAGAGAGAAGGGGAGAGTGGAGGAGAAGGAGATGGAGAAAGAAAGGCAAGAAGAGAGAGAGCGACAACAAGGACAAGAGGAAATAGAATGGGGAGAGATGGAACGGGAGAGAGAGAGAGAGAGAGAGAGAGGAAGGGGAGTGGGAGAGAAGAGAGAGACGACAGAAGAGATAGAAAAAAATGATAAAGGGAGAGAGAGAAAAGGGAGGTAGGGAGAGAGAACAAAAAGAGTGGGAGGAGACAGGGAGAGAGAGAGAGAGAGAAAGAGAGAGAGAGAGAGAGAGAGAGAGAGAGAGAGAGAGAAATAGAGGAGGGAGAGAAATAATACCCTCTGCTTTTGTGGCTGTTTTTTATTTATTCAGTCAGTCTTCAGCCTCTCTCTCTCTCTCTCTCTCTCTCTCTCTCTCTCTCTCTCTCTCTCTCTCCCTTCCTGTCACGCTCTCTTCATTACAATATTTAGTACAAATTTCTCTGGTGGGATGCGTATCAGCTCACTGATGAAATTTACTCAGAATAACTGTCTTAACTAAATTCATTTCCACTGATTCTCAAGTTCTTATGGAAGTCCAAAGAGGTCATAAGGTAGTTATCATTTTCTGGCTTGTTATCTTGAGATAACGAGTTAATTACCTTGTTATCCCGAGATAACAAAAGCTGTTATCATGAGATAATGAGTTAATTATGTTGTG
Organism: Colossoma macropomum; assembly: GCF_904425465.1. Taxonomy (NCBI): domain Eukaryota; kingdom Metazoa; phylum Chordata; class Actinopteri; order Characiformes; family Serrasalmidae; genus Colossoma; species Colossoma macropomum. Next base: position 18,990,963 of record NW_023494804.1, on the reverse strand, counting down.
ATCTCAATGTGTTATGTTGTGTTATCTTGATATAAAAAGTTAGTTATCTTGATATCTCAGGATAACAAAGTTTTTATCCTGAGATAATGAGTTAGTTATCTTATCTTGAGATAGCAAAAGTTATCTTGAAAAAAGTTAGTGATCTCAAGATATTAAAGTTTTTATATTAAAATAACAAAAATTTGTTGAGACAAGTTAGTTTGAAATACAGTTAGCTATCTTGTTATCTCGAGATAACAAAGTTGTTATCTTGAGATAATAAGTTAATCATCTTATGATTTCAAGATAACAAAGTTGTTATCTTGAGATAATGAGTTAGTTATCTTGTTATCTCGGGATGACAAAAGTTATCTTGAAACAAGTTAGTTTTCTCAAGATATTAAAGTTGTTATCTTGTGATTTCAAGATGAAGTTGGTATCTTGAAGCAACAAGTTATTTATCTTGTGATCTCAAGATATTAAAGTTGTTATCTTGAGATAACAAATTTGTCTTTGCTATGTGCGATGGTGAAGTGCCCAGAGGCCATAAAGTCAGGGTCGAGATGAAATGGAATACAAGTACTGGGAAAATGCATTTATAAAACTGGAATTAAGAATCTGTATTCTGTCAAAGTTACACTTGTAAAAGGCAATATTTGTAATATTTGATTTACTTTTTAAATTTTATACCCACTAATAAAAAAAAAGTATTTAAAAGAAACATAATCAGTGTTTGTTTATTAAGTATTTTAGAATGAATGCACAACATGTAGCAAATATGACTCTAATGAAGCCTCAATGAATGGCTTCTTTACAAATGCTAAAATTCCTACTAAAGCCTGAGTAGACTGATAAATCAATGTGATGACCAGTTATTAATCTCAGTGTTACTGAGCTCTGCTAAAGCCTGAGTAGACTGATAAATCAATGTGATCAGTTATTAATCTCAGTGTTACTGAGCTCTGCTAAAGCCTGAGTAGACTGATAAATCAATGTGATGACCAGTTATTAATCTCAGTGTTACTGAGCTCTGCTAAAGCCTGAGTAGACTGATAAATCAATGTGATCAGTTATTAATCTCAGGGTTACTGAGCTCTGCTAAAGCCTGAGTAGACTGATAAATCAATGTGATCCGTTATTAATCTCAGTGTTACTGAGCTCTGCTAAAGCCTGATCGCATATATATGTCGCTGTTGCTGGAAGAAAAACTCATATCTCCACTTTTGTCATTTTTCAGTTTTTGACATAATTTGAAAATGCTGGTAGTCCTTTACATTGTGTGTAAATTTAACAAAGAATGGACCAAAACGACTTGGAAAAAATTCTGGTTCCATTGACGTACATTAAAAGTACGGTTGTTTTTTTCCTTTTCTTGTAAAGTTACCATTCTGGAGATTTTCTTCTAAAAACAGCGGTACATACATTATATAACTACATACATACATATATATATATATATATATATATATATATATATATATATATATATATATATACATACACACACACACACACAATATAAGATATGAGCCTTTAAAACAAGCAGAATATATATAGAAATAAGCTTAAAAATGTAATAAGCTTACAACAGTTATAAACTGAGAGAAATTGGATATCGATCATATTTAGGATAATTTCTCTTGCCAAGATGCCATTTTTTTTCAGTGAGTCCTTCTTTAAGCCCGCCTACACAGTCAGCCTCGCCGCAAACAGCCCACACAAAAACACCCGTGACAGAAATCACAGCTCCAGCATCCGCTCCTCAGCCAAGCGGGGCCACTCAGCGCTCAGCAACCTGTGGACTTCCATCAGCGGCTCATGACAAAAGCAATTAGGGTCGGCTCTCGCGGGCCGCCTCTGAAATGTTAATGCTAAGCGCTCGCGATGCAGAGCGACGGCGGAAATTAAAAAGCGTGCGATCGCGCCTGAAGGACTTCTGGAGAGCGACAGGCGCTTTTCCTGGAAATCCTTTGAAGCTCGTCTTGCGCCGGGAGAGAAATGTGGCGGGCCCGCCAGACCTCCAGCGCGCTGCCTGCCGCTCTGAGGCCGCGACAATGAGAGAATTAACAATGCGTCTGCTTCGGTAAAGCTGACTGTAACCCTGCTAACCCCCAGCATTGTTTCTCTACAGCCTGCCTCAGTTCTCCTGTCGGAGCTGAGAGTGAGTGATAGTGACGAGCTCGCGCTGAAAACGACATGCTTTCCTAAACTACACCCCCCTTCCCCTCTTCCCCTCTCTCTTTCAGTCCCTTTAGGGGTATTTCCTCCCTCTCTTACCCTCATTTTCTCCACCCCTCCACTTATTCAATACATGTGTGTGTGTGTGTGGCTGAAACACCTGAGCTTAATGAGTAGGAGGGGTGTCCCAATACTTTTGTCCAGAGAGAAAGCAAGAAAGTGAGAGAATGTGTAAGAGAGGAAGAACCCCCTTGAAGGTAGAGAGAGCAAGAGGGGGAGAAAGTGTGTATATATATATATATATATATATATATATATATATATATATATATACATACATACATACAGCTGTTGTTGGAATGGTAACTTTACAAGAGAAAAAACATACTTTACTTTTAATGTAAGTCAATGGAACCAGAATTTTTTCCAAGTCATTTTGGGTCATTTCTTTTAGTCCAGTGATCATGAAATGTACACACAATTTAAAGGGCAACAGGTGTTTTCAAATTATGTCAAAAAAACGGCAAAAACGGAGAGGTTTTCTTCCGACAACAGCCATATTATATATATATATATATATATATATATATATATATATATATATATATATATATATACTTTCCAACCCTTTTTCTCCCTCTATTTTCAAGGGGGTTCTTCCTCTCACATTCTCTCACTTTCTTGCTTTCTCTCTTTCTCACCTGCCTTCTCTGTTCTCTTAAGCTCTCTCTCTCTTTCTCTCTCTCTGTCCTCTTATTTATTCTCTAGTCTTCTCCTTTTCTTTCCCATTATTCTCTTTCTCTCTTTTCCTATTCATTCTTTTCCTTATTTATTCATCATTATTTTCTTACACATTTTCTGTCTTTAGATTTCTTTCTTTTCCCCCTCTGTCTTTCACTCCCTCCCTTTTCCCCCAGTCTCTCTCTCTCTCTCTCTTTCTCTCCCCCTGTGGCTCATATGAAAGAATGCTGATCCAAGCAGAGTTGAAGCACATCCATCTTCATACGTCTTGCAGGGCCACGTCCTCATCACACCGCTCACAGTCTGCTCACAAACACGCTTCAGCTACTGATATGCAACACCATAATGCATGTCTTCTGTCGATTTTATGTTTTTCTCTTTGTCTCTGTTCATCTTTATGTTTTTCTTTTCATGCAAGTCAAACTACTGATCATTTATTACTAAATGCAGTTACATGCAATTTAAAAGTCATATTACAGGTGTTAAATGCTGTTGTACACTAGGCCACATGGCCATAACTAACATGAGGACACTGAGATCCAGATATTGGTAGTTTATGAAAGATACACTTCACATAAGCATTAAAAGTGGAAACAGTGACATCCTTAAAAAGCGGTAGCCTACAGTGCAGGAAAGCTTCCACTATGGTTGGTTAATGGAGCTGTTCTTCCTTTATGAGAGGTAATGTTTCATTGTCCCGCATGTAATGTGTTTTCTGCACATGCAACACATCTAGATGCTTAATTGGAGTTTTTGGGGGGCTTTTTTAGCCATGCTAACTTACATTACATCGATGGACTACGACAGACTCGTTGTCTATCTGACAATGTTGATGAGTGCACCAGCGCCCTCTATCTGAGTTGGACTGGTTAAAAAATGTTACACTTTCCTCCCTACATATACATTTAGCCCAAAATTTCTCATAGTTATCCCCAGATGTTCTTGTTACAAGCTCACATCTGGCCTTGCGAGCCTACAACTCATGAAACGCATCTTAATGAATGGCGGAGGCAACACAAAATATATTTTCTGCCAGAAAGACTCAGGAGGCAAGAGTGAAGGAGCACAATTTTTTATATCCTTAATGGAATTTTACTGGTTGAAAGATAACAATTCAGTAGAAATTAAGAGTCGTAATTTCTGTGTAGGCCCCGTCCTCGGTCCAGGTTTTGGATCATCGAGACCCTCGCTGATTCTGCCAGATAGAGACGGCAGGGATGGAGCCTACACCCCAGACAACCAGACAGGGACCCAACTGGTGGTGGTGGGAAGGAAAGAGGGGAACGTCAAAACATAGGTACCTGAAAGGAGCAGAATAGGTAGGTAAGTCGAGTCATTTTAAAGACTGGTGTAGGCCTGTGATTGGTCAGATGTAATGAATAAATGAATGAATGATGTAGCATTAGAGCCTTCCTGGTAGAACTTTCACTAAAGCTTCTTTTTTTATACATTCCAACTAGGAAGGTCCTGGTACAGTCTGAGGGCAAAAGGGCAGGGAATTCAGGCCCCCCTTTGGGTCTATCTGTGTTTGTGCCTAATGACGAATTTAAGTAAAAGTGATAAATAAAGGTGACTTAAAATTATAGCACTGGGGTTACATACATACATCTCAGTACTTACTAAGAATGACATTTTGGCCTACATAAAAAAAAAAATCTTTTTATCTGAAATACTTTCTAGACCTTCCTTTTGTAGTAAAAAAAAAATCTGATATATTTTAATGAGGCTGCTGCAGGATCAGAGCAGTAAGTGATCCACACACATACATACACTGCAGCAATTCCTTGTGCAGTCAGCTAAATGATGACATGAGTCTCATTATTTTAATACAGCGCAGCCCCCAAGGACAGATCAGAGCTCGCCATCCAGATGTAAAGGAGCCTCCGATCAGCTGCACTAAAACTGGCCTTTGTAGCCGTATGTATCTCTCCCTCCATGCGGGGAGAATAATGGTGTGCACTGAAGTGTTATAGCGGCTTGGGGTCAGGCCAGAAGTGGAATAATAACTCCAGACAATTTATGTGCAAAAGAAGATTTGCCTCAAATCCCTGAAAAAAATGAAAATAAAACCTCAAAATGCAGCAGAAATAGTCTTTTTGTGAGGACACTGAAGAAAATATTTGCTACAATAAGCTAGCAAAACCCCTGAAATAGCATTATTTATCTAGGATATTATAAAGACATAACAATGAGGATAATTACATGTTATCTAAATGAGGAAACGGTTAGTAAATAGTCAGCAAATAACATCAGAACAGAAGGATTTCCACACCAGCCCTGGTTTCTGGAGAAGGAAAGCTGATCAGTATTCAAGTCTATCAACCAAAGAGCGGGTTGTGCTCGGTTAGAAAGTGCACCATTGATTTTTGTATTTTTTGCTATATCTTAAGTCCTCTTGAGTTTCATCCTTTCTTTCTTGTCCAAATAGCTGAATCAACCTCAAGAATCAAAAAACGTTGTTAAGAGTTCCTCAAGGGCTCAAGGCCTTAGCACTAGCTTGTAGGTCAGCATCCCCTTAATACTCTCCTCAGCTAAACAAAGCCTTGTCTGTGTTATCTTCAACAGAGACAGAAGAGAGACTGCTGTCTTAAGTTTAGCACACACATGTTTGTCGAGACGGGGTGTGTGGAGTCAATACAATTTAAATATAATTTAAATGGATTATGGTGTAGTTATGTTCTCTGACTAAAGGTACCCTTGAGGGGACCACCCCAGTGACAAGTGGGGTACTGCCCCAGTCAGTTTTGAACCTTTATCTCTGAGAGTGTAAGTCAGAAAAAAATGAATGAATTAATGAATGGAAGGTGGTCTTTTTCAAAGTATCGTACCTATAATAATAATGTGTCCCATACATGCATATAGGATGGTTCTTCAAGGGTTCTTTAGTAAAGACAATGATTCTATAAAGATTCATGAACACCCCAAAAAAACATTTACATGCTTGGTTCTTTGCATGGTTAACTGGTTCTTTAGATTAATCAAGAATGTGTTGTAGATTTTAAAAATGGTTCTGCTATTGTTTTGATGTCAAGCTTGTAAGAATAGAAGAATCCTTCTTGGTGCTATATAGCATCCTTATAGGATTTTTTAGTTTTGATTTTCAGAAAACATGAAAGATTGAGCTTTCTTTAAAATACATGTTACAAAGTCCAGATCATTTTATTAGACCTGTCATATAGCCTTGTTTAGCCCTGGACTTTTTTGTCCAGAAAATGTACAAAAACAAACTCACACACACACAAATGTCTTTTTTTTGCACCGCTGCTATGAGTAGCTGAAAATGTCAGATTTGATTGTAAAGTAATATATTAATTATGTCTTCAATCAGGACTTTTGCTGTTTTTTCTCTTTTTTCCACTTGTTTACTCACTGTGGAGCCATGCAGCGTGTGGATGTTTTTATTCTAAAGATTAAGCCATTTTTGTGACTTGTGCTGGGAAATGAGACTTAGAGGGATGGAGTCTGATGATTGTGATTACACTCCTCTGCTAAAAGGCCTGCAGATAATTAGATAGCCAAATATCACAGATGTTGCAGCACCTTGTTGTTTTTGTCCAAGTGAAATCATTATTTAAATATTTCAGTCTCGGGCTGAGCCAAATGCTGAAAAGTTTTGCACCTCAGCCCATCAGGTGGGTATTTTGTTTTTCTCAGAATAAAGTGGGTCCAGCTTGGCCACATAGTGAAATGATAGCAGGACCTTTCAACGTTCTGCAGCATCAAAATGAAGATGAGCTTTCAATAGACTCAACAGACTAATAAAGGTGCCAAAAGCAATGTCACTGAAGAACTACTTTTGATTCCTTAAAGAACCTTTCAGTGGATGGACAAGCCAGTTCTATGTGAGTGTGAAGAACATTTTTAAAGTTCAAGAACCTACATATAAAGTTTTGATATCAATTTAAGGGTCTTCCTAGAGCAATACATTCTAAGCAAGAACTATTTAGGGGCATTTATTGTTTAAAGAGTGTAAGCTTCTTTAACCTCTTGGACCTGAAGCAAATGCGAAGTTGATTTTTAGCCATCATATCTTTAGAGCAGTTTAAGCTACAGACATGATCCACATATCAGAACACTCAGCAGGCCCGGCCCTAACTAGCTACTATCATCATCATCGAGCTGTGACATCAGCATAAGTCAGTAATTCTGCTCGGAAAATCACCCAAAATTCTGATATTATAACTCTGCTTTTAGCCCTCATATTTTAACAAAGGGTTAAAGTAGCAACATGATCCACACATCAGATCACTCATCAGACTCTGCCTCACAATCCAGAGTGATTTCATCCACCTGTGACCATCCATCAGCCAACAATCCAGCTCCAAAATCACCCAAAACCCCCTCTGTACCATTATATTATATCTCTGCTTTTAGCCTTCATATTATAAACAAAGGGTTAAAAACAGCAACATGATTCACACAACAGGACACTCAGAGGAACCTGTCATCACTAGCCAGAGTGAGAGAAACCAACTCTAACATCACACAACCCAGAAATGCAGCACAAACACACAGCCTGATCACTGTAAAACCTGCTATTAAAACCTGCTCCATGCCTGTTTCAACACTGAGACAGTGGGGAGAGGGGTGGAAAAACGTGACACAAGGCAGTGTTTCCAGCCACTATAGTGAGTGAACTACAATCTTTCCTTCAAAATCACACAAATAGGCCCTAAAACACATTTTAACACATAGATAACACTCTGTCTTTCAGTTTACATTAATTTTAAGTATTAAAAATATCTGATATTGAATATGCAACTCAACTTGTAATTAAAAAATAAAGCCTGTCATGCTGTGTATCAGAGTTTTAGCACTGAACATGCATCCAAGAGGACAGAAAAAAACGAGGCCACCTTATGCTAAATGCTTATTTTTACTCAAATTAATTTGGAAGCTGTTATGAACCACATTATAAACCAATTTTAAGAATTTTCTTTTTTATGATATATGTAGTTGGAAATGAGCTTTACATATAAATAAAATATCAAGGCTGTATTATGATTAATATTAATCAGAGAAATGAAAATGTATTTTTCATTATGCATCAGCAAGTATTCTTTTCACTTAACTGTTAGGTAGTAGAAGTTGATTTAGTTGACACAGGCAGGTTTGGTGGGTCTCACAAGAGGTAAAACCAACACAATCATGTTATTGCATGATGTGATAGCTTACTGCGAAATGTTACCCATCAAATGTTCTCAAACAGCCTAAAATGAAAACTGTTTACTAACAAAAATCTATTTATTAGCATTTATTATGGCTCCTATGACATCTGTTTTCCTCTAAGCTGTCATTGTAGCTACTGCTGACTGCTGTTAGAGCCAACAGTATCTAAAGTGCCTAAGCAGTTTAATAAGCACTGAAGCTTTAACGTTCTCCAGTTTTGAACTGGAGTAATGCTGCTCAGCGCACTAGACCGTCCAGTTAACATTATGAATTCAGGTTGGATGAGTCTGTAGTTTATCCAGGTAGAGGAGATTAAAGCTGACTGCAGTGAAATCTTAGAAAAAGCTGGTTACCTCATGAGAAAGCATTCAATTTTATCTCTCTTATGGGGTCCCTTTACTCTTATGGGATTCAAACCTCAATTCAATCGCTGAATGTCACCCCCCAGCCCCATCTAGATTACCATGTTTATACTTTACTCTGTACACATAAAACTGATGCTATTTTAAAAGCTGAAATGAATTAATTACAGATAACTGACTACTGATAACTAACTGACTAAATAAATAAATGAATACATTTAAACAAAGAATTTAAGTAGTAAAATGCAGATAAATAAATACATAAGCAAACATAAAAAAATAAATAATAGCTGTGGTCAGTTTAGCATGCTTTCTATATACAAAAACTTCACTACTACACTACTTATTTGTTTGTTTGTTACAGAGGTAATAGATTACAGTCATTACTGTTAAAAAGTTTAGAATCAATGTTTTCACAACATGAAACCAGTTTGGTTCCAAATGTGTCCAGAATGAAAAACAGATGCAGATGATATTAAAATAACTGAGAAAGCTGAAGAACATCAAAAATGAAGTTAAATATATGTGACATCCAGAATGCCTCATATTTAAAAAAGTGATCAGATCTAAATGTACATAAACTGAAAAAAATGTTGTAAAAAGATCATTACAGTATATAATTTACTGTACATAATAACTCAAAATAATTTAAATATTGAATACATTGTAAAGCTACTAATCCACCAATCCTTTTGGGTCTGGGAGGGGGATTGCTGGAGCCTATCCCAGCGTTCACTGGGCAGAAGGCAGGAAACACCTTGAACAGGTCGCCAGTCCAACGCAGGGTAGATACACACATTTACACCCGGGGCAATTTAGCGTGTCCAATCAGCCTGACTGCATGTCTTTGGACTGTGGAGGAAACCCCTGCAGACACGGGAAGAACATGCAAATTCCACACAGAAAGGATGCTGGTCGTCTGGCCAGGAATTGGACCCAAGCCCTAGTTGCTGCGAGGCAACAGTGCTACCCACTGCACCATCATTCCATCCCCTAGGTAACAATACAGCAATAAATAAAAAATTATAGTACAAAACACAATGAGCTTTCACCCTTAAAGATACACTGAAAGTGAAAACATAGTGGTAGCAGAGCTGAAGTGAAGATGTGGCGTAAAAGACTCTTTGCAAAAAATAAATAAATAAAAAGATAGAAATCCCATTCCAACAGCAGACAAGTTCCATCAGTTTAGCTTAATGCACAGAACATATTACCCTCCACAGAGGCTTAACAAGATACATACTAGATATTCCACATCCCGTTAGAGACGCAGAAATGAAATAGGCTCTCCATCACATGTTCTGCCTCTGCTCTTCTATAAGAGTGTTCTGGAAGGCAGCGCAGAGATTTATAAGTACTATAACTGCTACAAAGATTTACTGAAAACCAGAGGAAAAAACTCCCCTATCTGACATCGTGAGAACGATTCATGTTGAATCGATCGATACAAAAGGTCCAAAATGGCTTGAAATAGCGTCTTATTACTTTAATGTAAATTATGTTTTGTTTTTTACTCATGCAGAGTTTTGTTGTGACAGCAATAGAGCTATAACCACACCCACTTCTTCCCAATAAAACAAAAGTTAGGTAAGAGTGAGTTGCACTTCAATAAGTAAGAGTAGGCCCATTCCATCAGATATTCAAGTTAATCTGATAATAACAGTAATAAGCAACTCTAGTTTTGCTGGACCGCCAGGCTGCACCCTCTCTCCTCTGCAACTTTTGGTAAGCAGCCCCTTAAAACCCACGCCCCAGGTTCAGTATCATTATTATAAAGCCTGTAGCAGCATGTGCATTTTGCATTTTTACACTCAAGCTAATTTGAATGCTTGGGGCAGCAATATATAAACATACCCCACAGGAAAGTTAACCAGCTTACAGATGGTCCAAAATTAGCCTTTTTAAAGTTTTTAGCCAGACACACGGTCTGCTCCAAGAACACACAACTGTGGTTATGCCCCGAAATAAGAAGCTGACCCGTCACTGACCAGTGAATACAAATTACTACACCTCTCAAACTGTAATAGGATTACTTTACTTATTAGTTCCAGGAAAGTAATCTCACAATTCTCATTACTTTTGTCATGCATCCCTCCAGAACTGACTCCCAGAACCCTTGGTGATCACATGACTGTCACACCACCATCCACAGCCAGTCATTGTTCCCCTTCATCTGATTACTAATCTGACACAATTGTCTTGTTTGTTTTATGACTTGTGACATGAGATTTTGGGAGAGTTTGGATCACATTCTACCTAGTAAAGCCTACTTTACTAACTTTATATGCGAGCATCTGGTCATCTGTCTCATTACAACTTTACATCTGTGTTACTTGCTAAACCCCAAACAAATATGTACCGATCTTAAACAGCCAACCTCACATCATTTAAATGGCATCTCACCATACGCTAAATCCAGTGCAAGAAAGTGAAAGTAAAACATTGTTAGCTGGCCGCTGGGAGGGAAATAAAGGGTGCTTCAGTTACTGTTTAAACAGGGAATGCAGTATTAACCACCATTCGTGAAAAGTTCATAAAATAGCAAATATTGGGGCTACTCTCCTCATTCATCGCATCTCTTCTGCATCACTTAATTATCTATTCGTGCAGCATTTTAAATAAAAAGACAAAAAAGAAATAATTTTTTAGTTGATATTCAAATACTTTATGTTTACAAATTTGAATATTACAATAGCATATGGTCGTCCCTACTGATAAAACTCTGCCACTCTGCTCTTAAAATTGTCTACAAAGTGTTCTTTTTGTCTTTAGTCTTTAGTTTAGATCACTCTCAGCTAACGTCAATTTAACACACTCAGTCGGCTAAGAAAGAGCTGACATCGAGCTACTAGTTTCCTCAGCTCACGCTAAACTTTCTGTCAGCTTGCGGCAACACACAGTATAGTATTTCAAGCAGGGACACACACAAACACAAAAGCTTAGCTTACCTAGCACTGTGTAGCACATGAAGCCGCTGCCAGTCTTCTTCTATCAGACGAATGGTATAGGCAGGCTGACTTAGGGTGCATTACCCCCACCTACTGAGTGCTAGCTACACTCCTAATGCATACGCGTTTCAACAAAGCTGTCAGCCAGTCAATGAGCGAAACTGCCTGTTCTAGGCTGGACCGCCTATTTCAAAAGTACTTATTGTGGCGCTGAGGAAAATATTCTAAAGCCCACCTTGCTGTCTATCAGAGTTTTAGCACACAGCATGGATCCAAGAGGATAGAAAATCAATTAAAATATTATGCTAATCATTTTTTTTCATAGTTAAAGGCCACAGAATGAATATCATTAAAATCCTTGCATTCGCAGCTCATAGATATTTTAAACATATTTTAACAATGTTTAAATGCAAAAATCTAGGTACTAAGGTACTAAGAAAATTTTTGATCAAAAAAGGCCAAATTCACAAATATACCAAAATTCTATTAGTATTTAAATGTCATGTGGTAATGACATATCTGAGTAGCCCTGAGTAACCTAGGGATGTGTGTGACTGTCTCATGCAAATACCATGTAGTTGCAATTGTAATTGACCAAACTATATGCCATTTGCCTGTGTATATGTACTGTTACAATAATGCTAACAACAATGGCCGCAAACTTTTTACCATAACAAACTTTGTTACTGCTGTTAAAGCTGAATGTCTTCAGTACAGTGTAACAGCAACTCTCCATTCATTTTCCATAAACAACAATTCAGCAATTCCTCCGTGTGCTGTACTATGAATGAGGTAAATACAGTAAAAGCATTGCTGACAGCAGTAAGCATGTCAGAAACACTGTTCGCTGACAGTATGAGAAGATATGTGAAAAATGCGGCTAAGTTGTTTTTCAATAAATCCTCCCTTTAAATGCAGCCTAATTGTTGATGTCAGATGTTTTGCTGAGCAGCAGAAAGGAAGCAGTGTGTCACCGTGTCCCTTGATGTCGCTAAGACAAATCTACTCTCATGTGTCCTCTGAAAAGATTATCTATGGCTTAAAAGCCTAGGATATCTGAGAAAATATCGGGAAAAATATGTTTGGCTTTCAGGTCAACTTTGATATCTCTGACTGATTCAAGCTGCAGCTGTTGATATGCAGTCTGAAAACCAAAGGATATAAATATACACTCACTGAGCACTTTATTATCAACACCTGTACACCTACTCATTTGTGCAATTATCTAATCAACCAATCATATGGCAGCAGGGCAGTGCATGAAATCATACAGGCCAGCAGCTTCAGCTAATGTTCACATCAACCATCCGAATGGAGAAAAAATATCTGATTGTGGTGCCAGACAGTTGGTGCCAGACAGGCTGGTTTGAGTATTTCTATAACTGCTGATCATCTGGGGTTTTCACGCACAACAGTCTCTAGAGTTTACTCATAATGGTGCAATAAATAAAAAATATCCAGTGAGTGGCAGTTTGGGGCAGACATGCCTTGTTGATGAGAGAGGTCAGTGGAGAATGGCCAGACTGATTCAAGCTGACAGAAAGGCTATGGTGACTCAGATAACCACACTGTATAATTGTGGTGAGCAGAAAAGCATCTCAGAATGCACAACACGTCAAACCTTGAGACGGATGGGCTGCAACAGCAGAAAACCAAGTTGAGTTCCACTTTTGTTAGCCAAGAACAGAAAGCTGAGGCTGCAGTGGGCACAAGCTCAGCAAAACTGGACAGCTAAATTCTGGAAAAACAACGCCTACAGATGGTAGGGTCAGAATTTGGTGCCAACAGCATGAATCCATGGACCCAGCCTGCCTTGTGTCAGCAGTCCAGGCTGGTGGAGGTGGTGTAATGGTGTGGGGAATGTTTTCATGGTATATTTTGGGCTCATTATATATTATATATATATATATATATATATATATATATATATATATATATATATATATATAGTAGTAGAAACATCTACTTTTTTTTCTATCCATAGGAGTCAGTCCTTATCGGAGTTACACATAAGAAAGGTAACACCAGAGACAGTAACACCAGTGACAAAATGGCTGTTACAGAGCATCAAACCACATGTTGTCAGTCATGGAATATCCCACTAAAATATGTAATTTAATCCATTTGTATTCTATAAGTTCACAGTTACCTAAGAATAAAGTAGGTCACACCAGTGACTTCAAGTAAAAACTTCATATGAAATCATGAGCTAAATGAGAAGTTCTGATAATTGAAAAGACACAGTGGACCATGTGCTTTACTTTATAGATCATCAGAAAATAGGTAAATGATGTCATCAGTGTGATTTTTATTTCAAAACAAGAGATTCAACTCCTGGGGACAACAACTTTTATTTTATATTTTATAATATTCATTTGGCTTTTGTTTTCTTTTTGTCATTTAATTCATATATTTCATAGTCATGTATAGTCATGTCTAACCCTATGACCCTGTGACCAAATGTACATTGATATTCTTGCCGCACACACACACACACACACACACACACACATGCCAACTGGAGTCAGGGGCCATTCAATGTAGACAATTCTTGATGTCAGTTGTGATTAAACAAATACATACAGGATCAACCTTATGAAGTGAATAATGGTTGAATATTTTGTTTATGGCAACATGAACACCTGCAACACTGAACTGCAGTCAAAGCCACATGGTGTCGTTTCTACAAGCTGAGCTGGAAAGTAATAGTTTTGAACACCCCTTACATAAACCCCCACAGCCTAAACAATATAAAGTAACCACGATTCCTGCAGTCACTCCAACACTCAAACACAAAAGGACACAAACAACAAATACACACTATTTTCTCTCACCAATTCAATAAAATGTGAATCACAGATATGCCAACTGGGGTCAGCAGCCATCAAATTTAATGAAACAGAGATTCAGAAAAGCAACAGTTTAATGCCTGTTTTTCTACCTTATCCCATTAGCATCCCTTCCGCTGTGGGAGATTAGTTTCATTTGTTTGATTCATGTCACAGAACATAGTGGGAAAACAGGCATTCATTTGTTGTGCTCCTGTAGCACTATTTTACTAAAGGGAAAATGTTTCTGTAAAAAATGCAAAGTGAGACAGATGTTGACTCCCAGGGCTTAGTTTTTGTTTTGTTTTTTCCGTTTTGTGCAACTGACAGTCATTGTGAGGAGTTATGATAATGAAATGCGCAGATTTCTGGTCTGCTGGTCAAAGATGGCGTTTGCTGAACGTGAAAAATGTCAGTACAGTCAAAAACCTATAATAGCATGTCTTGTAAAGGTTGTAATTTGGCATGTGATTTATAAATCTGCAGTCAGTTTGGAGAAAATATGAAATATTCACCTCATACTCTCTACCTGGCCTGAACATGAAAGCAGGCATGAATCAGTAGTTCATGAATATTCATTATGTAACAAAACTATGCAGGCTTATTTCTTCTAATGTCTTTGACGTAAGAAATTTAAATTAAATTCAGAATTTTTAATTGCCTAATTGATAGACTTTTAATTAAATGAGCACAAAATCTGTGCCCACCTTTATGTAAAGTGCTATTGTGAACAATGGGGTCTTCTGTGATAATAAAAATGTAATTATCAGCTCCGTCGTTACTGACACTGCTGGGAAAGATGGGTAAAAAAGTTCGCCAAAAACTGTGAGCCACTGTGAACTATACTAAAAGTGAACTTATAGGTATACTGTTCATTTACTAGTTATATACTTCTATCCTGCATTTTAGTTTATGAAATATAAGTATACTCTCAGTAGCCTTCTAGTTTAATAGTTTTATACTGCAAGTATAATCGCACGTTTTCTTTAAATGAACTTAATACTTACATTTTACTCTGTATATATTATTTTTACAGTTTAAAGTTATACTACTAGGTTTCTGTTTAGGTATTATTTTTATACTTGAAATGTACCTTTTACAGTACTTTAAGTAGACTTGAAGTTAACTAATATGAACACAGCCAGTGGACAACACATATACAATTTACAAAACATACTCAGTATTAAAAAAATGTGTTTTCTTTATAAATCACATATTTCAAATAAATATTGTATTTGATGCCAAAATATAAGAACAACTCAAATCAACATTGCAGATCAAAACAAAGCACAATAAACACACACAATCTGTGTGCTATTCCACCCCAAACTACCAGCCAAATACATGTAAACTTTATGTATAAGGCAAGAATACTTACTTATAATTATTTTAATACTTTAATACTTACTTATATAAGTACAAATATAGGCCAAATATACTTACACTTTTCTGTATACTTGTCAGTAGTTAAATGTACTTAAGTATAATTTCGTTCAGTATATCTCTGATAAGCATTTAAAAAAGAACTGAAAGCATATTCACTTATTTTTAGTTTAAAAGAAGTATACTAATAGTACACTTGCATAATCATCTTTTTGTAAGAGAATATATGACAAGTCTAATATTTGACTGAAGCAAATTTAGTCTAAGTATTTTTTTAACAAAACCATGAGTGTCACAATAACTGGCAACCCTAGATTTTTTTAATGAACCAAATTTAACTGAAGCATGCTCTCATTTATATTTCACTTTTTTCAAATCCACCTGAGTATCCAGGAACTCCAAGTGCTCATCTTTAACTTCATGCTTTACAGGGTCTGACACAGAGGCCAAATTCCATTCATCATTCATCAACCTGTGGAGAATCAAATGATACAAAACAAAAATGTGTTGATGTGGTATGTTGACAAAAAGTATGTTAATATGGTAACGCTTTATTTGAAGTGGTCCTTTGTAGATGATTAATAAACTCTTAATAGATTATCAGTAACACATTAATACTATATCAATGAAGTAGCAGTAGTGAAAACATCAGTGTGTACAACATGTACAAAATGTGCAAAATATGTGCTGCATTCTCAGCGGTAGGCCCAATGTGTGACATATACTTAAGAGCGCTGAATTCCTGGAGTTCATGAGATGGTAAGGGAACTTTGACTGAAACTGGGTCAGATGTGGTAAAACAGAGCTCTTTGGCAACAAACTTTCAAAGTGGGTTTAGTGTAAAAAGAAAGATGGTTTTACAGAGAGCAATCTCATCTTCACTGTTAAGTATGGTTGATGATCTGTTATGTTTTGGGGCTGATTTTCCTTCAGAGGCTCAGGAAACCTTGTTAAGATACATAACATCATGGATACCATGAAGCAGAAGCTAAAACTGGGTCATGTTTGGATTTTTCAGCATGTTAAACACACCTAAATCCACACATTTGGGTTCACAACCACAGAATCAGGCTTTTGACTTTTGCATCCCAGTCCCCTGAGGAGTGAGCCCCCACTGAGGAGTGAGCTGAAGAGAAGAGTCCAAAAGAGAGCATGCTGGACCCTGGAGGATGTGGAAGATTCTGTAATGGTGAGCAGTCTGAGATTGCTTGCTCTGTATTCTCCAATCTCATCAGGCATTGCAGGAGAAGAAGGGGTGGGAATAAATATGACACATGGTTTTGTTAAAAAATAATAAGGGTTTTTGTTTTCTTAGACTTTCATTTCTATTAAAGGTGAGATATATCTTAAATTTTCAGTCTGAGATTAGGTTAATTAACCACAAAGGCATTTTTATCTTGACTCTTTTTCTCAGCTTTACCAAACGAGTTAAGACTTATGGAGCTGACATAAGGCCGTGCTTTCAAAGTTTTTAAAGTTTTAGAAAATCTAATGATAAAAACAATTACAGAGACAAATAAACAGTAGCTATTTAAATATGAAATAAAAAAAAACTGCTTTTAAGTCACAACAAATTCTTCAGAAGAACTTTAATGAGTGTGTTTACATGCACTTAAGTAATCAGATAATGTGAAAACTCCAGGTCTACGTGAGTCAGGCAGTAATCAGATTTCTGCTTTGCAACCAGACAATAAAGTCACGGAAGAAAACGTGATCGTAACAAAATAAAAAATAAATGTAAAACTTCATGCCGCTGCTTTTTTATAAACATCACTGTACCTAAAATTATGAACATACATCATATAGAAGATGAAGAATAGTTAAATCCTTAATTTCGTCAAGTTGTTGTCAAGTACTTGTTTCAGCGTCGCTGTTTTGTCACCATGTCACGGCAACGCTGCTTGCTTATTTCTGGTACTGCCGTCTGTTTCGCACATGCGCAGACTGAGAAATCTGAAAGAAATCAGAGTAAGAGTTTACATGCACTGAGAAATCTGAATACTGAGCTAAAATCCAGTTCTCTTTATCAGATTTCTTTATTGGATTTCTAGATCAGAGTATGGTGTTTACATGACCATTTGAATAATCAGATAACTGCAGAAATCAGATTATTAGATTATTGAATGCATGTAAACGCATTCAATGTATGGATATTTAACTTTAAAAACAATTGCACAGCAATTAGATGCATTATAAATTATGAAATAAAAGACTTTTTCCAAAAAGTCCATGCGAGCATGCAACCACTTCTGCAACACCTTTCCAAATTGCTTGGCCCCCATAATTGCTGCAGGCAGCTGTATTTCCGATCTATACTCCACACATCAAAGGGCCGAGAGTGAAGCGCTCTCTTTAAGGTGCACTTTCATTTCAACCTATTGTGCCTGCAGTCTACTGAGGCCACTCACACGCTCACAGAGGGAAGAGTGAAGTGTCAGGGTAAAGCACAGGCAGCTTCATCCAGCACTGCGGCGGTGGCACTAGCATCCGCACAGTGAAATTTCCCCAAGATGAATTACACTTACAGAGTGAGGATGCCCCTGCCATGAGCTACAGTGGTCTTATGTGAGGTGTAAAGGGGTCAGTTTACCACAGTGGAGTGAATTTACTGTCTGATGGTTACCCTCAGCTGCCCTCTCTCTTCAGTATGAGTCTGCTCTGTGTAAACTCCTTTAACCTCTTACACTTAACTGACACTAAACTAAAGCACTCTAAACCGAGAGAGGCTGACTTACAGCACTGAACTTTATGGCTTTATGGGAGCATCAGATGTGATTCAAAAACAGGAGAGAGAGAGTAAGAGAGAGAGAGAGAGAGAGAGAGAGAGAGAGAGTGCCAAATTCCCATTTCTTATTTTTACCCCTACCCCCTGTTTTTGTGTGTCACCTTGCCCATTGATGCTGAGTTACAAGGGGTAGTGGTTGAAATCTTCCCTACGAAATGGGAACCTCAAATAAAAAAGAACATTACTTTATTAACAGGCTGCTAATAGCGGTGTAGCGGTGCTCTGTAGGTGACCATGTCAGTCCTGATAGCAGAGGATGGTAAAGTTCAGCAACTTCACTGCTGGGCTTTAGTTAAATTCATCGTATGCCTTCAAAGAGGGGGATCAGACAAGTAATTATTATCACCCACCACTAATTCTTCAGTGATATGAAGCTGAAGTCAGCTATTCGCCAGATTCTTGGAACAGAATTTTCCTGTTCCACCTTAAACATTTAAGGTGGAGCAGGAAATTTAGCTAGCTGACTACTGAGACATCAGCATGCTGTTAGTGTTTTTCATGCTTGTTATGAAGAAAAGGACCATAATATATTGAAATGACATTAAACTGAGATAATACAGTGGTTATCATAATTATTGTTGGAGAACATACTTACATTTGTGGCCATCTTGCCAGTTTTTCTCATAACACTCTTTGGATTGTGCCTTTGAAAAACCTCAGTTTGGAGGGCCATGTAGCCTTAACACCTCACCCTACCTCTCTATCTCAACAAAAATCAGGGCACCCTAACCCTAGGTGTGAATGCACAAAACAGAGGGGTAAGGGCTAAGTGCTAGGGAAAAGGGGTGAAATGGGATTGGGCCTAAGTGAACAAAAGGGAGAAGGAACAAAGGAAGGTGGGGAAAAGAGCAAGAAATGCATAGAGAACAAAGGAGAGGGGCAGAGAAAGAGTGATTAGAATGAAGAAAAAGATAGACTGAACAAGACTGACAAGAAAGAAAGAGAGAGACAGAGACAGAGAGAGGAAGAAAGAAAGAAGAGAGGAAGTGAGGGAGAAAGAGAAAGGTAGAAAAGAAGAAGAGGGAGTGGGAAGAAATAGAGGAAGAAAGGTGTGAGAGAGAGAGAAAGTGAGAGAATAGGAGGGATAAAAAGTGTCAGAGAAAGAGAGGAAAGTGAAGCAGGAAAAGAAGAGATGGGGAGGAAAGAAAGAAAGAAACAGAGGGGGTGTGCAAGAGAAAGAGAAATAGTGAAATAGAAAAGAGAGGGAGACAGGAAAGAGAAAAAGAGAGCGTATGAGAGAGAGAGAGAGAGACAAAGTGGGAGAGAATGAGTGCAAGAGATGGAGAGAAAGAATGCAAAAGAAGAGAGAAAGAGAAACAGAAATAGTGAAATAAAGAAGAGAGGGAGGAGAGAGACAAAGAAAGGCAAAAGAAAGAGAAAGAGAGAATGAAAAAAGAAAGGGAAAGAGAGAGAGAGAAAGGCACAAGAAAGAGAAACAAAGTAAGATAGTGAAAAGAAGGAGAGAGAGAAGGAAGAGAGAGAAAGAGCGAAGAAAGAAACAATGTAGGGAGAGTGAGTACGAGAGAGAGAGAGAGAGAGAGAGAGAGAGAGAGGGAGAGAGAGAGAGAGCATTGATGACATTTACCTTATGTGGCCTCAGAAACAGATTCTAATTTGTGGAGTAATGCAGCTCCCTCTCGTAAATGAGAAGCTAAAGAAATGATGGATGGCGATAATCTGAGTGGTCAGCGGAGCTCGTCGGCGGCCTGCTCACCCATACAGCCATGTTTAAACACACAGCGAGAGAGAGCAGTGAAAATGGAGCCCAAAATAACTCCGCTTGACTAATAGTTTTAGAGGGAAATCAAGGAAAATGTTTTTTTTTTCTCTGCAAAAACTAATGAGACATTAATAAGAACATACACAAAATACATCAGCAGAAATGCTCTGTAAGGTCTGAGTGAAGCCCCATGATACTTCAGTCTCTGGACACGTGTGGACGAGTGGCGGAGAACCTATTAAAGTCTTTTTTAATAGTCTGTTTATTTATCAGATGTACAGTATGCCATACACATTTGGACATTAATATGTTTGTAGCCAGGCACAGTTTTTAAATTAGAGAAAAATAAATAAATAAGACAAACTCCAAGCAACCTTAGTAGAGTAACTAAAATACAGAAGTATAAAATAAGTAAATAGATAAATAAAACCAAAACAATCTAAGTACAGTTTCTAAAATAAGACACATCAAATAAATAAATAAATAAATAAAATATAAATAATCTAAGTAGAGTTTATAAAATACAGATATATCAAATAAATAAATAAATGGATAAATAAATAAACAGATTAGACAAAAAACTAAAGAACCTAAGTAGTAAGTATGATACAGATATATCAAATAAATAAATAAGTAAATAAATAAGGAAAGAAAGAAAGGAAAAAAGAAAGAACGAAAAAGAAACCCTAAAAAACCTAGGTAGAGTTACTAAAATAGAGATTATTTATAAATAAATACATAAATAAATAAGACACAACCCAAATAACCGTAATAGAATAATTAAATTCCAGAAATTTCAAATAATACATAAACAAACAAATAAAGTGCAGTACTATACTTACAGCAGACAAATGCAGAATTTTTTTCTTTTTCATGATTCTCTGCTGGGAAACAATGTTGATATTTGGAAAGTCATAGTCCAGATATTCTGTCAGAACTTTTCTGAAACCAATCTTATCCTGATGTCTCCTTTGATTCACAAAAGTGCACCATTGTCAGCACAATTCTGAACTTTGTGATGAATCAGTTCTGTTGAACTTCAGCCAGGTTCACCTGCAGAGAGCTTTTTTCACCTTGAGCTGTTTCAGTCACAGAATGTGGGCCTGGTGTTTTTTCCTCTTTTTTTTCGAGCTTTGTCAGTGCTAAGCCTTGCATAAAGCCCTCAGCCCTCAGTGAGCTCTGACAGAGAGCGCCGGTGGGATTAGGCGCTTTGCTCCACTCCTCCTAACTGATGAATGCAAATGGAGATTGAACTGTGGAGGGAAAAAATCCTTTTATCACAATTGTCAATATTAGAATTAATCATTCAGATGGCCATTGTGTGAATTGAGCATTGTGCATTCACAAAACACTCTCTGGCTCTTTGGCTGCACATTAGTATACACATCAGTCTGGCCAGAGCACCGGAAACAGCAAAGGGTCATTCAAGGTAGAGCAGCGGTCAAACTGTCGCTAATCAGCTTGCATGACACATTTAACATCCAATGTGCACCATCTGCTAAACTGTAATTGACCATTTTTAACGCACATATTCCAGATGACATATGTACAACAGCTGTAATGACTATAATTAACATTGTTTAATAGATATAGCTCCTCAGACGTAGATTAGGGGGATTTAGATTGAGGATACTTGGTCAAGGGCAAGATTTAACCCATTATTCTCCCCTACTGCCTGTTAGACTTATTATTCAGTAAGTATTATGAATAATTCATTAAGTACTATGAAATGAATGTATAAATTATGATGTTATGAGAGTGATGAATGAATGTCTGGAACTGCCTGTGGTTCATTCAGTGTGGGAATATAATAAAATATGTCTGGAAATCCAGACTCTAGATCTAAATCTCGACTCAAGCCTGGAATCTTCAACCTACAACTGGGAAAAATCAAAGAAAACAGCCACTTAACTGGGAATTCTCACTTGGAAAGATGGGAAGGTGTCTTCAGCTCTGAGTTCAGCATTTGATATCATATCAACATGGCTGCTCACATTGTGAACGATAATAAATCACCACTTCTCTACTTTTAAATCAGCCTAAGAAGTCTTACCACTCATAGCAGGGTATTGGCTCACTTCCAATAGTAGTGGGGCAAAATGAATTAGTTGTGAAATTGAACACAAAGAAACAAACAAAACCTTTGCCTAAAATATGCTAATAAAACACTGAACTGACAAAAGACACTGCGGTCATTGAATGACTAAAACTAGCTCTCAGCATTACCTATAGCGTCTGTCATAGCTACGATATAATAAGCTAACTGAGCTAGACAGCATTTCTGAAGAACGTCAAATTCAAATAAGCACATTCCACAAAGCTTGGTACATAAATATTTGTTAAGACATTTGCTGAATCAGTGGGCCGCAGCAGTTCTCTTACTAAACATGCTCGTTTCACTTTCCCAGAAAATGCCCTCCGCCTCAGACCCATCCCAATTGCCCCCAATGCTGAACTCGAGATTTTAATACATTCTGCCCCTGAGATTCACTTTCTGTTCATGTATATCGATCAGTGATCCATATGATAAGGAAAAGCAGACTGTATTTTTCTAAACAAGCAGTCTGAACTCATTCAAAAAATGGTGGGGCATCGCCCTAGTACTTTGAAAAGTGGTGGGTTAAATACTTGCTCACCCCTGTTCTGATGACCATGAATTACAGGGTCCACCAGCAGGCCCATAGTTTTATTACACACTTATAACCTAAGAATAGCTCAGCCAGCATTGAAATCCCTGTAGTTACTGAGTGATAAGCCTTAGTATGTAAGAAGCCTGGGGTTACCTCTTTGTCATACAGATTGCTATTTTGTGAAGGTAAATACATCATGTTATCACTCCTATCACTAATGTTATATGGCAGGCTTGTTATCAACAATACTTGCTTTGATGGAGGTGTTTCCTTTTTTCCATTTTGTAGCTTGAATAGGCAGAAATCAAAACTGAATTTCTGATTTACAGCTTCCCACTTCTGAGGATTAAATTATTGAATTTAATTTCTATCATTGTTGTTTATCTTAGTATAGAATGAGTTGCTGAGGAGCAGTTTCCAAGCACACCCACATAGTTAAAACAGTAATTAAAGTAAAATTGATCATTGTCAGCATGACACGTTCTTCACTTTATTGTTAGAGTTATGTCTGGCCTTGAACAGTAGCAGAGCTAACAGTGTAGCTTGTGTTCATGACAGAGGTGGACCACAAAGGCAATCTTCCAGAGATATGAAATCCACATCCCCTGAGAACTGTGAAGAGTGCAATTGTAGTGTGTTTCATGCATTTTTCTGTGACTGTGGCTCAAAAAGGTTGAGAACCGCTGCTCTATATTCTTGACAAAAGAGTTATTGGAAACGATACCATGGAAGAGTCAGTTTTGGGTCCTGAAAGAACCCTTCATCTGAGTGATTTCAACTGAGTTCTTTTAAAACATGTATGTGCTTTCTATGACATTGCTCCAAAGATCCTTGTGGGTGGGGCAAGATGTCACAATAATTTTGGTTTGTTTTAGAAACCTATGTTTTGAAAATTAAGCTCACTAAATACTAAAGAAACTGATAACTTTATTACAATTGATTTTACCTTGAATCAGACGTGCCGGACTGCAGAAGCAATATTCCAGAGATACGAAATCCATACCTTCTGAGAAATACTACCATAATGTTTCATGCATTTTTGTGGGATGGTTGAGAACCACTGCTCTACACCTTTGCCAAGAAAATGTTCTTTGAAATGATACCATAGAAATATCATAAATTGAACTTTCAATTGTAGTGGAAATGTAAATGTGAAACCATGTTTCTTTATGGTTAGTGGTTCTTCAATGATGTTGCTCCAAAGATCCCTGTATTTAACTACCTGGATGTGCCAAAACTTTCAGCAGTGATTGAAGATAAAACAGAGATCATTTTATTTGGAAACAGCAATGAGAGGCTCAGACTAGCTGCCTATCTGGATTCAAGAGCTCCAAAATCTAAAGAACTAGTATGTAACTTTGGTGTACTAATGGACTCAAATCTCAGCTCTTTATCACCTTAAGAACATCAACAAGATCAGAGATTTTCTGACTAAAGCAGACCTGGAGAAACTCATCCATGCCTTTATTTCTAGCAGGAAAAGTGATCACTGTAATGGTCTCCTAACTGGACTCCCAAAAGATAATCAAACAGCTTCAGCTTCAGCTACACTGGCTACCTGTCTGTTACAGAATAGACTTTAAGATACAATTACTAGTCTGTAAATGTCTTAATAGTGCAGGAGCAGCATATTTATCTGATCTGCTGCAGCGATATGAGCCAAGCAGAACTCTCAGATCATTAGGAACTAGTCAGTTAGTCCTGCTGAAGGTAAAGACTAAATATGGAGAAGCAGCGTTTAGCTACTATGCTGCTCTTAAATGGAATAAGTTGACAAACAACATTAGAAGAGCCCTGACACTGGACACTTTAAATCCAGGCCCAAAATGTTCCTATTTGAGCAGCTTTCAGATCAGTTTAAACACTGTTAGTGTTTTTAGGCCTTCTTCTCTGTAATGACACTTCTTTGTCCAAATGTAACTTTTAATTTTTAATTTAATTTTTATATAAATTAAAATTAAATTAAATTTCTAATTTGATTTTTAATTTAATGATTTTAATTTGTATTCTCCTTTACTTTTTTAAAAGACTTTGTATTTTCTTATTTGTGAAGCACTTTTAATGATAGTAGTGTATGAAAGGTGCTATGTAAATACACTTGCCTTGCCTAAGGTACCTATATGTTTAATATATTTTCATTAACTTGTTAAGGCATGTGAAGGATAGTATCTTTAAAGGTGACAACAACTTTTTAATTTTCTATTGGATTGCTGTTTTTTTCACCAATATTTACAAAATATTACAAAAACCCAAAAACACTTACAATAATTTGGTTATAATTGATAATAAACTGAATCAAATGTGTTGGAGCAGGCAAAATATAAAAGGCCTGGGACTGAGAACCACCAGCACTGGAAACAATCTGATAAAACGGCTGAATCTGATATTTTAGTGACACTAGGCAGTTCAGCAATAATCAAGAAGATACGCATGCTAAATTTAGCAGAGCTAAATGAACTCCCACTCAATGAGGTTCCTCCAACAAAGTTATATTTGATTCTCTTCAGCACTGGCAATTAACACCAGTGAAATTGCTGTGTGCAGAATTTGAGGAACGAGCTTTAAGCAGAAATAGCTCCAAAGTTTTAGATTAAATTACACAAAGTTTGAAACACTGAAGGGTAAACAGAGGGCAACGTTTAAAGGGAAAATTCGGCATCGGTTGGCAGCAGTTAGCCTGGTTAGCATGCTAGCATTTCCTCTAAAGAGGTGAAGAGTTTCTATGATAAACAGACCTTGAAGGGCGACACAGATGGAGAATAGCTGAGAGTAAAGGTAATAAAACCCACTGTAATAGTTATTGCCGTTGTTTAGGACAATACCTTACAGAACACTGCTGGAGAGAATGCGGACAGACGAAGGAGGACAAGCGCTATCGCTAAAGTTTAGCAACAGATGGTGGGAAAAAGGTTCAGCCTGCGTAGGAGAGATAGATGTAGAGAGAGGGAGAAAGATGAATAATTCCTGTTTCTGTCTTGCTCGGCTTCCCCTCCCTCAGCACAGCTCAGATCAGCCGCAGCTCTTCAGTGCCACAGTAGAACACATCCCCCGTCACGAACTCTGCTCAGATGACACTGCGGTGAAACTTTAGTATGAAGCCTTAAATTTAACGCCCCATGCTCGGTCATGATCGCCACAAGCTGTCAACATACTCTCCCTCCTGCTAAGGATCTAAATGAGCTGTTATTTATTCTCCAGCTCCAGCATCTCTTTATCGTATATAGTACTGTGCAAAAGACAAAGACCACTTTTCATTTATTTAAAGGAATGTTTTGTCAAAAAATCTAATTTACACAATTTTCTACTTAACCCAGATGCAGCTGATTACCCAAGACTTAACTGAAGAACTCAGTAGTCACCCAAATAGCCCAAATCGTTTCTGTAAAAAAAACATCACCAAAACTTCTTTTAACCTGTCTTCATTTAGGTGGCACAGACTTGTCGATATGGTTTGAAGCACAGTATGACTTAATGAATAAAACTGCAGGCAGCCACTTTAGACAGCAGAGTCTGTATTTACAGACCACCGAAGGAGTACGAGTGCTGATCTAGAGTCAGTATTTGTAAGATCGATTGTCATAAATATGGAGGAAACTGATTCCAGATCAGTCCTTCCTTATGAATAACAGCGCTGCTGTCAAAAGTGGCTGATGTTTTGTTCATTTTTACAGTTCGCAGTAATTCATGCTGTGCTCTAAACCACAACAATAAGTCTATGACCATATTGACCACCAGGATGCAGTTTGAGCTGGTTGTGAGGGGTTCGGTGATGTATTTTTACAGAAATTATTTGGGCTTTTGGGTGACTATTGAGTTCCAGTACTTGTTAGCAGGGTTAGCCTCATGGCTGATCTGCGATAAGTGGATAAAAGGGCCAAACTATTCAGTTAATTTCCAGTCAAAGCAGGAATTAAATGTCGTTCATTTTTTTAAGTTTCAGAAAACATATTTAGGAGAAAATTACATAAAAATTTATTGTTATTAGTATTTGTTATTAGTTTTGTTAGTATTATTGTTATTAGTTTTAGGGCTGAAACAATTATTCAGCATTGTCATTATTGTCCCGATAAAAAAAAATAACAAATATTTCTACTGTAAGTTAATGAAGAGGGCAGCACTTCACAAGTGTCATATCAATGTGAGCAGATAGTGAAAGAAAAAGAACAAGTACAGCAGAAAGTGCATATTCAGGCAATGATCCTGAGGCAGCAGAACAGTCAGTAAACCATAGCTGTCCCTCCATGCTGGTGTTCTGGTGTACTGTAGCTCTAAATTATGGCCTTAAGTAAAGCTCCACATTTTTTCATGGTGGTAATGCAGCTTTAGATGAACAGAAGCTCAGTCTGTCAGAACACTGCCAAATATTTTAATGTTACAGCTCTAAACATTAACAGGCCACAATTAAGCCGATTAACCAGTTATTAGTTAATAATAACTTTACATGTGTAATCGAATATCAAATTAACTATTTTGCAGCCCTCATAGGTTTTAACCTGTTTTCTTTCAATAATGTTATTCAAGAAACAAATGCAACTGAGCAAAACTATAACTGGGTCAAGTGGGGTTTTAATGAAAGACAGTGAGCTGTCAACAGAAAATGGTTTGGTAAGTGTGAGCTTTCCCACTGGCTCCTGGCACAATCTATTTGCACATAGTTTTACTTGTTTTTCTTACTTTTTGTGCTGTTTCCCCCTCAGCCTAACTTCCCTTGTGTGTGCATCTTTCTTATACTTTTAGTTTACCCACCAAACCTTGCTGTTTTTGGCTGTAGGAGCATGTTACCATGTACTTTGAGCATGACAGCTGGGTAGGACAGCAATCCTTACACCTATTAACTTGTCTTCTTACTTCTGCTTTCATTAGTTGTACATCACTCGATTAAGTATTTTACTAGCTACAAAACAGTTTTGTTAACTTATTTTCACATAGAAAATCAACAAAACATTTACTTTGTAAAGGGATATTCAAACATTTGCTTACTACCATATAGTCATTTCATTTACTATCCAAAATAATAAATATTTTCTCAAAATACAGACTCTTAAGAAAAATGGTTCTTTAAGGGTTCTTTAGTAAGCACAATAGTTCTATTTTGAATCATGAGTTCTATATAGATAAATGGTTCTTCAGATTGATGAGAAATTTGTTGAATATAATGTTATATAGAAACATTTTGAAAATGGTTCTATATAGCACCAAAAAGGGTTTTGCTATCGTTACAATGTCATGCTTATAACAACAGAAGAACCCCATTTGGTGCCATATAGAACAATTTTCAAAAAAGGTTCTATATAGAGCCATATATATTGTCTTTACTAAGAACTACATTATATGGACAAAAGTTTTGGGACACTACGTCCCACCTACAGGAACTATTATGACATCCCATTCTAAGTCTAATAATTAATATGAAGTTGGTCCCCCTTTGCAGCTATAACAGCTTCCACTCTTCTGGTAAGCTTTCTACAAGATTTTGCAGTGTGTCTGTGTAAATTTTTGCCCATTCATCCAGAAACGCATTTGTGAGGGTAGACACTGATGTTGGACGAGAAGGCCTGGCTCACAATCTCTGTTCTAGTTCATACCAATGGTGTTTAGTGGGCTTGAGGTCAGGGCTCTGTGCAGGCCAGTCAAACTCACCCAGCCATGCCTTTAGGGACCTTGCTTTGTGCACTGTGGCTCAGTCATGCTGGAACGGAAAAGGGTTTTCCCAGACTGTTCCCACAAAGTTGGAAGCACACAATTGTCCAAAGTGTCTTGGTATGGCTAGGCCAGCCCCTGAAAAACAAGCCCATAGCATTATCCCTCCTCCACCAAACTTTACAGTTGGCACAATGCAGTCAGGCAGGTAATGTTCTCCTGGCATTCACTAAACCCAGACTCATCCATCAGACTGCCAGATAGAGAAGCGTGATTCGTCACTCCACAGAATATGTTTCCACTGCTCCAGAGTCCAGTGGTGGCGTGCTTTACACCACTCCATCCGATGCTTGGCAGGTGCATTTTGATATTAGGCTTATGTGTAGCTGCTCAACCATGGCAACTCATATCCTATGACAGTGCCTTGTTTGAAGCCACTGAGCTCATCAGCACAACGCATTCTACTGCCAGTGTGTGTCTATCAGGACTGCAAGGCTATGTGCTTAATTTTATCCCCCTGTTAGCTCCTTTTAAGAGGGTAGTGTCTGGACGTAATGACTGACATACTTGAGATTTTGATACTTTTTCAAAATAATGATTTTATTAGAATTTCATTAGAATTCAAATAAAATCAGTTTACTGTGATTCACCAATTGAGTACTTAATACACAATGAAGTATCTTAACACAGCTAAGATCAAAGTTACCTAACAAAGTCACACAGAAGCACCTCACAAAATTTTTGAGAGCAGAGTTTATTGAATCGTATTAAAATCAAATATTATTGGTTCTAATATTGCAAAACAAAATTGCAGTTAAAATTGCCACCTTCAGATTCATCCCTCTCTCTCTCTCCCTCTCTCGCTCTCTCTCTCTTTGTATGTCTTTGCTAATGTTCCTCCTCTTTCTGACAGTGAGAGTCCTCCATCCCCCTCCCCTCCCCCGAGTCTGTGTCAGTGGTGGCTCTTCTGCTGCTGCTGCTGCTGTTATTAGACGTCTCTTTCTGTCTGCGCTACACACCCCCCACCCACGGCCTCTTCCACAAACCTGTGGGACACACACACGCATACACATACACACACACATAGGAGGAGAACGCACTGAAAATGAAGGAGACACACACAAACACACACACGCACAAACACGCTCCACTGACCACATGCCTGCCAGAGACGACAAGGAGAGAGCAAGGTGTTGTCTGATTCTCCTTGGCAACAAACACATGGACACATTCCCCTGGTAACAAACACGCACACCCTTGCGCACAAAAACACACGCACACACATACACACACGCACACACACACACACACGTAAACACTCACACACACACTTCTCTTGCACTCTTTCTCTCAAAGACACAGACACTCGCACCGTTGTTTTTTCTTACCTACACACTTAAATGGTTCTTCAGGGGTTCTTTAGTAAAGAAAATGGTTCCACTTGCATTCTTAAAAAGTTATTTGTACAGTGAAATGGTTCTTCAGATTGATGGAGAATGTGTTGTATATGGTTCCATATAGCACCAAATAGGGTTCTTCTATAGTTATACGCTTGACATTCTAACAACAAGTACTATTTGGGTGGTGGATTCTCAGCACTGCAGTGACACTGATGTGGTGGTGGTGTGTTAGTGTGTGTTGCACTGGTACGAGTGTATCAGACACAGCAGTGCTGCTGGAGTTTTAAACACTGTGTCCACTCACTGTCCACTCTGTTAGATGCTCCTACCTTGTTGGTCCACCTTGTAGATGTAAAGTCAGAGACAGTAGCTCATCTGCTGCTGCACAGTTTGTGTTGGTCATCCTCTAGTCCTTCATCAGTGGTCACAGGACGCTGCCCACAGGACGTTGTTGGCTGGATGTTTTTCATTCTCAGTCCAGCAGCAACACTGAGGTGTTTAATTACTCCAGCACCACTGCTGTGTCTGATCCACTTATACCAGCACAACACACACTAACACACCACCACCACCATGTCAGTATCACTGCAGTGCTGAGAAGGATGCACTACCCACATAATACCTGCACTGTGGTGGTCCTGTGGGAGTCCTGATCATTGAAGAACAGGGTAAAGGGTCCTAACAAAGTATGCAGAGAAACAGATGGTCTACAGTCTGTAATTGTAGAACTACAAAGTGAACCTTTGTAGCTATATATATATATATATATATACACACATTTATATAACTTTGCTTTTTACAGTTTTGTCCTGAAGATGTATGAAAACAAACACACACAAACACGTACACACACACACACACACACATGAGCTCAGTCCAAGAATCTTCCACTATCAGATACCTCAGCAGTGATCGTCATTGGCTTGCGCATTTATTCATCAGTTAGGAAGATGGTATAAGAGCTGTATCCTGGGCAACCAAAGCAGCTGAAAGTGACTGTGAATGGAACTTCCTCACTGATAAAAGTGGATTACAAGCTGCAGAGGAGCAAGGTCAGACTAATGTGTGAATGCCTTTTATGTATCATATGTGAGCTTTCCTGTGTGCTGGAGGCAAAATGTGTACAACGCATCATCACCTTCAACCACATTTAGCTGGGGTTTAGCCCTTAAAGGACCAGTAACATGGAAAACTGAATTATCCTTCATTTTTTTTAAATAAAAGCATATATAAATATTGTTATAGTTGTAAGACACCCCAGTCCATATTGTTAAACTTGGAACAGCAGTACTAGCAGTAATATTAGGCCACTACTCAAATGTGAGCTAATTTGTGGCATTGACCACGTTAAGGTCTTGGTCAAATTTGAGCAGTCCACCTTAAGTGCATGCTTTCATTAATGCAAAAATCTCCTACGATGGGATAAAATCCCAATATTAAGAAAGATACTATGTTTTCACTCAGATTGTTAAACTAATAATATTGTTTGTAATGAAAAATGTTATATTAAGTTAAAATAGATTGCAAAATAGAAGCATTTTCTCTAGTGGCCTCTAGACCTTTGGACCTCACTGTATTTAACTATTTGGCCTTTTTTGTTTCCCCCACAAAACAAAATAAATTATAATAAAATATTATGTTTTTTGCTTAGAAACATGAATATGCCATGGACAGTTTAGAATCTACACTTTCCACAGAATAAGCTAGAACTAAGAACTTATTAATACTAAGCATGCACAGTCAGAATCAGCCAAGATCGGAACCTGCAGAGTTTTGCACAAAAATCAAAATTGACAATCAACCACTTTTTTGTTTTTATTTTAGCTGATCTGTGTTTCAGTTTCATGAGGTAAATAGCCTGAGCACTGTATTTAGATTCCACTGCTACACTAAAAATCTCAAAGCATAATTTTGCGTGACTCATCCAACTAAATAGCCAGTCGCCTCTTACTTACTTTCACATTTTATCTGATTCATATTATTTAAATACGCAGCTGATTTAAAATAGAATTTTTTTTACATGCCAATTTGGCCCATTATGAGCAAATCATTTGTTTTTTATTGCAAGATTGGTGAATACAGTACTGTAGATATGCTAGTTTGTTTCACAAGTTCATTCATTCCACACAGTGTGAATTAAAAAAGTCTCATAAAAATTGGCCATTGGCCAATTTGGCTGTAAAGAAACTGGAATCAGAATCTGTTATGAAAATAAATGATCAGTGCATCCCTATTTAATACCAACATATGATATGCCTGCTGGCGCAAAAACATATTTTAGGAAAAAGAAAAAAAGGAAAAATAATTTTGAACACACTTTTGAACATTTCAATTTTCCTTCTTTTTGGTTTTGGTTTAATTTTTGTCTTGTTTTGCTGTTTTTTTAGATTCTTGCCGCACTTGGCCAGACGTTATTGACAGCACTTTACGTTTCATTTAATCTAGCAGTTTTAGAAATGCCACAACATGAATGCTACTTTCAGTTCACATGCACTGCCTATCTATTGGTGCATACGATGCTTCCAATTAAAATATCCCAATATACATTACAGGTTCTCTGTTTTCTGTTAATACTATAAATGGGATTTAAGTACTTTCTTTATGCTGGGATCAGACTACATATGTTTTGTCTTTTACGATGGTCATTATGTCAGAATAGACAATCATAGAGCCATATGTCTGTGACAGTCTTGGTTAAGACACTGGCAACATTACAAGTCTGACGCCGACCAATCATCACTCACGTTCTTGCACGAGTTCATAGGTCATCAGGAGGAGGGTCAAGAATCTGTCCATCAGAAGCACTATGTGTGATACTGGCGGTTTTGTGTTCTGAAAAGAAAAGGATTAACACTTTATTTGGAGTGGTCCTTTGTAGATGATTAATAAACTCTTAACAGAGTATCAGCATAAACAGCATATCAGTGAAATAGCAGTAGTGAAGCATCTGAATACATTTAGGTAAATATCTTAAATATGTACCGTTGACACATTACTTACATTAAGAGGGTGTATTGTTGATGTGTGACATGAAGTAGATTTATGTTACTTCCATTAATCAAAACCTAACTTTATCCAACCTTACCTAAGCCTAAACCTCACCCTGGCCCTAATCCTAATCCTAAACTTAACTCAAAACCTAAACCTAACACTTCCACCCTAATCCTAATCCTACCCTTAACCTCAACCCAAAACCTAATCTTAACCCTCACCCTGGCCCTAATCCTAACCTCAATTTAACCAACACATAATCCAGTTAAGATCCAGGTACAGAATTGTGTTAGTGTGTTTATAACAGCTGGTTGAGGATGTTGAGATGGTCCTGGACACCAAATACAGTCAAAAACAACTGAATTCAGTTTTATTCACATAGTTAATTAAACGTCTCTTGATGATGTACTGAATGTATTCACTGCTGCTACATCACTGATGTGTTGTTGATGTTACTGAGAGTCTTTTGAGTGTTTATTTCATCTAAAAAGGACCACTCAGAAATAAAGTGTCACCAGTAAAGAGAAAAACGATTGTAGACCTGTTCCTGGGTGTCAAGAAGATAGTATGGGCTGTCAGTCCTTCAAAGAGAACTTGATGTAATGAATGTGTTAACATATGAACATTATATAGATGTAGCTAGCTGCCAGGTTCCCTGCATGTAAACAGATGCTATAAACGCTATTTCTTGCCAACATTTATCTTTTTGGACTCATGGTGTTCCCCTGTGGAAACATCAGAAAGGCAGGGGTATTGTTGCCACAGCTCAGAGAACCTGTCCTCTGTTTCATTGTTCCACCTGACAGCTGCAACAGCAGTGTCCCTCTTTCTCTTCGGCGTGTTTACATATGTGCGCCAGACAGAGGTCTGTCATCCTATTGGTTATCGTGTAGGAACTCGTTTTTTTTTTACTCTCAGAAAAAAAGGTACTAAACTGTCACTGGGGCAGTACCCCTCTTGTCACCTGTGTAGTACCCTAAAGGGTACATCTCAGTACCTTTAGTCAGAGAACACTGTCAAATACTAAAAAGTCATGAAGATGAAGTCAGCTTCTCATTCACCAGCTTCTTATTCGAATTTTCCCGTTCCACCTTAAATGGTGCAGCAGTTACATTTAGGGTGAAACAGGAAAATAAAGATGCTGAATGACAAGCTGACTTCAGCCTCCAAAAAAATCGAACGTTGAGAGACATTTAAGAAACTATTCTACTTCTGCCGAAAAGTTTCCTGCCGGAGATGTGAGAAAAGTGACTACAGCTGAGCTAAAGCTTCAAGCAGAGCAAAGTAAGTCTATGTTTTCGTTTATATTATATATTTTTAGCCTATTCTAGTAGCGCATATTAAGACATATTTATAGCCAAGATGGTAAAATGGACATAAAATATTGTGGCTCCCAAAGTGGTTTGATTTTTGTTGAAAGGACAAAATGGCTCTTAACATTTGGGTTGCTGACCCTTGTTCTAGACAGTCATTTGATAGAATTAGTAACTGTGTTATAGACATTTGTACAATCTCAAATCATAATTCGGTTTGGGCCACTGTGCACCCTCCTTACCAGGATCCTTTCTCTTGGCCTATGGCACTGAACGCATCTTTTTTAAGCAGCCCATCATTTGTGGAATGTC
The DNA here is from genome assembly GCF_904425465.1 of Colossoma macropomum. Classification (NCBI taxonomy): domain Eukaryota; kingdom Metazoa; phylum Chordata; class Actinopteri; order Characiformes; family Serrasalmidae; genus Colossoma; species Colossoma macropomum. The sequence continues at coordinate 18,956,584 of NW_023494804.1, read as the reverse complement.
TGGAAAAACAATGGGAGTTTTTTATTCTCTTGAAAAGGACACCTGATGTGGACCCTTCTTTGATATGGGAAACAGCTAAAAATCAGCTAAAGTGTATATGAGAGGGTCCATTATATCGTACATTACAGCTCAAAAGAAGGAATCTCTTAAGAGACAATTAGAGTTGGAACAACCAGTTAAAGAGCTGGAGAAGGAGTTGAATTATTCACTATCTGAATACTTGCTAAAGAAACTCAAGGCTACCCGGTTCAGCACTTGATCAGCTTTTGACAAATAAAGCAGAAGCTTCAATTCTGTTTGTTAGGGAAAAGTATATGAACATGGAAACAAACTGGGCCATTTCCTGGCCAAGAGCTAAATCCAGTGTGATAGCATTACTTAGAGACAATAGTGGAAATTTCCAATCTTTGAAACTAAACAAAAAAATATTATGCAAAAACTTTCCAGCAATTTATATGTGACCCAGGTAGTGATGCAGAAAAATCTTTCCCTGATAAAATATCCTTACCCTGTCTTACTAAAGAGCAACAGAGAAAACTGAACAGTCCAGTGTCAAAAGACAAGGTCCTGGGGGCTATAGATGTCCTCCGAAGCATCAAGACACAAGGTCCTGATGGGCTTGGCCCAAAATTCTACAAAAAAAATGCACTGGCATATCATGAAGCCTCTTACCATTTTTGGACTCATTCAATAAAGGCCAAATGCCTTCTAACATTAAATTTAGCCTATAATTGTCTCGTTAAAAAGAAATATAAACCTTCAGATGAATATCTGAATATGAATATAGACCTGTGAGCCGTATTAATGTGGACTGTAAACTGCATTCTTGACTACTAGCTATGAGGCTGGAATTGGTGCATCTACTTATTAGCTCAGATCAGTCAGGCTTCATTTGGGTCATCACAAACTAATGTTCTCAATGTGATACACTGTTCCTCCCAAATGAACATTTGAGGGGCTTGCCATGTCACTGGATATGGAGAAGGCATTTGACCCAGCCAGATAGGGCTACATGTTTGATGCCTTGGAGCGTTTTGGGTTGAAGAGAAACTTTAATATGTGGGTACAGACCCTTCCCCAAGGCCCGTGTTATAGCAAATGGTATGATTTCATCTTCATTCCCAATAGAGTGGGATAAAAGACAAGGGTGTTCCCTCTCCCCTCTCATTTTTGCACTTGTATTAGAGCCTCTTGCGAAAATGATTCCGAAGCATTTAGCCATACATGGTGAATCTGGAATAAAACGACACACAAATTGCACTGTATGCTGATAATATCATCTTTTTTCTTATAAACCCAGGCTTTTAAAGAATATTCCAACCTTCAAATTTGATTATATAATTGAATTGTAAAAAAAAAAGACATTTGAGTGTGAAAATTAATATTTGATTGTGAAAAAAAGCGTTACCACAGCTGTCTGCCTAGTGAGTTCTATGTGGCCCTGCACTGAATGCACTGCATGATAGACAGGAGTCACACGACTTCATGATTTCATATGAAACGTAGGTCCAAATGAAATGTGCAAATAATGTAACAACAACTGTGTAGTAATGATGACAGAGAGTTTACAACCCAAACTCAGCCACAAAGAGGGTGACTTGCACTCTAAAAAGCTCCTCTTGGAAATACTTCCGAGTAGTACATAAAAGTCAGTAGATCTCAAAATTGTGGAACCTCGATTTAAAGTTGTATACAAGCTATGCTACTGTTGAAACCAGCTCACACGTAGGTTGAAGGTTCAATCAATATGATTTTCAATTTAACATGCATGGAGAGAAGCAGCCAATTCCAAAGACCTCTCTGTTGACCACAAGCATACACACCATCTATATACCCCACTCAGACATACATTTCATGACCTTATAAGGTAACAAACAGAATATATGGACATATGTTTCGAACTGGACATCTGTATTGGCTTGCAAGAGCCCCCACACACTGATTCCTTATAGGGAATATGGACTCTTAGACACTCCAGGTTCCTCGGTGGTTCATGAAAGGCCATACATGGCAGTCTGCTCTCCAATACAGAAAAGAGCCTGATGGTTGATACTCTACTCTGGCTTAAGAGATGACAAGCTGGGGACGACACACTACATCCACTCTACTGCTACTCTACCATTTCAGCACTTACAACTTGAGTGCACATTTAAAAAATATGCACGCAGATCTATCCAATTCAGTTCTTCCACAGATTCACATTCAAAATCATGGTCACAGGCAGCGCATACATGCAACACTGAAACTGTGGAAAGTAAAGTCAGTGAAAAAGTCTTATGCTACAGACAGTTTAATCATCCTATTGGAGGCAAATCACAGATTTACACCCTTCTTAAACCCTTTTTACTTTCCATCGTTGCAGTTTGTTTGGTGCTGATTTCTGCTCAGTGTGTGGCTCCTGGGGACTTTTTGAAGGGGAATGTGAATTGGAGGGGAACTGAATCTGATGCAACACTCTTGTTGAATTGGTTTGCCCTCTTATGGAAATAAAGCACAAAAATAGATATTCGAATGGTTTGAGTTTAGGAATAACTGAACCTCATCGTGGGCCAATTTTGGTAGCCTGAATGCACATCAGATAATTAGTAACTTTAACTGTAAATAAAAAACTAAAATATATCAGTATGCAATTCCTTAACTCTTATATTGATATAGTTTTCGACTAGTCTACATACTACCCCAGTACAATAGAATTCCTGAAATTCAGTTATGGCCTTATATTTTCAGTGGCTCCATCTGGCCACCCCTAAAAAAATTCTGGGGGTGCCACTGGATAAAGGTGTGACCAGATTTACAGGATTTATGGAAACTTATTCTTGAGCCCATTGTTGGGTCAGTTAAGGTGATCTGGAACAATGAAATGACCTGCCTGTCTTGGATGGGGAGAACTAGTCTGATTAAAATTAATGTTCTTCAAAATTTTTTTTTTACCCCATGCAGATATTACTGATTTGCTCATTTAGGAAAGTGTTAACCAGTTTAGAGAGAGCATTTTCAAGGTTCATTTGGCACTGTAAAAACCCAGGCTAAAAATCTAAATACTCAAACTGCCAGTAGAAAAGGGGGTGCTAGCCTTGCCACATCTAATGTTCTTTCACTGGCCATGCCACATTCGCACCATGTGGGAAAGGTTACAGTGTTATTTATGCTCAGAGCCCTGTATAGATGAGCAATGTGTGTCACTTCTTTCTTTATTAAGTAAACTTACTTCAGATAAGAGACTTGCTGCATTAACATATGGTGGTAGCATGAGGGAATTGCATGAATGACTGATGGAGGGGAAAGAACTCTAAGAACTTGGGCTGGAGTTCTAAGTGGCTTCTGCATGAAGCTAGAAGGTTGGACCCTTCTTATAACTGTGGTAGGACGGAGGAACAGGGAGGATATGGGGTGGTAAAACTTTGTTATGGGAAACAGAAAGTAAGGATGGAAATGTATGGGGTGTTTAGACTGTAAACAGAAGTGGCTTCAAGCATGGTCCTCCTCCCAAGCTTCAGTTCTAATATTTGAAATGATTGGCATGAAGCAAATGGTTCTATTAAAACAACATTCTTTACTTGCAATAGACTACGAGAAACTCAGTCTGAAATATGTCCTAAATAAAATGAACAAACAGACATCATCTTTATGCAACAAATGCCAAAAGGAAAGATGTACTTATATCCACTGCTTCTGACAGTGTCCTGTAATCTCTAAATCCTGGGACCAAATTGCACAATAGCTAAGACTGGGCCCTGGATTTTTCACACTGAATTTGCCCACCAAAGACATCGCTATGTATGAAAGACAATCTGAGCTATGTGACAAGCTGGTGCTTCTTGCTAGAAAGTATGTTTTGAAGGAGTGGGTAAGAGATAAACCTCCAGCGGTAACACAGTGGTACAGGGATATCTTTAGAGTTCTACCCCTAGAGAGATTTACAGCAAGGTGGAAGAGAAATGATACTTACTTTGAAAAGAGTTGTTTCCCATTTTTGAATTACTTGCCTCACAGCCTGCAGGAGATTATCTTTAGGGTGTTTTTGGGTGGTGTCATCCCTTACACACACGATGAAATGGAAATGTCTTTACATTGACCCTTTTTCTTTTATGCTTTGTTTATGTTACGTTTATGTATGTGTGCGTATATAAGTATGTATATGCATATGTATATGGGTGTGTACACACACACACACACACACACTTGTTTTGGTCAGACTACAACTGTTGATGACATGCATGCAACATAATGAGAAGCAGTGTATTTTAGTTTTATTTATTTATTTTTTTCTTTGATTATTATTTTTTAGCTTAAAATATAATAATGTCTATATTTTTATAGAGCACTTTTCACACCAATGGTAGCTCAAAATATGTAATTATTGGTAACACTTTCTATGAATGTCACCTTTGTAAGCATCTATAAACACATTTATAACATGTTATAAATGTATTCATAAGGCATTATAAAGTGACATTCATAGAAAGTGTTACCAAAAATTCCTTCTTTTTTTGTGATATAAACAGATTCTAAACCTACTGAATTACTGAATCATTCAGTGGTTTAGAAGTAGACAAAATCATTCAGAGTGGTTTGGTGTGAAATGTGCCTTTCTAAAGAAATTTATCGAGTCAGAATTGTTCACCATTATAGTACTAGGAACCAGATGTCCTTATGTCTACACTACGAATATCACAATTTTATCTGCTATCAATAATGACCAGTAAGCTTACATGTGTCTTATACATTTTTATATGTCACGTTTTTGTTGCTTGTGTAGGCGGTGTTCATACTTTATGTGAGTAACACAGGAGCTGTGATAGATCACAGTGGCACATTGCTAGTTAATTTTTCAGAGAGTTGGTGGACTGCGCTGTACCAGGATGCAAAAATAAATGGAGAAAATACAATATGTGCCAGTACAAGTACCAGAAGTCCCGAAGTTGTGGATAATTGTTTTGAATCTACACATACATACCAAAATCGAACAACTCTACAACCTTGGGGTTTGTAGCTACCACTTCACCGATAAAGAATAACTTACTCAAGACCAAAATGCAAAGCAGATTTCTTCAAATGCTGTTTGTTAAAGAAAACTGCTGCTCCCTTAGTTGTATTGTCCACCACAGAAACTGGAATTAAGGTAAAAAATGTATGTGAGTGAAATAAATTAGTCTTCATTAGCCACCGTGTATATATTACTGTTAGTCGTTAGCTTATAGACTGTCTAAAGTAGGCCCTGCAATAGAATAGTCTGCCTCACTATCCTACCTCATAAACTGGTGAGCAGAGTAGCAAGTAGTTTGTTGTTGACAACACAAATTTCCTTTTGCTCTAGGTTGTTTTGCTTCAGTGCCGGTGGGATGGGTCTCCCTCTCCCTCTTTGTTTTGGCTTTCTTTTCAAGCCACTAAAACGTATTTGTCTAATCTGCTTTAAATCGATTTGGCTCTACGACATTTTAGAAACAGACCTCTTCAAAGTCCTCGGCATACTCTGCCATCTTCCAAAATAGGTAAGAAAACTGTAAAAATAAACTGTAAACAAAAGCTGCCACTGGCATTATCCATGTAGCTACAGGATGGTAATGATAAAAGCATTAGCCCGCGCACACTGATCTCAGTTGAAAATGCACTTTTGAGAGGAAACACGAAAGTAATCCTTAGTAAGTAAAATGTAAAAGCTTACACTAAAACCATTTTAGGTCAAAAAAAACAATGTCTCAGGTATTTTGTGTTATAACTTAATGGGATTTGGTTTTTAGAGCCATTAAATGCTTTGGACGTTTAGCTCCTAGTACTATAATGGTGAACAATGGCGAACCACTCGGAATGATTTTGTTTACATCTAAACCATTGAATGATTAAGTAATTTTGCAAAATCAGTGGAGTTCCCCTTTAACATCGACAACAACAATAACAGATTCTTGACAGTGACCACTGTGGAGTTTGTTGGTTGACCACATGCATTCACACGTTGCGCTGCTGATGCGGGATCATCCTGTGTTGCTCACACAGGGGTAAGGTCAATAATGTGGCCCTGAAGGGTCTTGTTCCCTGCCAAAAAGATCAGAGAGCTCATTTGTCAAACTCCTTCCTTACCAACCCCCCACCACATGCACACCTGCTAACACCTTTTCTCTTCTGTTGTCCCTGCTTGCAATCGTTAGGCGATTAAACAGTGTGTATTGATTGGTTAATTGACTGATTCACTGATTCATTCACTCATTACCTCATTTTTTCATTATCTCACAATGTGAAAACTGGTTCATGCACATGCTCTGCATTTTAAAACCATGACGATTAGAGTTAGGCCTTTAGTTTGGGCTATAAAGGTCAAAATATGGTTAAAAAAATGAAATAAAAAACTATGAATGCTAATTTCTGCTAGTGCTCCTATGAGATTTCTAACACTTTGTTAGTGCTAAGCTAACGCTGGTGCACATAAACATTTTTGGGCCATTCTAGATTAAACACAGATATCTGAAGCTTGAAAAACACATTCCACGTTTTATTTGAAACTTGTAACAGACGTAACACAGCTTTACAGTGACTCTTTCAGTAAAGATTGCTGCCACTATGACAACTACCTGAAACCTGGTTAGACTACAGCTCGTACTCGCAGTATCTAGAATTTCCAGAAGGCATACAGTGGTCTTTTTGTCAAAAAACTGGTCCCATTGTAAATCAAAATGAGATTGGTTGACTCCTCTGTCACTTCCTAATCATGAGTAAGGTCTTCAGTTCAGCTCCTGAAGTCCTACCCAATGGGGGAGCTTGCCTGGCTGTGTCTATTTAGATACTATGGGAAAAAAATCAGCTTGGACAAGGTTTTAACCTTTTTGTTTCCAATCAAAACTTAATAATGAAATAAGCCAAAGATTTTCTTCATTATGTAATGCAATTCTAAAACACAAAAGCAATAAAACAAGTAAATAAAAAGACAGTTTTTAACATGAAGATATAAAAAACTACTTCTTCCATTTAATCTGTTCCTCTTTTTTTAATGATATGAATTTTCAATGCTGTTATTACAATGAAAGTGACCTAACAAATTCAACAATGTATAGATTTTTATTTTGTTTGAGCTACAAGTTAACATTTTGATTTGTGAGCAGACAGCTCAACACTATGGGTCTGAAAGGATGTGTAGCTGTCAAGAATCACTCACTGAGTGCATTTGCATGCACCTACTAATCAGACAACTGCAGAAAATCAGAATTTGTCAGTAATCCAATCTATGTGTAATCAGATGATGGGGAAACTCCAGGTCTACGTGAGTCAGGCAGTAATCAGATTTCTGCTTTGCAACCAGCCAATAAACTCACAGAAGACATGATGTAAACATAATGTAAAACTCAAACTTCTTGCTGTGGCTTTTTTTAAACATTCGGCCACTTTACCTGAAAATATGAACATACATCATCTAGAAGATGAAGAAAATTTAAATCCTTCATTTCGTCAGGTATATAATCGGTTTAGTGTTGCTCCAAAAAACATGTTTTGCTGCATTCTTGCGGCAATGCCAATTGCTTATTTCCGGTCCCGCTGTCTGTTTTCGCACATGTGCAGACTGAGAAAACTGAAAGAAATCAGAGTAAGAGTTTACATGCACTGAGAAATCTGATTACTGAGCTAAAATCCAGCTCTCTTTATCTGATTTCTTAATCAGATTTCTAGACCTTACTCTGATTTAAGAAATCAGCTTATGCTGTTTATATGACCATTTGAGTAATCAGATAACTGCAGAAATCTGATCATGATCAGATTATTGAGTGCATGTAAACACATCAATGAGATGTGGAAATTAAGAAATCAAACAAAGAAGCTGCTGGTGTTCTCAAAAGATCCCAGACCCCAACATCATTAAATGTGTTTGGGATTATGGATTGTGAGAAGCAAAAAATTTAACCAACATTTATGGCTGAACTTCAGATTTCCCTTAAAAAAACAGAAAAAGTGTCCTGTAAAGATTGGAAGCTGTAATAAAGGTAGACACACTAAGGCCTTTGAGGCTTGAGATATATATTTAGTTAAGGGCTTCTGTTTGATTTTGTTTTATGCTTTTTTCCAAAGCTTAAAAATAAACGATTTGTACTTAATGGCTGCTTTGACCAGAAATTAAATAAAGAAAGGGTAGCCTCTGTCTTTTGTGAAGTACTGTGCATAATTTCTGTTTAATGTAGTTTACTTACTTTTGGCAATAATTCTGTTTATTCACATGGAAATGACATACACATTCAAATCATGTTAGTTCAGTGCATTACTTATTTGAGTGTGAGATAGGCTTAGAACACTCCCTGCATGGTTATAAATAGATTGTGAAATCCAAATGATACATAATGACCAGATTTCTATATTCGTTCGCTCCTCTTTTTTTTCCTCACCGCTCCAGTGAAGGTTTTCCAGCACATGCAGAGATCACAGCCAGAACACCCTCTGAATCAGTGTTAATCCCCTACATAGTGATTATATGAGGGGTAGGCTATTGTAATGACAGAAATAAACACATTAAAACGTTGACTCTTTGGTTTGTGAAGTCAATAAATGGATGTCAGTGCTTACGTGCAGAAGGCTACGGAATCTGTGAAACAAATAAGGGTAAGAAAGGATAAATACAGTATTATAAATCCCTATACAGGGCTATATCAGGTGCAAAGTACATTCAGGATGAAGAGCAGGGCTATAATCATCGGCTTCCTCATCCTCATTGAGGTGCAAATCCAGAGGTAAATGTGGATAGGGAGGGGGACATACAGGGATTAGTGAAGAAAATCCATTACCGTCCCGAGCCTATAACACTCTTTCTCAATCCTAGAACCACTCTGTGTGGGTCTGTATGTGTGTGTGTAAAAAAAATTTGACCAGTTGGCTATGTACTTGGATTGGATTCGAAAGGGCAATGTCGGTGTCATATTCGAGACATTCAGTTGATCGCCTGACCTTGGCTCATATATTTCAGCAGCCTGCTCTTGCCCAGGCCTAAACGATCGTGGTAATGAGAAGCAACATGCTAATGGGTTAAACACACTTTCAGAAATAAAGGTTCTGTGCAGGTACATTTTTCATTTCATTTATCAAGGTACAAACAATGTAAATGTTCCTTCAAATGTACAACAGTGGTTTTAAGGTCCAACTGTGAACCTTAAATAAGTTTTTCCAGGTGAAAAGTACATATTTGTACCTTTTCATAACCAAATGTTTTAAAACAGAAGAATAAAATAAAAAGCCTGGAGATGGGGTGTGTGGAGTCAATACATCTTAGAAAATACCATTTTATAGATTATGGTACAGTTATGCAGCAATATCATTTAGATACTCATGGTCGTAGCAGGCAGGCATGACAGTAGAGAAACTTACTGACTCCATTTTATTTACTACCCAAAAGCACCAGTGAACCTACACGTCTTCTGAGTTTATGTATGCAACGTTAATAATAATAGTGAAATAGTTGTAAATCCCCCCAAAAAAAAGTTCCTCTCCACCATTTTATAAAAAATATATTCTTCTCAAACGTGTGATAAAACAATGTGTCAGGCTTCAGATGACAAATTCAATATGTCAAAAAATATGTCTAGAAATAAGGACTTTATTTCCTCAAAATATTGACTTATATTATTACTTTACATATTATAACTTATTTTCTTGTGATTTGAGATACTATATCAAACTAATGGGTTTTTCATTTCAAGAAAGTAATTGTGTGATGGTAATTTATTATTTTGAATAGGGCAGAATCTGATTTGAAGAATTTTTGAGGTTTAAAGTTGATGTAAAATATTGCTTTTGTTCATCTCAACTAAATTTTTGCTTTAATTTATAGAAGAATTTCAGTTGAATAAAACAGGATAGATCACTTTACCACATGAAGTTATTGTTTTAAGTTGAATAGTGGACCATTTTTACTATGTAGTGAGTCATTATTTCATAATAGTTGATATTTTTAGAAAAGTCATCATCGACGCACTGCAGTAATAATTCAACATACTAAGTCATTATTTCAACCTAGTCAATCATGCAAGTCATTTCGATATAGTGCTGTCTGAAACACAGAAGGTGAAAAATTATAGGCAGTAGTTTTTTCTCCTCTTCCTAATGGGAAAGGGATCCATAGTTTTATGTCATTTTTAAGTCATTTTATGCAGTAAATATTTTTCCAAAATTTTTACCATTTTGATTGCTTAAAGCTTGATTTAAAACTACTCCTTATAAAATTGCCCAAAATAGGTAAAATAAGAGGTTAAATAATTGTATAGTCATTTATCGTATTCTATAAGCTTGTAATATTCTATAATCTTAAGACATAGAACATCTAGTGATGAGAAATAGATAGATAGATAGATAGATAGATAGATAGATAGATAGATAGATAGATCACTTTATTAATCCTAGAAGGAAAGTCATCTATTACAGTGGCACAAAGTACAGTAAAGAACAAAACTATTGCCATACACTATTTACAGATACACACACACACATCTTCTAAGCCTCTTATCCTTCTGGGTCGCAGGTGGGGGGGAGCTAGAGCCTATCCCAGCAGTCACTGGGTGGAAGGCAGGATACACACTGGACAGGTCACCAGTCCATCCCAGGGCAGACAGACAGACAGACATATACATTCACACACACACTCACACCTAGAGGCAATTTAGCGTGTCCAATTGGCCTGACTGCATGTCTTTGGACTATGGGAGGAAACCGGAGAACCCGGAGGAAACCCATGCAGACACAGGGAGAACATGCAAACTCCACACAGAAAGGACCCTGGTCGCCCAGCTGGGGATTCGAAGCCATTTCCCCTCCAGTGAATACAGATAATAATATAAAACTAATAAATAATACAAACAGTATATTAACATTAACATTGAAAATAATTTTATTTACCAAAATATCATTTGTTGAGTGCTCGTCTTTCTCAACTCTCATTCATTTACTCTCATACTCCTGACTTGAAGCGATAGTTCAGCCAAAAATCAAATGTACAGTTTTCTGCCTCACCCCAAATGTAGTGAATGATTCGAAACATGTTTTGTGTCTGAAGTTTCCTTCTTTAGTTTTGCAGTGGAGCTATGAGGCTAATGTAGCTTACAAGTAATGGAAGCTTACACCAATTAGCATTGTGCTGCTGTTGTGATGTCTAAATCTAAATCACTTGCCTCAGATCATCGTTAGGTAATCTCAGACTTGCTAATGTAGATTCTTGACACTGTATGACACTTATCCATAAAGATGGATTATTCTAAAACATATCTTTAAAAAAAAAAATCTGAAGAACTCCAACTGGAAAGGAAGACTGCGCTGTAGGGTTAAACAGAGGTCACAAGAGTTTAGTACGGGAGCATGTTGTGACGGAAATATATTGCCTGCAGACATTAATTCCAATCCTACACACCTCCTCCTGATTTCACTAATTAGACTCCCTTCTTTGTTAAGGAAGTGGAGCTCATTAGTGAAATAAGAGGCTGCTGTGTAAAGAAGGAATACCTGCAGACACAGAGCGTTTACGTCACTGAAACACTGCTGGTATCGGACGCTCCAGCTTTAACAAGCACTCTGGGCAAGTTAAAGGGATCATCTCATTATGAATTTTAATCACTTTTTAAATGAAAGTGTTTGATGTAGAATGTGAACACTGTTAAAGGTTCAAAACATACACTCCACTCCACTTAGGGGGCGCATCACTAAAACACAAGCACGGTTAAAGTCCAGAGTAAAAATGCATGCAATTGTAAGCTACTGTAAGGTCATTTGCATAAGGTTCGTCCAGAAGACAAAAGGGTAGAGCAAGCAGGGCGAGAATTAGCGGTTTGATGTGCCAGTTATATATGTATTATAACTCTTGCCACATTCTAGCAAATAATGACACATTCCATTTGATAATAATTATTCAAAAAATGGCATATCATTTTGCACAACATCACTCTGTAAATCACTTACACCAATTATGACTAGATGCCTAACGTGCTGTTGGTGCTCCACGTGGCATGGACTCTACAAGTCCTCTGAAGGTGCCTTGTGGTATCTGGAACCAAGACATTAGCACCTTTACATCCTGTAGGGTGGAGTCAGATTGGACTTCTTGTTCCAGCACGTCCTACAGATGCTTGATTAGAATTAGAATCTGGAGCCCAAGGTAACACTTTCCACTCTTCATAATGTTCCTCAAATAATCCCTGAACAATGTGTGCAGTGTGGCAGGTGCAGTAAATAGGCCACTGCCATCAGGGAATACCACTGACTTGAAGCGGTAGACTTGGTCTGCAACGATGTTTAGGTAGATGCCACACATCAAATTGATATCCATGTGAATGTCAGGACCCAAGGTCTCCTAGCAGAACATTGCCCAGAGCATCACACTCCCTCCACTGGCTTGTCTTCTTCCCTCAGTGCATCCTGGTGCCATCACTTCCCCAGGGAAATGGCGCACACATCCCCGGCCATCCATTTAATAGGACTCATTGGCCCAGGCGACCTTCTGTTTTTGCTCCAAGGTCCAGTTCCATTGCTGGCATGCCCTTTGTAGGTGTTTCCGACAGTGGACATGGGTCAGCATGGGCACTTTGAGTGGTCTGCGACTATGCAGCTTCAGATGCAGGAAGGTTCAGCACACTGTTCTGTGACACATTACTCCCGCAACCATCATCAAAAATGTGACTTGTGCTACTGTAGCCCTTTTGTCGACCAGACAGGATAGGCTTCGATGCCCAGAGACATGGGCTCCTAACACCCTGTGACTGGTTTGTGGTTTGTCTTTCTTCGGACAACAGTTAGGTACTCGCCACTGCTGACTGGGAGCACCCCAAAAGCCTTGCTGTGTCAGAGATGCTCCAATGGTCTGGTCATGATGCTTTGGCCCTTGTCAAAGTCTTGTCAAAGAGAACTGACTGTTCAGTTATGGTCTAATATATCGCAGACCTTGACTTGTGCTGTTGTTATGAGATAATCAACATTTTTAGCTTTATCTGTGAGTGGTCATAATGTTTTGGCTCATCTGTGTATCAGGCTTCAAATTTTAGCTATTCCAACTCAAAACACCTTCCCACATCCCTGATTCCCACCCACTAGCTAGGTCTCCACTTATGCTACCAAGCTAAGAGGGTGAAGGATAGCATGTGTTCCTCTGTGACACATGACACCCCACCACCCGGCCAAAAAGAACCATTAGAAATCACTATGATACAAACTTCTTGTTTCTAACAGGAATTGGCTAAACTGTGTCTAGTAGAGAGCACTAATTTCCTGTGGAATACATTTAGATACCACTAGGAAACTATCAAATACATTTAGAATCAGCTAACTGTCACCTGTGCAACCTTTACATTGTGATATCAACCCATTAAAAAAGCCAAAGCACATTACAAAAGCATCAGGAGCCAACAGAAACACTTAATGGTTTCAAGGCACTTCCTTTCTAACTGCTGCTACAACACCCTGCATGTATTCCTTGGAGCTTCTGAACCATTTCTTGCCAAATGTCTCTCAATTGTCAGTATTTGTTTCCCCTAATAGTGCTCTTTTCCAACTGAGTGCAAACCCTTAGTTAGGCTAGTGGAACAGAAAGTCTGTGACTTCTGGATACCATTCAATGTGCAGCCAAACATTACACCCCACCTCCCCCTGGGTAGGCTCTCTGCATGGCCCTGGAAAGAGGGAAGCTGTCCCAGAGTGGCTCTGAAAGGAAAGCTGTCTTAGCTGGCCCCCAGAGTTGCCGTCTTTAATTAAGATACATTTCTTTGGGGGCAGCGCTGCAGAAAAGTTTAAAATGGCCTACTTCTCGCCGGGTACCCAGGGGCCTTTGGGGGGTTCTCTTTTCGGCAGAACGCTCAATTGATTACGACACCCCACAGCCAAGGAGGATGAGGAAACCTCCTTAAACTCCTCTGCACCCCACTGTGATGACTTCTGATGTTTCTGTCTTCCTCTAGGCTGGCTGAAGTCATTTTTGCAGGAGCCTAGCGCCTACATCTTTTTATTTGCTCTTAATTTGGGGATTAATTTGCCTTCAGGGAAGCTGTGATGTGCATGTGGGCAGCACAAGACATGCAAAAAATAGATTTTTTAGCATGTAGTGGTACGTAGAAGAGGATATGAGAATATCTTATTTCTATTTGTGTAGATTCAGAGGATGAGTGGGATGAATGGCCGTATTTGAAGAGTGCTATCCTTAAAAGTAAACCTTATTTAACCTTTAGAAGCAGGCCACAACAAAAGCATGACGTAATCTGACAATAATTACTGTTCACTTATAGCTAAGTGAAACAAGCGGAGAAACTCTGTGAAAGTAAAGATTCTAAACTTTTAATCTGTGCCACATTTGTTAATTTTGGAACCTCCAAAAGAATATTGATCTTTTGCAGAATTTATGAGACACATTAAAGTATTTGCAGATTTTTGCACTTCTTTGTGGATATTCTCCATCTGTGGGCTTTTACAAATGCCAAAGACAGTAGCTATGTTTACATGCAGCCTAATAATCCTTAACTAATAGCTCACTCAGAATACAATACATCCATGTAAACACCTCAGTCAGAACAGTCTAGACCATTTGGAATAAAACTTCTGTCCCATTGAACGAGGTGGGTAATCCTGTAAATCTTCCAGTGAATAGCAGAATAATAACCATATAACCACATGTATCTGATTACATTCCCAATCGGAAAGTTTTAAGTATGTTCTGTGCATGTGTGTTCATGTCATAGTGAAAGTTGATAATGTTCAACATGGCGGGAGCAGAAACTGGTCTGCAGAGAAGACAAAGTTTATGCTTTCAACTTTAAAAGACGGCGGTGGGACAGGCATCCAGCTTACGTTTCTCAGAACACAATGTCTTCCTCTCGCCCTTCTTTAATAAGTACATGTGAAGTACGTTTTCCTGAGTCTCTGACTGGACTCACGTGATGCTTGTTGTCATGGTAACGTCTACACTAAGTGGTTCTCTACACATGCGTGTAATTTAAGATCTGATTACTTGTAGTGTGCATGTAAACGGAGATTTTCCATCAGAGTGTTGAGTAGAGTGAACATATAAATACCTCAGTCTTGATCTATAATCTGAATGTATTCAATCAGGTCAGCAAAAGTCTTTGCATGTAAACACAGCCATTGTTTGAAGGGAAAACCTAACAGATAGTATTATGTTGCTGTCATAGCAAAACCTCCTTTTGCACCATTGAAAACAGCAGCTTCCCTTTACACAGTATGGCCAATTCACAATCAATGGACCAACAGACATGCTCCAAAATTGGAATACAAATTGGTTCCATTAACGTACACCAGAGCTAAAGAAGTGGCTGTATCTTCTTTTACCAAGAAAGTAAAAGATTCTGAAACTAATATATTTAACTCTTTTTTTAATTCTAAAATAATCTGATTGCAACAGATTTAGATTCTGAAATACTCTGATTCTGATTTTGATCCTAACAGATTCGAGTCTGACTCATGCTATGTTTAGAATGCCTCATTCATTAAGTTTTTCACCACCCTCTACTGTTTCTCTAATAGGGAGCCATTTTAATGGCAGCACCTCACATCGCAAGGCTCAGCGTCTCACCAGTTTTAGCCCTCATCTACATCAAAGGAACTGAGGATGATCTCACCTGGTCCCTAAACTCATTCATCATAGTCAAAAAGGCGCAACAGTGTCTTTACTTCCTATGGAGCCTCAAGAAAGCTCATATGTGTCCCAGGATACTGGTGGACTTTTACCGCTGTACCACTGAGAGCATCTCAGTTCTAACAGTTCTGACTCTTAATGATTCTCATTCAGATTCTTAATCAGCCTTTATACTGATTCAAACAAATTCTGATTCTAAATGATTCTGATTCTGATTTTGATTCATAAAATGCTCTGATTCACATTCATATTCTGCCAGAAAGACTCAGGAGGGCAAAGAGTAAAGGAGGACAGCTTTTTATATCCTCAATGGGATTTAACAAGCTGAGAGATAACAATTCAGTAGAAAGTAAAGAGTCTTTGGCGTAGGTCCCATCCTCGGTTCAGGTCTTGGAGCGTCGAGACCCTCACTGATCCTGCCGGATAGACAGACTATAACCAGACAACCTCACAGGGACCCAACTGGTGGTGGTAAGGATGAAGGAGGGGAATGTCGAGGCGTAGGCACCTGCGGCTGTATCACAGAAACTTCTTTAGTCTGAAATCCTATCTGCCTAGTCACCATGACAACTTTAGTTAGGACTGAAATTAGGACAGCAGCTATTACAGAACAACAGTTCCTAAGTTCATAATCTTTATCAATGAACTCCAGATAAGAAAACAGCATTACAGAAAAAGCTAGTCAAAATTTCCTAAATACTGTCATAACTTTAAGACAACCTCAGAGGTGTCTTAACTCATGTTTTAACTGTCTGCTTCTATTGTTTTGTGCTGTGACAGGCAGCATAGTTCACTATAACTAACATAATGACGCTACATTTATCTACACTGAAAATGGTGGTTTGGGTTTTTTTTTTCTAACAGCGTTTTAAAAAAACACAGACACTGTGGACACATCTCAACTGCCCCCTCTTATTACCTACATGTGTTAATGTTGATGAAAATTTGTCAGATAAAATATTACCTTGATGGTGGTGAAAGATGAAGAGACAAAGCTGAACGATGGTACTAAGAGGAAGAAGTGGATGAATGGCGATATTTGGAGAAGTTCTGCTCTTTGTTACTGTTTGTCCAGAATTCAATAAAGGGGTACAGAAATTCATAAAGCCTCAAGGTCTCTTGTACTTTAGACTTCTGCCACCTAAACCACATACTGTACAAGTGGAGTTGAGGCACAGGAAGGGGCAACACAATCACAGGTTCACATTCTCTCTGTAGTTTCTTTGGGAGGATGACAGTCATGACTCAAAGACAGGAAAAAAGAAAAAAAGGCAATTTATGAGTGAGTCACCAAACACTGCGCCATACGAGCGAACGAGTGCAGCACAAGCGCGGCTGAGGTTATGTGGAGGATGGATTAATATGGAAAAGCTCTCAACAAAATTGTCACCTTTTTTGATCTTTCGCCAGTTTGTGAACCAGCGGGACGAGAGAGAGAGATAGTGAAAGAGGAGAGAGAGAGAGAGAGAGGAGAGAGAGCAGGAGAGAGGAGACAAAGAAAGAGGGAGAGAAGGAAAAGGAGAGAGAGAGAGAGAGAGAGAGAGAGAGGGGGGGGCAGTGGGAGAGATAAAAAGAAAAGGGTAGAAGGAGAGAGAGAAGAAAGAGGAAAGAATGGGTGAAAAAGAAAGGTAGAGAGAGAGAGAAAGAGGAAAGAGAGAGAGAGAGAGAGAGAGAGAAGGGTAGAGAAAGGGAAGTGGAAGAGATAAAAAGAAAAGGGTAGGAAGAGAGAAAAGGACAGAGCAAAGAAAGAGGAAAGAGTGGAAGAAAAAGGAAGGTAGATAGAGAGGAGGCAGGAGGAGAAAAAAAGGTAGAGAGAAGGAGAGATGAAAAAAGAAAAAGGTAGAGAGAAAGGAAGAGAGGAAGAGACAGTGAAAGACAAGAAAGAAAGAGAGAGAGAGAGAGAAAGTGGGAGAGAAAAAAGAAAATGGTAGAAAGAATGCGAGAGAGTGACAGTAAGAGAGACATAGAGAGGAAGAGGAAAGAGACAGAGAGAGAGTGAGAGAGGAGAGAGAGAGAGGGAGAGATAGACAGATGATTCAGTCAGATTCATTAAAACGTGTGCATTTCAAGGGTTACTTGCCTGAGACGATTACAATGCCAATGAGAGGGTTTCCTCCATAAATGAACAGAGGAATGCCAGAGATGAAAAGAACATGTCGAAAGTGTGGATGAATAGCAGGTGAGAGCAGGTTCATCTGATTACATCTGATTAAGTGTCATGGCCGAGTAAAACGGTGCCTTTTAAGAGGAGACGGTACTGTTAGTGCTGCGTTACACCTTAATGCACGGTTTAAGTAGAGGTTCATCCACAGTGAAACCAAGTAAAGAGGAATGAATTCAGAGAAAACTCTTGCGTTCGGTGACCTCAGTCACACGCTGTTCCAATATCCCACAAAGCCACAACTCACCTGAATAAAACATGAAGAAGGAAAAGTTTTAAGCTGGAGAAAATGTCAGGCCGTTAAAAAGAGAGCATACCTGCGCTAAATTATTTAAGCTGGTGTTTGCCGTGAATGTGCAGGGCGCTCTCATGACATGAGGTGCTTTTCTGCCCAGAGAGCAGAGTGTGTGCAGACAGAGCTGTGTGTGAGAGGCAGTAACTCGTCTCAGGCCCGGCCTGCAGCACTAATCTCCCCGTTTCTGCAGCCGGAGGATCTGGGCCGTGTGCCACTCTGATCTGGATTAGCTCAGAGCTAACAGGATACTCCTGCTGGCTGGGTGAAATGGCGCTGGGCGAGGGAGGGGGGAGAGGGGGCATTACATTAATTACAGCATTTCAAAAGTAGGACGCTGGCATAATTCATACACCAATGATTGAGAGATGATCTATCTATCTATTCATCCATCCATCAATCCATCTGTCCATCCATCCATTCATCTATCTATTCATCTATCCATACATCCATCTGTCAGTTGATCCGTCCGTCCTTCCATCCATCCATCCGTCTATCTATTTATCCATCTATCTGTCTATCCATCCATTCATCTATCCATCCATCTATCTGTCTGTCTATCCATCCATCTATCTGTCTATCCGTCCATCTGTCCATCCATCTATCATCCATCTGTCAGTCTATCCATCCATCCGTCCGTCCATCCATCTATCTATCTATCTATCTATCTATCTATCTATCTATCTATCTATCTATCTATCTATCTATCTATCTATCTATTCCATCCATCTCCATCTATCATCTATCCATCTCATCTATCTATCTCTTCTATCCACCCACCATCTCATCCATCTCATCTATCCATCTGTCCATCTATCTGTCTGTCTATCCGTCCATCCATCCATCCATCCACCCATCCATCCATCTATCTATCTGTCTGTCTATCTATCTATCTATCTATCTATCTATCTATCTATCCGACCATCCATCCATCCGTCCATCCACCCATCTATCTATCTATCTATCTATCTATCTATCTATCTATCTATCTATCTACAGTGTAGATAGTTGAGTTTGAAGTGTAGATTGTGATTGAGGTGAGTAATTGGAGCCCAGATTGCAGGTGTTTCCTTGTTATTTATTGTGACGAGGGGAATAGTTTCAGGAACTGCAGCAGCAAATGCCAAACTAGCAGAAAAAAAGCCTCAGGAAAGACAGCCAGTGCAAACTGTCAGCAATATTTAGACACAAACCAGAAAAATCTAGCTAGAAAACATCATGAATAAGCCCCCTAAATGACCACAGAGCTTAATTCAAACCTCCAAAATGTAGTTTAGCTTAACACGCTGCATCATTATCTTCTCAAAAGTCATAGTCTTCATCAAGCTGTAACAAAGGGCCTCATTCAGCAGCCATTATTAAGAAGAAATGTCTTCTTAAAACCCACTTACACATTTTCACAAATGTTTTCTTATCCAGGATTTGTTCTTAGGTAAGAACAATCTACACACACTCAAGCACAAAGATGTGAACACCTGGGGCCCATTGAGTAGCCAAAGCCAATGTGGAAAACCTCATTAACCAAATCTAATAAGCACAAAATGCGGATCTTAGAGTAATTATTGGAAAGAATCGTGAGTCATCTTTTGTGCTTGGAGAAATCTAGATTGGTCCCAGTGGGTCTAGACTTTCTTAAAGGACAATTCAAGCTCTAGAAATACCCTGTTGGAGAATAAAGCTGACAAAAAGTGTGCTAGAAAGAAATTACCTTTAAATGGATGAAACTACCTATAAATAGATGAGATTGACGAAAGTTTTAAAGCTTAAAAAGGTTTTTAAAGTTGTAAAAGTTAAGGTTAAAGGTTTTAATGGTTGTAAAGCAATTAAAAGTTTTCTTAGAACTGAATGTCCAAACTGAGAACCTTTTAAAAGTTTTATTTTTAAGAGTTTATTTGCAGTTTTACTTTCCCTAACAGTTCCTAACCTTATTTAGCAGAATCAGCACCAGATTCATCAGATATCATGCACTGTGGAAAACATTTTTATTTTTTTTTAATACAGAAGAACAGGCTGCTGAGGCTTGTGAAGCCTGTAGGTAAAATAAAATAGCTTTTCTAGGCATCAGAATCACTCAGTGTGTAGCTCAGTAGCTCTCACTCCCACTGATGGGACCCCATGCACTCTTCATGTTCCTTGCTATAAAATTGCTCGAACCCGCCTCAGCTCACAAAGAGAGTGAATATTACCTGATGAGCTGAATCAGGTGTGTCAGAGAAGGGAAAACACAACAAGACATGTGTGGTGTATGAGGTCTTCAGGGCTGAGATTGAAATCCTCACTGTAGTATTTGTACAGTTTCCTAATGATGTAGGTGTAGAAGTGACACTAGTGCTGTATGTACCATTCTCAGTCTTCACCAGTGTGCAGATATCTATCTATCTATCTATCTATCTATCTATCTATCTATCTATCTATCTATCTTTGTGTCTTTTTCCATTCTTTTTTTTTCCTTTTTTTTAAATCCTCAGGGGAACTGAATATTCGAAACAGAAGCCCAGGTTCTTACAAAAAAACATGTTTCTAGTGCTGTAGGTGAAGATTTGACACCACTGCTTTTTCTGTGTACCGCACTTACTGTTGGCCAGTGTGCACTGAGCTGAGATAGTTCACAGGAGAGTAAGTTTTCTCCCTCATGCTATCGCTTCGCTGAGTTTCCTCATCACTTAAAGCACTGAAATATGTTCCTGTCGGCTAACGCACGCTCTTTCTTTCCCTCTCTCATCCTCTTTCTTCCTCTCTCTCTCTCCAGAAGTTGTCTCCATTGCCGAGTGGACCCAGCACTGCATTACCTCCAAAGCACAGACAAAAACCTCGGTCCTCTCCTGACCAGGGGAGGTTAATGCAGCCTGACAGAGCGCTCCTCTGGGCTCCAACGATTCTGCTAACTCTCCCTTTGAATCTTCAGAGCCAGGGAGAGAGGTCCAGTAGAGATGAAAGCGCAGGCATGAGGATGTCTGGGAGATTACTCTATTAACCAAGTGGCCCATGGAATTGTGAACCCGTCAGAGTGAGCGCTTCAAGACCCTTTTAAATAGTGTCACTTTCATAAGCATTGGCCTTTGTGGCGCCAAACATTCAGTAGGTTTACATGAGCTAGCAATGGTTTATTGAATTATATTATTGTAAATAAGAGATGTGCAGTGCTTTATCTTAATACACTATGATGTTATACTGGAAACAGTAATGCATTGTTTATGCAAATCAATGACGTGTACACTATGAATAAAATATATGACTTTGACAAAAATTTGCCTTTTGGTTTACTTTTCCCAGCAACTGTGTTGATGTAATATGTTTTATTCATGTGGAAATATACACATTTAAATCAAGTTTAAATTGAATGCATTACCTTTTATGATATGATCTGTGGGTGTATATATATATATATATATATATATATATATATATATATATATATATATATGTGTGTGTGTGTGTGTGTGTGTGTGAGTAACCTATAGGGATTCTTGCCAAGATCCAGGCATAGGCATAGGTAGACCCCAAGGGGAGCTTGAGCCTCTTCCCTTTTGCCCTCGGACTCAGATTGTACAAGTGCCTACTTGGTCAGTTTGTATTATAAATGTCTTTTATACGGTCATTGCTTTAAAACCATATCACTCTTGCCCCCAGGCATAGACCCTTTTTCACATTTCGTTGGTTGCCACTTCCATTGGTTTCTTTCACTGGTTCTACCTTTCCAATTGGACCAAAACAAATAGTGCAGTCAAAATGAATCATCATCATGATCATTGCATAAAACATATTATTATAAACTTGGTTCTGAGGTTTGGCTCAAAAACATGAGAAACTTGATGTGTTTTATATCTGTTTGCAGGTGGGGCAGGTTCCACGGACACAAAATTGAATGGTGGGTTGAGTTGGCTAGCTTGGCTAGCTGCAGAGGGTTATTTGGAGAACTATTATTATTATTATTATTATTATTATATAGGGCATTAGATTGGAAAGAGGAGGGGTTTCAGGCTTGTACCTTCCCCAAACTTCAGTAATTCCATTACTCGTTTTAATGATATGCCACCGACTGTGGCATTTGTTATGCTTAGAGTGAAGCCATATAATTACCTGTTTCAGAAGCCAATGAAAGCAGTAATGTGTGAGTGTGAAAAGAGCCTATAGAGCTAGGTGGTTGAATTTGGTTCCCATAGCTTCTGTGCTCCTCGTCACCCCATTTGGATGGTACCAAGCGCCTGACAAGATTTCAACTCATATGGATGCACACATCACAACAGCTAAAAAAATATAGCGCACTGATAAACCAAAGGAAATGTCTCCAAAAAAGTGCACCTTCAATAATTTAGTCATTTTGAACAACTAAACTTAGTATTGGCTGTAAGTGGTGCTAATAACTTGGTAAAACACATTTTGAATTATGTGGATTATATATAATTTGGATTCTGTTCTTTGGAGCTCTTAAAACCCCCGGCTTGAAGAGATTTTTGTAAACTGTTTATAGCGGCCAAATAGTAGTAGAGAATAATGGCACCACCTTGAAATTAAGAGGTTGCTAGTTCAATGCCCTGCTCTGGTGAGAACACTTTCATATCAGTATAGATCTATTTCTTTAAGTTGCCTATAAGACTCCTTAGGGCAGCCTCCTAACTCATACATTTGCTCTGAAATATATTTAGATATATTTTGCCCTTTTTCCCCTTGAGATCCTGATCTCCAAATTGTCTGTGCATAGGCCTGAGCCTGCCATCTTTCCTAAAAAAATGAGGCAAAAACCAACAGCCTTCATGCCCCTAAAACTCAACAAATAGAAGTCTGGTGCATAAATCCAAAAGCATGAATCACTGTTCAAGTAAAGTGGTTTGAATGTTCAGTGAACTACTAAATCAATGACTGCTGCAGTGAGGTATACACATGCATCTGAGGCACAATTCTCTCTCCAAGTTATAGGAATTCAAGGAAAAGGATTTGGTTCAGCTCTTGGAGGAGCCGTCTCGTTGTTAAATGTTACAATATGCACCAAAAACCCCAGAAAAAAAAAGTCTCAAAGTCTCTTCTATGTCTCTGTGCATTTTTCATAAGCCCAGCTGAATCATTGATGCCATCGAACGGGTGCCATTACATCTCCCCCTATCGCTGTCTCGAGCTGATGCAGCCAACATCTGTCACTGGAGCCTTCTCTCTGAAGTGCCACTGGTGTGCACAGTCAAGATGAAACAAGAAGCATCTAAGAAAATCCAGAACATTGGAAAGTATTGGGTTTTGGGCTCTCTCCCACTGAACACACCACTGATACACAAATCTCTCGCCCTCGCGCTACTAGCAAAGACACTACCAAATGGGCTAATATGTTCTTTAAGCTCAATGCAGCGAGCTCACTAAGTATACCAGCAGAAACAATGGTGAGGGGGAGGGAAATGGAGCAATTTCAAAGTGCTTATACTTCCCCAAGGCTCTGAGGAAAAGAACACTTTGAATGGGAGGTTCGCTGTATGCTTGGCTAGCTATGCTAAGCTTTGCTAATCTTAGAGCCTTAATCTTTCTTCATCTTCGCCTCCTGAAAAGAGGCCAATTGACTTCTTTATCTAGATGGAAAGAAAGCAGTCAGGTGGTTTCCCCTCATAAAATGATCTTTCTTCTATAGGAAAGCTAATTGAGACATCTTGTAGCAGCTCTTCTTATGTAAACGATGCTAGCGTTACTCAGCTCAGAAGCATAGAGTCAAATTATATGTTTTATATCTGTTGCTGCTAGAACAGTTTCCAAAGACGGCTACATTGAATAGCAGATTGACTTGGTTAGCTATGCTAAGCTTACCTAATCTTGCATCATTCATTTGTATTTATCTGAGGTGAAAAGGAGAAAAGAAGCCAAACATCTCCTCTTATCTTGCCATAAAGAAAACAAGCGGTTGTATTTATTATGTAATGCTTATACTATAGGAAGGCTAATTAAGTTAGCTTATTTCATGCCACTGTGTTATCCTATTAAACATATTGGCATTATTTAGCTCAGAAATGTCTCAGAGGCTTAGCATAAAATGATATGCTACATGTATGTTTGCAGCTGGACCAGGCACAGAGAAATGTAATACCTTGAATGGAGGAGGTTAACTATGTGCTTGGCTAGCTATGCTAAGCTTTGCTAATCTTCAAGCCTTCATCTCCTCCAATTGACTCCTGTTATCTTGTGCAAAAGATCAAATGTCATCAAATGATCTCCTGAAGGAAAGCTAATTGAGTTAGCTTGGGGCGCACAACTGTGTTATTATGTTAAAGATGCTAACATTTATTCAACTCTGAAGTGGTTCAGAGGTTTAGCATAATATAAGGGCTCATATCTGGACCAGACAGGAAAAGATAGATAAACAGCTTTCATCTCAGGATCCTGATAAAGAGGCCAAATAACATCACTTGTCTTGCTAGACAGACATCACATGCTGTCCTTATCACATGATCTTGATTCTATAAGAAAGCTAATGAAGTCATTTTAGAGCACGCAACTGTGTTATAATAGAGCAATAAAGCCACGAGAGGCCAGGCGTTATGGCAATTTTATCAAAGGGAAGAACGCATGGCCTCAAAGGGCTTATTGATTTTATAAAACGGCGGCCAACATAAAACATGATAAAATAAAGTTTTTAAGAAAATAATTTAATATTAATAATAATTGACATAAACAAGTACTTCATGAAGAAATGTAGTTCCTTTAGATTATGGTATCATTGCCAAGCAACCATGGACCACTGAATGAAGAGAACATTCAGTCGCCCATCACTGTGTATTGTGGTCATTTCATGATTTTTTTTTTTCATGATTGGGCTAAATCCCAAATGGCTCCCTGCTCCCTACATAGTGTACTATGTAGGAATTTAAGTACTGGATCCTGCACCCCAACAGTGCAAAGTAACATTATGAAATAGTCATTCGGGACTCAGCAACATCCATACTCAATAAATACTGCACTATTTGGCTATAGAGGCTAGAATTTCTAAACTTTCATATCTAGCACACTATTTAGGGAATATGGAGCCGTTTGCGATTCAGACTGGGCTTGGCGCTACTTCTGACTGAAACATAAACATTTGAAGTGTATAATCCATTCAAGTGACATTTTTAGACTTCTATACTGCTGTTTTACAGTTAATTGTACTGTAAGTACTTTAATTCAAGCCTGTGGGATTAATGATGGAGTTGTTTAGGCTGTCAGCTATCTTTTAGCCTGTTCGCTAGCTGACCAGCCTAGTTCTAGTTAAGAACATAAGTTGCCAGCCCCTCAGTTTAAACAAAAAATTTGTTCTTACTTCATCAATGTCCTTGGTGGTCCATGCAAGCAGCATTAGGGTCAAAGATTATTCCATTAACGGGACAGGGTTTTTTGTGCTGTGGCACAGTAATACAAATTCAGTTGTTGTGAAGCTGTCATAGGTGTGTGTATATCATAGATTTTACAATGGATTCAAGCACGGCTCAGCCAATCAGATTTTAGGACCAGACCTATCTGTTTTATAATGTTAAAGATACTAGCATTATTTGTCTTAGAAGCCTAGTATACAGTGCCTCATCGTATACAGAGCCTCACATTTGTTTTAAAACTGCACCAAACTCTGATTTGAATGGGAGGTTAACAGGATGTTAGCTTCATTTTGCTCAGATGTGCGAAGCTTAGCATAATAAGTTTCATATCTTTGTGCAGCTGAATCAGGCTCAGAGGAAGGTTATTTTCAATGGCAGTTTGGCTTGGCTGGCTATGCTAAGCATAGCTAATCATGCAGTCTTCATCTCCCTTCATCTGAGATTCCTGAAAAGAGGCCAAGTATCTTCCCTTATCTTGCCAGAAAGAAAACAGTCAGGTAATTGTCCTCATTATGATGCTTAGTCTATAGGAAAGCTCATTGAGTCCGCTTCTATGCCTCTGTGTTATCCTGTTAAAGATGCTTGATTTATTTTGCTCAGAAGTGTCTCAAAAGTACAGCTCAGGAGCTTAGCATAATATGATGTCTTTCACAAGTGTGTACAGCTGGACCAGGCTCTGAGAAAAGGAGTATCTTGAATATTAGCCTGAGTATGTGCCTGGCTAGCTATGCTTAGCTTAAGGTGGCTAGAACCTTCATCTCAGACATCTGAAAAGAGGCTAAGGAACTTTCTTTATATTGCCAGAAAGAAAACTGTCAGATGCCTTAGCGTAATATAATCACTTCACCGCAGGCTCCCGAAAAGTGACTTTACCAAGAAGCTTATCTTTCCAGAAAGAAAACTGACAGGTAATTATCTCATTATGTGATTTCATTTCTATTGGAAAGCTAATTAAGTCAGCTACTAGCATGCCACTGTGTGATCATATTACAAATGCTAGCATTATTCTGCTCAGAGTTGGTGTAGAAGCTTAGCTCAGAAGCTTAGCATGATATGATGCACATCACATGTGTTTGCAGCTGGATCAGGCTTTGAGAAAATGAATACTTTGAATAAGACCCTGAATATGTGATTGGGTAGCTATGGTTAGCTTAGGGATGATCTCAGACATCTGAAAAGAGGCTAAGTAACTTTCCGTATCTTGCCAGATATGTGGTTGGCCTTGATATATGATGTCTATTCTATAGGTAAGCTAATTGAGTCAGCTTCTAGCATGCCACTGTGTCATTATGCTACAAATGCTAGATAGATAAGTGTTTCAGAAGCTCAGCTTAGCATAATATGATGTCCTTCATGTGTTTACAGGGAGGTTATAACCTTCAGACATCTGAAAAGAGGCTAAGTAACTTTTCTCATTTTCCCAGAAAGACGGCTGTGAGTTCATCACATGATCTTAACTCTAAAGCAAATATATATATATATATATATATATATATATATATATATATATATATAAATATATTTGCCCCAGAAGCTTAGCGTACTATAGCGCTCCTCACATCTGTTTGCGGCTGGACCAGAGCTCCGTCTCCACGCTCATTTGTTTGGCCTCATTAGGTCAGTAATGAAGGCTAGCCGAAGGGTGAGCATTATGGGAAGCGGTCCCTGTTTTGCTCTGAACTGACAGCATGCGTAGGGCTTCCACTCCATGTCAAGCCGAATGCACATTTAGCCGAGATGTATGGGGAATTTTCCAAGGCGTGTGGGCACTAATCTTAATGTGGGCTGTCAGCTTAGTTACATGCACATTTTCTGGGTTCTTTTGCAACTCGAACGCAAGTGGACATGACAGAATGAAACGCGTAATATTTTTTGCCATTTTTATTTCCTGGTAGCAATGTGGTGATGCAATGCAGCTTGGGCTGGAGCACTGCTCTCGTCCAACAGGTGAATATCTCTTAAAATTACCTCTAGAAAATCAATTTCAACATGGTCTTCTAATGGTCTGTAACTAATGTGCTAAGAGGCATTGGTTTAAACCGCTGTATGCCTTTTAAAATACAGAATGGTTTTGAATGTCAAAAGCATGTCAAACATGGTCTTCCGGCTAGTCTGGCGCTGCTCGTTTTTCATTTTGTGGTATGCATTTTCTCTCGTAATATTGGTGACAGGATATATGGGTTCAAAACCAAGGCATGAATGGAAGAATCACAACTTTGTACTTCCCCCTAAATCTGTATGATTCACTGCTGCAAGAACGGGATTTCTACATTCTTTAATCCCTATAAACGGTGACTCAGAGCTATCTAGATCTATACAGTGGTCCAAAAAAGAGCCCTGGAGAAGTATGATACACTGAAGGAGTGCGATAAAAATAGGAAATGCCTGAGGGCGAGATCAGAGAGATCCACGATGCAGTTAATAACGGCTATAAAAAGCCTCAGGAGACCTTCTGTGTGTCCTCCGAGGAAAGATATTGTCAAAACTATTGTTACATGCACTGTCTAAACAAAGGCCCAAGCAGTGTACAATTACACCACTTTACCAGAAGAGCCAGCGCTGTGACTTCATTTCTGCTCTCAGCGGCGAGTCTCCGGGGGGAAGTGGCTGTCAAGCAATTTGAGAAAAGTGCCATTTGAAGAGTCCAATTTTCAACAAGAGGCAACCAAAGTTTAAGGTAATCATTTTTCATGCTCGCTCTCCTCTCCTTTCCTCCCTATCTCTCTCTCTCTTTCTCTCTGTCCCTCATTCTCTCTCGCTCTCACCTTTCCTTTTTGGGAAGCTAAAGTGTTCCATCACCAGACTACACTGTAGCGCGGCGGATTCTTGCGCTGTGTCTGATTGCTTGTCGGGCACAAAAGCCAGAGAATGGTGGAAACAGTGGCACTTCAGTGAAGGTTAACTGTCATGTCGCCTCTTTCAACAGGCTCTCTCCCGCGGCTGGGAAATAGAGCCTAGCTTTCACGCCAATACGGCCTGAAATAGAGGATCTACCTGCACCCAAATCTGAGCAGGTTCAAAATACAGACTGTCAGTGCCCTCGTCTGAGGGGTCACATTTCACTGAAATGGAAAATAGAGATGGCCAAAAGTTTGGGCCCACAACATAGTAGTGGGGAAGGTGGGTGTTGGGTGGGGGTTATATTGTATTTCATATTATGCTTCCCTAAAAACTTTCAGTGGGTGATTTTTCAAAGAGATGTGCAAGCTTTTACCCAGAGTAATACGTACAAACTTAGTAGAGTTTGTAGCCCTGGACTGGCTTAATTTACATGTAATAAAAGTTTTACATCTCCTCAGTGATAAAGCTCTCACATCCCAGCAATAAAACTACCACATGATGAATGAATTTCCAGTGGGTTGTATTGACCTGCATGTTTACACCATGCATGGTCATATGACTGTGGGATTATTTCTAGGAAACTAAAAGTTGATTATATTGTGCATATGTGAACATAAAGTACTGATTTATACTTGTAGATGTCATTATTATCACCCAAACATAAAGTGCTGATTTATACCTGTCACTGCCATTATAATCACCCCTTTAATCAGCCTTTTATTTCCCTTTTATTTTCTTTCTACTAATGTTCTCCCAGTGCAGCGAGGATGGAGATGAAGTTCAACCACCCAGTCCAGGTAAATTGTTAGGAGACTCTTCCAAAGCATCCGTCATTTTATGATATGGATACTGGAGCTAGGAGACTAAGGCTGCATCCAGAAAATGTTGCCCTGCCATTCCCCATATGGAAATATATGTATGTATGAAAATTGCCAAATAATGTATTTGTGAAATATATATTTTTAAATGCATTTTTTTTGTATTTGTTATTGTATTTTTTTATTGCATGTAATTTTAACAAAGGTTACAGATATAACTAAATATACATGAACTGAATTAATGAGTACATTAACATGCACATAATAATCCAATAACTGCAGAAAAACAGATTTTGTCAGTAATCCAATCAAAGCATTTACATGCACTTGGGTAATCAGATAATGGGGAAACTCTTTTCTTTGCAACTGGCCAATAAATTCACAGAAGAAGACGTTATTGCACCACTTTTTACCTGAAAATATGAACATACATCATCTAGAGGATGAAGAATATTTAAATCCTTCATTTCATCCAGCACGTAGTCGGTTTCAGCATCGCTCCAAAAGTGTTTTGCTGCCATCTCACAGCAACTCTGCTTGCTTATTTCCAGTACCGCAGTCTGTGTTCGCACATGTGCTGACTGTAAAAAATTAGAAAGAAATCAGAGTAAGAGTTTACATGCACTGAGAAATCTGATTACTGAGCTAAAATCCAGCTCTCTTTATCTGATTTCTAGACCTTACTCCGATCTAAGAAATCTCAGTGTGCTGTTTACACGACCATTTGAATAATCAGGAAATCCTAGTATGATCAGATTATTGAGTGCATGTAAGCACACTCAGCAGTACTGACTCCTGTGTTTTGCATTGTAACCATGTACGTATGCAGAAAGACAGCTCACACAAAATGTGTTTCAAATAAACACGATAAAAAAATCATAAATGCATTTTCACAGTATACGAATACCTACAACACTTGCTTTTGCCATGTTAAAGGTTAATTTGCTGATAATTACAATTAAGATAGTGGAATACAAATTCAAATACTATTTTCATACATTTTCAAATTAAATAAATACATTTACATACATTTATTTTGTAAGGTACATTTCTAGGTATAATATTCTCCCATACATTTTAAAATGCATTTGTTTAATATGGCAAACAGTTTAGAATATATTTCACCACAGACTGCAATATTTGAATTTTTTTCCCATTTATAAAAATAGATGTGCATAATTTTTTTTTTTCTTTTCCCTGTCCTCTCTACTGCTCCTCTCCTAGTCTGGAATATTCTAAAGGGATCAAGGAGAGGAAAGGAGCAGGGGGAATGGAGAGAACAAGCAGAAATTGGGGAAATGGGACAGCTGATTCCTTTAAACATCATTAAATTTGATGTTAACTTGATGAAATCAGCCTATCACATTGTTCGCTTAAAAGAACGGCCTAAGCTGCTACACATAGCCCACCTATTCACATTTGAGTCATTTTCTACTCTTTTTTTTAAAAAAAATTTACACCAATTACACAAATACACAACACAGAATTATATGAACCCAAATAAAACACAGAATTTAAAGTATAGACAGATTGCTCTGAGTTGGTCTGTTCTTTCTGGGGGTGTCTGAGGTGATGTCACTCTAAAATCTGTACTTCTTTGGTAACGTACACTCTTGCATCCTTCACTTGAAGCTGCTTCGGCGGGTATTTTAAGCGGCTTCTCTCATCTCCTCTGGTATTGGGACAGCCAGTAAAATGCCATCACGAAATCGGTTTCTGGGTCACAGAGGAGCGGAACAAGGTTGGTAGAAAAAGCAGTAACTTTCAGGGTTTCTGGATGTGGCCTAAATATGAGTAGTAACGGCCCAAACTTTTTTTTTTTCCTAAACCAGTCAACATCTTTCAGGAGTGTTACAGAGTTATACAACCAGATGGGACTAAAATTCTCAGAGCACCACTGAGTTTGGTAGAAAACAGAAGGCAATTCATTTCATCAATTGAAAATGGTAAATAAGAGATATAGATAAACGGTTCTCAACCTTTTCCACTCCAAGGCCCAACTGAGTATAACTACAAAGCACAGCTGCCCACAAGAAAACTAAAATCAACTTTTTTAAACAAAACTTTATTTTCCTTTTCTTAAATGCTGACACTGAAAACCTGAAAAATAGGTCCTGAAAAAGATCAGACTGGCTATTCTGGTTGTCAGTAGGTTTGCAAAATTTGCAGGTATGTTTAAAAATATGAAACGTTAAAAACACATGGTTGTAGTGATGTCAAAAAGGGGGGAAAAAGGAAAAAAAGAATTGAAATGTACAAGGTAGATGTGATTTGGAGCTGCAGTCCATCATGTTTTCACTGAAAATACTTCACTGGCTTTTCCAAAAGAGTAATTGCTTGGTCTCAAGATGTCTCTAGTTTTGAGGGTTTTCGTGATTCATTTCTCTCCTTTCACTGGGCTTTTGGATTAGCATCATCACCATCAACAATAATGATGAATTTTATTTGATATCTGCTTCTTTGTCACTTGTTTATCAGTCTGAGTTTAACCACTCAGGTCGATAATGCTCGACCAAATATATGCTCTGCAATGCATGAGTTGAAATCAAACACATATCTTCTCTATTTTAGTGTCGAAAGAGTCAGTCGTTAAAACAGTCGCCATGCCGACTGTACGGCGCCGACGCGCGAGAAGCAAAGCCGGCTCTGTTGATGAATTCCCTCATCTGATCACAGAATGCGTTTCCATCAGCAGTAAGCTGAACAGCGTTCGGTTTGAAGTGGACAGAGACCCACGGTTTCTGCTGGATCGGTTCAGCTGCAGACCTGAATATGGGTGGAGTGTTCACACATGTCAAAACGGCGCAAACTAAAGAAAAAGGTGTGATAAGGGCACACCAAACCAAGCGCCCTGAGAAACTTCTCCATCTCTGGCTAGCCGTCTGCATTGTGCACCAGATTGATGACATTTTAAAGGCCACTACTGTGACATTTTTATTTGTATGTCTGTATTAATATTGGCTATACAGTGAAAACATTTCATTTATAGATTTTTAATTATTAAGTTATCATTTTCCCACTTATGTCTTTATGACTTACAGTGACGTAACCGGGCCGACTTACTGACTCCCTCTGAGTACAGACCCACGAACCACTAGAGTTTGCTTCATGGCCCACAGGTTGAGAAACCCTGATATAGAGGATTCATACTGTAATGCATGCTAGGACAGGACAGCAGATTAATCTCTTTATGCCATCACCCTGATTACTCCTGTTTTATTATTATTATTATTATTATTATTATTATTATTATTTATATATATATATATATATATATATATATATATATATATATATATATATATATATGTTGGTGGGGTATGTAGACATATATGTGTGTGTATCTATATATGTATGAATGTATATATTAAGTTATCTGTGATTTATGGTGTTTTTTTATGGTGTTGAGTGTGGATGGGTGGGAAGGATAGAGTTTGAGCGGTGGGGCGGAGAGCATTTTTTTGTATTTGTTTCTATGTTATCAATGTACTTGTTTTCTGTTTAGTATTAAAAATGTATGTTAGTAAAGAAAAGTTCACAAAAACTGATATTTACCACTACTGCAACTGCAAAAGTGTTCACCTGCTGTCTGACCTCAACTTCAAGCACATGAGCATGGAATTGATTTTTATTTTATTTAGTTTTTTTGTTAACAGATGAATGCAGAAGTAAGCTGTATTGCTAATGTAACTGCTTGGAAGCCAAATATCTTGTTCAAACATACACCTGTTGAAACGATTTTCAAAACACCACATCATATCATTACTCAAACGACAGAAATGACATCATATCAGGAAGACAACAGGCTAAAAGTTTCAGTTTGCAAAGTAGCCACCTGGCTATCTAGATATTTTACCTGAGTCTGGTTTCTTTTCTCTGGCAGCTGAAGAGCTGTCTGGTTTGTGCTGAATAAAGACAGAATTGCTGCTCTTTTTTACAATGAAAATGTTCATCCTGAGAAAACCTGCCCCACAGTCCGATGGTGCAGTTCTTCACAGCCATCAGCGAGTCCAACCTCACATCATCCATAACCATCTCCACCTCACAAGAATGAGCCAAACTCCAACCTTCAAAATCTATCTATCTATCTATCTATCTATCTATCTATCTATCTATCTATCTATCTATCTATCTATGTGGCTAGGCTTGCAGTCAGGATTGGTTGACACCACAGAAGTTCCCATTAAATACATGATGTATTTAATAATGCTGCACGACAGAAAACTGCATAAGATGACAAAGAACATGTTATAATCTAGTTCAAGGCCAGACTCTGAAAGTTACAGTTTAGTACCTTTTTTCTGACAGTGCAGTATGGTTTTCTTTTCTGCTGTAAATGTCTTTTGGATTGCCTGTCTCTTTTTCAAATCGACTGCTGTCAGAAAACCTGACAGGAAGAGCAGAGGAGTGATCTTATTTCACTGTTTTGACTTGTTCATTGTCTTAATCTTTTACTCCATACAGTTTAAAAACATTCTGAAGATACGACTGCTGACTATCAGTGCCATGTTTTAAATGATTAAAAAGGACTGTCAAAACCTGTGATTATTTCTCTAGACAGTGAAAGCAGGACTGCTGTCCAGTGCCCCTTTAATACAAGACAGATAAAAGCATGAACATATAGGACCACCATAGAGGACTTGTTGGTATGTTTATTCATGATGATCATACCATATTTCATGCTCTACTGATCAGATATTTTGATTAGAAAAATCACAAGAAATCATTTAGACTCAGATTTAGAGACTCAGGAAAATTGATGTCACATTCACAGAGTAGATTTGCTAATAAATCCACACTAAGTTTTTTTGATCAAACATCTGTAGGGACCTGCAATGCAGCGCTGCAGCGATTTCCTTAAACAAAGCCATTGATTATATGGTTTAATTAATTTGAGTGATGAGGTTTGACCATGACCTGAATCTGTATAGATGAGAGGAACTGAGAGAGAGAGAGAGAGAGAGAGAGAGGGCTCTCTTCCTCTCCTCTTTTCCCTCAATGTCTCTCTCTCTCTTTCTTTCACATTCTCCCTCCCTTTCTTCCCCTTCAGTCCCTCTCTTTCCTTTTTTCTCCCTAAATATCTCTCTCTCTCTCTCTCTCTACCTATATCTTTCTTCTCTCACTCTCTCTCTCTCTCTTTATCTCTCTCTTTGCTCTGCCAGGTGTCTCTCTCTTTTTTTCTCCACTGCTCTCTTCCTCTCTTCTTCTCCCTCAATGTCTCTCTCTCTCTTTCTCTCACATTCTCCCTCCCTTTCTTACCCTTCAGTCTCTCTCTCTCTCTCTCTCTCTCCTTTTTTCTCCCTAAAGCTCTCACTCTCTTTGCTCTGCTAGTTGTCTCTCTCTCTCTCTTTTTTCTCCACTGCTCTCTTCCTCTCCTCTTCTCCCTCAATGTCTCTCTCTCTCTCTCTCTCACATTCTCCTTCCCTTTCGTCCTCTTCAGTCTCTCTCTATCCTTTTTTCTCCCTAAATATCTCTCTCTCTACCTATATCTCTCTTCTCTCTCACTCTCTCTCTCTCTGCTCTGCCAGTTGTCTCTCTCTTTTTTCTCCACTGCTCTCTTCCTCTCCTCTTCTCCCTCTCTCTCTCTTTCTCTCACATTCTCCCTCCCTTTCTTCCCCTTCCGTCTCAGTTTTAACTTTGCTTTGCGCCTGATTTTACTTAGTGAAAAGTGACTTGTGCTTTTATGTATTTCTTTCTTTCTTTCTTTCTTTCTTTCTTTATTTATTTATTTATTAAGCAAGCTGTTTGTTTTTAGGTGATGGTTTAAGGGCGGAAATGGCCTGATGTGACTTTTACACACTGAAGCGAGATGTGTTTACAATAAAGTGTTGTTAAAAAAAAAGTCTCTCTCATGCTGGGAGGGTAGTGTGGGGTGAGACTCTGTTGGTGAGAGCTGACTGTTACTTTTTCACTTTTCTGTTCTTCAAAAACGCATGATTTGCTGAGTACTTTGTGCTGGTTTGTTGTTGATTGAAAGTGGTATTGTTATAAACAAGATGTTTGTACAGGTCACACCGCTGTTCGATCCTTCCACAAAGATCACTGTTTATACAGAATGATGTGCTGGAGTGTGAGCTTTCACGATTTGGCAAGATTGCAAGCTCGTTTAAGATGGTTTCCCTTGGCTGTTAAAACCCTTCACTTAAGCATGTCACGTCTTTTAGGAGGCAGGTTTACATGTTTTTAGACTCCCCTGATCACACGCTTGATGTTGATATTGGGCATAAACGGTTTGCGTGTCCACACAGGAGGCAAGAGGAGGAAAATATTATTGCTGGGTCTGAGGTAGGTGTTGCTGTCAGTACAAATGTTGGTGTCAGTACAAAATACTGTTCTTTCTCTTGGTTCTCTTCCTAGGCTTCTTAGGTCTATTTATGGAAGTTTTAAAAGTAGGTTCTTTTAATTTAAATGGGGGTAGGGATAATATATGATAGTATACAGCAAAAGAGACTGAATGTTACTTTCCTTCAGGAGACACACAGTGATGTGGATAATGAAGTGAAATGGGCAATGTGGTGGGAGGGACATGTACTGAGTCATGGCACCAATTTGAGTGCAGGGGTGGTGATTCTTTTCTGTCCTTCATCAAAAGCTAAGATTGTGCACACAGTAGAAGCACACACTGAAATTAAAGGCGTTGAGTTCTCATTTATGAACACTTATGCCCCAAATGTGGAGCATGACCATGTTGTTTTATTTAAGGCTTTGTGCACTGCTTTAAGATGGTGTGCTAATGATGGACTTTTGTCATTGGGGAACTGTACAGTGGATTGTAGACCGTACTTGTGAAGTACCTCACATACAGTCTTCTGTTTGCTTGTCTAAACTCCTAAAAGAGTTCAGGTTGTTGGACATATGGAGAGTAAAGAATCCTGTAGCCAGACAGCATACATGGGTTAAGGTCTCTGACAATAGTATTAGTGCTGCTCGGCTAGACCGAATTCATGTGTCTACACATCTTAGCAGTAGAATCACTGGGGCTTTTATTTCTCCTGTGGGGTATTCTGATCACCACTTGACTGCTGTCATGGTAAGCATGTCACATATTTCTAGTGCACCTTTTATTCTATTTCTAGTGGCCTTTTATTGTGGAGCTGTTGCATGATGAAGCTTTTCGTGCAAGGTTCTTGCACTTTTGGGAACAGTAGAAGACTAAAAAGGTTAATTTTGAAAATTTGAGACAGTGGTGGGAAACTGGCAAGGCACAGATAAGACTGTTTTGTCAAAAGTACATATCTAATTTAAGTACAAGAGCAACATTGACTGTCCAGGCTCTTGAGAGGGAGATACGCTCTCTGGAGCTTGGACTGACTGCTACTCATGACCCTGTTAAGCTGGGGAGGTTGCAGCAGAAGAGGAAGGACCTCACTTGAATGAGAGGGTGAAGGGGGCCTTGGTTAAATCCCACTTTGCTACACTTGCAGACATTGATGCTCCGAGTGCCTTCTTCTTTAATTTGGAACGTTCAGTAGCACAGCACAAGCAGATGGTCTGTCTTTGCCTTCCGGATGGACGAGTGTCTACTGATGTCACAGATATGCGAAAACATGCAGTGGAATTTTAATCTGCTTTTTATACTGCAGAACTCTGTCTGTGACTCTGACTCTGACTGTGTTGCACAGCTTCTTCAAGGATTTCCACGACTGAACTCTGACTCCAGAGCTGAGCTAGACTCTCATCTGACTCTGCAAGAACTCACTGCTGCAGTTGAACAGCTTAACACAGGATCTCCAAGCATTGATGGCCTGCCTGTGACTTTTATAAGCATTTCTGGGACTGTATTGGGGGTGATTTTAATGAAGTGATCTGTGAATGTCAGTGTACTGTATTATCTTTATTGCCAAAAAAAGTTATATTTAATAAAATTATATTCTAAATGTTTAGCTAATAGGCTCAAGAATGACCTCTCTTTAATAGTGCACAGGAACCAGTCTTACTTCATTCCTGATATATCAATAATGAACAACCTGTTCCTTGTGCGAGATGTATTGGATTGCTGTAAGGGTTCTGATAAAAGTGTTGGGCTGGTCTCTCTTGATCAAGAGAAGGCCTTTGATTGATCACCAGTCCCTTTTTAACGTGCTTAAGGCTTTTGGCATTGGGGATGTTTTTTTTTTAGTTTGGTGTGGTTACTGTATTCTGGTGCTGCATGTTTGGTTAAGGTGGGGGTGGGTTGAGCAGACTAATTCCAGTTACAAGAGGTATTAGGCAAGGCTGTCCTTTATCAGGTCAATTATACAGTCTAGCTATTGAACCACTGCTTGTTTGCCTAAGGAAGAGATTAGCTGGCTTTCATGCTGCACAAGGATTTAGGGGTCCAGGGGTAGCACTTTCTGCATATGCTGATGATATAACAGTTTTTATCAAAAATAGTCGGGATGTTCAGGTTTTAGTTGAGCCCCTTAATCTGCATGAGAAGGTGTTGCTAAAGTTAACTGAGAAAAGAGTGAGGCTCTTTGGGTAGGCCAGGGACAGATGGAAGGGCTACCACGTCTGCCTGGTACTTTGAGGTGGGGTAGAGAAGGGCTGAAAGTTTTGGGGGTCTTCTCAGGGACAGATGATTTTCAGAAGCAGAATTGGGAGGGTGTAGTGGAGAGAGTGTGCACCAAATTGTCTCAATGGAAATGGTTGCTACCCCAGTTGTCCTACAGGAGGAGGGTGTTGGTGGCAAATAACTTGGTCGCCTCCACCCTGTGGCACAGATTCAGCATTTTACAGCCATCTGCAGAACTGGTACAGGAGATGCAGAAGATATTGGTGACTTTCTTCTGGTCAGGCCATCACTGGGTTCAATCAGCTGTCCTATACCTGCCAGTACAAGAGGGAGGACAAGGTCTGGTGGATATCAAGTCCAAGATCAAGGCCTTTTGTCTTCAAGCTGCCCAGCGACTGCTGTTCCATGGAGTACTTGCTTGGAACAATACTGCCACTGTGCTATTATGATGGGCTGGAGGACAGGGGTTTGATAAACACTTGTTCCTTATGACAATACTAGAGGTTGTGTTGTCAGGACTACACCTTTTATATACCAATGCTAGAAGCATGGAAAGTGTTCTCTGTCTCAAGGACTGCTGATACACCTGCTGGTGTGTGGTTGTTGGAGGATCCATTGTTTTTTAACTCCTTTTTTACCATCAGCTCTTTTATCTTCAGCAGTTTTGCGCTCATGTTTGGTGGCTCATGAACAGCGGCTGTGAGTGAGAGGACCGGGATCAGGTCATGTTGTCCGCTGGATCAGGTGATGGCAGAGGTATGGAGGTCACTGCCAGCTGACTACTTATGCTTCCTGAATGACCCATCTGCCATCGCCCAGTGGAGGAAAGGCTGTCAGTATGATTTTCCTGAACTGACTGCTAGTCCTGCTGTGGAGAGGATACAAAGGACGAAACGTGTCTCATTTCCTTCACCACACCAGTACTAGGTGCATTCTCCCTGGCTGGGAGAAAGACACTGTACCTGGTATGTGTGAAGGTGTCCCAGGCACACTTTCTGGATGGAGCTTTATCTACAAGGTGGCCTGAGTTGTTTGGTGCTGACTTCTTCCCAAAAGGCTGCTGGCGTGTCCTGTATAAGCGTCCGATTGATAAACGGACAGCTGACCTCTAGTGGAGGATTGTGCATGGAGCAATAGGTACAAACAGACATTGGGTGCACCTCAATCCAAGTGTTGGGGAAGGCTGCCTCATTTGCCCAATAGAGTCCCTGTTTCACTTGTTTGAGCAGTGTGCTCCGTTAGGCGACCTGTTCTCCTTGTTGACTGAATAGTTTTTGTTATTGGGTGAGGCTTTCTCCTTTCAGCTGTTTATTTTTGGACCCAAATACACAGTGAGGAGGAAAAATGTTGTAGTGTTACTGAACTTTGTATCTGGTACGGCAAAGCTAGCCATCTGGAAGACGAGGAAGAATCAGATGTTGGGTCAGAAAGCGGTGGACGTGGTAGCTGTGTTCCTGGGGCTGGCGGCTGCACAGCTGAGAATGGAGCATGCTTACTAAAATTTGGTGGGGAAACTGCCAGAGTTCATGAGTATTTGGGGCATGAATGAAGTCCTATGCACAGTTGATGAAGTTGGCAATCTACGGTTGACGTTTTGATTGTGTGTGTGTTGTTTTAAAGTTATGTTACAGTTATTCTTTTTTTTCATTTCTTTTCTAACATACATGTGAGATTTTGAGTGATGACCTTGGTATGTTTGTAGGTTTTTGATTGTCTCAATAAAAGGGTTTTCAAAAAAAAAAAAATCTCTCTCTCTCTCTTTCTCCATTTCTCTCACTTTCTCAATCCCTTTCTTCCCCTTTAGTCAGTCTCTCTCTCTCTCTTTCTCTCTCTCTGGCTTGTCTCGCTTTGCTTTGCCTGTTGTTTTCTTCGAAGCATTTATCTATCGATTCTCCTTCTTTTTTTGTGCTTTTAAGCTCTCTCTGTGCCCTGTGCTTATCATCTTTATAAATGAATGTATTTATTCACTTTTGCTCTTTAAATACTCCAGTGGGAATGGATGGAAAAGAAGACTTTAGAAATGATCAGACATGAAGGACCTCCTGTAGGCAGCTTCCACTTCTCTGATGTAGAGGAGGTGCAGGAGTGGGGACTGAAAAGTTTCCTTCAGTAATAGTACCAATTAATGGCAACAATTAGCTTTAACGAGGGTCTTCACTTAAGAGCAAATGAACGAGCTCAGTCTCATCAGTTAAAACTTAATCAAGCTTTCCATAGACTCAAATATAGCTGCCAAACACTGGAGTGATTTTTAGATCATTTCCAGCTCCCTGCTGAATATTCCAACTGGCATGTTGGTATATTGCCTGTAATATTCTTGCCATGAGAGACACTTAAAATTATTTTGTGTTGTTTTATTAATAATAGCATTAAATTAATAACAAAGCAGGGAAATATAATAGAAGTCGGTGATGTGCTGATTATAACTTCAGAGAGAACATATATTTCCTAGAAAATAGGCCATCACTTTCAGTCTGCGATAAAATTAATAAATTAGGGAATTCATTAAAAAGCATTTAGCACTTAAATAGCTACATCCATGGACACAGCTAGGGCTGTACAAAGCCATTTTCTTTTTATTAGAGCATGTTCTCATTTCTAATATTATCTTTAATATATAATATCCATCATTTTTGTACTTTCTTTTTTTTTTGCTACTTGAAAGCCTCAGTGAGAAAGGCTTAGAATGTATTCTTGAATTATGGATAGAGTTATGAACCAAAACCTGCGTGAAAGATATTAAATATCTAATAAACAATTTAGGGACTTAAAATAACGTTCTTTGTGTTACTGTTTGGTTCTTGCATTTTTGGGGGGGTTATAAGCATACAGTAATGGAGGTTTAATTTTTGGGGAGGAGGCAATTCTCTGGTCCAAAAACAGACATCTGGCAACCCTAATTAGATACATAGGTGTCACACAGCCACAGAAATATAGCTTTAAATGTCTTTTTTTTTTAGGTTTAATGAAGTAAAGAAATGTACTAGACGTACGAAACTAGACTCTTAAATGAGACAGCTGTTCAGGGGTTCTATAGTAAAGACAGAATCTACACATTCAAGAGCACAAAGGTGAGAACAGTTCTGTGGTTTAAGAACACATCGTGAATCTGACCTAGACTTTATCTTAGGACCTTCTCAAGAACACTTTTAAGAAAAAACTTCGGAAGATATTGGTGAATGAGAAACAATGGCTGTAAATAGAACCATGAGCACTCAAAGAACCATTTGCATGCTTAAGTTATGGTGAAATGGTTCATAAAGTTGTTGGAAAATGTGTTGTAAATGATTCTGTTTAGCTCTACAAAAGCTTCTTCTATTGTATACAAGCTTGACATCATAACAATAGAAGAACCCTTTCTGGCGCTATAGAGAAAGAAGACAAACAGTTCTTCAATGTAAAGAACGATTTCACCACACAAAGAACAATTTCAGCATGCAAATGGTTCTTTGATTGTTCACTTTTCTATATAGCCCCATAGTCTTTGCCAAAGGACCCTTGAATTACCATCTTTTTAAAAAGTGTATCTAGCTGGCTATCACTAACAAGCTAGGCTGTAGCATTAGTGTTTATAATCCAGGAGAGACCTACAGCGTGCAGTAGATACCAAGCTGTTAGTGTCTTAAATTATCACAGACAGCTGATCTTTCTTGCTGATACAGTAAAGGACCAAGAAAAATGCTGACTGCATAGAAACTGCAATTCCCATGACTCTGTGCTCAGGGAGGTAAAGACATTACAGAAAATATTGATTTAAACCAAAGATCCTTTCTGTTAAAGCCATAGTTGTTTAAAACGACATGATTTAAAAATATTTGTGTTTTGTTTTGGTCATAAAGTTCCACAGGCAAAAAATTAAATGTTATTTTTCTGCAAAGAGTACAATTTCTACTTATTGAAAAAAGTAAAACATAAAATGTGCCAACATTTTTGCACAGACCACATTTTATGTTTTATTTTTTTTTTCCAATTTGACAAAGTTGGAAGCAAAAAAGTTGTGTAAAATGACTTTGTATGTTGTAACATTAATGTTAGCTTTCACTGGAGCTAAGTGACCCAAACCTTGAATAACAGTCTCAGCCCATTATCCCTCCTCCACCAAACTTTACTGTTGGCACTATGCATTCTTGTAGGTAGCTTTCTCCTGACATCCGCCAAAACCTGATTCATCCATCAGCCTGCCAGATAGTGAAGCGTTATGACTCCAGAGATCACATTTCCACTGCTCCAGAGTCCAGGGGTAGTGTTCAGCCAATGCTTGGCACTGCGTACAGTGATCTTAGGCTTGTGTGCAACTGCTCAGCCATTAAAAAACCCACTTCCTGAAGCTCCTGATGCATAGTTCTTCTGCTAATGTTGCTTCTAGGAGCAGCTTGGAGCTTGGTAGTGGGTGATGCAACAGAGGATACATGTTTTTATGCAAGTTCTTCAGCACTTGATGTGGTCTACTTTGTTTGTGGTTGAGCTTTTGCTTTAGACCCTTCCATGTCACAATAATAGCACTTATAGTTAATCAGGGCAGATCTAGCAGTGCAGAAAAGTCACAGTCTTACTTGCAGCAAAGATGGTATCCTATGATAGCACCAAATTTAAAGTCACCGAGATCTTCAGTACGACCCATTCTACTGCCAGTGTTTGTCTATGGAGACTGCAATGGCTACGTGCTTGATTTTATTCACCTGTTTGCAATGGCGCATCTGAAACACCTGAACTCAATAATTAGAAGGGGTGGCCACATACTTTTGGCCATAATATGTGTATATTAAAGCTCAATTCTCAAAAACCTTGATATTTAATCTTTTACCTTTCAGGCTTCATGTTCTGTAAATATACACTCATTTTGAAGCTGAGGCATGAAACACATTCTAAAAAAGCTGAGACAGAGGCCATTTAAGTCTAAGAAAAAAGAGGTGATGTAATCATGCTTGAGTATAAAAGTAGCATCCATAGGAGGCTTAGCCAGGAAGGCTTGCCATTTTGCCAAAAAATGCATTGTTTAAGAATAATGTTCCTCAAAGAGCATTTGCAAAGCTTTTAGGTATTTCAAACTCTATGGTGCAGAACATCATCAAAAGATTTGAAGAATCTGGAGAGATCTTTGTAAGTGAAAGGAAAGGCTAAAAATCACAACTGAGTGCCCGTGACCTTCGATCCCTCAGACGGCACTGCTTTAAAAACCGACATGCTTCGGTAATGAATGTAACCACATGGGCTCAGGAATACTTCAGAAAACCCTCATCAGGAAATGCCATCGGTCACTGCACCCACAAATGCAAGTTAAGACCTTTGAAATTGTATGAAGCACAATTTATAACAACTGAGGTCTTGGACTGTTGAGCAGCTGAGGTGTTGTGTAAAGCAATAATGGGAAAAATTCCACTTGCACAGCTACAACAATTGTAGCGCAGGGATTCTAAACCTTTTCTACCCCAAGGACCACCTGTTTCTAAACGCAAAGAATAGCGGCCCACAGTAAAACTAAAATCATCTATTTAAATAAATTTTTTTC
This sequence comes from Colossoma macropomum, assembly GCF_904425465.1. Taxonomy (NCBI): domain Eukaryota; kingdom Metazoa; phylum Chordata; class Actinopteri; order Characiformes; family Serrasalmidae; genus Colossoma; species Colossoma macropomum. The sequence goes on along the minus strand of NW_023494804.1, from coordinate 18,913,558 downwards.
TTCACTGCTGAAACTGAAAAGCTGAGAATCAGGGCCTAAAAAAGATCAGATAGTCCATTTTGGCTCAATCACAGGTCCCAAAATTTGCAGTTATGTTAAAAAAATATATATTTGCAGAGATGTTAAAAAAGGGTAGGTAAGAAGTGGATGTGGACTGTAATTTGGAGCTGCAGTCCATCGCGTTTTCACTGAAAATACTCCACTGCCTTTAGTCTCGAGATTTAGTTTTGAGGGTATTTGTGATTAATATGAAATAGCCAAACCTCACTCCACTCACCAGGCTTCTGGATCAGCATAGTCACAATCAACAATAATAATAAACCTTTATCTGCTTCTTTGTCATTGGTTTAACCACTCACATCGCTGATGCTTGGCCAAAAACACGAGTGTCACACTTCCTGGTTCTCAGTCAGACTCTCACTTTACTACGAACTCCAACTCCCAAGATCCCTCAGTGTGTCATGTGACTCCTTACACCAATTACCAGCCAACTAGCAGAGCCAAGTCACCTGAGTACTAATTGTCATCCACTGTAAAACGGTGTACTGTCTGTTTCACTGTTCCCGAGCTGTTTTCTTGTTTACCACTTATCCTGTGTTTGACCTTGTTTTGTTCCTCTTTTTTTGTCTTTTGGATCATCCCCTCTTGGCTTTGTTTACATGTTGGTTAGATCTCTTGGTTTAATTTTCTGTGTCAATCCATTTTCAAATAAATCTTCTGGTTTATTTTATATCTGAGAGTCTCTAATTCGTCAACCCAGCGTTACAGTGAGCCAAAATTAAACCAACTTCTTCACTATGGTTTTATTTTACAGCAGGTTGTGGTGCAGAAATGAGAGCAAATGAGGGTCTGCAGAGACAGATGTAACAACAGGCTGATTATGCTGATGGTACAGTGTCAACGTGCTGCTTGAAGAAGAAAGCGAGCTCTGTTGATGAATCCCCTCGTTCCATCATAGACTGCTTCCCACTAGCAGCCAGGGTTCGTTTGGATGCAGACGATAGTTCATCTGCCTGTTGCTGACCTCAGTACGGGTGGAGTTTTCACAGATGTCAAGATGGAGTGAACTACAGAAAAAGTCTGGTAGGTCCATACCAAAGTGACGTTACCAGCCCACTACGAACTACTGCCTCCCCACAGTTCAGGCCCATGGACCACTACAGGGTGCTTCGCGGCCCACAAGTTCAGAAACCCTGTCATAGCAAATGTATTACTTTAGTGTTGAAAACTAAATATGGTGCAAAATAGCAGCACCTTTGTTAGGTTCACTCAGACCAAAGAAAAAAAACAAAACAAAAAAAAACACCAATTCACTTTACTTTTAATGCGCAGTAATTACCGGATAAGCTGGGACTAGAGTGGGAATTTTGGTCTTGAGGGTTTTTAATTAATTTCAGCAAGGGAGCAGGTAGCATACATTCAATTAATCATGCGTCCCCTGCCTCCACAGAGGAGAGTAGGGGAGATCTAATTAAATAAAAGGGGTCGGGGAAGTGGGGCTAATATTAAATCAATAGGGAAAAAAGAACATACGGTGCAAAAAATACAGGCGGGCGTCAAGCTGCAGCGTGGAGCGAGGAAATAAATCCATTTGGGGGGAATGCAGGAAACACAGGATTTCAGAGGTTTTATTTCCGCTGCACTGTTTGGACCTGCCAAAAACTGCCGTTCCTGGGGCTATTACATAAGTCAACATAGGGCTTTTTTTCTGCCTGTAAATCACATTTTTGGGGCCGAGATTGGGCCAGTGCTGAGGCTCCAGAACTGCTTCCATTACTTCTAGATAAGAAAGAAGTCGATACTGTAGCCAGCTGATATGTAAAGTCAGTTTGGATCCATATGCATGTGGCTCAATGTGGCGTAGATCTAAATTTTGCAATATTGCTGTATCATCACTGCTGTAACTGAACCTCATACCTCCAAAAAGGTAACTTTATATGAAATATAACTTCACAAATGGCCCATATTATGTCAAATTGAATTTTCCTCACTTTTGGATATACTATGTAAACGCTGTTAAGGTTTAAACATACAGTCCATATATGGAAACCTATCACTGTTTTTGTGATGCATTGATTTTGTGATGTTTGTGATATTTTTTGCTTTTTATTTATTGTTTATATTGTTCATTTTGTGAATAGAGTTTATTTGAAGGATAGAGTTTATGTAACGCTGGGTTGACAAATCAGACACTCGCAAATAACAGATAAACTGTACTAGGTCAGCAGCCAGATAAACCAAACACAATACATGGGCGAAGATGATAAGAGTCCAATAAACAAGTGAGGGTCGTAGCCAAAAAACAAACATACACAGGTAGACTAAGCCAAAAGGACAAGACGAGAATCGGTAATGAGGAAACAAAGCGATGGCATAAACAGGACAGCAATCAGACACAAGAACGGCTCGGTAAGGAATGAAAATCAGGGACAATACTTCACAAAGTAATTGTGCAAACAGACAGGCTTATATACATCGCAATACAGGTGATTGTAATCAGTATTCAGGTGACCGTGATCTGCTGGGTGGCTCGTGATTAGTTGGTGGAGTCATGTGTCTGACGGAAAGGCTCTGGGAAGTGTCCATAATGGAATGAGAGTCTGAATGAGAACCAGGAAACGTGACTGTTTTATCTTATATTTTTTTATCTTTAGTATTATATATATTGTCTATATAGTAACAAGTAATAAACTGTAAACCTTGTTAAGTAATTAACAGGGTTAATTACTTTATTAATTCTCTTCTTGTTACTTCTTCTATTGAGTTCCTTGCTATCCCTTTGCCGCTGTAGCACTGTGAATTTCCCCATTGTGGGACTAACAAAGGATTATCCTATCTTATCAGCACATTTACATATGTACACCTATTCAGCCTACAGTAGCTTGGCCCCACCCACTCAGAATGAAGCTATAAAGAGTGTTTCAGGCTGATATTGCTTTTAAAACAAGCCACAACACAGGGCAGCCAATCAGAACAGAGCTCATTTACATAAAGGTCTTAAAGCAAAAATCTCAAACCAGCTTGGTTAATTGTAAAGGATAAAGAGAGGTTGGAATATAGTCATGTAAAAATGAATGTAAATGTGGTTTGGTACATAAAACCACACAAATACTATAAGATAAAATACAAGAAAAAAAATGCAGGATACAGACCATTTAATGCAACATATTGATATATTTTATTCCATTTGATATGACATGGCAGCAATGGTGTACAGCAGGGTGCTGGTGTAAATAAGCATGGCAAAGATGCATCACTGTGGGAGGTATTTTCTCACCTGAAAATGAATGATTGAAGGAGATGGGTCGGCTGTCCTGGGATGGAAAATGAATAGGCAAATCATGCATTCATTTCTGATGAATCTTTGGTTCACTATGCATGGAGGAAATATGGTAATGCTGTTGACACATGGTGCAGTTACACCTGACAAGGTTACACTGAGGGCGTGCTGGGGTGAATCTCTCATTTTTCATCATTTCATCATGGCTGCAACCCAGTGAAGGCTGGAGAAGATTAACCCTGACAAGACTGTTGTTGTGCCATAATATTTAAATGTAATTAGAGGAGGAGAGTGGGGCACAACCTAACACATTTTGGTCGTGGCTTACTCATTTTAAAGCTGCACTCAGTAATTATACTTGTGTCACAAGTATCATTACTGAGTCAAAAGAGTAAAAATATACAAAAATATGGTGAGCGTGCACTGCAGTGAGTCACCCTGTAAGCCTGAAACAATCATTTAAAAGGCAGAGGTGTTGGGTCAGGAGTTTTTCAGACCATGTTGTACATGTACTCAAAAAAGAAGTTTTGGCTCAATGTTAAGGTCTCAAATGACCTTCAAAATCAACACTATACTGATGAAGATATGATGACAATAGTCCTTTGTTGTAACATTGTGTTAAACTAGCCCCCAGAGTGGAGGCTGAACTTCATCTCTCACTGTGAGTTATGTATGGGCAGTGCTATATTACATCCACCAGGAAGGATATCACATGCAAAATCTGCTGCAAAGGTTCATAGATGAAGTTGCAGTGATAATGTGAGAAGATGATCAAAAGCATGTTTTACTGGAATCTGATTAATGGCATAAAATATCCATGACACTTTTTACCCCTTTTGAGTTTGTGCCCCATTTTCCCCACATAATTAATTAATGTTTTTAGTTACATAATGAATTACATTGGCAATTGATTTACTTTGTATATCTACTGGTTCACGTTCAAGGTTGTTTTTAGTTTGTCAAGAAAAAATGCTTTTAATGCAAAATAAAACTACATGTAAGAACAACTTTTCTTGTTATCACTGACAATTTCCAACTGCTAAGTGTTCAGCAGCGATGCAGGTACAGCCTTCTGAGCTTATAAAAAATGCATGCTCTCGAACACAACGACAGACAAAAGGTATTCTTCATAACTTTTAAATGCACTGTTACGCAATGCAGTAATTTGGTTTCTGAGTAAACATGTTGTGTAATATTCTCATGTTCTCTCCCACCACAGACATACAGGAGCCCACCGTTAATAATGTAGATGCTGAAGAAGAGAAAGAGAATCGTGTGACCTGCGCGAGTCTTTAGTAGTTGAGAGAACACCTGGAAAAATTACTGATTGTAACCACAGCTGACAGAGAGAGAATGAGAATGAGAACTAAAGAGATGAGAGAGAGAGAAAGATAGAATGAGAATTTAAAAATAAAGAAGAGAGAGAGGAAGAGAAAAGAGAGAGAATGAAAAACAAAAAGGAGGGAGAGAGAATGAAAAACAAAGAGGTGAGATAGAGAAAGAGGCAGAATAGTGAAAAGAGATAGAATAAGAAACAAAGAGGAGTGAGAAAGGAAGAGTGTAAAGAAAGAGAAGAAGGGAGAGAGCAAATAGAGAGAGGGAAAGATAGAGAGAGAGAATGAAAAGAGAAGAAGAGCAAGATAGAGGTGGGAGAAAATGATCATTAAACTAATGAAAAAGACGAACAAAGATAGATAGATAGATAGATAGATAGATAGAGAAAAGAAAAAGGAAGAATAAGAAAGAGAGAGGTTTTCTTTCTTCCTGAGAGAAACACTCCACCTCTGTGTTATCACTTTGATGAGCGTTCACTCCTCTTTTCTTTCTCCTCTTGGAGCTGAGGTGAAACCTACTTCCAGCATATAAAACAGTCATTTCCTTTTGTGAATCCCACTTTCATCAGATTATACACACACTGGTCACTTCATTAGAACCCCCTCTTTTGTGGCTGCACCTTGCTAGAGACTAGCTCATTTGTTGAGGTACAGTATCTGTTAGCCATCCTGTTTGTCGTGCTGTCAGGCGGTCATGAATTTGATCCCAGGTGATGCCACAGCCATCCGTGGTCGAGAGTCCAAGACAACATAATTGTCTTCTCTCTTCCAGGCATCCAATAACTGGCATATCAACTGTTCAAAAAAATCACAAAAGTGATTTAATTACATTTTAATTAACCCCTTAAACTCACAGGCTTATTAAATACTAGGGCTTATTAGTCAGTAACTACGGGGCTTCCAGTGCAAACTGGCTGAGCGACTCTTATTAAACTTTGGGCCTATCAGTGGGCCCTGGCCATTTTAGAGTTTAACTGTACTGGTGCTGAGTATAATGAATTCATTCATTTAACTCATGGGTCAGCAACATGCATATCCAGGGCTGCATGTGGCTCTTTTCCTCCCCTGTTGCGGCTCCACAGCAGAATTAGATTTTTAGGTAAAAATAAAATAATCCTCCTTTAGTAAAATACAGCTCTGCCGATTATTCTAATACAGTTTTAACAATAAATGGTCTTAAATGCTGGAGTTAATGTATAATTGCTAATTCACCCTTTAACCCTGAATATTATTGTGCAGACTACTGGTCACCATAGCAACATTAAAAACAATCTCGCTTAGCTAGTAGCTAACGAAAAGGCAAAGAGAAAGATTTAAGATGAACATGGATAATTTAGAGACAAAGAGTCTTATTTGCATTTATAAGCACTCAACTGATGTTTCCTGATATGTTTAATCTGCAACAAAACTGTCAAAAAGTTGCAAAGCTGAAGTCAGCGTCTCATTCAAATTTTCTAATTCCACCTTAAATGGTGCAGCAGTTGCATTCTGGCACCTCAGGCACTATTTAAGGTGGAACAGGAAACTTTGAACAAGAAGGTGGAGTTCCCAAAAAACTTGAATGCTGAGAGACATTTTACAAGAAACTATTCTACTTTTGAGGAAACGTTTCCTGCTGGAGATGTGAGTAAAGCAGTTATAGCTGAGCTAAAGCTTAAAGCAGAGCAAAGTAAGTCAGTGTTTTTGTTTATATTACATATTTATACTGTACTATCCTATACAAGTCTGTGTTTTCGTTTATATTATATATTTATCTTATACTACTGGTTCTAATTAACATTTGGGTTGCGACCCCTGGGTTAACTGGTTGTGTTCAACCAGTTAAATGTACTGGGGAAAGTAAAAGAAGTATCACAAATGATTCGATTTAAGTTAAATCTACAGCATTTGCAAGTCAATATTTTGGTTTTAATTTGGTTTTCCTGTGGTTTACAGAATAAGCATTCATGAACTCTTACAGACACTTGAATGTCAGAATTAGTCAGAATGCGCATCCCTAATGTCAGCGAGAGAGAAATTACTTTTGACTGTAGTGTCTTCCACAGTAGCGGCTGGACATAAAAAAAAATAGCAGCGCTGTCTCCGGCGGCTCAAATTATATTCAAATGTATGCACGTATAAAAGGGTCCTTGTGCTGGGTAAAGGCAGTCTGCCTGAGGCACGTGGCTTTTGTCCATTGCAGCTGTAGAATAACTAGGTCCCCCGAGAGCTGGTCTGAGCGGAGACAGGCCGATGTATGGAGGAGCGCAGGATCCATTCCATTACATATGGAGCGTGCCAGGAAGTGACACTGTGTGCATACACACCGGCTTTTTTCATAACTGTTAGATTAAGTGCTCTTATCTGAAGGCTGTGGTGCAGTGCCACACACGTGTTGCTGTGAGTGTGACTTTAACAGGGCCGGAATTAACGAGCATGGGTGGGTGGAAGGATTGATAGATGGATTTGCATATAGACAGAGTGATTGATAATGGAGAGCAAGAGTGAGCCAGAGTGTGAGAGAGACATTTTTTTTCAGGGGTTCTGCATTCTCCGTGATTGGCTCATCTTCTCTCTCTAATTCTGAAAGGGATGATTAGAGGCCAAGCTGCTTTTGCAGACAAAATCAATGTGCAGAAAAAAGCAAATAAATAAATAAATAAATAGGAAAGAAACATTCACTTCCTCGCCACCTCTTAGTCTGCAGCTGTTTATTTGGCTGCTTAAGAAGCTTTAGTGAATGTGACTCATTCCACAGCCTACACACACGAACACATATATGCTGTTTTTGTATAAGATTTAGGGTCACATATGCATATCTATATGTAATTTTATATGGTCCAAATGTATTGAGTATACTGTTTGTACAGTACTGTAATGATACAAAGATCTAGATACAAAGAGGTAGGAAGGAGTTTAAGTATACTAAATGACCAAAAGTATGTGGTTGTCCCTGCTAATTATGGAACCATTGAGATGAGGTGTATATAATCAAATGCATAGCCATGCAATCTGCTTAGATACACACTGGCAGTAGAATGGGTTGCACTGAGGAGCTCAGTGACTTTAAACATGGCATTGTCATAGGATGCCACCTCTGCCACAACACTGGATCTGCCCCTGTTAACTGTAAGTGCTATTATTGTGAAATGGAAACATATAAGAGCAACAATAGTTCAGCCAAAAAGTGGAAACTATGTATAGTGCCAACAGTAAAGTTTGGTGGAGGTGGGATAATGGGGCTGTTTTCAGGGTTTGGGCCCCTTAATTCAAGCAGAGGCTGATGTTAATGCTACAGCTTACAAAGAAATTTTAGACAAATATACCATCACTGTCCAATGAAAAACAAGTATCTCCAAAATAATGACTAGCCAAATAGAAAGAAGGCAAAAACACTCTTACCTTTTAATGTAAGTTAATGTAAAGAAGTTTTATTCCAAGTGATTTTAGAGCATGAGCCAGGCCCTTGTAAATGCTCTTTTCACTGAATGGGTACAAATTTCAACAGACACACTCCAAAATCTTCTGGAAAGTCTTTTTAGAAGAGTGGAAGCTGTTGTAGTTGCAAACGGGGGCAACTCCATATAAATGCTCAGGCTTTGGAATACAGATGTTTGCCACACGGTTGTTAAAGTTCACTTCAGAAGACATAATGAGCATCATAAGTAAATATATTGCTCTGTTTCACCTCATATGCTGATGTCTGAACAGTGGATGCTGTTATAGCTGCAAAGGTTGGGGAGGCAACTTCATATTAATGTTAATGGTTTTGGAATGGGATGTCCAACAAGCTCACATAGATATGATGGTCGACTGTCCACATACTTTTGGCCACATAGCGTATAAGATAATCCACTTGCAGAAGGATGAGGAAAGCCAAAGGAAAATAAGTGAAAAACAGGAGTTTCCAAAACTCAAATTTAAGAAATGATTTAAAGTTACAGGAAAAATGAGACTCCCAACAACTGTGCAAGACCTGGTAGACACCAAAACTGCCCCCATCAGATAAGCAGCTTTCATCTTTGAGAGAGAGGAGAAAATTAAGCTGCTTCAGATCTGAAAACATCCACAGGTGTTTCTGTCCATCCTTCCACTGTGAGAAGACAACTCAGCGCTATGGGTCTGAAAGGATGTGTAGCTGTTAAGAAGCCTCACTGAGAAAAGGAGACAGACTCATCAAACAAAGAAGCTGAACATTGGACTGGCCACCCCAGAGGCCAGACCTTAACATCACTGAATATGTTGGGGATTGTTTGAATCAATTGAAGCACAAAACACAACTGAGTTGTGGAAAAAAAGCATTTGGGGATGATGACCCAGAGTGTCTTATTCTATTGTGTAATGCTTTTCTATGGAGATTACACAAGCAGTATGTGCACAACCGAACACCTCCGTGCACCTGAAAGTAGCTGAATTCACTCGTTAGGAGAGGTGTCTGGATACTTTTGGACACATAGTGTAGCTTAGGGAATGAAACATGGAGCTGTTGTGAACAGTACCTCTTAAAATTAGGAGCATTTTGTTGGTCCCGTAGGTTAGACCTGTTTTTTTGCGACATAATCGAGATGATTTTGTCCTTAAAATGTACAAAAAAAAACACACACACACACACACACACAAATGCATGCATGAATCACATCATTCCTGTGTGACCTTGCTAATGTACATTAAGAAGAATTCCCCACTCTTCTGTGTTTAGCTCTGCATGTGTGAGTGAATTTTTAAAGCGATGGTTTTCGTTCCCTGGAGTTTTCTTTCTTCCAGCCACTTGGAAGCACGCAGGCTACACATGCCCAATTAAAGGAGGCATTATTGAACTGTAATCATTATGGCCATGCAGGGGAGAGGCAGCAGGGGAGTCATACACACCGCCTCTGTCTCTGCATTTACACAGGCATGGGTAGAGAGGGAGAGACAGAAGGAGGTCGAGAGAGGAAGAGAAAAGGAAAGAGAAAAGGGGGAGGGGGGAGAAAGGAGTGAGCAGAGAGAGAACGAATTAGAGACAAAGACGGGGCAAAAGAGGGATTCCTTTGAGGCTGAAAAACACTCCTCACACACCCATTGCTCATTAATCACTGTGCCAGGGCCAGTGCTGTAACTCTGAGGACTTTGCATAGAGCAGTGCTCTATTATCAAAGTGATACTTTTGTTAAGAATCAAGTCTACACAAGTTTGTCCCCTTACACCCAAATGTAGTCGATCAGCCAAGACAATTTTTTCGAAGTTTGGTTCCTTAGTATCAAGTAATGAAATCTTCAGCCAATCAGCACTGGCCAAACCGGCTGCCCATTTCAACAGTGGCTTTAACAAGCCTTTGTCCACTTTGCCTTCACATTTCCACTCAGGAGAATCCCAGACGCCATCTTAAGGGCCATTCCAGTACTTTATTAACTCAAGTGAAGTTTATTAGATGAGTCTTTGAATGGGCAATGGACCGAATTAGCACAAGTGTTGACTTTGTTAGCAAAGCTTTAGCAAAGCTTACTCAGACATCACATTATTTTAACCTCAGAAATAGTGGATAAATCTGTTTATAAGCCTCAGCAATAAACAACTTTAAAATGCTTCATATTTCAAAATCATAGCAATCAATTTGCTGGACTTTAGGTTGCAAACTACTCCATCTATTAAACATATAAGTTAATCACTCTGCTAGCTGGCTAGTTAGCATGCTAAAGGCTACACAACTAACAACAATAAACAGAAAAGCAAATTTTTTAGCCAGGCAAAGTAATTATTCATAATTTTTATTTACATTATGACCAAATGTCTCAGAAAAACCTTTTGCATTGCATATTTTGAATGGCTAGCTAACTAAGACTAACTTAGCCAGGGGCAAGCGCAATGAAAAATACACTCCGCACCAGTTCCTCCTCCTCCTCTGCTATGAGTGACCACTAGTGTAATGTAGGCATGATGCACATCCAAGTGGTGAGTCAAAGTGGACGAGGGCATGTTAAGGACAGTATTACAAGGGGGTCTGGGGGTGTAGCCACAGGGGGCTTGAAGGGGTCTAAGCATTCTAATTTGGAAGCCAAATGCTCCCAATTTCGAACCAAGAAATAAATAAATAAATTCCTGGCAATGAAAATGTTCTAAAATGTAATTGGCCTCACACTCTTATAGTTATTGACTTAAAGGTAATTAGTTCAAACAAATAAAAGTGACCACCAAAGCTCTCCTTAGGCTGCACTCCACCCTTGGTTGAGTATTATCGCTCTGCATTAAGGCATTTTTTTACAGTTACACATAAACACAGCATTAGCCTGCTAATCTCTTTCTGCAGACTGTGGAAACTTAGCTAAGATACAGTTCTTAGCACAGACTTTGACCATGGTAAAGAAAAATAGTGCTGTAGATAGGAGGCAATCTGGTTAATTAGCCTTTACCCGCCACAGTTTTCTGTCAGTTGTTGTTGTACCTAAGTAGGTAATAGCTAGTTGGTGGTTGTGAGCCTTACTATAGCGATATCTCTGGCACATAATGCTTCCTAGCTGCCCACCCCTCCAAAAACAGTGCCTTTTGTCCAAGTACAGTGTGTCATACAGTGTCAGTAACCACATAAGTAAGTCAATTTTAGGTTACTTAATAACGTAGGCTTTAGACATGTGGTTAGCACAATGCTAATTGGCGCCAAATAATGCTGCATTCGATTAAAGCTTGTAACTCCGAATTTCCGGCCTCTGACAATGAAAAACTCAAAGAAAATGGCCCCTCAACTGGGAATTCCTACTGGGAATGTTGGGAAGGCTCTGAGTTCCATGAATATTAATGAAGAACTATTTCAGCACTTTTAAATGAAATTAGTCATACTTGTTTAGATCTATTAAGAGCCCCAGTAGGTGGTTAAATCTATTACTTTCGTCATAATGTTCTGAGAAGATAAATGCATCATGAATGTTGAAGTTATTCCTCATTTTACTAACCTTAACTGGTTTGCTTACTACTATCAATACTTATGTGCTCTGACTGAACATGTTAAGTTAAATTCAGCAAAAGATTCCAATACTTTGCACCACATTAACCTCCAGTCAAAACTAAAGACGCAAACGTCTGACAAACACGTCTTGGCTAATGGACTACATTTGGATTAAGACTGAAACTGTGATTTCTATTCAGACCCATCGCTGAGTTCCACCTGGATCTGTTCTGTTGTACTGTCCACTCTTATGATGTCAGCTGTCCTTCACTTTTAGACTGGCCCGGCCTGCCATGTGACTCATCTGCCTGTGTTAGGTCACATGTCATTTAAGGTCTTTCTCCCTCTTTCCTTTCTCTTCAGCCTCCTTTCATTCCCGTACAGTCTGTCTCTGTCTCTGTCTCGGTCTCTCTCTCTCTCAGTCTCAATCTTTTAAAGACCTATATATGACGAAAAAAGGTCTTTATGATGGAAATCTCCGCAGGCTTTACAGACCATATATGGAAACTAAGCTGCAAAATAGTCAATTTTGAATTCACTGTTTCGGTAATGTTATGATGAGCAAAATGAAAATTTAATATGTACTATGTAATATATTCATGTTTAACAGTACAATTTTGGGCTCAAAAACATTTCAGTTTAACTTGTTTTTTTTTGTTTTTTTTGCAATAGCAATCACATTTTATTTACCTAAATATTTAGCCCTTTACATGTATTTTTTTCTTTTATTTATTTTGTATTTTTTAATCTTTTTTTTTCACAGCAACAGCATTTTCAAAAATCTCTCCATCCACAAACACAAAAAAATCCCTCAAACACAATCATAGGTGAATGCCAGCCCAGTAGGGGACGATAATGCCTCATAAACTTTTATGCACGCATGTGTGTTGAGCAAAATGTACAACTCAAAGCAGAATCAGAGATTTTTTTGCTAACAAAATGATGGTGGCGTGTTGCAAACACAGTAGTCTTTGGCTTGCAGGCCATCACACCTCTGTAATTCTATATTTCCAAGTCCAATTTCTACCAGAAAATAAAAGCTTGAAAAAGCAAAAGAAAGCCACCTGCTGCTGTAGGGTTGCCATGGCTGCATCACCATCATTGAGATATTTTTGTTTGAAATCGGGATGATACCCCTTTTATAAGAACTGAGTGCAGTAGATTTTTATGCCTCCGCATTGCAATTTCATAAAAATTAAAGCTGAATTAATTTAGAATTTTAAATATTATTAATATCCCCAGAATATTACCATACTCACAAAAATAAACCAGTCATTAAATGTATTTTAGACAGTTTTTGCATGCACAAAGAACGACAACTGCTACATGCATGTGTTGTCAAAAAGCTGCACATCCACATAAACATAATACTAATGGAGTTTAAAATAAAATCCACTCTGGAGAGACTTTTCAAAAACCACTATTTTCAGTGACCAAAAATGCCATGTTCATGTGGATGGTAGGCCAAAACATAGAGAAAATGTTCAGAGACATGAGGATGCTTCAGATGCATTTCCAGGACATCATTATGTTTCATGTAATTATGCAATAATAAACAATAATTTGCATTCTGTAATAAGGAAATTGAAATCGCATTAGCAAATAGGACACCACACTACGCTGTTAGAAATAAAGGTACTGTGCAGGTACATTTTTCGTTCATCAAGGTACAAACAATGTAAATGTACCCTCAAAGGTACAACAGTGGTTTTAAGGTCCATTTGTGAACCTTAAAAACAGTTTTTCCAGGTGAAAAATACATATTTGTACATTTTCATAACCTAATGTTTTAAAACAGAGCAATAAAATAAAAAGCCTGGAGATGAGACGGCGTGTGTGGAGTCAGTACAACTTAGAAAATATCATTTCAATGGATTGTAGTACAATTATGTTCCCTTGAGGGTACCACCCCCATGACGAGGGGTACTGCCCAAGTGACAGTTTCATACCTTTATTTCTGAGAGTGTAAAAATATTTGAAATTCAAATGCAAAAAAGCAAAACTGTGCTTCTCCTCTTTGCAATCACATATTTTCTCCTTTCCATGCACATTCTATGCTAAAATGGTATTGAAAATGCATTCCGAGCAGACTGCATTTTCATTTTTACAGACTGTCAGTGGTCCAAGCCACGCTATGTAAAAAGATTTTCCCTGAAATAGAAATGTTTCTCTGGAAGATTGTACATCTATTCTAACAAAAGCAAATTACTGCTGTCAGAAGGAAACCTCGTATCTCCATTTTTTTCATTTTCAGTTTTGACACAGTTTGAAAATGCCTGTTGTCCTTTATGTTGTGTGTAAACTTCATGATAAATGGACCAAATGAAATGGCCCATAATGGAAAAGTCTGTTTCCATTGTCTTACATTAAAAGTAAAGTATTTTTTCCCTTCTCCTGTAAAGTTATCACTTTGGAGATATGAGATTTTGTTCCTAACCGCAGCAATATGAGGTGACACAGAGCAATATATCCACTTATGATGCTAATTATGTCTTCATTATATGATCATGGGCATGTATATGGAGTTGCCCCCCTTTAAAAGCCTCTACTCTTCTGGGAAGAGATTTTGGAGCGTCGGGAGGAATTTGTGCCCATTCAGTCAAAAAAGCATTTGTGAGGTCAGACACTTATGTTAGATGAGAGGGCCTGGCTCCAACGTTCAAGTTCATCCCAAAGGTGCTCAGTGGGGTTGAGGCCAGGGCTCTGTTCAGGCCACTGGAACTCCTTCACACCAAAATTGGAAGAATGTCTTTTTAAGCTGCAGCATTAACACCATCCTTCACTGGAAGGGGCCCAAACCCTGAAAACAGCACCAGCCCATTATCCCTCCACCAAACCTTACTGTTGGCAACATGCATTCCAGTAGGTATTGTTCTACTGGCACCTGTCAAACCCAGATTCATCCGTCAGACTACCAGATAGTGAAGTCTGTCCAGTGACGGTGTGCTTTACACCACTCCAGCTGACGCTTGGCATTGCACATAGTGATCTTGGGCTTGTGTGCAGATGTTCTGCCCACAAAACCCATTTCGTGACACTCCTGACGCACAGTTAATTTGCTGACGTCGCTTCCAGAGGCAGTTTGGAGCTTTGTAGTGAGTGAGGCAACAGAAGACAAACAGTACAGGCTTCAGCACTCAGCAGCCCCGCTCTGTGAGTCTGGGTGGTCTACCGCTTTGTGGCTGAGCTGTTGTTGCTCCCAGATGCTTCCATTTCACAAGAATAGCACTTTCAGTTGACTGGGGCAGATCTAGCAGGGCAGAAATTTCACAAACTTGTGACAAAGGTGGCACCTTATGACAGTGTTTGTCTATGGAGATTGCATGGCTAAGTGCAGCCAATCAGGACAGACATCATTTACACATGTCAGTCTTAAAGGCACTTCAACAAAAACGGCCTGTTTTATGCTTTTACTCTCTCTCTCTCTCTCTCTCTCATTATCAATCCTTGTCTCCTTATTCCCTTTGTTACTCATTCTCTCTCTCTCTTTTGTGCTGTCTCACTCCGTCTTGTCCTCCCTCTCTCTCTCCCTCTCACCATCAAACCCTGTCTCCTTACTTTGTTACTGTCTCTTCCCCCCCCCTCCCCTCTCTCTCACTTTTTTTCAAATGCTGAGGAATTAATCAGGCCCGAAATCGTGACTAGACTGAATAGATGTCGCATGTTAACAACTATAGTGAGATCTCCACTCTCTGCTAAATTAGACCCGCTTTGCTCCTCCATAACGTCGGGGGTATGGTTTGTTATGTCGCTTCGTTTTATTTGCCTATATCACTCGCAGATAAACAAAAAGGCTGTTTCGGAGTGGCTTCATAAAACACTCTTGAAAGAGTCCATCTGCACAGCGTGAGCGCTGCAGCACTGGGCATGTCTATGAAGTGAAGCGAAAAGGAGGCAGCACGTCTGCTGGAGCTGCAGGTCATCCAGGGCATCAGCAGAAGGCTTTAAAAGCCTAAAGGCCCAAACTCTGCATGATCACAACCATCAGTTCATTTTTTTTCTTCTCACTGCACCAAGACAGAGTCCAGACATTCCAAAACAGACAGAATACAGAAAAACAGCAGATTTGTACAGATCATCTAGGTAGGCATGCACACAATACCAGCCAATAGTAAAGAAGGCTTTTCCACACTTTAGAATACAGTGAAAAAAGACTGTTACATTTCTATGACTGTCCTCGCTTTGATTTCTTTAACACTTTACTGGTCGCTTTCCAATTTTTGCTAACTATTACCTTCATCTACTATTTTCACAGCTCACAGTTTTCGAGCTAGAACCACAAAACCAGGCTCACAGAGCTTATACAGGAATAGTGTGCTCTTGCTTTTAGGACCAATCACACAACGTTCAAGCATTTTTTTTAACACATTTTTGTTTCGTTTTTTAAGCAACGCTCTAGCAAATACCTTGGATAACATAGCTATAGCCTAGTAACACCTTAGCAACCACATGGGATACCATAACAACGTCCTAGCAACTCCTTACCAACCACTAAAGGTAGTAATAAGCTAAATATATACAAATTCATCATTTATAGCACACTTACTGTCTGTCCTAAATCAGTAAAAAACAAACAAACAAGATCTTTATTTCTTTTAAAGAAATCAAGTTAAGGTTGAAAGATTTTAGAGTTTAATTTTATAAAAAAAAAAAAAGAAAGGACAAAAAATCCCTGTTCCTCATGACCACATGGTTGTCACTACTGAAACACATTTTCTAAAATTAACTTTGTGTTTTAATGAAAATATTATTTTATGTGTGTACAACTGTTCAAAGCTAGGTTTGCTAGTCATTTGCTGGCTAGTGTTTTGAATTGTGCTCAAAATTAGCTAAAATTGTCACTACGGAAAGAGTCACTACTGAAACATTTGGTAAAGATTCAAAGTTGTTGTTATTGTTTTGGTAGAGATAAAATGGAACATTTAGTTTCACTAAAATAAACATAAGATATACAGTCACTCAAAGCATAAGAATTTTAGTCCTAATTCCAAGTCAGTTAAAAGTCCCAAATGTTTTGGACTTACACTTTGAACCAGTTCGATCCATATAGAAGACGTACCAGACCAAATATGAGACATACCAGACAGCAAGGTATTTTCTTTGGAAATAAAAGGCCTCATGCAGAAGCTATGAAGGGTAAGGAGAACAAAAGAAATATACTTATTTTTTCTGCTGAGTGACACAACAAAACAGCCAAAAATGTTTTTACAGCATCATATTTCAAATATCTGCCCTCAGAAATATTTTCCTCCCAAAATGTTAATCCTCCACTATCTGCTAATGGAAATTCTTCAGGTGTTGTCAAGTCTCCTCCATCTCGCAGAACCTCAGACTGTAAATAAAACCGCCTTGACGAGCCGAATCCGAGGAGGACATCACTCTTTTAAAGCAGTGACACGGAGCAAGGCCTCATTCAGTCATGCTTTGAAAAGCAGACAACTGTAAGCACGCAGAGCGATCTGTGGGAAGATTGTGCATGAATTAGATACTTTCTTGTTATTCAAACAGCACTGTGTGCTTTATAGACTTGGCTAGGGACTTCAGGCATGCCAAAAAATAAAAAAGCTAAAACATCTCAAGATGTGATATTACAGAACTGTTAACCTAGGCAACAGCAGAGCACGTCTTTGTCTTTGTTCCCTTTTGTAATTTTATCAATGACATCTCACCATTACCTTCATTAAGAAGTGGGTAGCTGGCTATTCATTTAGATATTTTGTGAATACTAATGTACTGTATGAGGTTCACAGTTTCGCAAGATCAGGGTCAGATCCTTTGAAGCAGTTAAACTCATCCAACTCTTTACCAGCACATTTCTTTGGATGGTCATTATGAATTCATTTTAAGCTCATGTCTGGAAATAATGCTTAATAGAATTAGCCTCTAACTAAATATGCTAAATTTCAGACACACTCACAAAAGAGACAAAGACATTTTCAATTTTGATGTGGAGGAACTCCAGTGGCCCGTACAACATCAGTGTCTAACCTCACAAATGATGCTCTTTTGACTGAATGGGCACAAATTTGTACTGACACACTCAAAAATCTTGTGGAAAGCTTCCCAGAAGAGTGGAGGCTGTTTTAAAGGGGTCCAACTCCATATAAAAGTATATATATAAAAGAGTCAGTTCTCATAGTTGATGTCAGGAGAAATAGACAGATGTGAAGGCCTGAGTGACTTTGACAAGGCTTAAATTGTTATGGCCAAACAACTGGGTCAGAGCATCTCTGAAACAGCAAGGCTTGTTAAGTGCTGATGGTCAGCAGGGGTGAGTACCTACCAACTGCAGTCCGCAGAGGAATAAACCATAAACCAGCAACAGGGTGTTGGGCGCCCAGGGCTCAATGATGTGCAAGGGCAATGAAGACTATCCCGTTGGGCCCGAACTGACAGAAGAGTTACTGTGGCACAAGTCACATACATTTTTGATGATAGTTACGGGATGAATGTGTCACCACAAACAATGAATCGGACCTTGCTGTGAATGTAGCTGTATCAGAACTGTACAAAGAAGATGGCCTGGTCAGATGAATGCTGTTTTCTTTAACATGTGTATGACTGTGCATCCATGTGCGCCATTTAGCTGGGGAAGTGATGGCACCAGGATGCACTGCAGTAAGAAGACAAGCCATTGGAAGGAGTGTGATGCTCTGGTCAATGTTGGAAAACTTTGGGTGCGAGCATTCATTTGGATGGCAATTTGACAAGAGGCACACTACCATGTCAGTGTCACTGCAGCACTGAGAATGGACCACCGCACAAGTAATATCTGGACAACAGCGGTGATGAATGACGTAGAGATGGGTAGATAAACTGTGCAGCAACAGATCTGCAATCTGTAACTGTACACCAACATGGTGGACATATAGGTGGACTTCATAACATAGCCAGTGAGTGGAAATTTGGATGGTGGATGGTGAGTGTATATATCTAAAGTCTGTGTTTGCTAAACAGCTTTGACAGTGCTGGCTTATTGGCCTTAGCTCAGAAAGGAAGCCTTAATACCACTGGATCAAGAGCTCAGTGTCAATTACAGACACGAGGGCATTCCCAAAGGATCAGCAGACCTGTCCAGATCTTTTTGGACAGCTGAACCAAAAACATTCTCTTAAGCCATAAAAGATAACAATGAATTCAAACATTCATGATATAAATAACAGGGAAATACTTCAGTATATTGTATATACGTTCAATACACTGTATGTTCCTATATTTGACAGAGGTTATATATTAATTACTTATTTACCATCTATATAACCATAATCCAAAGGGTACATTCTTTATGACAACTTATAGTTGCATCAACTAAGTAAATGCCTAAATATATATGTGTGGGCGGGAGCGGCGGCGCTAGTCCCTTAAAAGCCCAAACTATCCGACTATGCCACTCTCAATTAAGGGACGAGCGCAACCTGTGAGTTAAAATTATATAAAGAATGAACTGTTACACACTAACACCATTTACTGTTTTCCCCACAAGGTCTGTTCAAATAAATGAACATAAATCAGATGGCAGATATACAATAAAAACACTTTATTAAACTGTTTGATAAATAAAAAAAAAACTAAACAAATAAAAGCTTAACAGCAATCAGGTTCCATCATTAAGTCTTAAACATACTTATATGGCTAATACAACCTTCGATGATTCCCAAACGTTTAAGGATTACCCACTGGATTTAAAGCAAAAATCACTCCACCTCAAGTGACACACAATAAGAAAATACAAACAACCAGTAAATAAACCACAACAAAATAAATAAAAGCACAAATCCTCAATACCAACGCAAGACTCACTCAACATACCAATGGGTTTTAACCGTACCAACAATGGAAATGCTAGGTTCCAATGTGGAAGACTATAAATTTTATAATTCTAATTTAAAAGACAAAGTTAAAAAACATTACAAAGCCATTATTTAAATACCAACAGTAATAGCAGGCCAAACTAAACAAAAAAAGAAATTACAGAACAGCAACTGGTTGGGCAAAATAAAGCAAAAAAATAAATGAATAAATCACAAACAGTGGCTAGTGCTTAGCTACATACACACTCCTGTCAAAAAGGAGAAAGAAAGAACTATTAAAACCTCCATTCAAGCTACCAACTTGGGCAACTGCCTCTGACACTACACTACAGTACAGTTCAGTTCAGTTCATCTCATTCCTGTGTAGTTTAACTGGCCCTATAATCAGCAGCAGCTATTTACCACCTGGATACCCTCCCAGCATCCCAGGAGCATGATGAACCGTCATGGAGATTCTAAAATGAACATCACATTACAGAAATAAATGAAATAACTAGCCAAGTAGAAATAAACTAAAGAAACCAACCCTTAACATACTCCAATAAAATCAGCAGCAGCACTAGTCACATAAAACCTATTGTGGGCACCCAGAAGCTAGAATTTATAGCTTGTAAAATACAATTTTAAATAAAGTAAACTAAAATTAACCACCTAAACGCATAAAAAATGTACTTATTTGAGAACAGGTTTCAAGTATTTACACTGGAAACAGCACGGGTCATCCGAGGCCTTTACTGGCCTCCCACTTGGTCTAGTTAGCAAAATAGCATGAGACATTTCATGATACTAAAAATAAACTTGACAAGTAAGAGTGCTACAATCATAAAAGTACATATTGTGCACAGTGCTTGCTTAGCAAACTCAAGCTTCAACCACCTTGACGGCAGAAGGCAACTGCAACCTTTAAGACAGGATATTTTCCTTTTCCTGGCACACCAGTCTTACAGGACAGGGGAACTAAACAAACGTAGCACCCAGTTTTAGCTTGACAAGGATTCATAAACCTGTCCTTTCCAGCAAACCAATTTAGTTTAAAACAAGGACGCCAAACTCACTACGTTTTCCCATGCACGCGCACGCCACGAGCTACGAACTCAAGTGAGCCACAGGTGAGCTTAATAAAGAAGCAATGAAGTGCTGTTAGGTTGTAAGAGCTACCATGCCGCCGGATCCTAATGTCCCGCAGTTAGCTGTAGTACTATCATTTCTTACTGCCCTTGTATTCGCCATGGCTGCTGGGTCCTAGTGCCCCACAGTTTATACCCTCCTAGTCCTGTTAGCTCCTACCCGTTACATATGCTATGCCGATGACACTCAGTTATACTTAGCAAGCAAACCAGATGATAAAATTAAACTTAGCAAGATTGAAGACTGTATAAAAGACGTAAAAGACTGGATGTCAAGTAACTTTCTCCTTCTTAACTCCGATAAAACAGAGGTTCTACTTCTTGGTCCAAAAGCGGCTAGGAACAAACTGTCTAATTTAACAATTAATGCATCAAGCTCATCTGTAAAAAGCCTTGGTGTTATTATAGACCCTGATCTGTCCTTCGACGCACACATAACTAATATTACTAGAACAGTCTTTCTGCATCTCCGCAATATTGCTAAATTGAGAAATGCATTATCTCTACAGGATGCAGAAAAGTTAGTTCATGCATTTATTACTTCAAGGCTAGACTACTGTAATGCCCTGCTGGCTGGATGTCCCAGCAAAAGCCTTAACAAGCTTCAGCTAGTCCAGAACGCTGCAGCCAGAGTCCTTACAAGAACCAGAAAATTTGACCATATCAGCCCAGTTTTATCAACCTTACACTGGTTACCAGTTAAATTTTGCATTGATTATAAAATTCTCTTACTGACTTACAAAGCTCTAAATGGACTCACCCCTCAGAACCTGAGTGAACTTCTCTCTCACTACGAACCATCACGCCTACTTAGATCACAAGGTACTGGCTTACTATTAGTACCTAGAACTAATAAAGTTACGTCAGGGGGAGAGCTTTCTCATACAAAGCCCCCCAGCTTTGGAATAATCTTCCTGTTAATGTTCAGGGACTCAGACACAGCCTCAGTTTTTAAGTCTAGGCTAAAAACTTACTTGTATAGTCAAGCCTTTGGTAATTAGTTTTCCCTGTCAGTTCTATACCTGCCAGAGTCTCTGCTGCTCTGCTAACACTTTAATCTGTAATTAGTCGCCCATTACAGAACTGACACCCATTACAGAACTGACTCTCAGTTCTGTCAGTCACCCATTACAGAACTCACTCTCTGTGGCAGCATACCTGGATCCTATTTATATATGGTTTCTTCTTTGTGCTTTAGAGTTTTAACTTGCATTTGTGGATGCAGCAACAAACTGTTTTCACAGACAGTGTTTTTCAGAAGGGTTTCTGTAGTGGAAATCACTACATGGGCTCAGAAACACTTCTGAAAAACACTGTCTGTGAAAACAGTTCATCGATGCAGTTCGTGTCTGTTTTTAATGCAGTGCCGCCTGAGGGCCCAAAGATCATGGCCAGCAAATACTGGTTTTGGCCTTGTTCCCTTGCATACAGAGATTTCTCCAGATTCCAGATAATGTTATTACGTATCCTAGATGATGAAAAGCAAAAGTTCTGTTCTATTTTACATTGAGAAATGTTATTCTTGAATTGTTGCACTATTTGATTGTGCAGTCTTTCACAGAGTGGCAAACCCTTCCTCATCTTTACTTCTCAAAGACTCAGCCTCTCTGGGATGCTTTTTTATACCCAATCATGTTACTGACCTGTTGCCAATTAACCACCAGGTGATTTATTTTAGCATTACACAACTTTACCAGCATTTTGTTGCCCCGTTTGGAATGTGTTGTTGATATCAAATGAAAAATCTGCCTATATTTTTCAAAAAACAATAACATTTTTCAGTTTCTGCATTTAATATGTTGTCTTTGTACTATTTATAATTAAATATAGGGTTTAAATGATTTGCACAACAGTGCATTTTGTTTTTATTTACATTTTGCACAGCATCCCAACTTATTTTGGAAACGTGGTTGTATTTTTCTTTGTCCAAAATTTCATTTTACAAATTTAAGGCTGAAGTAAGTATTAAAATTTCTTACATTTGATGTTTGCTGCTATGTGTGCTCTACATGCGGCTAGAGGCTGCTCCAGATTCTACAGGTCGATGCTTATCTATGGAGATTATACAAGCTGTGTTTGTGAAACAACAACAGTAATTGGTGGACCTTAAAGTATCTGAATTCACTCATTACAATGAGTATTTTAGACAAATATTGCATATGAACATGTACTATGCGTTAAAATACTGGTCATTCACATGTAGGCACATGTAGACAACCTATATGTTGTCATTTAAAACTTGTTAGAATGAGACTGTGTCCACAACAAAGAAGTAGAGAACGGGAGCTTGAAACAGAATTTCTTATTTCTTAGAATTTCAATGTGCTCATTGTGATACAGAAAATGTATTCTTAAAACAAAGCAATTCTGCATGAATAATAGAATACAAGTAAGGTTTTTCAGACATTGCACTCATTAACTGATTAGTATTCTGGTGTGAATCGTTTCTGTTGTCCTAACAACACAGAATCAACATTTATCTACTCAGCAGTGAAACTGGGGTGATTTCAGTTTAGACAAAGTTGTTTTTTGTTCTGCATTTTTTATATTTTTATTTTTTTTCTTTTCTGATGTTTGTTGTTTTGCATTGTAAATGTAAATGACGCAGATTGAACAGTTCTTCATACTGACCCTTCATCACCCCGCATTATTACTCACCCACGCTTTGAGTCTGCAGCTGCAGGAAAAAAATGCTGCTAAAGGGGTAATAATAATACTGCCAGTAGAAGGGGGATGACATGCTCACTAAAGGGAGAATGATGCTGCCACTAAAGGAGGAATAATACTGCCGCTAAAATAGGGACTGATACTATGGCTAAAGGGGAAATGATACAGCTGCTAAAAGGGGGAATGATAATGCCACGAAAGGGGGAATGATAATGCCACTAAAGTGGGAATGATAATGCCACTAAAGGGAGAATGATACCGTTGGTAAAGGGGGGAATGATACTGTTGCTAAAGGGGGAATGATAATGCCACTAAAGGGGGAATGATACCGGTGATAAAGGGGGAATGATACTGTCAGCTAAAGGGGGAATGATACTGTTGCTAAAGGCGGAATGATAATGCCACTAAAGGGGGAATAATAATGGCA
Organism: Colossoma macropomum; assembly: GCF_904425465.1. NCBI lineage: Eukaryota > Metazoa > Chordata > Actinopteri > Characiformes > Serrasalmidae > Colossoma > Colossoma macropomum. Next base: position 18,890,014 of record NW_023494804.1, on the reverse strand, counting down.
AAAAAGGGGGAATGATAATGCCACTAAAGGGGGTTGGATAATGCCACTAAAGGGGGTTGATAATGCCACTAAAGGGGGATTGATAATGCCACTAAAGGGGGGATTGATAATGCCACTAAAGAGGGCTTGATAAAGCCACTAAGTAGGAATGATAAGGCCACTAAAGGGGGAATGATAATGCCACTAAGGGGCAATTGATAATGCCTTGAAAGAGGGAATGATAATGCCACTAATGGGGGGTTGATAATGCCACTAAAGGGGGAATGATAATGCCACTTAAGGGGGAATGATAATATCACTAAAGGGGGCTTGATATTGCTACTAAAGGGGGGTGATAATGCCACTAAAGGGAGAATGATAATGCCACTGAAGGAGGAATAATAATGCCACTAAAGGGGGAATGATAATGCCCCTGAAATGGGAATGATAATGGCAATAAAGAGTGATTGATAATGCCACTAAAGAGGAACTGATAATGCTGCTAAAGAGGTTATTATACTGCCCCTAGAGGGGGAATGATAATGCCGCTAAAGAGGAGCTGATAATGCCGCTAAAGCATGAATAATAATGACCCTAAAGGGGGATTGATAATGCCACTAAAGGGCGATTGATAATGCCTCTAAAGAGGGAATGATAATGCCACTAATGGGGGATTAATAATGCCACTGAAGGGGGTATGATAATGGCATTACAGGGGGATTGATATTGCCACTTAAGGGGGAATGATAATGCCACTAAAGGGGGCTTGATAATGCCACAAAAGGGGGCTTAATACTGCCCCTAAAGGGGGAATGATAATGACACTAAAGGGGAATGACACTAAGGGACTAAGGGGGGGATCAACTACCACTTCTGAGGCAATAATACTACTGCTTAAGCGGGAATAATACTGCCACTAAAGGAGGGATAATACTGCTGTACTTTCTCTCTCAGTGTCGGCCGTTGCCACTTTTCCCTATCCTCAACCCTCCTCCTCTCTCCTTCTTTCATCATCTATTCACCCCCTCCCCTCAGTATCAGTCTCTAAACTGATGGTGCATTTCCCTTATATATACTCAAGCCATTGAGCGAGACTTCATATCTGTTCTGTCTCCGTTTAAAACTTTTTCCACTCTCTGCACGGTCTCCCTCATCCCTCTAAGGCTTAGCCGCTTTTGTCAGGCAATTTTTTGGCTGCACTGGCACCGTGCTGCCTAACTGTGTCCAAGCTTCTATTTAATGGAACCCAGTGCCACTTTCAGAGCGTATTGGTTCAATTCTGGTGGTTGTCTATGTACTCTAAAGGAGAAGGAGACCGGATATGAAAGCTGGAGGAAGAAACTGAATGCAGAAAAAAAAGGCATTGTATTTTCTTAAAGCCATATAGGTGGCCAAAATACACTTCAAAATGTATTTATTACTTCATAAATATTCAACATAAAATCACATGAACACAGGGTGAATATGAGAATACTTTCCAATTCTCAGTATCAGTGTCCAGCATGACCCTGACTGTAGCCTTTTGCTCTCATGCCGCTATGTTATATCTATTTTAAGGGGAAGTGGAGCTTTCCACTTTGCTGTTACTTTTTGTTAATTGGCTGTTTATTGGTTTATCCACAGGTCTGCTGTGTGATCAGAGTGTAGCGCAGTCTGCTAAATTACTGATATTGCTGCAGAGCTGTTTACTTGTAAATGATCCTGCAGACTTGATGTACTTTGGTGCTAAACACATTTGCACATTTGCAGTAGGTAGAAATAAGGAGGTTTTATAAAGACACCCATCAATGTAAGTTTCCATTTGAAGCTGTGACTACAGTCACAAAGCAACATACAGCACATCAGTAGCTGGGCTTCAGGATACAACTACAGGTAGTTTAAAGAGTCAAACAGTTTAAAAAGACAATAAAAAAACAGTGACATTAATAACATGTTAATAATACATGCTCATGTTAATAGCACGTAAGCAATGACACATGTAACACTTTATTTGGATAGTCCACTTTAGATCAAGTTACATTCATCTAAATATAACTAAATTGAACATAATTGTCGTTAACTCTAAACCTGGCTCTAATCCTAACCCTAACTTTAACCTCAGCCCAACCCCTAAACTCAAGTCCTAGCCCAAACCCTAAACCCAAGTCCTAGCCCTAACCCTGGTCCAAATCCTAACCCTAACCCCACCACTGTTTAGAATCAACTGAGTTTCAACAGACAGTTTGTTAACAATTTGACCATCTGGACTATAGTGGACTATCCAAATAAAGTGAGACCAAATTTTTAACACCACTATTTTTTACAGTCACTGTAACTTTATGAGAAAGCCCTCTCGCAAAGCTCCACCTTGCTGGTGTACGGTTTTGAGATTGTAGCTCATCTGTTGATACACAGTTTGTACTGGCCATCCTCTAATTGTTTATCAGTGCTGCTCAGAGCAGCGCTTGTGTGGATATTTTTGAACATGATCCACACTCAACCTAGCAGTGACACTGATAGGTGTTAAACCTCCAGCAACCCCATTATGCCTTTTACACTTGTACCAGAACCACACACATTACCATGTTAGTGTTACTGCTGGGCTGACAAAGGACCACCACTCAAATAATATTTACACAACAGCTATCCTGTGGTCAGAAACTGACCACAATGTGTAATTGTAAACGTATATAGTGGGCCTATAACATGTGTAGGCATAACTCAGAACAGCCAATAGTACAACAGAAGTGTTTCTTATAAATTGACCAATGAGACGAAGTATAAGCGTAGGTGTTCCTGATAAAGTGGCCAGTGACTGGACATACAAGATTGGTGTTTCTAATGAAGTGGCCAGTGAGTGGAAGTACAACGTAGCTGTTTCTGTTAAAGTGGCAAATGAGTGGAAGTACAAGGTGGGTGTTTCTAATAAAGTGGCCAGTGAGAGGAAGTACAAGGTAGATGTTTGTAATAAAGTGGCCAGTAAGTGGAAGTACAAGGTATGTGTTTCTCATGAAGTGTCCAGTGAGTCGAAGTACAAGATGGGTATTTTTAATAAAGTGGCCAGTAAGTGGTTGCAGAACGTTAGTGTTTCTAATGAAGTGGCCAGTGAGTGGAAGTACAAGATGGGTATTTCTAACAAAGTGGGCAGTTATTGTACAAACATATATCAATGTTTGTTTTTTTTTTTGTTTCTTTTTTCAGATTGTTCAGTTTCAATATGATTATTTACTATAATATTAAGCATTCCTTAAATTTAAAATCATAAAAAATAAGTCCATTTGAGACAGAAAAGGAGAGAGAGGAGAAAGAAAGAAAGCTAGAGGGAAATGAAAGCACATCTGTGGCTATGCTGTTCTTTCATATTATTTTGTCAAGCTGATCTTCTCGTAGGATGTAGCCCCGTTTGTGTGAATGAGAAAGAACAGCAGGTGGATCCTTTTAAAGAGAGTGTCTGGATGTGCATGTGTGAAGCTATAAAGGACTTTCCGCATATGCTGGTCACGTTTTTGTGTGTTATTAAATATTGATAGCAACTGAGACTTTCCTGAATGATTGTTGTGAATTTTTAAACATTAGGTCCAGACCCTCTGCAGGTCAGATTCTGCTGTTCTAAACAATTATTGGATAAATAAGCACATTACAGGAAACAGCTTCAAATTATTTGTCGCCGTCAGCAGGAACCTTTTGCGTAGCTATAATTACATCATTAAGCATGGATTACGGTGAAAGTGTATTGAACATCTGGAACCAAGCTGATAAATCCACTCAAGAAATGAATTTGTCATTAATCTCTCTAAGTGCATAACCTGCTGCCTTAACTTCATAGTGATACCAGAAAGATCCTGCGTAAAAATGTCAAAAATATTTGTTTGGCTTGTAACTTTGCAGAAATGGCTTCACCTTCACATGTCCAGAGTTATTACTGTCATTTTGTATTACAATTTAATTGTAATTACACAATTGCCAGAGGGGAACTTTCATGGCCCTCTACGCCTAGATGGATACAGGGCCTAAGATATTCTACAAATAATACTTTAAAATTCAGCAGTTTTAATGTTCATGATCATGATCATATTTTGACAGTCAACATCTAAAAAAATACAAATCTAAGCAAATGAATCCTTCAAACCTGCCTATTCAGTTTCTACCGGACTGTGAAGGGTTAAATTAAAGAAGCCCCTTTGTCTCCCTAGCAGAATTTTGCCGCCTCCACTGTTGCTGGAAAGAATGTTGGTGATTGGTGGTCCAGCTATAAATTTACAGAGGGCCAAGCAATAATAATTCAATGAGAGAGTAATTTCAAAATTGACCAATCATATCTTCCATCTACATGGGTTATTGTTATTGTTAACTTTATTTGTTCCGCCCACTGTGGGGACACAAAGCTAGTGATAAAAAGCTAGCTAGCTTGTTGGCTCATGGAGAAAGCCGAGAGTAGCGCTGCCACTAGTGAGGATGACATCGCTCTGAGTTCATTATCCATACCGTTTTCTAGATTAACATTTAATGAAAAGGTGGAGTTAATTGGTAAATAAACACACCAGACACACCAGAGCTTAATTTGGTGCAAAAAAAGCTTTTGAGAGGCATTTTGACTCCAGCAGTTACACGCGATACCCCTGGATGGTCTACTGCTTAGATTGTTTGCTGTTTGGCATGGAGAGTGAGTCTAGGACCTAAGATGGATTTTGTGATTTAGGATGTTTATCCAGGTCAGCCCATCATCATTAGAATGCTTGAGAAGCAATTGTTGATAATTTAAAAGCAAAGGATCCGTTGCGGAACAGGAGGATGGACTTCGTTTTCAAATGATGCCTTGTAAGTTATTTAAATTCTTATAGGCTGCTGTGCCTGCTGATTTTATTGTGGCCACTGCTGACACAGTTTGTGTAAAGGTTTATTTTGGAAAATGGCCATTATGCAGAATTACTGGTCATTTTTCTGATGCTGATGTGTCGCTCATGGCTGCTTGGCTGTGTGCGCGCTGTCGTGATGTGAAGGCTGGTATGAAATGGTGTTGATTTTGTGTGGTAGGAGGGCGTGACTTTGTTTCTAATATTTGTTTCTTAACTTACTTTAGGAGGGGACACAGTAAACTGGTCTGTTTTTTTTAGACATGGGAAGGGGGGTCAGAGGGCTGAGGTTTAAGAGTCATGGCTCGCTACTGACAATTACATTGTATTACATAGTTAGTAATAATCAGATTACATTTACATTACAAGTCTGGACTTTTGGAAAAAAATAAAGGATATGTAAAAGTTTCACAATGTAAAGCAACCTAAAGGGTTAAAATGCTTGGTGAGGGTGGACTGTGTGTTGGCAAGTGGTGTCCAGCAGTCTGGAGTTTGTGATGGCAGATTCTGGTGGGGCAGAAAGGGTCCAGTGGGTGAAACACCAACGAGACAGAAGCGGTGCCAGCACGGAGGTAAACAGGCTTTAATTAGTCAGCCCTCCACAGCAGACAAAGAGAGATTAATGAGGAGCCAGGGTTTCCAAAAGAGTCCAGAGACTCTGGGCTCCAGGACTGAGAGAGAGAGAGAGAGAGAGAGAGAGAGACTGTGCCAATGAGTGTGCACAATTGTATTATATTATATTATATTATATTATATTATATTAGTTGAGGAGTATATTGAATAAGATGTCATGAATATAAACATAAATATCCATGTAAATATAAATATATTACATAATTAACAACACAGTTATAAGTAAGTGAACTGAAATACGGCCTTGGTGTTGATGTAATATGATGTAAAATATGGCATAGAGCCACTGTTTTCCATTTCTAGCATCTGCCTGAAACCTGATTAGACTACTTGTGTTCACAGTCAGTTCTAAATATGTCAGTAACTCCTAGAGTGACACGTTTTCTTACAAAAACTTTGTCCCATCGTAAATCATGTCGGTTGTTAATCTAACATGCAAGGTCAAACCAATGGAAGAGCTCACTTGGCTGTATCTACCTACACTGTTAGAAATGAAGGTTCTGTGCAGGTACAGTTTTCATTTGTCAAGGTACAAACAATGTAAATGTTCCCTCAAAGGTACAACAGTGGTTTTAAGATCCAACTGGGCACCTTAAATAAGTTTTTTCAGGTGAAAAGTACAAATTTATATCTTTTCATAACCTAATTTTTAAAACAGATCAATAAAATAAAAAGCCTAGAGACGATGACAGGGTGTGTGGAGTCAATACAACTTAGAAAATATCATTTCAATGGATTATGGTACAGTTATGCCTGAATAAAGGTACTGAGATGCATCCTTGAGGGTCAGTGACAAGAGTGACAGTTTCATACCTTTATTTCTGAGAGCGTAGATACCACAGAGTAATTCTGATTGGATAATTTTCTTTTGGGCATTTCAAGAATTTAACCCTTTTCCAACCAAAACTTGTATACACTTGTATGTTTCCAACTGCAATACTTGTATATTTGTACAATACAGTACTTGTACAGCATTTGAGTTTCAAAACAATAAGCATGGCGATTGTCAAATAAAAATTAGCTAAAAATTATAGATGTTTTTTTTCATAGATTTCACAAAGTTGTTATGCCTTTCTGAGGGCCTACACAGCCCTGACAGTTCCCCACTGCAGCAATGTAGCTTAAGCTAACAGAACAGAACATCTGTTCTGTTAACATTGGCAGAAGCAGCTGTCTAAACAGCTACCCTGTTAACATTAGCTGAGCTAGCTAATTGAGTTAACTGGTTATCAGATATTTATGTTATGATAATAAAAAAAACATTATTTGTCCAAAAGACCATGTTTTATTTTATTGTTCTTTTATTGTATAATATTGAATTACATCAATAGTGAAATGATAAAATATAAATAACTTGTGCAACATCAAAATATAGACTAAAAACAAATAAATTAGCAACATGATTATAACTAAGTGAACTGAAAAATGTTTGATGTTGATGTAATATGATGTAAAAGTGTGCCATTCACCACCCAGTCTATGCTGTCCATATATAAAGCAGCCCCCATGGCATTCATTATTTTTGTAATGCCATATCATTGGATAATGATTGGTACTATGTTGATATATATTGGTATTGGTACTATAATGGTACTAGAGTGGTATTGGATAATGATATGTACTATAGCAGTTAGCTATAGCTATAGCTAATTATGTTATTTTAAGCATTAAATCTGCAACAGGTCTATAGTAGTTAGGCTCTGAGCTGAAGCTTGGCAACACATCACACACACAAAAATAACTAACCCCTTAAAATCTCAGGTTTATACATACTAAGGCTTATTATTCAGCAACTACAGGGACCCCAAAGCAAACTGGTTGAGCTACTCTTAGCTTATAGAAGTGCATAATAAAACTTTGGGCCTGCTGATGAGCCCTAGTCATTTAAGAGGTTAAACACAGCAAAAACCCTCCCAATGTTTGTACTAACAAAAGGGTTTCAGCACCAAGGACAGCACCCATGTCCTTCAGCTCCATGGACAGCAACTGTTTGTGTCATGCTGTAAAACTATTTCCTTTTTTTTGTCCTTTTCCTTTCTCTATCTAGATTATGGCCTCCAATGTCAAATCAACAGCAGAGTACTTGAGCGCATCTTTGTGTGCTGACTGAATCACTTCCAGGTTTTGTGCATGCACACAGTTTCTTTCCATTGTTTAGTTTTGGGCTAAGCTAGTGCTGGCTCACTGGCACGCTTTATCCGCAAGCAAACGGAAACAGGCTCGGTTATTCTTTGCAAAGTCCTTCGTAACGTCCTCCTCTCAGCTCTTTGTGTAGGTAAAGGCCAATCAAATAAGCAGTGTGTGATGTCAACAAACAGACCACTGAAGAGTAATGAACTCCAGGTCTAAGCTGGTTTTCTCTTTGGGAAAAAATGAACGGCACTCACTGAAATCGCCACTGTCGAGCCCTGATATAAACAAATAGGCTGCAAAGCCGATACGTTTTGTCCTGTTTACGTTTTCTGTGTAACTGGATTCTCTGAATTACTGGGTTGGTTAGGAGTCAAAACAGGAATGTTGCTACATCCAAGCAACAAAGAAAGATGAAACTCCTTCGCAGTTAATTCATTAAAACTGGGCGATCTATGTCAGCTCTGCCACCTGCAAGAGTCTACAGCAGTCCTTTCTGCACACAGCAGTCTTTTTTGCACTCACTGGACCCTGTTTTTACACCTTTGCTCATCACTGTCCACTTGTCATGTATGTTAATTCCAGGTGTGGACAGGGCATGTATGATTTTCATTCTCTCATTGAAAAAGTGTTATTATCTAAAAACAATTCATATCTGGAGAACCTCATATTTTAAAAGAGGTAATCAAATCTCAGTCTAATTTGAATTGTTTCATATCCATAATGAATTGCTCAGTAACTGCTGTGGATTTTTCAGTATCTACCAGGAATTATCCAGTAATCCCTATGAACTATTCATCTATCATATATATCTTCTCAGAATTACTAAGTATCTACTGCAAATTATTCAGTATCTACCATGAATTATAGAGTATTCACTATGAATTCTTCAGCATATACTCTAATTATTCAGTAAGTACTATAAAGTATTCAGTATCCACTAAGGAATATTCAGTAAAAACTATGAATTATTCAGTAATATTATATGAATTATTTAGTAATGACTATGAATTATTCCAGTTCTACTGTGAATTTTCATTTCTACTGTGAATTATTCAGCAGTAAATATGAATAATTCAGTATTTACTATGAATTATTCTGTTTCTACTGTGAATTATTCAGTATTTACTATGAATTATTCAGTATCTACAATGAATTATTCTGTTTCTACTGTAAATTATATAGCCATAAATATAAATGATTAGAAATGACGATGAATTATTCTGTATCTACTTTGAATTATTTAGTTTCCACTGTAAATTATTCCATTTTGACTGTGAATTATTACATTTCTACTGTGAATTATTCAGAGTTTACTATGAATTATTCAGTAATCACTATAAATTATTCAGCATCTAATATGAATCATTCAGTGTCGATTGTGAATTAGTCAGTTACTATAATGTATTCAGTATCTACTATGAATTATTCAGTATCTACTATGAATTATTTAGTAATCACTATGAATTATCCAGTATCTACTATGGATTCCTACTCTTTACTACTATGAGTACTATGTTTTTTTTTTCAGCAACTACTATAAATTATTGAGTATCTATTTACTCAATTCAAATCAAGTTCAACTAATTTCCATTCCAAATTCTTTAAAATATGTAATAATAAAGACAAAGTTGTTGTGTTGACAAATTATTTACATGGAAATTACATACACATTTGAATCAGTTCAGTGGAGCATTTGTTCAGTGCATTGTCTCGATTGCATTCATAGCACGTAGTGTTTGATTATGATCGATGTAAACAGTAAACATCAGAAAATGTCAGATTGTTGATCTTCTTCTACACTTAAACACAGAAAAGCTTCAGTCTCAAGTGTGACTTGAGTGTAAACACCTCTTTTACGTGTGCGATAGCGTGATGTTTTCTCTAAACTAAAGCCAAATTGTTGCATAAAAGCCAAAGCCAAATTGTTTTCCTTTGCTCCACATTTGTGTGTGACCACCTGCCAACACACACACTCCGGGAATATACTTAAATCCGTATGAACAAGCCCTGTGTGGGAACTACAGGCTGCTGGCCTCTCTCTCTCTCTCTCTCTCCTCTCTCTCTCTCTCTCTCTCTTTCTCTCTCTTACACAGCTTCACAAAGCAGCCAAATGCTCACTTACATCCCTGCCTTTCCCCCAGTGCCATCCTTGATCATCGATGAGAAGATCCTGCCAAATTAGAAGATCACGCAGGGCTAGTAGCACACAAAACATCTACAAAAGCGATAAACCCCAACTGCTTTTTCATTTAACCTAATGTTGGAGCTTTTGGCACTCTGAAAGGAAACTGTCATGTTGTAATGTTTCCCAAAACACTTAAACTCATCAGCTGTTTACAAACACCTATATCAAGTGTACTAGGTGAGGAAAAGCAAGGACCAGGGGTGGCACCGCACCTCCAAAAGTGGTAGGGCCAAACATATTGTTTCCAAAAGAGCAGCTGGCTGAGTGACCAAATTAGGCCACTAATGACTGTCTTTACAAACCTATTCAGAAGTGGGTAGTAACAAGTTACATTTACTCAAGTACATGAACTTAAATAAAATATTAATGGATTTTTACTCTCCTGAGTGTTTTATTTATTATTATATTACTGTTATTTCTACTAAAGTGTATTAGTGAGTAAAGGAATATTTTTACTCTATTACATTTAAGCCATTCATACTTAGATACTAATTCCTTTTTTGGTTACATCTCTGACTTTGGAGCTTTGTATTTTAGACCAAGTCTATGTTCACATTACAAGCCTCATTGCTCAAATCCGATTTTTTGCTCAAAACCAATCTCTCTGACATGATGGTTCATACTGGTTTAGGTAAGTGATTCAAATCTGTCTTTAATGTGAACGAACTGGTGTCCTGAAACGACCTGCATGCGCACACCCTACTCAGTAACGTCACGTGAATGAATCCTGTGCGTGACGTGCATCATCAGCAAATAAACTAACCAGCTGAGCAAGCCTTCACTGCGATAACAATTAACTCTGAACAGCTCTCAGCTGTTCATTATTAGAGCGAGATGAAGGCAAAAAAGGTGAGTGTGTTGCTTTTCCACCATTTACAGGCTTTAACTTCTGTTCAGCACTGCTGCCACTGTAATGCTGAATGACGGCGCATACACAGTGGAAAAAAAGCACATGAATTCTGATCCGAGTGTTCACATTGCTATGAATCGGATACGTGCTCAGAACTTCTTTTGTATTTCTACTCAAGTTGTTTTGGGGAACATACTTTTACTTAAATATTTTATGAAAGTATCAATACTTTTACTTGAGGATTGATTTAGGCTCCTCTACACACCGCTAAACCTGATCATGAACAGTGTCAGTGTTTGTTTTGATGCTGCTTCAGTAGCTGCCTGTTTGTGCTGGTCAGCACTTTATCCAGTTAAGGGAAAGCGAAGGTTTTTTATGTGTGCATCCTAAACTCAAAAAGTAGTGGGGTGCCACCAAAGGACTTTGAAAAGTGGTGAGTCAAATGCCTGCTCGCCACCATGGTTCCAGTGGCCCTGGCAAGGACAATCATAGTCCCCTTGTATTTGCATTGATTTTTCACTGCTTTTAGTTTTTTTTTTAATTTTACCTTCTGTCACAACTTTTTTGGAAATAGGCTTGTATATTTACATGCAATGATTCATTCATGCAATTTTTTCACATGTACTGATATTTTGTACACCAAATGAGATTTTTCTAATGACAAAAATGCAACATTTTTATTCACGCTCTGATCAATTTTTCCAACTTTCACAGGCGACATGAACTCACTGACCAATTACTGGCATGGCGACAGTCAAGCTGACAGATATCAGCTGTGTCTCAGCCACCAGAACTTTTTCACAAACATCAAAAGGACTAGTTTGCCCTTTTTTTTGTTTTGTCACAGATGGTGTTGGCAAGTCCAAAAGCAGCTCATACTGGGTTATGGACATTAAGAGTTATATATGGCACTCAGATGTTGCCTGCCCTGTGTCACTGTCTGTCCATTTTGTAAGGAGAAAAGGATCCGTTCTACAGAATGTTCACTTAAAACATTGTTTGTTCATTTTGTTCATGTTGTAAACAACACAATGAAATATTTCACAATTTCATATTGTTTATTTATTTCGTTTAGTCAGGATAAAGGATGTTAGACACAAAACCAACAAAAACAACACAGAAGTCCAAAATATTCAGGCATAAAATGTTTGTGTCAAAACGATACACACTGGATAAACTCAGGACTTTTTTTTTCTTGAATTTTGCTGTGTTGGTTTTGGAGCGAAAAAACAAACAGGCATGTTTTCAAATGCAAAATAAGCCCACCTTTTTGCCCATACAGTCATGTGCCAAGGTTTGAACACCTCTGTTTTGTTGTTTTCTAAGTGAAAATAAAGGAACACATTATCTACAAAGGACATTATTCAGTCTAGTCTTTTTCTGCAACCTTGAGTACACAATTTATTTGTTTACTCTCAAAAGTCAAAAACATAAAATATATAACATAACAAGCTTTTACACAGGCCACATTTTATTTTATTTTTTTCCAATATGTTAAACTGTACATTGAAATGTGCAGAAGTGTGTTCTCTGTAGAGAATTTGTGAACTTATTTTCTCTACAGAGCAGGGGTGCCTAAACTTTTGCATACAATTTTAACTTGGTGTGAACACTCCTGTGCGCACGCCTGTAAGGACCAGAATGCATGCATGTTATCATCAACATAAATTCTGATCTGATCGTTCTCATTATGGCCACATGGCCATTAATTGAATTTACTTATCTAATCTGGGATCACATTTGATCAGATTTAAAAGGTTTCAGATTTGTTGTGTTCACTTCACCCACGCCAATGGCTGTAACTAGCTATGAGGACACTACGGTCTGGACTCTGGTAGTTTGAAAATGTTTTTTCATTTAATTCCATTCAGGAGATTAAATACAGAAACAGCAGTGTTCTGATGATGCAGTAGTCTACTTGGAAGGAGCCACTGTTTCACAGTCCTACCAAATGGGAATGGAGTATTTAATCAACTGCATTTTTTAAGGTTTGATTTGTTTTCTGTGATTGCTGCCACTGTTTTATGGCCAATCAAGATCATTATGTTTTCCATCAAGCTCCACCTTATTTCCTCTGCCCTCCAATCACTGCATAGCAACAGTTGCTATCTGCTATTGCCTCAGACCTTTGGTTAATCAGTGCCTTCATGTTCATAACTAGAATGAGGACACTGAGGATGAGAATACCCAATCGGATAGTAACTCTCTCTTAGCTGACCTCAGAACAGCTGTGCTTTGGTCACAGATGTAAGATGCTACAGAGAAAGCAGGCAGACAGTGAGGAGAGAGGTAAATGAAATGAAATCAATTTGATTCAGTAAAGGTTTCAACATGTACTTTCAGCTGAAAATGAATATGTAAATAAACAGTCAAATGATTATATAAAGTTAAACTGGGCAACTGGAGTCAAATCAGTTTATGGAACAGTAATAGCAAATGGAGGGAAGGAAATAAATGAAAGAAACAGTCTGTACCTTTGAATGGGTGAAAAAGGAGCTAATTTAGTAAACAAAGACTTGACGGTCAATTTTCAGCGGTTAGTTTATTCCCTGTGTGACATATAGGTCACTTTATGGCAAAAAGGTCCTCATTAAGCTTTTGATCCTAGTTACAGCCCTGGTCACACAGCAAACCTGTAATTTTAACATGGCCTAATTACTATTAAGTCTTTCTTTCATCAGATTCTGTTTCATGTACATTAAATAACAACAGTTTAGTACAGGTTTTCTCAAGCTTCAGCTCCAAGTGTCTCCTTGCTGACTATTAATGACTATTTCTGAGTTCTGTGGTCGTGTCACAATCTTTATCTCAGGTAGTACTCGAAGGTAATTTCAAGGACAGTTCTTCAGCATCTGATACACTGAGTGCAGCCTCTTGTGACATTTCTGTGTTGTGTTGCTTAGGTTGTCATGGAAACAGTATGTTGAAATGACACCACTTTTGATGTTAGTCTGTAAACTGCTGTAATTGGACTGTAACACTTTTTTTGTGTGTGGTTTGTACTTTAGCACACACTTTAACTCAGGTTAAATGAAATGTTTGCTATAAACTGATAAATGTCAGTTTTTTGAAGGTATGTGTTCACTGTCTTTGCATTTTCACAGACCATATTTGACCACTCAGTAGTTTCCTGTCCAGCTGTGTGTCATTGCATCATTACTTCATGCACAAGAGCTAACAAAAGAACAAGAGTCAATACATTTGCATGTGATGTTTGTATGCACAGCCGTATGCAAAAGTTTGGGCTCCCCTGGTCAAATAACGTGTTGATTTTCTGAATGAAAATAAATGAATAAATAATACATCCTACTTAAAGAACACACTCCTGTACATTTGAATGCACAATTACTGTTTATTTGGTGAATTTAACATATTGGGAAAAAATCTAAGACATAAAATGTGTCCTGTACAAATGTTCTGGCACATTTTACAGTATATATGTTTTATGTTTTTCCATTCAAATGTTAAACTCAGCAAGTCAATATAAATTGTGCATTAAAATGTAAAACTTAGAAGAACATGCCTCATTAACGTGTGTTTTACTGTAGAGGATGTGTTAACTTAATTTCATTTAGATAATCAACAAAACATGTAATTTGACCAGGGGTGTTCAAACTTTTGCATACAACTGTAGGTCATCCAACAAGAAGACAACAGAAAGAAATGTCTAAATTCACTGTTGCTTGCTAAATTTAACTTTGGGAAAAAAAGATATTATATTTTATATTTATATTTGGTATGTTATGTATACGTAACCTACTTAGAGTTCTCCTTTAATATGATTTCAAATTTTGCACAGTAACGTATGTGGTTATCATATGCACTTTTATATCTCCTATTTCTTTCACATTTCTTTCATATTAATATGATTTTGAATTTCGGTGTATAACAGTAAAGAGAGTGGACTGTGTGGACGCGGTCACCTTTGACGTCCTGAGCAATCCTGACCACCTACTGCTCAGCATGTGTGGAACATGACCGCAGGACAGACAGTCAGTGTGTGATTAATCACTACTCGCTGACACATACACACACGTTGCCTGCAGTGCTGCCAGAACACTCAGAGGAGAGACAGGAGCTCCCCAACACACACACACACACACACACACACACACCTGTGTGTTCAAAGACACACACACTGAACTCATCTGTCCTCTCTCTCTTGCCTGTGTACTGTACAGAACTATGAGCCACATTTAAAATGTATAAAAGTTATGAAATTATATTTAAATATGTAATAAAAACATTTTCAAAACAGTTTCTATTTTGGTTTTAAGTTTTTTTATTTGTATCTGGTTTTTGAATATTACTGTCTAATTAACATCAAAGATCAACTTCAATGTTTTTTATTACCATTTTGTATTAAATTTTACCTTATGTGAAGCACTTTCACTTATAAACAAGGATAATTATTTTCTTTGCTATACAAGTGATATTGTTATTATAATTATTTTTATTAGTAGTAGTAGTTGTAGTAGTAGTAGTAGTAATAATTATAATAAGAAACAATTGCTTTTTTGTGTAAAAGATTTTAACATTTATTATTCATTTATAAAACATTTAATTACTTATAACTTTAATTATAAACACACTTATTGTTCCACTTCATGTCTATATTTTCTCAAGTTGTTGTTGTTGCTGCTGTCATCGATACAACTAATAATAATTTACTACAATAAAGTATTTTTATTTATAATTTATTATCATTATTGGGGTATCATAAATAGTAACAAACATATTATTATGCTATTATTATACTATAATTTTATTCCATGAAAATAACTGTAAATCAACTGTAAACAGTACCATGTCTATAAAACATGTTTAACAAGAGATATAAAGAACACTTGAACAGTAAGAAGCACACATGCTCTTAATATGGTTAACTGTTGCTACGGCAACAATGAAGTTGGCTTTAGAAAAAAGGAACTCATCTACATTCATGCAACTTTTGAGCCACTGGTAAGAAATGCTTTTCTGTTTTAAACATTTCATATGTGACTATGCACTGGCTCATCTCCTACAGCTTCAGAAGTGCTGTGCTTCTACATCATTGTTCAAAATATCTACAGTATACCAGTCATAATGGCCATGCTGTAAAAGTTAATTTTTCTGAGAAGATTAGATATGAGATAATCCACTTGCATAAGGAAGGAGAAAGTCCAAAGAAAATAAGTGAGAAAAAACAGGAGTTTCCAAAACTTGAGTTTAAAAAAATGACTAAAATGGGACTCCTAACAACCACCTGGAAGACCTGGTAGACACCAAAACTGTCCCCATCAGATAAACAGGACTTCAAGCTTTCATCTTTGAGAGAGGAGAAAATTAAGCTGCTTCAGATCTGAAAACATCCACAGGTGTTTCTGTCCATCCTTCCACTGTGAGAAGACAACTCAGCGCTATGGGTCTGAAAGGATGTGTAGCTGTCAAGAAGCCTCACTGAGAAAAGAAGACGCATCAATTAAAGAAGCTGAACAATGGACTGACCACCCCAGAGTCCAGACCTCAACATCACTGAATGTGTTTGGATTATTTTAGAAAATGATAAACCAACTTCTAACACTGAACTTTGGAGATGTGTAAAAATATCCCTGCAGATTTCTGTGAAAAAGCTCTCCAGAAAATGATTGGAAGCTTTAATAAAAGGCAAAAGGTAAACAAACTACATATTGAACATATGGGGAAAAAAAGAAATCATTATAAATGTCAATTATGTAGTCCTTGATTTGGGACACAGCCAACAAAGGCCCTTGACATTTCCATCTATGGAACAATCAGGTCTTCAGTCCTGGGGATATTTTTCCAGTTATGCTACTCTCTGAGCCTGTAAGCCTAATCATGCTGATAGGTGATTTGGTATTGCGTTTTAATTAAGCAGATACATCATTAATTAAGAATGTACACAAGTAATAGAAGTCTCTGAAGGAACTGGTCTTTCCATTTCCTCATCTCGCAGAACAGCCCACAGCAACATGTGGATTGTTATATAGACATCACTGCTAAATTAACTTCCTCAGATCCTTTTAATGAGTATATAAAGTGATTTCCTTCCTCACTGCTGAATGTAAATTCATTGGTGTCAGACAAAGAAATGAGTCTGGAGTTTCTTTTGATGTAAATTTGGTGATATACTTGTTCTAATACTTTTTGTGTGGCCTATTTTTTTACAAATTGTAATCTGCTTCTTGCTTAGTATGACATGTGAGTGTGGATCAGCCTGTCTACAATATCAGACAGCCAAGAAATGACCACAACTGGGTAGTTTTTGTATGTTATTTGATGGATACCATTGTTTCAGATATGGTTTGTGCCGCCCCTGAAACAATGGGGTGGTATGACAGTAATAAGATATCGCATGCTACTTAAAATTGTTGAGACGTCGGCATAAAGTAAGACACAGTGTAGGCCACAATTTTAACCATGAGAAGTGCTCTTTATTAAATACCATGGAGAAAGGCACATACAGAGCGCTGAACTCATGGGGGAGGTCACCACTAACCACAGGCTTCACCCTGATGGTAGACCAACTCTCAACACAAAACATACTAACCAAACCCAAACCCTGACTCAAAATAGCACAAATCACACACAATATGACTTTAGACTAACAAACATTGACATTTAAACACACTAAAGTCCCTTTTTACAAGGGCGTGCATCTACCATGAGCTTCCACGCATGGCCACCTGCATGTCCATGCCTCCCAAGCCTCTTGGAGCCAGTTGTTGTTACAGTATTTAAAAATTAGGCCTATGATGTTTCTATTCCACATCTGAATGGCTACATAAACACATTCCACTCATGTATATTTCAGATGAGCACACTGATTGGTGGTGTTGGAGCTGATGAATAGGTGGTCATGATGGAATATGGGAAAAAACAGAGCCAGGAAAAACCTAACCTAAGCATGTTAGCGGCTCAGTAATGGCTAAGAACTACACTTACCTCAGAACATGTTCAATTTAAGCATTTATTCAGTTACTCAACTTCGTGCTCTCAGATACTGTCCATTTTAGCATCAGTTAGCTGGAATCTGGCCTGCACTATGGTGTATGGCATGTTTGGCCTGCTAACTAAGCTCTCATTAGCTTAGCCAAAATGCTACAGCCTCAAACACCATGGAACAGGTTTGATTTCATATTTTTCCCCACTTTTGCTCTTTCAGACATTAGTTTTTGTAGAGTGATGGCTGTCTTACCCCATGCAGGGATCAAACTGGCAGGTCCCTTGTTCAGATACCAGAACACCATGTGGTAAGCCACTGACCAAGCAGAAGAGGTGGACTCAAAAGCAGAGCAGTACAGACTCAAGAGCAGGCAAAAGAAAATAAACAAGTTCACACCAGGCAAGATGCAAACTCAGGACCTTGTGATGTGGGGGCAAGTTACCCCTGAGCTATCACAGCAGTGCAGCTAAGACTTTTGTAGGAGGGTTGCTAAACAAAAGAGGGGAGGTTAAGGCCAAATTAAAGAAAGGCCAGAGCAGCAAAAGAGAGTTTCAAAAAACTAAATAGAATAACTAATACTGAAATTACTGGCTTTGTCTGAGACATGCACACAGCACTGTGAACTCAAGATTAAGCAGAAAGCAGCATGTAAGCACCCCTTAAGTAGGGTGCCCACAGCTGTTGCTGCTTAGCCCTAATTACCCCTTAATGGTCTCCCCCTAGCGGCTGGAGGTAGCCTAGCATGAGGTCGGGACATTACGTTTTTATCATCTACATGTGTCAGCAGAGCAGCAGTTAGTCAGAATCAAACCTGTACTGCAGTGTTGAATGGATATTAAAAGATGTTTACATTCACTTTTAATAAGAATTTGGCACATTGGGATTGAGGTGACCCAGAGCCAGGCTCGAACCACCCAATGTACTGATTGGTCTGTGGAGTTACCGCTGCGCCACTGGAAAGCACAGGCGACAATGGGTAAAACACCTCAAGGAATGGGAAATAAAAAAGGTGGGAAAAACGGCAACAAATAAAAGAAAACAGGGTGCTCAAATAAAGGCTGAACTAGAAACGTGAAATAAAAGATAATGAGAAAACAAAAGACTCTTCCACTGAAATTATGAAGGGAAAGCAGACTTTGTTTCACTTGTTTGCTCTTAGAGCAAGCACCGTTTGTATGGCTTGGAGCCGTCTATTAGACTATTGAACTATTAGAGTATATAGCCTGTTTGCTAAGTGAAAGTTAAGTTAGCCAATCAAGCTACAGAAATTTTGCCTTTCTGTTCCTTTAATGCCTGCTACTGGACCTTCCTCCCTCAGATTTGCATCATTATCATCTCAACTTATGTCTGCGCTTTAGTTAACCAGAATCTTCACAATGTTCTGTGGTGAGCAGAGCTGTTGTCATGCTAGCTAAGCTAAAGCTAACAGCTCATGTCTCCTAGTAAGCAGCAATTGTTAGACAGGTTATTTGACCATTATTAAATGATGCTATGAAAATCAGGCACTGTTTTCACTTATTTACTGACCATATAAGCAAACTACTCCTTATTTTTCTTTTCGGTTTGAGGGTATGAAAAAAAGGGGATACAACCCAACCCTAGTTTCAGACTCAGTACTCTGTCTGGAGTACTATTTTGGCACACTAAGGGTAGAAGTGCTCAATTTCAGATGCTGCTCATGTCCAAACCCCACATTTTTCGAGGAATAGACTGGACATGGCCATTATAAGCCATAGCACTGATTTGAAGGATTTCCGTTGTACAGTTTCTATTTCTACAATCCAAACCATTTTATCCTTTTTTTTGTTCACTCTCCTCCCTGTTCTTTTCAAGAGCCTGGAAACCAATCGTCATAGCAACACAATCCGCTGCTTTAAGCGTCCTTCAGCTGGCGGCCGCACCGAGAGGAAAAGGTTGCATGAGAAGACAAGAAAGCCTCAGCTGCCATGGCGACAGCACCAAGCACTTTCCAGGACGTAATGCAGCCACGTTTCGCATTTGTAAGGATTGAGTTTTACAGGAGGACCGGAAGAGTTGCACGATTTCTATTCTTAGTGTCCAACATACGAGAATTAATGCCATTCAGTGATGCATTAAAACAAGGGGGGACCATTGAGGAACTAACGGAGCTTGCTGACTGACAGCTCAATGACCTTTTTTGTGTTATGTAAATGGGTTGTAAGTGGCACTGCAGCTGTGTAAGAGCTTATGGACGCTCCGGAGAAGTAGAACCCTGGGCCGCCATGAAAGAGGCTGCCAGTAATTCCCATGCAAATAGCACTCAAGCACTGAAGCGATGCGGTCGCACCGAGGATGACCTTTTCTGGGCTAGACTCTTCTGAAAGGTAGCTGAAGTGGCCCGAAGCCCAATGTAGAACTCAGCATTAGTTTATCCGTCAATGCTGATCAAGAGTGATCTACTCAAGCACACACATACACCTACACAACTCTGAACCTTCAAAGATGTAGAGGTGGAAAAGGTCCCTGAATAGTGCCTAGGTGTTATTGCAACCGCAGTCTTGCTGTTTATTCTTTTTTGGCTGCTGTTTTTTACTTCTTTGTTTGACAAGACATGGAGGTTGGAAAGAAAAGCAGCTTGAAGGTTGTGAAAAGCTTCTTTACAAAACATCAGTGAGAGCTATAGAGCTATAGAGATCAGTTGGGGGTTCACTGTCTCTCAAGTACCATCTCATATCGATTTGTGACGGGTACTAATGCTTTGTACTTAAAAATCCCCTATATCTATAGCCTCTATAAGAAAAAACAGAACAACAACTTCAGTCAGATCAACATGAACCCCCTGAACTACTGACAGCTAATGCAGTTGGATGCCCCCACTTGAACAATTGCCTGCATGAGTGTTCTAAAAGGCATGTAGTGTAAGAGGTATCAAGTGCTGCTCAAGTTGGAGCAGTAATGACCAGCTCTGGGGTTGGAGCAATTTGAGGTCAAACTAATACTTCAAAGGTCGAGCATATCTTTATATTTCAAAGGTCAAAAAGTAACTCCTCCCCTTCTGTTTTTTCTACATTTCAGAAAATTATACCTCTTTAATTGTAATATTTGCTCAGCAAATTAAAATATATTTTAACAGTGAGGCTCAAACTGTTTTCTGAGTAACGCCGTATAAGAACGTTTCCTAAAGAACCCTGTTTGAAAATGATATTCATAAGCGCAAAGAACCTTTTAAGGGTTTAAACTTCCGATCTTAAAAGGGTTTTTTTTCAGTAATGCCATTGGAAAACCCACTATAGGTTCCCTAAAGAACCCTGTTTGAATATGATATTGATAAGTGTGAAGAACATTTTAAAGGTTTAAAGAAACTTCCAGTCTTAAAAAGGCGGCACAAAGAATTCTTTGAGTAATGCCATAGAAGAAAAAAAATTGGTTCTCTAAAGAACCATGTTTGAAAATGATATTCGTAAGTGTGAAGAACTTTTTAAGGGTTTCAAGAAACTCCCAATCTTAAAAACGTGGCACAAATGGTTCTTTGAGTAACGTCATTGAAAAAAGACTTTCGGTTCCCTAAAGAACCATGTTTCAAAATGATATTCGTCAGCGTGAAGAACCTTTCAAGGGTTAAAAGAAACTACCAATCTTAAAAAGGTGGCACAAAGGGTTCTTTGAGGAATGCCGTTGAAAAAACACTTTTGGTTCCCTAAAAACCCTGTGAAGAACCTTTTAAGAGAAAAAGGTGGCACAAATGTTTTTTTTTTGTTTTTTTTTTATTTTGTTTTGAGCAAAGCCATTGAAAAATCACTTTTGGTTCCTTAAAAAACATGTTTGAAATAGAGATTTATGATTGTGTAGAATCTTTTAAAACACAAAAAATAATCAACCACTGAAAAGTTCTTTAGGAAACCAAAAAGTAGTTCTGCTATGGCAGGGGTGCCCAATCCTGGTCCTGTAGATCGTCCACCCTGGAGAGTTCAGATCCAACACACCTGATTTTTATGCTATCTGTTCTATGGCATTGCTCAGAAGAATCCTTTTTCATTCATTCATCATCTTTAACCACTTAATCCAGATAAGGTCACAGAAGCAGTAGGCAAAGCAGATAATCCCAGATGACACTGTCCCCCGCAACTTCCTTTAGCTCATTTCAGGGGATCCCAAGCCGCTCCCGGGCCAACATGGAGATATAATCCCTCCGGCAGGTCTTGGGACACCCTCAGGGTCTCATCCCAGTAGGCCTAGTAAACCCCCCCACCCCTCCAGAGGTGACCAGGTGGTATCCTAATCAGATACCCGAACCACCTTAACTGGCCTCTCTCAATGTGGAGGAGTAGCGTCTCTACTCTGAGCTCCACCTGGATGACCAAGCTCCTCACCCTATCAAGTAGAAGGTTGAATGCTTTTTGGCACCTTTATTTCCAAGAGTCAAAATTAATCTTCATAGAAAAGCAATGACTAATAGAAAGGAACCTCTGGGGCAGCAGCACAGGAGCCTAGAGAGCAGTGAAACTGTGTTCTCTGGCATGACACCTTTGGAATCAGTTGGAGTGATCCAGAACTGATCATCCAACATCAGCATCTGTCCTCACTAATGTTCTTGTGACTTAATGCAATCAAATCCTCACATTTAGTGTAAAGCCTTCCCAGAACAGTAGAGGCTGTTACTGCAGCAAAGGGGCATAAATTTCCAATAATATCTGTCTGCAGAGCCACAGAGCCACAGTTTCACGCCAGCAGTTTCACTCTAGCAAGTTCAAGCCAGTGGCACATGCAGCAACACTTGTTTAGGTTTTTCTTAGTGAGTTTTAGACTTATCAACATTTCAGTCATTTTATGTGGGCTTTCAATAAAGGTATGATAAATTAAGCTTTAGACTTAAACAAACTTTGGTTTGAACGCATATAGAGATTCACAAGGTAAATATTACACAAACTACATCTTATGTGTCCTGGGTAAACTAACGGGTTATGTAGACATTACCCTTAATACAGGGCTTTATGTGGACACTCATATTACCTGTACAGGAATAAAACTTTACCTTAAGCAGGCTTACACTGAGCACAGTATTAGGCTAAACCAATCTTCCATTTTTGAATGTATCCCTCTGAAAAAACCTACAGAAATAATTGGTTTCTGATGGTTTTGTAATATGCTCTGGCTTATGGTTTAATTGGTTACCAATGGTTGATTCATATATTGGCAGATATCCCTTTCTGAATGGTAATATGGCGACACATACAACCAGCACAAACACTCACTGTTTACATCAGCGATGTTATAAATGAGGAAAACGCCCACTGATTGAAATATGAACGGGACCCTCATAACACTCAACTTTCCTATAAGGACTTTGTTTACATGGCACAATCGCGCTGTCCTACTGCGCAGGTGTTCCAGTCGCCTGAAACCTCTAGAGTGAAACTGTGGGTGTAAATCTGTGGCTTTGCAGTCAAACCCTTCTCCAAATTTCCCATTAATACCCATGATTTTAGAAGAAATACTGGATGAGCAGGATATATAGTGTTCTTCATCCTGAGAAGATGAGTGCTTTCATTTTCTTTTAGCTATTTGGAATAAGAGCACTGAGCACAGTAGCTCTCTGTGTGCCTAAGTTTCAGTCTAAGCATGTTATTAGATAATTTAATTTCACTGCAGACAAAACAGTACAAAAACAGTTACTTAGGAAAAGTGTTTAAGTAATGTTGCTTCAATATGGCATGCTAATGTGGGTTTTAGAGAGAGAGCAGGGCATTTTATGGCTTCTGAGGTGCCGCAGGTGGGCGGTTATGCACAAATCTGTTTATTTTATATTTATTTCATTTATGTAATTTTTTCTCCAGCACTGCGTTCTGTAGGTTTTAAAATAGCAAGAGCACCATTACCCTGCCATAACGACAGAGTCTGTGCACACTAGCAAACTTTTTGGCCTGTATTTAAGCTAAGTTGCTATCAAATTGCTGCACTTTTCAAGTGTCAGAGTGTTGATGGAGAAAATGATTGGGTGTTTGTCTTGTCAGAAAATGACATTTTAAATTGTTGATTAAATTTACGAACATTCCATGTCACTAGATGGTTGGAACTTGGCCATTTATCCTGTCATGTTCTTCCTTCACTGTATTGTTTCCTTCTCCTCAGTGGGTTATGCATTGTGTCATGGATTGAGTCATTGCAGGTTATGTCTTTCTGTTCAAAGGGTTTTTGTGTGAACTGCTGTTTGTACTTTTTATAAATCTGTATGGAAGATTTTTCTTCTAATGGGTATTCTGATTGGTCCTAGAAATCCAGGGATGATCATTTATGAAAAGCAGCCGATTCAGTTCAATACCAACAGAATATAATTTGTATTTCGGTGTAGAAGAACCGCCAAGAGGAACCAATACTTAAAAGGAAGCACTCTGTAAGAGTATAAGGAAGAAACAGTGAGCCTCAAAAGAAGAAACTCCCTAAAACCATGAGGAGGAACCACTGAAAGAAACCAAGACTCAGAAGAAGAAAATCATATGAGGAAGAAACATTAGAAGAAGAACTTGGACTTAAATAAAGGAGTCTTGGTTCTCTAAGAGCATTAGGAAGAACCACTAAGAGGAGCCATGACTCAAAGGAACCAGCCTGTAAAAGCATGAGATAGAACCACTGAGAGGAACCAAAACTCAAAAGGAAACACCCTCTAAGAGCATGGAGATGAAACACTGCGAAGAACCAAGACTCTAACAGAAAAATTCCTATGAGTAAGAACCATTAAAAGAAGAATGAAGACTCAAATGAAGGAGTCTTGGTTCTCTAAGAGCATAAGGAAGAACCGCTACAAAGAACCATGACTGACATTGTTTAACAGCCTGTAAAACCATGAGATAGAACCATCGAGAGTAACCAAGACACAAAAGGAAAACCTCCTAAGTGCATGAGGAAGAACCACTGACAAGAACCAAAACTCTAAAAGAAAAACTACTTTGAAGAAGAAACATTAAGAGAAGAACCAAGACTCAAAAGAAAGAGTCTTGGTTTTCCAAGAACATAAAGAGGAGCCACTAAGAGGAACCACGACTGAAAAGGAAACAGCCTGTAAAATCATGGGATAGAACCACTGAAAAGAACCAAGACTCAAAAGGAGAAACCTCCTAAGTGCATGAGGAAGAATCACTGAGAAGAACCAAAACTCTAAAATAAAAAATTCTATGAAGAAGAAACATTAAGAGAAGAACTAAGACTCAAATGAAGGAGTCTCGGTTCTCAAAGGGCATGACAAAGAACCACTAAGAGGAACCAAAACTAAAAAGGAAACACCCTCAAAGAGCATGAAGAAGAAACTGAGCCAAGACTCTAAAGGGGAATCCATCATTTTCTGGCCACCGGTTAGTGCAGTTACAATAGAAAGCTTTTTCACAACAAAGATTAAAGAGCCACCAAGAGACAAGCTGAGAGATAGATCAGTGACTAACTTCAAAAGCATTCAAGGTTTTCAGACAAAGATCTGAAGGGCTACCAATTGATTTAGAATTTCTTGAAGGGGGTTAGGACTTTCACAGGTTGGCAATCATGAAGCTAATTACAAATTAGGAGTTCAAAGGAGAAGTAAAGATTGACTCACTGAAATGTCTGGGGCAGCCAGGTTACTTGACAGTGGTCAGAGACCACAGCAAGTTCCAGTTAGCGGATAACAGTCAGTCTGGACTAGATGCTTCTATTACTAATCTGTATTCCATTCCATCTATATGTCTACAAGGCAAAAGTCACCTTTAGCTAATGCTACAGGGTCAGAGAAGATTGGCAGGTAAGCCAAACATTGAATCTAATCCCAAAGAAAAAAGAAAGAAGGAAATATATATGAGGGCGGCACGGTGGCGCAGTGGCTAGCGCTGTCGCCTCACAGCAAGAATGGCCTGGGTTCGATTCCCGGCTGGGCGACCGGGGTCATTTCTGTGTGGAGTTTGCATGTTCTCCCCGTGTCTGCGTGGGTTTCCTCCGGGTACTCCGGTTTCCTCCCACAGTCCAAAGACGTGCAGTCAGGCTGATTGAACATGCTAAATTACCCCTAGGTGTGAGTGTGTGTGTGAATGTCTATGTCTGTCTGTCTGCCCTGCGATGGACTGGCGACCTGTCCAGGGTGTATCCTGCCTTCCGCCCAATGACAGCTGGGATAGGCTCCAGCACCCCACCGTGACCCAGAAGGATAAGCGGTTTAGATGATGGATGGATGGATGGATGGAAATATATATGAGAGTATCACCAACTAGAAATGAATTACTGTGTAAACATATCCTCAGGTTATATTATCTTGTATGATTGAAGGTTACAAAACGGATAGTTGCAGTCCTAAAATCTGATTGGCTGAGCTATATTGTAAAATCCACGATATATACAGACCTTTAACCGCCTCACAACTGAACTCTGTATTTCTGCGCCACGGCACGAAAAAACCCTTGTGCTGTTAATGGAACAATCTTTGAATCTCATGCTGATTGCATTGACGACCAAGTGTACTGATGAAGCTTATTTAAACTGAGGGGCTGGCAATTTAAGTTCTTAACTAGAACATCTGGTCAGCTAGCTAACAGGCTAATAGATAGCAAACAGCCTAAACAACTCCATCATTAATATCACAGGCTTAAATTGACGTACGTACAATATAATCAACTGTAAAACGACAGTATGAAAGTCTAAAAATGTCACTTGAATGACTTACATGCTTTAAATGTTCGTGTTTCAGTCAGAAGTCATGTCAAACCCAGGCTGGATCCCATGCAACTCTATACTCCCTATCTAGTGTGCTAGCTATGAAACATTAGAAATTCTAGCCTCTACAGCTAAATAGTACATCATTTATAGAGTGTGGATGTGGCTGAATCCCAAAAGACTATTTCTTAGCTATATAGGGTATGGGTGCAGGATCCAGTATTTAAATTTCTACGTAGTCCATTATGTAGGGACCAGGGAGCCATTTGAGATTCAGCCCAGCGGGAGAAGAGGGGCACCGCTGAATTGCTGCTAAATAAGACTCTGTGATAATTTGGTGACCAAAAAGTACTTATAAAGCAAAGGTTTTAAACAGTGCTGTGTCATCATATGTTCACTGTTAAATGACAAAAAAACATAAAATGACCACAATATACAGGAATGGGCGATTAATCGTTCTCCTCATTCGATGGTCCATGGTTGCTTGGCAACAATACCATACTCTAAAGGAACTATATTTCTTTGTGGAATACTTGTTTATGTCAATTATTATTAATAATAACTTAAACTATTTTCTGAAACAGTTGTGGATTTTATCATATTTTATGTCGGCCACCACTTTATAAAAGCACTAAGCTTTACGTCGTGCCTAAGAACAAGTAAAATCACAGTAACGCACTACCTCTTGTGGCTTATTATCCTGCTTTGTTAGACCACAATGCTTGTTTCTTCACAGAATATCTGATATTATCTTGCAATTCCTGGCATAAGCTGTTTATAAATATTCAACTACTGCTTTATCAATATGCTATTCAATGCTTATAAATGTGTCTTGAGGTCCTTATGCACTCTTAAATGAGACGTTTCTTCAAGTGTTCTTTAGTACTGACAATTGTTCTATACAGAACCATGAATATTAAAGGGCCCTTCACATGCTTAAAAGGTTCTTTGCATGGTGAAATTGCTCTTCAGATTGATACATAGATTCAGATATATAGAACCATTTTGAAAAAGCACACTTCTATTGTTATGAGGTCAAGCTTGTACAATAGCAGAACCCTTTGTGGTGCTATGTAGAAGCCTTTTCAAACAGGTTCTATATAGAACCATACACAACACACTCTCTATCAATCTGAAGAACAATTTCACAATCAAAGAGCTATTAACATAGCATGCAGATGGTTCTTTGAGTGTTTATGGTTCTATGTAGAACTATGGTCTTTACTAAAGACAGAAAGACAGAAAAAACACATTATTGTTATAATAAAAGTTATTTGGTTGGATTATGGAGGAGTCAAAGGACCAGTTAAGAGATTAGATAAATGAGAAAAATAGTGTAAAATGTTCTGTGTGAAGCTGAAGTCTGTTCTTGGGAGATACGTTATGGGCCCTTCATCAGTTTAGCCATTCTGTAATCAAGAGTTCATTTCTGCTTTTACAGCCTAGAAGAATCACCAGTAATATTGACCACACTAATGACACTGCTGCCCGTATCAGATTAGCTGACCCCAGATGAGCCAGCCAGATTGACTATAAATACTTTTTCAATTTGGACGATTAGGAAAAGCATCGGTTTTTGAACAGGCTGAGAGCTTTCCAGCCACGGCAGGTAATCCCTTTTCCCCCTAAAGGCTAAACACCGGCTGAGGAGATCACTATCGCCGCCCCAGTGGCTGCAGGGAGATGTTATCAGCATGCTGCAGGATATCTCCAAAGAGAAGCTCAATTGAACAATGAGCATGGCTGATAGTGGATATCTGGAATATACTGTTTGTACAATGTAACATTCAGCTGATATTAGCTTCACACACAGTCTTTCAGGAAAGTGGATTTGCACGGTGAAGTCTGGACTGCTTGTATTTTGTCTGCATTGCAAAAAAAACTTGTATATATATATACATATATATATATATATATATATATATATATATATATATATATATGTATAATACTTTTATGTTTAATCAAGTATCTTTTGGAAACACTTCATAGAGGCTTCATTCATTTTCCTTTATAAATGTGCTTATAACTCTTTGTAACTTGGAAAAAAATGTTTTGTAAACATATTTACAAACTCTAATAATAGTTCATTAGGCTCTAATAATAAAACATCATAAATGATTTGATGAATTATAAATAGGTTATAAATATTCATTATGATACCTTTTAAATGGATAATGATCGGTGTATAATTATAAAGCATTTACAATACATATGAACAATCATAAAAATGTTATAAATATTTTATTGTAAGGCCTTATAAGGCTTTATTATAGTTTATAAGTATATTTACAAAGCTTTGTTATCAAGTTATAAGGAGTTAGAAGCACACCTATAAGTATATATTTGTAACATTTATGAATACAGAACCAGGATTGAGCACCCCTGTTCTATAGCATCATTTTGGCACTTATTTTTAATTGCTACATATGACTTTAGTCTGCTCTACACACCACTGAAAATATGGCCAGAAGTATGTGGACACCTGACCATCACACCTATATGAGTTTGTTGGTCATCCCATTCAAAATCCATGGATATTAATTTGGAGTTGCCCCCCTTTTTTGCAACTATGACATCCTCCACTGTTCTAGAAAGGCTTTCCACAAGATTTTGGAGTGTGTCTGTAGGAATTTGTGGCCGTTCAATCAAAAGAGCATTTGTGAGGTCAGGCATTGATGTTGGATGACAAGGCCTGGCTCACAATTGACATTCCAGTTCATCCCAAAAATGTTCAGTGGGGTTGAGGTCAGGGCTCTGTGCATGCCACTGGAGCTCCTTCACAGCAAACTCATCAAATCATGACTTTTTGGACCTCACTTGACCTCAGTGTTGCTTCCAGAGGCAGTCTGGAACTCTGTAGTGACTGATGACTGACTCTTTGAGTGTAGTGAGTTTAACAGAGGATAGGTGACTTTGTGCAATACATAACGTTATGTATCATGTGTTATGCGCATTCGGCATTTGGCAACCCCACTTCACTTCATGTTTGAGCTGCTGTTGCTCCTACATGCTTCTATTTCACAATAAAAAAAACTTACAGTTGACAGGGGCAGAAATTTCACTGACTTGTGGCAGAGGTGCCATGTTTAAAGTCACTGAGCTCCTCAGTATGACCCATTCTATTGCCAGTGTTTGTCTATGTAGATTGCATGGCTATGTGCTTGATTTTATACACCTGTTAGCAAAGAGTGAGTCTAAAACACCTGAATTAGGAGGGGTGCCCACATACTTTTGTCCACATAGTGAAACAATAGGAGAAGGGTAAAGCATTTCTGTGATATTGTAACCAAATTTTAATTTTGGGCTATTTCTCAAACATTGGGCCATTGGTCAAGTCATCAAACAATGACAGCTGGTGTTTTCAAACAGAGTAAAATATTTTTTAAAAATGGGTGAAAAAAATGAAGTTACAGGGTTTTGACATGACACTGACAATATCAAGACTTGTTCCAGAAGTTACAGCTCAGCAAAGAAGAGAAAAGAAGCAAAGGGTGGAAGACAAGGCTAATTTGTCATCATTTGAGTGCATATTAAGTGAGAGTCAAACTGGAGATCCAGCGACACTCTTTACGTATGCTCAGTCATATCTCATTCTGTTAGAGCCACTCACATCACAGTGATTGCTCATTTCCACCCAATTTACTGCAGAACCGCTCAGTAGCTGAGTATCACTGAGCAATGCATTGAAAAACTGGGCAAAAATTGAAGTGAACATCAGAAACTTTGATAGACAGGGTCCTCAGGCTAAATCTCACCCACAACAGTTTGTCAAATGTAGTTTATGTATGAAAGAATTCTCAGTTGTCACTTTATTTGGGGGAAACAGATATATTATACATGCGTGTGCATATATGTACATATGTCTGTAAACTCATCTCCTCTCAGAAGTCTCATTTTTTCATCTTATTTTCTTCCTTTTTTTTCTTTTTTTGTCGTGTCACTCTCGGCTTCTCTCTGAAGTGGATGGAGTGGTCCAATCGATTTCACAGGCATTTGCTGAGTAGGCCGCGAGCAGCTTGTCAGGACAGAGTAGAGCATCACTCTCTGCTGTTCGCTCGCTGGGACAGAGGGACCTAACTGACTCTCTAATCAGGACCTCTCTCCCTCTCTCAGTTCAGTTCAGTTCAGTTAAACAGTGCCTGGAACTTTGCAGACTGATCACAAGCCTTTCCAGCTTTTGCAGTAATTACATTTTATTTGTTTTCTGTGAGTGCCGTCATTGTGTATTGGCCAATCAAAATCTTTACGCTGTCCGCATCACTCTTCAATGAGGCAGTCCAATCAACTGATCACAAGCTCCACCAACCATTGCTGTCCTCCATTTCCTCAAGCCTTCGGTTCTTTACCAGCTGTGGTCAAAAGATGTGCCTGAGTGATGTGTCAAAAAATAGATGCTGTCCCGAATAGAGTATATCGTTTTCTACCCATTTTCAAAATGTTCAAAATGTTGTTGTTGTCAGTGGCCTGTAGATTATGATCTTACAGTGCTCTTTTACTACAAAAGCATTATCATGAACAAAAAGACATAAATGCTCTAGAAACATTCCTCATGCATGTTGTGGCAGTGCACTTTGGCCTGTGATGATCAGGTTTAGGTGTAGGTTTGCTGTGTTGTTAACACAGCTGTCCTATTTGAATTCAGTTATGTCATCTTCACTGGGTAACAGTTGCAGCTGTAGTGAGCAGGGGAATACTTTACAGTGAAGGGTGCTGCAGTGTTTGCTGGATTTATGTGAACACAGCACAGGCCTACCCCAAAAAATTATTTCTACCTACCTCACTGCTTCACCATTGACAAAGCAATTAACAATAATAGCAAAACGAAAGAAAAAACAAAGAAAATAGTGAAGAGAATAATAGAATGTACATTATTTACTAACAGTTTCTCTCATTGTTTGTCTCTTATTTTAATTCAGTTCAAAAATATATATTTAAATACTAAAAAATAAGAAAAAAGACTGTAAAGATTTTAGAAGTTTCACATAATTTCTAGGTTCTACCCCAATTTAAAAGTTCTTTTTAGGATCTTTACATTATATGGAGGTTCTTTAAATTTTAAAAAAGTTCTTTACACTCACACATCTCATTTACAAACATGGTTCTGTAAAGAACCTTGGATCTTTATTGAATCAAAAGTTCTTTTTTTTCTTTCTTTCTTTCTTTCTTTCTTTCTTTCTTTCTTTCTCTCTCTCTCTCTCTCTGTGTCTCTGGTCAGGATCTTGGATAGAGTAGTAGTCATTCATTTTCCTCACATCATGGCGCAGGATAATGGAAATAAGGATATAGTGGTACAGTCCACCAGAATACAGCAAGAAAATCAATGGATCCGTGGGAATTTCTTTCTCTCTCCCTCTCTTTCTCTCTCTCACACACTTTTTTCTCTAAACCCAGTTGAACTAAATTAAGCCTTTACTATATTAAACTGAATTTTTCAAAAGTTCTTCAAACTTTTATCATTAAGGTCATTCAGAGTGGTGTGGTTTAAAATGTTCTGTTTGAGAGAATCTTATCGGGTCGAGTTGTTCACAGTGGTGGTGATAGGAACCAGATGTCTGAAGAATTCAATGCCTCAAAAAGCTCTCTCAAAAGTTATTACATGAAATGGTAATGAATGCACTACCTGATACATTGTTTTACACTGGCTCTGACAGTAGGTTGTGGCCTGAGAGAAGGTGGAGTGGTAGAGAGGTACAGAAGTACATACAGGCAAAATAGTCCCCTAAGGACACTTCTGCATTCTGATTTTCCACTATTTTATTATCAGCAGCATTGCATATAAAAACTCAGAAGACGTGTGGGTTCACTGGTGGTTTTAGATGGTAAAAAAAAATGGCTATATTGTGACCCCTGGTTCCTATCACCACCACTGTAAAGAAAGGAGTCAGTAAGTTGCTCTACAATTACGCTTTTCACATCAAACTACTCTGAATGACTGTTTGACTGTTTACAGCTCAATGATTATTTATGCAGAATTTCAGAAAAATGGTGGCATTGACCTTATTATTATAGTATTGCTAAAGCTTTGAGATCATAAATAATTCACAAATCACTCAATTCATACACAATAATCATATATATAATATATATTATAATATATATATATATATATATATATATATATATATATAGAATAATAATTTGACTATTTCACCACATATTTTTGTACATTTTATTAGAAGTCAGTGCTTTTACTGGTATTAAACTGCAACTAAGTTTGTTGAAAGAAGGATTTAGAGTTTCTCTCTCTCTCTCTCTCTCTCTCTCTCTCTCTCTCTCTCTCTCTCTCTCTGTCAGCTCTCTTGACCTCTTGCCCTTTCTGTCTGTGTAATTTCCAATCTGAATGAACTGCATTCAGAACAAACAGTGCAGCCTGATAAACCGGAGTTGCACTTTTTTATCTATTTGTTTATTTATTTCTTTATTTTTGATGCTGTTGTTCAGTTCTGAACCTTTCCACAGCTTGCTTGAAATTGTGCATGTTTTATTGAATCATATTGTACACGTGTTTGTGTTTGATGTTGCTTGCTGTATGTGGCGGCTTGCTGAATTTTTATATTAATATATTTATGTTCTTTTGTACTTATTATTTATTCTGTTATTCTGTGTCATGCAGCCCCTCAGGAAATTTGGATCCTGTCTCAGGTGGGCTTCCATATAAATAAATAAATAAATAAGTCAATAAATACCAAAAGCACATCTCTACAGCTGGTAAGAGAGAGAGAGAGACAGAGAGAGAGATAAAGAGAGTGAGAAAAAAGAGAATGAGAAAAAGATGGTAGAGAGAAAGGGAAGGAAGAGAGAGTGAGCAAAGAAGAAATGAGAGAGCGTGAGAAAAAGAGAATGAGAAAAAGGAGGGAGAAAGAACGGGAAGGAAGAGAAAGTGAGTAAAAGAATGAGAAAAGAAGAAGAAGAAGACAGAGAGAGTGAGAGAAAAGTGGAAGAGAAAGAGAGAAGAGAGAGAGTGAGAGAGAATGAGAAAAATGTAGGAGAGAGAAAGGGAAGGAAGAGAGTGAGCAAAGGAATGAGAAAAGAAGAAGAGAGAGAGAGACAGAGTGAGAAAAAAGAGAATGAGAAAAAGGTGGGAGAGAGAAAGGGAAGGAAGAGAGAGTGAGCAAAGGAATGAGAAAAGAAGAAAAGAGAGAGAGAGAGAGAGAGAGGAGAGATTGAGAAAAAGGTGGGAGAGAGAAAGGGAAGGAATAGAAAGTGAGCAAAAGAATGAGAAAAGAAGAAGAAGAAGAAGAGAGAGAGAGAGAGAAGGATAGAGAGACAGGGGGGGAAAGAATGAGAAAAATGTGAGAGAGAGAAAGGGAAGGAAAGAGTGAGCAAAAGAATGAGAAAAGATGAAAAGAGAGAGAGAGAGAGAGAGAGAGAGAAGGAGCAGTGAGAGAGAAGTGGCAGAGAAAGACAGATGAGAGAAAGAAAAATGGGAGAGAGCAAGAGGGATGGAGTGAAAGAATAAGAGAATGAGAAGAGAGAAGGTGAGAGAGAAGAGAGAGAGAGTAAGAGAGTGAGATGAGAGAAGGAAAGAGAGAAAGGGAAGAGAGAGAGAGAGAGAGAGAGAGAGAGAGAGAGAGAGAGAGAGAGAGAGGGAGAGAGAGAGGGAGGTGGGCATTGAATGAGCTAATTATAACACATCAGAATTTGATGATCGTGTGAATTGGTTCCAGATCACTGGTCTAATGATAAAGCCGTGTCCCTGTAACAGTGCAGTGAAACGACATGCTTTGTTTAATTATTCTTATGTGTTAATGATACATAATATTTGTTGTTGTTGTTGCTGTTGTTGTTCTTATTGTGCTTGACCTGCGTTTTTTTTCCTTAAAGTGTGAATGTACTGATAATTAAGATGCTCAAATCATGACCCCTCCCTTCCGTTTCCTGACTCATATGGTGTGAATAAGGTGAAGGAGATGCACCTCCACTAAGAGTACAAACGTAATGCTCTGAAATGCTCTAATGCTTAATGGACCTGCCTACATTTAGAGTCTATGCTCATGGCTGTTAGTGTTTCTCTCAGGTTAGTAAAGTGCAGAGTTCTTGACTAGTGGCTCAATGAATTCCCATTTCATCTCCATTTGATTATGCACTAAATTAAAGACTAATTGCCTTTAAAATTAAATTCTGAATACAAATCAACTCACAAAGAAGTGCTGTGAGTTGCCGGCTCTCTTGCTGCCTTTGAAGCTATAGAGAGGAGATCTGGAAAAGAAAGGAAGCCTGATGTTTTGACTGTAATCTAATCATTTATTCTAAAGC
The DNA here is from genome assembly GCF_904425465.1 of Colossoma macropomum. Classification (NCBI taxonomy): domain Eukaryota; kingdom Metazoa; phylum Chordata; class Actinopteri; order Characiformes; family Serrasalmidae; genus Colossoma; species Colossoma macropomum. The sequence continues at coordinate 18,855,569 of NW_023494804.1, read as the reverse complement.
TATACTAAAGCATGAGGTACTAGATAATTATTTTAGGTGATCTTTCGTAAGATTAATAGCAGTCTAACCATATTACACAGAAATGCACATCAGGATTGAAGTCTTAACTCCACACTTATAAAGATGGTTCATCAAGTGTTTGTCAGTACAGGCAGTGGCTCTATTTAGAATCATGCTAAAATGGTTTTGGATGAAAAAAAAAGTGTTACTGAGCTCTGCTAAAGCCTGAGTACACTGATAAATCAATGTGATGATCAGTTATTAATCTCAGTGTTACTGAGCTCTGCTAAAGCCTGAGTAGACTGATAAATCAATGTGATGATCAGTTATTAATCTCAGTGTTACTGAGCTCTGCTAAAGCCTGAGTACACTGATAAATCGATGCGATTATCAGTTATTAATCTCAGTGTTACTGAGCTGAGAGAAAATATTCTCTATATATGTTATTTTCCCTCATGTTATTTTCTTAAGGTCTAAACCATTTTCATTGTAGAGTTTAAGCAAATGGCAGAAAGGTGAAACTGGTCGCACTCTCACCTTGCCCGATCACTTCTTTGTTTGTATTTAAATGACCCTTTGTCTCACGACCTTAAGGTGATACCATCAACCTGCCCTTATCTCTACCCCCTACATCTCTATTCATATCCCCCGTCTACAACCCCTCCTTACCCCTCCTCAAAGTCCTTTTGTTCTTCCGTCCCCCTCCTTAGTTTATAAGGTTCTTCTAAAATATTCTTGTTAGACTGGACTGCAGACTGGACTAGACTAGACTGGTGACCAGACCAGACTGGTGACACACTGATGACCAAGCTGTGCCCGTGCATGATTGTCTGCATGCACGTGAATAAGACTAGACTCCTGATCCTGCTGATTGACTGCTGATCGACCACACTGTACCCATACTCTGTAGAAATAAACTCCAGTCAACGCCGAAGCTCCAGTCTCCTGACTCTTCTTGCCGAATTTCTAACAGAGCTCTGCTAAAGCCTGAGTAGATTAATAAATTAATGTGATGATCAGTTATTGATCTCAGTGTTACTGAGCTCTGCTAAAGCCTGAGTAGACTGATAAATTAATGTGATGATCAGTTATTGATCTCAGTGTTACTGAGCTCTGCTAAATTATGTACATGCCCTTAGCTGAAAATCAAAAAGCTACCCACTTTAGACTCATATTTGCAAGATTTTGTTTTTAGGATATCGCGACTTGTTTAGTTCATGAGGTGGTAGTGGGATTATGGGAGCAGCAGATAAAAGAGCCAGAATCATGTTGAGAATGTTGTAATTTGTGAATTAAATAAAACTAAAACAGCAGAGCTTTTCCCATGTGCCTTATCAAGATGTATTCTAAATGTATTTTAAAAGTATCTCTCACTTTTTCTCTCCCATCCTCCTCCTTTCTCTCTCTCTGTCCTTCTCTTTTTCACTCTATTCTTCTCAGTTTCTTCTTCTCTCTCTCCTTTCTCTCTCACTCACCCTTCCGCGCTCTCACACTCTCTCTCTTATTATCTTTCATCATCTTCCTCTCTCTACCTCTATCTCTCTCTCTCTCTCTCTCTCTCTCTCTCTCTCTCTCTCGCTCACCATTCCCATTCTTTCTTTCTCTCGCCCACACAACCCACCCCCCCCATCTTTTATTGGACGTGCTTAATTTCCATAAAGACGACTTTGTTTCCTAATTAATCTCCAGGCTCTCGGCTTCCTGCCTCGCTCACTGTCACTTTCCCCTAACCAAACACGGATGGCAATTTGTTAAGTCAATTATCGCAGAGCAGGAACTTCCCTTCCTGCTTCCATATGGACGCAGAGTGACAATAAACCAGAGTTCACCAGATGAGACAGTAGCTTTTAGTCACCAGCATAGCAGTGTGTTCCGACACAATTCTAAAGAGACTCACTTTTTCTTGAGAGTCAAATGTCATTAGAAGTTGTGAGGTCAGTTTGGCTGGACTTTTCAGCTGCCCATGCATTCATTTCATTAAGAAACACAAGTTAGGCTTAAAGAAAAAAAACACTTAATTTTTTTCACTTTATTTAACCACTAAATGCATTTTGTGAGTTCAGACCATGCCTTCAACATGGTGGTGGTAGTATGAGGGAAGACTGATTGAGGGAGGGGAGAACTTGGGCTGCAGTTTAGAGCAGCCTCTGCCTGTAGGTAGAGGGCCAGACCCCCCTCATAGCTATGGCAGCACTGAGGAAGAGGGAGGAGCTGGGGATTGTGAACACTTCAGCACAAGAACGGAAGGTGAGGAAGGAATTTATAGAACATTAAATTGGAGGAAGAAGGGGTTTCAGACATGTTCCTCCCTCCACACTTCAGTTATAACATAACTACATGAGTGTTTTGCCACCTATTTAGACATACACTCCTTTTATTTTTTTATTTTTACAAATGAATACCTATTTTGAATTTTATGCCAGCAGCAAATCGATTACGATTCAGAGGGCTGCGATGCGATTATAAAACGATTATCGATGCATCTTTTTTTCTATATAGCATTTCTATTTTCTCACTGTGTGAGCTCAAGTTTCGAGTTCAAGTTTCAAGTTTATTTGTCATTTGCACAACATGTCAGGACATTTATGCATTGAAATGCTTGTGGTGAGGCTCAGCTAATCACTCTACAGAAAATAATAAATAATAAGTAATAAGTAAAAATAAAAATACAAGAAAAACCAACTGAAATATATTAAATATACACAAAATATACACAGAATATACACAGAATATAGAGACAATATACATTTTAAAGTGACTAAGTGACTCGGTGTTATTGTTATCTAAGGTGACTTGGTTCTTTTAAAGCAAAGTATTTGTCATGATCCATAATGAATTTACTTCCAATATCTTTTTTAATAAAACAAATGGAAGTGATGTGGCAAGTGAACTAGAAGGCTCTCATTCACTGCTCTTGTTTGGAGCACGAGAAGCTGCTGTTACTTATCTGCGATAAAATGCGCAGTTACGGTGAAATAAGATCCAGTGGTGATGGATGTCCACGCAGCACATGTTACAACTATTCTACTTGTTTTCTTTAGTGATTTTATAACTTCAGTTTTGGTCTCGTTGTAGACAGAGGGGTGGGGGGATCGCTGTGTCAGTAAAGTATCTTTGAGACGGGTCGTGTGCAACATAGCGCGAAAGCCCTGTTTCGCAACGACTGAGAACCGGCGTGCAGACCGCAGGTCACATAGCAACGATGCGTTATTCGCATTTATAAGCGGCGCAGTTGGTTTCCTGGTATGTTAAATCTGCAACGAGAGACTGTCTCTCTCTAAAAAGTGGTGAAGAAGAAGTCGCTTCTCTTTCAAATTCTCCCATTCCACCTTAAATGGTGCCGCATTTAAATTCTGCGCCTCAGTTAGAATTTAAGGTGGAATGGGTAAATTTGAACAAGGAGCTGGAGAATAAGAAGCAACTTCTGCCTCAAAAAACAGTTGTTGAGAGACATTTTACAAGAAACTGATCTACTTCTGAGGAAAAGTTTTCTGGCAGAGATGGGAGGAAAGTGGCTATAGCTGAGCTAAAACGAAGTAAATCTGCATTTTCGTTTATATTGTTTCGCCTATACTAGGACATTATCACATACCGACACATACTGGACATTAAATGTTGCGGCTCCCAAGGTGGTTTGATTTTTGTTGAAAGGACAAAATGTTAACATTTGTGCTGTGACTCCTGACCTAACCTGGCTTTAATGCAGAGGAAGCCGGTCGGATTTCTCGCTCATCCAGTTGTGTTTTTGTTATGTGCCGCCATGGACTGTCCGGGCGCTGCACTTCCGCACTTCCAAGTTCCGCCTTTTGCGTTCCGTCAACATTACGTTATAAATTAAACATTTAGAAAATCGATTTTTGACATTTGTGAATCAATTCAGAATCGTTCACGTCCGCATCGCGATGCATCTAAGAATCGTTTTTTTCCCGCACCCCTAGTACATAGTATTCAAAATAATTTTCAGAAAATCTGGAGAAATCTCTGTACGCAAGGGACAAGGCAGAAAACCAATATTGGCTAGCCTCAGGTGGCACTGCATTAAAAACAGACAGATTCTGTAGTGAAAATCACTGCATGGGCTCCACTGTCTGTGAACACAGTTTATCAGTGCATCTGCAAATGCAGGTTAAAACTCTACCATGCAACTGAAAAATAAATAAAAAGGATCCAGAAACACTGCCACCTTCTCTGGGCCCAAGCTTATTCAAGACAGACTGAGCTGAAGTGGAAAAGTGTCCTGAGTTCTGATTAATCATAATTTTACATTTTAAGACACTGTTGTCTCTCTGTGTACTGCTGCAAAAAAACTTTTCACACCTCTCCACAGAGACAGCCATGTAGAGAAAACAGACAGCACAATTGCAGACTTCCTCAAAACACAACAGGTAACATAAATATATGTATAAAAAATACTTTTTTAATTCACTTGCCAAGATGAAAATCCAGTTTGTTTCAAATGTGTCATTATACTGTGATTAGCCTGCTATTTGGGATTTTCACATGCATAACAACATAACAAGCTATAAACTATTTCACTTTTATGAGAGTAATGTATTCATTTCATGGCAATATTCTTATGTGTATTTGATAATACATAAAAAAACATTTTTAACCTTGCATTTGGACCTGAACCACTTTCATTAGTTTTGCTGTCATCAGTTATCATCAGTTACATCACTTCAATATATGTGGTACTAAATAACTGGTTGGTTCCTCTTGACCTGTTTAATCTTAAATCTGTATTTTATTTAAATAAACATTAATAATTTTTGAAAATTCTAAATTCAGTTTTGTTAACTTTTTTTTTTTTTAACCAGCCCTTGGTGTACCACTGTAGGCGATATATCAGTAGTGCTTAGTGTGTGTACAGAGAGCATGCACAGACACAGTGAGGGAGAAGAAGAAGAAGGGATTTGAAGAGGATGGAGTGAGGGGGCCGAGTCCCACTGAGCTGTAGAGGGAAAGTGGAGAGGTGTGTAAACATCAGCTCAACACACTGCTGCTCCGCAGCCGAGCTTTTTACAGCCAGCACAAACAAACCAAGCCCACCCCTCTCAGAAGACTCTCATGAGCAGAGCGAGAATGCGCGTGCGCGAGAGAGAGTGAGAGAGAAGGGGTAATAGAGAACACATTTGACTCATACTTGTTTTTTTGTTTTTTTTTGGACCCCAATAAATACATGCAATGAATATTAAAATGTACTGACATGAATACATATATGAACAGGATTAGTTGCTGTTTATATATCCTATATCAGATTTTTCTTGAAGTTTGGTTGATCTATGCATTAAAATGGTAAAATTATCTTACATTAATACAACGTCTAAAAATACCAGTTTTTTATTACATTGACTACAATGCAAATTGCGTGATTATTAAGTACAATAATTTTTGCTCTTAAAGCTGCACTATGTAGGATTTGGGTATTTGGAGACCACTCATTGGTGGAAATGTGTAAGTGCTTATTTTGTAAAATGGGTTTTTCATGGGGGGGTGCTTTGGCCCCTTTCCCTGGGTGGATGAATCTTATGATATTCAAAGAGAACTCTATTTTGAGTGGTCCTTTTAGATGAAATAAACACCAAACAGACTCTCAGTAACATCAACAACATATCAATGATGTATCAGCAATGAATACTTTAAGTAGATTATCAAGAGACTTTTAATTAACTGTGCAAATAAAATTTGTTTATAATCTGCTGAATATAGTTCTTTTTCACTTTATTTAAAGTGTCCAGGTTCATATCTGTAGATGTTAACCTGAGAGAAAATGAACATGTAACAGGTTTAATACAGACCATCAACATCTTCAACAAGCTGTTATAGACACACTGACACCATTCTGTACCTGGAGCTTATCTGCAGCATGGCGTGAAAAACTCGCGACCTGACGCCTCTGCTGTTTAAACCCTTAAAATCTCTGTCTTATTACATACTAATACTTATTATTCAGTAAGTATATGGACTTCAATGCAAATTAGTTGAGCTATTCTTAGCTTATAGAAGTGTTTAATAAAGCTTTGAGCCCGCCGATGAGCCCTGGCCATGTAAAGGGTTATGTGACTATTTCAAGCTTTGCAGTGTGACTTGCAGCAGTGCACACTCACCATATTTTAGCCTGTTTTTATTCTCCTGACTCATTAATTGTTACTTCCTTCAATTTTATCAAAAAAAGTACATAATGCAACTTTTCAGCTTTGTTTCAGTGTGTTTTCAAGCTTGTTACCAAAATCTAATTTAAATTATATTAACTGAATTGACTTGCTCCAAATGCATTCATCATTTCTACATGAATTAGATGTATTACAACATAATTATTTGCAAAAGTAAGCAAATAAACTAGTGTTGATGTCATGTATTTTATTCATGAAGAAACTATATGCATGTTAGAATTAAGTAAATTGAATTCATCACTTTTTTCCAATGTATCTATCTCAGTAAAACAAAGTGTGTTGTTGTCATTATTATTTAAATAAAATGATAATGAAAACAAATGTTTTCATTGTTTAGTGACATATCAAACAAAACACGAGGGATGCGACTTTATTGTAAATAGCAATTATGCTGCACTGGTGGAATAAAAGACAATAAGACAAAGAAAGACAGGAGAATGATGGACAGAGAAACGAAAAAGGATGTCTAGACAGTGTGAGCTGCAACAGAGGACGTGGAACAGCGAGAGGAGAAATGTCAGATCCACTGAGATCTCTCTGCCTCTCTATCTATATGTAATAAAAATAGTACGTCTATATGGATAATATAGGTAACATTTGGTTATTATGGTTTGATGTATGTGTTCTTTGGTGAAATGGTAAAAAAGCTTATTTTAAGTAATAATAATTACTTCATAATTATTTACATGAATGTAACCCCCTAAAATCCCAGGTTTATTGCATTCTAAGGCTTTAATGACTACATGGACTAATCATTCACTCAAAGTTTTTATTTAGGTTGAATAAAATGAGTTAATTTACTTGTTGCCACATGAACTCATTTTTGGGTTGATCTGACAAGAGACTTTTTTAGTGTGCGACTATATAAGTGATTATATGTAATTACATGTATGTATGCAATAATATGAATGTAATAATAATGCACTGGGAGCATGTTGTTGCTCCTGCAGGTTGTTTCCTGCTCCTGCAGTGTTTCTCTAGTTTTCCAAAGTCAAGATGTTTTCGTACTGGAAATTTACAAAAACAAGCACACACTTCTCTCTGGTGTTTGAATTAGTGATGCGCTCTCTCCTTGACCGCAGGCTGCTGGGGTCGCCTATCTGTCTGTCTCCGATTCTGCGGACGGTCGTCCCTGGAAACAGCGTTTCAATGACGCTTTTAATCATTCATTTATTCCTGCTCCCTCTCTGCTGTCAATCACCCAGTGGAGCGATGCAGGGGGACACCAGGGCCACACAGGGACAGGGGGACAGGTGCAAGGGCGCTCTTTGCACTAAGCAAAGGTAGGTAGCTGCCTAAAGCACCCAAATACAAATTAGATATGCTGCATGTGCTGATGGTAAATAACCTAGTCTGAATAGACATACATTTTAAAAAATATTCCTGTTTTTTTGCTGTTGTAGGGATTATTTTGGTAATCCTAGTGCAGCTCCACCTCTCGATCACAGTTATAATAGACTATTCCATGTCAATATGTGATGATACAACTGCTTAAAGAGTGCAGAACAGGGTGCTGCAGATCATACGAGATGTTAGTGTATATAAATATAACATAGAGCGCTCCAGTGCTGGAGCAATTACTCGAAAAGACTAATCCATTCATGTTACTAATTACTTTCATGAAAATTGAATGGGATTACATTACGTACAGCTTCTTGGAAAAAAATAATCTCACTACTTCACTTCTGTGTTACAATTACACTGCAAAAATAGTATCTTGTTAAGTAAAATTATCTTAAATATAGTCAATAAATCTAATATTTCTCCAGTTGAGATTGTTGTAAGCTTAATTATTAGATTATTTACCTTATTACTAGACATGTTTGCTTGTTTTGAGTAATTCAGTAAAATTATCTCACTTGGCAGATCATTTTGCTTGTTTTAAGAAATGAGCTTGAAACCAGTCGAATTATCTGCAAGTATAATACGATAGTTTTACTTTACTTTACTTTCTTACTGTACTTAAAAAAAACAACAAGTAAAAATGTCTTGAAATAAGCTAGATAATCTTAGAATAAGTGCACAACCATCTCAAAATGGGAAATATTATATATATTGACTGCATTTAAAATCATTTCACTTGACAAGATACCACATTAACATAGTCCTACATTTTCTCACTATATTAGCAGATCCTTTTTTCCTGTTTTAAGCCTATTTCTTAAAACAAGCAAAATGACTTAATACTACAATTAATACAGTTACTTCAGTAAAAATGTCTAAAAATGAGAATAATTTTATATTCTTACAGCGACCTTAAAATAAGAAATATTAGATACAACAACTAGATATAAGATGATTTCACTTGCCAAGATATTTTGCAGTGTAGACAGTTTAGACATTTAAATATGTCCTCCAGGCCCCATTCCTGTCTTCAAATCACTAAATTCGTCCCAGGATGGATCTTTCACAGTCCTTACACCCCACTATCTCATCCCAAAGTCTTAATCAAACATTAGAGATGGAGGAGAGTTTAAGGCTATATCTGAAGGGATGATCACATGTAACATTGCTGATTCTCATATAGCTTATCTACAAATGTTCAACCTGACTAGTTTTGATTAGCTACTGCAATATAGCTCAGCTACGGGGGTCCTGAAGGGACCTGGTGCATTTTCTTTTACGTAAAAAAAAGGGACGTAGTGTATTTTAGGTAAATATCTGGTGTGCATCAGGTACTAGCAGGTGAGCACCCAATACTATCAAGTTAACACCGGACACTATGTGGTGAGCACCCGATACTATCAGGAGAGCACCCAATACTATCAAGTGAGCACCATATTCTATGTGGTAAGCACCCGATACTATCAGGAGACACATAGTATCTGGTGCTCACCCCATAATATCAGGTGCTCACCACATAGTGTCCGGTGTTCACCACATAGCATGCGGTTCTCACCACGTAGTATTGGGTGCTCATTTGATAGGAATCGGGTGATAGGAATTTATGTAGTGTTTTTTTTTTTTTTTTTTTGTAGGTAAAAATCTGACCTCACCTCATTGTACTCAGCTCAGTAGCATAGCACTTTGAACAAAAAAGTGATTACATGCAAATATTTACTGTATTTTGACAAAAACTATGTTATGTGCTGTAATTTGTCGTTTGGTTGAAGTTGGGATTATGGAGATTTAAGTAACACTAGCAACAGAATGATGCACTGACAGGGAGAGAATGAGTAGATCTGTTTACAGTAATTACTAAATAATAAGTCTTCAGCTTAGTAAGAGAATAATAAACCTGCAGATCAGGATTAGAATTAGAAAGAGAATCAAATTTAGGGTTTAGGTTTTTGGGTTTTGAGTTAAAGTTAAGATTAGAGTTCAAAAATAAGTTAAAGTTTGGAATGAGGCCAATGTGAGGTTTAAGTTTAGATTTGAGTTTTGGGTTGAGGCTAAGGTTAGGCTTGGGTTTAGGTTTGAGGTTGAGTTATAAAGTTAGGTTTAGAGTTGAATTTAAGGCTAAGTTTACGTTTAGGATGGAATTTAAGGTCAAGGTTAAACGAAAGGTTAGGTTTAGGTTTAAGGTTGGGTTTAGGTTTGAGTTTAGTTTTGAATTTAAAGTTAGAATAAAGTTTAAGTTTGAGTTTGGGGCTGGGTTATGGATTGAGGTTAAGGTTAAGCTTTGGTTTGGGTTTAGGGTTAAAGTTAGGTTTAAGGTTGGGTTTCGGTTTAGTTTAAGTTTAGATTTGGGTTTTAGGTTGAGGTTAAAGTTAGGTTCAGCTTTGGGTTTTGGGTTGAGGTTAAAGTTAGGTTCAGCTTTGGGTTTTGGGTTGAGGTTAAAGTTAGGTTCAGCTTTGGGTTTTGGGTTGAGGTTAAGGCTAAGTTTTGGTTTGGGTTTAGGGTTAAGGTTAGGTTTAGGATTGGGTTAAGAGTTTAGTTTGAGTTTAAATTTGGGTTTGGCGCTGAGGTCAAGGTTAGGCTCAGGTTTGTGTTTGGAGTTGAGGTTAAGGCTAAGTTTTGGTTTGGGCTTAAGGTGAAGGTTAGGTTTTGGTTTGGGTTTAGGGTTAAGGTTAAGGTTACATTTTGGTTTAGGTTTAGGGTTGGGTTTAGAGTTCGGTTTGAGTTTAGATTTAGGTTTTGGGCTGATGTTAGGTTAGGTTCCGGTTTAGGGTTGAGGCTAAGGCTAAGTTTTGGTTTGGGTTTAAGGTTAAGGTAAAGTTTTGGTGTGAGTTTAGGGTTCAGGTTAGGTTTGTGGTTGGGTTTAGAGTTGAGTTTAAGTTTAGATTTGGGTTTTTTTTGTTGAGGGTTGAAGGTTAGCATCAGGGTTGGGTTTCATATTGAAATTAAGGTGTGGATTTGGGTTTCGGGTTGAGTTTAAGGTTAGGGTTAAGGTTAAGGTAAGAGTTACTGTGAATGTTGGGGTTAGAGCGAAGTTGATTTGACTCATACAGACATGTAACTGAACATAAGTTAAACAAGACAAACATCTACAAAGCACCTAGTAAACCATTAGAACACAGTGTAACAGAAGAGTCTGTATTTCCTCTAAAGATTCAATGTCATGTTTAAATTTAAATTCTGTGCATAGTCCTGGTTGTTGTTTTTTTTTCTAATTTTGTTTGTTTGTTTTCCAGAGGCAGTGGACACAGCGGGTTTGAACGACCAGCAGGCTGTCAAATAAGGAAAATAATTTTCATTTGCCTCATAAAAATATTCCGCAGAGCAGAGCAGAGGGTAACCGTCTTCAAGTGCGGTAATAGATTATTTCTATCCTCAGCTAAGCAGGAGAGGGAGGGAGAGAGGGAGGGAGAGAGAGAGAGAGAGAGAGAGAGAGAGAGAAGAGCATGGCTGGCCATGTTTAAATCACTTTGCTCAATCTTGTAGTGGGACACATTTCATTAGGCCCAGCAGCTGGGGCAAAGGCGTCCTATGTGCCCGTTCATCCGTCATACAAATAGATCAGGCCTCTCTCTCCCTCTCTCTATTTCTCCCTCTATTTCTCTCCTGACGGACAGAGCGAGAGTGATGCATTCACATCCGTCTGACGAGATGACTGACTGCTGGAACATATTTATTTTTATATTTATCACCCTCCCACTCTCTGTCTCTCTCTCTCTATCTCTCTCTCTCTCTTTCTCTCTCCCATTATTTCTCTCTCTCTCTCTCTCTCTCTCTCCCACTTTCTCTCTCTCTTTCTATATCTATCTATCTGCCTATCTCTTTCCTCTTTCTTTTTCTCTCCCACTCTCTTTCGCCCACTCTTTCCACTCTCTCTTTCTCTCAGTTTCTTTTTTTCCTTCTCTCAATCCTTTTCACTCTCTATCTATCTATCTATCTATCTATCTATCTATCTATTGAACCTTTCAGTGGATGGCTGTATAAAGATCGATCTAGTCAGTGAAATAAGCCTAAAGTTAAGTTCTACATAAAGTTCTACACCCCAATCTGAAAGCAAAATGGACCTTTTCTACCTTGGTAGTTCATCCCTCTGATCAAATTCAGCATGACATATCGTATTTCGCCATTTGAAAGAAAACATCTTCTATCAAATTGTAATGACTTTAAGTTAAACTCAAAGTCAAGGTTAAGTTTACTGTCATTCCTCTCACTATAGACATGTGTTGAGTGAGGAATGAAGCATAGATCCTTCAGAACACAGTGCTACACAGTTAACACAGAGCAACCAAATGGACAATAATACTATACAGTACAAACGATAAACTATACAAAACAATGAGCAGTAACCTGTATGACTGTGAGTACAGACAGACAACGGACAACAGAGATTAGTAAACAATATAGAGGAAACTTAAACCATCTGTTGGTCTTCAGCAGCAATGACAATTTACATATTAATCATCTCAATCTTCTGAGTTTTGATCATGTCACTGTGCACCAGCATGCACCAGAATATTATCTCAGATTTGGTTTAATATCAGTAATCATTTTCTAATATATAGTTGTTTTATATTCACAGTCTTTCACTTTCAATGTAGCATCACTTTTGCATTACCAATCACAGTTAAGGGAAGCCACTCTGTTTATAACAAGTGATGCCATTTTGCCTTCTTTTAGCTAAACACATGACTAAAGCATCAGTGATCTGCCTTTCTGAGCCATAAAGTTCAGTGAAATTTAACAGCCATTTTTGAAATATATTTGGTTGTAGTAGTGTGCAAAATACTGAAACACCCCTTGGTATTCAGGGGGGTCCCATCTTGGCTGGTTACTCCAGCAGGCTGGTAACTCACTCAGCAGCAGCGCTGATATTAGCTTCAATGGCAACAAAGTGTTTTCTTCCTTCGGAAATTCTCTTTTCTAGTTTGCTAGAATATCGTCCTCCACACATTCATTCAGATATGTAATTACCATAATAATTACACATCTCTTTTGTCTTCAGTTTGAGAAATGAGCAACAATCACTCTTTCCACCAGTCTCTTGGGAAATTGGATGGGTTTTCAGATTTACATAGACGCTGCAGCACATTACAAAGTTTTCAAAGTATCCCAGACACAGTTACAGTTGCTAGGCTATAAAGGACCAACAGAGTGAACCAATTTGCTACAGCGCTACATTGAGGCAGACCTGTGCTGCATCTCTAGTTCTCCCATTAGGACAGCATAACACCAAAGTAAGCTTATTTTCAGGGACCCCCCAGAATATTGATTTTAAGACATTCAGGTGGCGAAAGAGGTTAATTTAGGGGGTCCTGGACCCCCTAGTACCCCCTGTATTTCACACATTTATGACTTCATAATAAGTTTATTTCCAGGGACCCCCAGAATTTGATTTGAGACATTCAGGGGGTCCAAGAAGTTAATTTGGAAGTCCCAGACACCCTGGGACCCCCTGCATTTCACATCTTGATAATGTCATAATAAGCTTATTTTCAGGGACCCCAGAATTTTGATTTTGAGACATTCAGGGAGTCAAAGAGGTTAATTAGGGGGTCCTAAAGCCCCCAGAACCCCCTATATTTCACACCGTGATAACGTCATAATAAGTTTATTTTCAGGGATCTCCCAGACATTTGATTTTGAAACATTCAGGTGGCCCAAGAGGTTAATTACGAGGTCCCAGACCCCCAGGACCCCCTGTTTTTTGCATCTTGGATGTAGTTTATTCTCTGTGTTTGAAGAGTGAGAAAATGTAGGTTTGATTTTATGAGAAATTGAGGAGAGAAAGTTGAGAATCCAGCCAATTTCTAATACAAAATCAACTTTACTGCTCTTTTACAGGAAAAGCCATAAAACTGTCTCAATATCATGCTCAGCTTTTTCAGAGTTTGCCAGATGAAGCTGAATGTGGTTTTGTTCCAGTCAGTCTGTAAAGCATTTTTACAGCACATCTTGTTAGTTGAACTGTATTCTGTTACTGCTGATACTAGTGTGTGAACTGCTGACCGAAAAGCTCAAATAAAGACCAATGACAGAATAAACTACAACCAAGATGCAAAAAACAGCATTTTCTCCTCTCTCCTCAACCCTCCTCCTCCCCCTCCACCCTCTTCTCTCACTCCTGAGGATTTTGTCACCTTCTTTGAGGAGAAGGTTGATAGAATCCGCCAGTCTTTTCCCTCTGTCCCCATTCCTTTCACTAGACCTCCTTCTCTCGTTCTCAATCCCTTAAACTGTTTTTCTTCTCTTTCCACAGATGCTGTCCTTCAACTGATCAAATCCAGTAACCCAACCACCTGCCCACTGGATCCCATTCCATCCGCATTATTCCAGTCAATCTCCAAGGATCTACTGCCCTTCATCACTTTTCTCATTAACAAGTCCTTGTCATCAGGCGAAGTTCCATCAACTTTGAAGACTGCAAGAGTACTTCCCATCCTGAAGAAGCCCACGCTTGACAGCTCTGATGTCAACAACTACGGACCGGTATCACTCCTTTCTTTCCTTTCAAAAATTCTTGAACGTGCAGTCTATGATCAACTGTCTCTCTTTCTCACACATAACCAGCTCCAGGACCCCAACCAGTCTGGCTTCAAACCAGCGCACTCAACAGAAACTGCTCTTATAGCAGTGACAGAGAAGCTCCAGTCAGCAAGATCAGCCAGTCTGTCATCTGTCCTGATTCTTCTTGACCTCTCAGCAGCATTTGACACGGTCAACCACACAATCCTTCTGGACGTCCTCACCAACCTTGGAATCACTGGCTCTGTGTGGAAGTGGTTCAAGTCCTATCTGGAGGATCGCTCTTATCAGGTAACATGGAGAGGGTCCACATCCTCTCCATGCAGGCCCTCCACTGGTGTCCCACAAGGCTCGGTTCTGGGTCCTCTTCTCTTTTTTCTTTACACTAGCTCTCTTGGCAATGTAATATCATCTCATGGCTTCTCTTATCACTGTTATGCTGATGACACTCAACTAATGCTTTCTTTCTCACCCTCTGACACCCAGGTTTCCAGTTGGCTCTCATCATGTCTGTCTGACATCTCTTCATGAATGGCAGCTCACCACCTGAAGCTCAATCCTAGCAAGACTGAGCTGCTATTCATCCCTGCAACTACAGGTCCTCATCATGATCTTGCCATCTCATTCGAGAACTCTCTGATTGTCCCGTCTGTAGAGGCAAGAAGTCTTAGTGTGGTTCTGGATGGCCAGTTATCGTTCTCGACTCACATTGCGAACCTAACTCGGTCATGCAGATTTCTCCTGTTCAACATCCGGAGGATCCGACCCTTTCTCTCGAGAGAGAGGCCACCCAGGTGCTAGTGCAGTCTCTTGTCATCTCAAGGCTTGACTACTGCAACTCACTCTTGGCTGGTCTTCCAGTGCAGGCCATCAGGCCTCTGCAACTCATCCAGAATGCAGCAGCACGACTCATCTTCAATCTCCCAAAGTTCAGCCACGTCACCCCACTGCTGCGCTCCCTTCACTGGCTTCCTGTAGCTGCACGCATCAGATTTAAAACCCTTATGCTTGCCTACAAAGCCAAAAATGGACCCCTCCCTACTTGATGGCAATGGTATAATCTCGAACTGTACCACGAGCCCTTCGAGCTTCGAGTACAGCTCGGCCTGACCCGCCATCCTTCAAGGTGCGCGGAAGGCAAGCATCAAGACTGTTCTCTGTGCTGGCACCCAGGTGGTGGAACGAACTCCCACTGGCTGTCCATACAGCAGAGTCTCTCACTGTCTTCAAATGCAGACTGAAGACACATCTCTTTATACAGCACTTAAATGAGCACTGAATTAAGTATTGATTGTAATGTATTGTACAGCACTTATGTATTGTATTGTATTGCACTGCTCTGTGTTTAACTCTGTTCCTTTTTCTCTAGGTGTCAATGACTTTCTGATTCTAGCAGTATCTGAGCTCAGGACTGGCTTTCTCTCTAACCTATTGGTAACTAGCGAAGATACTTTCTCTGGATAAACAAAGCACTTTTTGTAAGTCGCTCTGGATAAGAGCGTCTGCTAAATGATGTAAATGTAAATGTAAATGTAAATGTTCTGTGTTTGATGTAGTCCTGTGGTCACTCTCTTCAGAATCAAACAGGCTGCAGCTCAAATAGTAACTTATAGAAGTTATCTAATGTGCCTGTTATCTGTTTTTGTATGTGGTAGAGCAGTAATGACTACAAAGCAGTCATTACTTAGCAACCAGTGCTCAGCAGCAGATCTAGTTATTGTGAAAAAAACACTGGCTGTGTTTGAAATGTAATACTGTAACACTGCCTACTCATACAGTATTCTGAGGCAGGAAGGCACCCAGTCATGTCAAATCAAATCAAATACCTGTATAAATCGCTGCCTGCTGAGATTCCTCCATTTGGCCGCTTCGGCTGATGTATCCATCACTTCCATATATATCCCATAATCCTTTGTGTCAGCACTGATGCAAGCTGTGTCCCAATTCAGGAGCTGCATCCTTTGGAAGCGGCGTGACTATGCTTGCTCATTCTTTTCCATGGCAACGAAGAATCCAAAGGGTGGATCCTACACCAGCCAACATTCCCCGAGGTTCATTGCATGCTGGTGAGGATTTAAGAACATTGTGGTGTCAGCGGAGAAGTGAACAGCGGCTGAGGAGGACACTTTTAAATGTAAGTATTGAGTTTAAACTGAGTCCTAACAGTACAAATGTTTAAAAAAGCCAATGCTGTCTGAAGCAAAACTTACGCTAACATGCAGGATCCGGCAGTAAAGCATCGCCAGTTCTAATAAATTAAAAAAAAACTAAAAGCTAACAAAATGCTAATAAAACTAATGCTAACTGCTAGGAGTGAGCTGTCTTATCTTGGCAACAATGTGACGTATCGCTGCCTTCAAACATGATATGATTGCAGATACTGTCACCACAACGATGCCTTCTAAAGCACTGACTTACACAGCACAGGCAGCAAGGCATCGAGACAGTGGCCTTCAGTTTCAGACACAGAGAGCCATGCAGTTATCACCAGAAAGAACGCTTCTCAACCAATCAGATCATGCTGTCAGAACTGTATAATTGTGAATACATCACAGCATGGAAGGAGAATGAGTTATGATTTCCCAGTCAAGTTAAACCTCCGAGTCAAGAGCCATTTAAGAACCTTTATTTTTGAGAGTGTTCGGATCATCTAAGTAAGCATCTTCCTGCTCTGAGACACCTGTTGCAACTAATGAAGGCTAATCAATTACAATACAGTATATTAAAGCAGAAAAATCAATGTGTTAAACCTTATTATAGTCAATATTGCATTAAACATCAAGCTAAATGATGCAGCCAAATCTTTATTTGTCATTAATCTCTTCCAGGATGCAAAAGTGGTTGACTTCACTTAATTGAAATGAGTATATAATTTTATACATAATAATTGTGCTGACATAAGATATTTTATTAATGTGGAAAGAATTCATATGTTTGAATCAAAGAAAGGAAAAAGATTTTTTTTCAGTGTGCATAACTTGCTGTGTTGCTTGACCCAGTAATGTAACTCACCACAGAAACATCCCATTTAAAAATGAGGTTGATTCAAAATCTCAATCAGAAATATCTCAATAGCTGAGAGCACTGCGCTGAATCCAGCTTTACATCAGATTAACCCTTAAAATCCCAGATTTAATACATTCTATAGCTTTTTATTCATTCTAAACCTTATTAGACACGGCCTACAATGAACATTAGAGTTATTCTTAAGCTGGGCCTACACTACATGTTTTTTAGCCTGATTTTAACCTGGATTTGCCCCTTGCGACATATTTTCACAATCTGAAGCCAAGTTCCAGGTCGGAAGCTTGATCGGAAACAACTGACAGTACAGATTATCTGGTAGTGTGAGAGGAGAAACTTTAGGCCTCTGATCAAACTCTGAAGTGATCTGAGGCCCTCCAATATTTTCAAACATGTTTGATATTTACGACTCAAAACTCGACTCAAAAAAGAGTCCTGTAGTGTGAGAAGGTCAGAGATTTACTCAACGAGTGAGTTAAATTAACATTTAAAGTCAATTCACATTCTACATTGACGGATTTAGATTTTTGACTCTTTGTTTTGACATCAGACAATGACAATAAAAAAAATTATAATAATTCTAATAACTTTCCATAAAATTAAAATCATAATAAAATATCTCCTCTTCTATTTGCACACAAATGAAGCATGTGTTTCTCCAGTTGTTTTAATGAAATACAAGTGAGAAATAATTAATCTAAAACTGCAACACGCTTTTGCCATCACTGGTGAAGAGCAACTTATGAGGCTGAGCTACCGTATTAATGCAGCCAGCTGTTTTATTTCTTTTTATTTACTCTACCAGTCAAAAATATATATACACACACACATACATACACACACACATCTTCTAAGCCGCTTCTTCTTCTGAACTGAAGCCTATCCCAGCAGTCATTGGGTAGAAGACAGGATACACCCTGGACAGGTCATCAGTCCATCACAGGGCAGACATATATATATTTGTTAACATGGAATATATATATGACAATATTATTTCCAAGCTAACAAATACATCATCCCCTTCCCTTTTTGGAGTGTGTCTGTGGGCATTTTCGCCCATTCATCCAGAAGAGCATTTACAAGGACAGACTCACCCAGTCATGCCTTTATGGACCTTGCTTTGCGCACTGGGGCTCAGTCATGCTGGAACAGAAAAGGCTTTTCCCAGACTGTTCCCACAAAGTTAGAAGTGTACAAAATGTCTTGGTATGTTGAAGCATTAAGATTTCCCTTCACTGGAACTAAGGGGTCTAGCCAACCACTGAAAAACAACCCCATAGCATTATCCCTCCTCCACCAAACTTAACAATTGGCACAATGCAGTTATGCATGTAACGTTCTTCTGGCATTCGCTAAACCCAGACCATCCATCAGTCTGCCAAATAGAGAAGTGTCATTCGTCACTCCACAGAATACGTTTCCATTGCTCCAGAGTCCAGTGGCGGCGTGCTTTATTGATTAAATCAATTAAAATATCAGAGCCGATTTCCATTTTAAGCATGAGATTGTCCACCATATGGCCAGCAGAAAGAGGTTAATTTTAACTTTGACACAATTAAGTATAAGCTTTTAGAACAAAGATTGTGCAAAACCACTGAATGTGTCCTTTGTTCTCTTGCAACTCCAATGCTTGGACTCTCATCATTCTGCTGTATGTCTTAAGTTAATTCACTCTAAGCTCTTTCTGCATCTGTAGATGTGTGTGACTGACTTCACACATTGCAAACTGCTTACTGTAGTTATTAATTAATTCACTTATCCTGATCTCTCTCTCTCTCTTTTCCTGCTCGCACTCTCTGATACATGCATGTGACACATTCTGGCTTTTCTAATCCTAGACTAATTGGCAGTGTTGGAATAGAGCAGTAGGGGCCAATTACGAGCCGGTAGCTGAGTGGGTGCTCGCATACATGAATAGGCCTCATAGGAGTAATTAGAGGGTAGAATGAAAAAGAAAAGGTCCTGCCTGGCTTTATGCTTTATCACCAGAGATCTCCACCACCATGTGCACGAACACAGGACTCTGTGCTAACCTGATGCCTTTATTCATGTTCACGACAGGAAGGCAGGGTTTAACTCTGTTTGACATAATGCACTGCCTGTCCAAAGTTCAGGGCACACCAAACTTTTTGAAATGTTTTTAATAGCATTTTTATTCACAGTGTAGCATGTTAGTATATTGTAACGTTTAATAGGTGAATGTGTAGCAATTACAAGTAATGTCTGGTACCATTTCATGCTGGAAAGTACATAGTAGCATATATGCCAAAGCACATGATGCTATAACATAGTTATTTATGAAGTAATTTATGCAATACTTACAAGTATTACTTGGTGTATATGTTGCACAGTGTATTTGACTTGACTGAGAAATACTCATTCTATAATTCTGAGTAATAATTGGATTGCAGCACCAAGCACTGCTGAGTTTTAATGTAAGTTATTATGTCCTTAAATGATCAACAGGCAAGTATTTATACCACATTTCCCTTATTTTCCCCCTGAGTGTACCTGTTTTTTCCCCTGTGCTGTGGCCATGTGCTTTTTAGCCATGTGGTTTAGTTTTTGTTTTGTTTCCTTTGCTCCACCCTTTATCCCGTCTCCTGTCCCGTCTGCTGTCCCATCTCAGGTCCAGTTTCCAGTCTTGTCTGCAGTCCAGTCCCCTGTTCTGTCCACTGTGCCATCTCACATCCAGCCTGCTGTTCAGAATCCTGTGTGTTCTTCTATGCACCCTGTCTGGTCTCATGTTGGTCCCCCAGTTCAGTCTCCTGTTTTGTCTTCACTCCAGTCTCCGGTCCTGTCTCGTCTCTAGTCTAGTCTTCTGTCATGTGTGGAGAGTAATGAGGATGGATATTATTTGAGTAAAGATAGCTCTGAGCCACCCACTATTGCTCACTAGCAGCTCAACACACAGTCACAACATTTCACACACAGAGAGACAGCAGTGTTCTTATTCATCTGATAACAGAGTTAAAGGAAACAAATATTTTATTTAATTATAATAATTGAAAGTATCAGAGTTGATTTGGCCTGCAGACAGAGGTTAAATTTAACTTTGAAACATTTACACAATAAGTCTTTAGATCAAAACATCTTTAAGGTTATTTAAAACATTGAATATATTGTTTGTTCAGCAGGGAGGTAGTTTTCAGACATAATTTGTAACTGCTTTACATTTACTTGTTAATTACTTCCATGCTTTAATATAAATCAACATGTTTTTATTGGTTTTCAGTAACTCACCAAAATTATTTTACTTGTAATACCAAATATACAAACATGTTCAGAAAATACATGAATAAGTGAACCTTGTTATTATACCTAAGCAATTTTTGCAAAGCAAATTTGTTGTCTCACAGTTAGCTGGTGATTTTAGCAATAATGTGGTAAAGGGAAAGAGAGAGAGAGAAATTGGCTGTAAATCCCATGCCTTGTCAATGTGTTACTGGCCAAAGGGAGAGAGAGAGAGAGAGAGAGAGAGAGAGAGAGAGAGAGAGAGAGAACAGGGGGATGATAGAGGGATGATAGAGGGATGCAGTGAGGAGTGTGTTTCCCAGAACGGCTGCTAGCTAATCCGTTTAGGGGTGTGTGTGTGGAGGAAAGTATTACTAAGAAGTGTGGCTAAATCAGGGAGATAAATAAAATAAAATGAAATGAAATAAAATAAAATAACCAGATTAAAACAAAAGATAAGATTGTTTTAAAAGATAACTGATTCTGACATATTCTGATTCTAAACATTCTGATTCTTAAAGATAGTGACTTCAAAGAATCTGATTCTAAAAGATTCTAAAAAAAATGTTAAAGTTTCTGACTCTCATAGATAATGATTCTGTTTACAAAAGCTTATGATTAGAACAGATTCTGATTCAGTTTATAGAAAATTCTGATAGAAAAAGATTCTGATTTGGCTCATAGAAGACTGTAATTCTAGTAGATAATGATTTGGTTTATAGTAGATTCTGATTCTAGTAGATAATGACTCTGTTTATAGATGATTCAGATTCCAATAGATAATGATTCTTCTTTATAGACAATTCTGAATCTAATAGGTAATGATTATAAACAATTATAACTATAAATGTCTTGGATTTTAAAAAGTTGTGACTCTGTAAAAGATTTTGACTATAAAACATTCTGAATCAGAGGATTACCAATAGGAGAGCTTGAGTCTAGTGGAGTTCCCCCATGTCCTGGACACGACCTGACCACCCACTTTCCATTTACCCAGGCTGACCCATCCATTGTCCTGCTCTCCTCTCTGCACATGACGGCTGGATCTGTGTATCAAACGAGTGTGTGTATGTGTGTGTCTGTGTGTGACCTTCCTTAGTGTTTAATCCCTGAGCCGCTCAGCTCTGCTCTTCGACAGCACCAGATGTGATCCTGACACAGACATGACTCACACACAGCAGATTCAAACACACACACACCAAAACTGCAGCATTCTGATCCAACTCTGATCTGTAGTCACCACACTACTTACCAACAGGCACCCACTCCCTCACCCAAACTCATAAATACTGTCAAATTAAAGACCACCACTCAAAGCTTATCCCCATCTATATGAAATAAATGATAACAGCCTGGTAGGATGGAGATGGCAGGAGTCCACTTATGATTTCTTTATGCCTATATTTATGTGTATTGAAAATTCAGAATTACTTGTAACATATGAATAGAATAGAATAGAATAGAATAAAGTAATTATTTCATAAGAATTTGAAGATTTCATATAAGTAATATATGAAAAGCCTTTCATTGTCTCTCACTCTGTCTCTCTCCCAATCTGCTCATCTCAGTCTTGGGCAAACCCCATTTAAAACACTAATCCCCCCACTGGGACAACTAAGCGCTAGCAACACATTATCCAACCCCCCTCCACACACACGTGCGCACACACACAGGGAGAAGGTACAGCAATCCTCCACACACCACTTCTTACCATACAGTGTGAAGTCCTACTACTGCTGCATGGTCCAGTCCTCTAACAAACTCCAGCGTTAAACGTAAAAATGTTATTTGTTTTCTATCGAGCAGTAAAACAGGTCGGGCGGATCCTCTTGGATGAGTAATGGTTATTGTCAATGCTGCTGCCCAAACAACATACTGATTAAAACACGAATCTATACAACTGTGATTAGAATACACAGTTCTGGAGGAAGAGAGAAAGAGAAAGAGTGAGAGAGATACATAATCCCTATTTAATTCTCCTCTTTCTTTGGCCTAGAGAAATCTTTGGTAGAGACAGGAAGGGAGGGAGAGAGAGGGAGGAAGGGAGAGAGTGAGAGAGCGAGAGAGAGAGTGTACCGTAGGGGTCTGAACAAGTCTGACTCACCTCTGTCAGTTTTCTCTCTCCCAGCACTGAAAACAAACAAAAACTGATGAGGAATGACGAATAAAATGAGAGATTCTAAATAAAGAGAGCAAACAGCTGAGGACTGAACGCAGAACTTCGGAGCAAAATCACATCAAATTACAGACTCAAAGCACTTAAACTTCCTGTTAAATCTGCAAGTGAATAGGCCATGTGACTCACCAGTGCAGTGCCAGTTTATTAAGTACACCTCTCATTCATACAAATTCTACATTCCAGCAAGTTATACATCACATGATTGTGATGTGTAGTATAAATCAGGCAGATTAGCATCTCTAGCTCCAGGTAGTATTGAACTGACCATTCAAATGAGAACACTTTGCTAACTTTTTAACTAATATAAAACAGCTTGAGATGCCTGTGCATAAGAAAACTGCCCTAGCCTCATCTAAACAGGCCAGACTTGATTTCTATTCACATTCAAATTACACAACTGTAGTAAAAGCAATATATCATTACTTGTTGAACCACTAAAACAGCATGTTAAGCTTCATGTTAGTTATATATTTGAATCTAATTCATAGCAGAGACACATGCCTTTTAAAGGTGTTCACTGTGGCTAATTTTTTAAGGAAAGTAGTGAAAAGGCTGTTAAAGTTGTGATTTCTTGTACTTTCCAGTTGGTACAGATTTGTATGGGTTTTAGAGAGTAATGCAGAATCAAAGTAATGAGTAATGAGATTACTTTTTTTCCATTAAGTAATGAGTAAAGTAACTGGTTGGCACTAGCGATGCCAATTCTAACATCTTTTAAACAACATCATCCTCAGCTTACTAACAATGATGTAACAAGCCAAAAAATCCAAGTGATGAAAGAAAACACCTTGTTGATCAGGGCGGTCAAATGATGCAACAATCATGCAAGCAAACAGATGGATCACACATCTGAACTTGAGGTAAATCTCATCCAAATTCGTCACTGGTGTGCAGAATGTAATCTCAGAACTTTCAGACTCCATCTTGAAAGGGCTGTGACAGCCAAAGACCACGCTGGGTGCTGATGTTGTTGGCAAAGAATAAGAAGGCACATCTACAGTGAGCCATCCAATTTGGCAGGCAAGTGGTGGCAGTAAGATTGTGAGGCACACATTAGGACCTCACATACCCAGTAAACACACAATACATTAAACAGAGGAATCAACAAATCACGTTTTAATTTACAACGAGTGGGACTAATTTCATGGAGGTTCTAGATACATCACTGACTGTGAATACCAGCTGTAGTCTAGCTAGGTTTCAGTGAGTTTTTAGAAATGGAAAACAATGGCGACAGTTCTGTGCTAGGACTCCTTACTGCTATGGACTAGAGGATGACCAACACAAACTGTGCAGCAACAGATGAGCTATTGTCTCTGACTTTATATCTACAAGGTGGACTGACAAGGTAGAAGTGTCTAATAGAGTGGACAGTGAGTGGACACAGTGTTTAAAAACTCCAGCAGCACTGCTGTGTCTGATCCACTCGTACCAGCATAACACACACTAACACACCACCACCACGTCAGTGTTACTGCAGTGCTGAGAATGATCCACCACCTGCTCTGTGCGCACCTATATAGTAAGTGGAGTTGATAAAATGGACAATGAGTGTTTAGACAAGAAGGCGGTCATAATGTTATGCCTGATCGCTAAAGATAATACAATAATGCTATTAGATTTTATTCTACATCATTTTGGACCATTTCTGTTGGTCTGTTGGTCATCAAAATTTGACACTGTGGAAATAAAAGCTTGCTTGTTCAAATTAGGTAAAAACTGAGGATGCAAGATGCTGTTCTGACTTTGACAATATGTTAATGTCTGTTACAGTTTCATAGGAAATGTCTGGAATATCTTTTATTGAATGTCCATGTTTGATTTAGAATGGGACAAAAAAGCTCCAGCGTTAGCGTAGTGCCATATACTACTGGAAACCACAGAAATTAAATGAGGTTTATTTCTCATCATTTGAATGAGTTTTCATTGCTTTGGCCCACACAGAAGGCCATAATAGCCATGGTTTGTCACTAGATAATGCACCATCTCACAAGACATGGTTCCAAGAACATGACTGTGAGTTACTTCAGTGGCCTGCACAGTCCTTGGATCTCAACCCTACAGAGTAGCTTTGGGATGAGGCAGAAAGTTGCTGCCATTTCACAGCAACTGTACAATGTAATCATTTCGGCATGGTACAAAATCCACACACAAAGCATGCAGCATCTTGTAGTATCCATAGCACATCGCAGCACATTCATGCAGTTCTGAAGGCTAAAGGAGGCACAACAGGCCACTAGGTACCTATGTACCTAACAAACTGGCAACTTGTACATCACTTGCACTCTGTAAATCAACCAGTTCTTTCCACGATGAGACAAAAACAGCAGAACGCCTGACGCAAAACTCACAGGGAGCCATGAAAGATTTCTGGTTTCTGTAAGGCTTTGTGGTCAGTACCTGACAGCTGCTTAGCCGTTGCACAAGCCAAGGAGCCACACAGAGTGGAAGGATCCTTCACTGGCTGGATGAAAGAGCGATGATTTTTTTTCCCGGTCTCCTTTCTTCAGAAAATGGCCTGTATGATTGAATAGAAAACTCATCTGGGCTTGTGAAGTGCCTCATGGTGGCGGGTCAGCCTCAGCCAAAAGCAATCTCAAAGAGTGTGTCCAGCTCATCATCCCAACACACACCATCGAATCAAGAGAGGGCCGACAGCTCATCTGAGAAATAACCAAAGTCATCAAGACACCCCCCCCCAATCCCCAAAAAGAAAGAAAAAAGAAAGAAAGAAAGCCCTCTCATGAATCGGATTACGGAAAAGAAAGCTCTACTCTGAGAGATGACGGGGTGAGAAGGTACGGGCAAATGGTAGCATCAAAGTGGATGATACTTATTGCCTGTACTGTGAAGCATTTCACAGGTTGTCCGAAGACCTAATCCTGAACCGCGTTTAACTGATGTTTCAACATCTTACATGTTAACCCCCCACCACCACCTCCACAACCCCATTCCATGTTTAAAATTATGGCTTCTCGGGTATTTATCACATCATTTCCAAGCACTGCTGTTAGTCTTATTGTGTTAATACCACCATGTCATGTGTGTTGTTTTTTTAAAAGCTGGTCTCAAACTTTGTGGTACATCAAATGGCAGCAAATTGCCAAAAAGAAGAATAGGAGCCTTTGGAAAAGAGTCTCTGGGTGGCCTGACTTTCTGTAGATGGCTGATTTATGTGCACCTAAAAGCCCCAGAGGGCTTACCAGGCTGTCAAGGGAATTTTTTTGCACATTGTTCTTCACTTAGAAAACCCACTTAGGGAGCCGATTTTCATAAAAGTTTTTAACAAAGGTAAAAGCAGCAAATGGTCTGTTCTCAAACCACCAGCAGCGACACTGGAACCATGTGTCTAAAGCTCTAAAGCAGAGGTCCTCAAAACTTTTTGCAGCCAAGGACCCCCACAGGTTTCTCTAAAATATTAACCTAGCTGTCCAAATGTCATGAATATTAGAGCAATATGTACAGTAGTAGATTTCTTGAAGGGAGCAGGAGCTCTTGTGCATTTCTGCTTTTCCTCTAAGCCACTAACTGAGACGACTTTGATGTACAATCTCTGACATTATGGACAGACTCACCATTCATTTATTCTGATGATTGTATTCCTTGTTGTTTGGTTTGAGAAATTCTTTGAGTGGTCCTTTGTAGATGATTAATAAGCTTTTAACAAAGTATTAGTAAAACAGTAGCAGTAGTAAAGCTGTTGATACATTACTTACCTTAAGTAGATGTATTGTTGACATGTTACATGAAGTAGATTTAATGTTACTTTCATTATACACAACCTTACACATCCCTACCCAAAACCTAACCCGAAACCTGCCCTTAATTCTAACCCTAATCTTAACCTCAACCCAAAACCTAATCCTAACTCTCACCCTGGCCCTAATCCTAACCCTAACCTTAACCTCAACCCAAAACCTAATCCTAACCATTGTCCTGGCCCTAATCTTAACCATGACCTTAACCAAAACATAATCCAGTTAAGATCCAGGTACAGAATGGTGTCAGTGTATCTATAACAGCTTGTTGAGGATGTTGAGATGGTCAGTATTAGACCTGTTACATGTTCAGTGACGTCTCAGGTTAAAGATCTACAGATATGAACTTGGACTTTCCTAATAAAGTGAAAAATAACTAAATTCAACAGATTATAAACACATTTTTACTTAAATAAAAGTCTCTCAATGATCTACCGAATGTATTCACTGCATCACTGATGTATTGCTGATGTTACTGAGAGTCTGTTGGATGTTTATTTCTTCTGAAAAGGACCACTCAAAGTGTCACCCCACGTTCACTGTAGTAGTCTTTGCCCCTCTACTTTCAAAATGTAGCCGATTTGGCTGTATCTTTCTTATCCTCCACACAAAATGAGATCTCACCATTTGTTTCAAACATTTTGCCATGGTTGTTAACTAGTCAGAATAAACAAGTAATGTCAAGCATTAACAAGTGATGTGTGGTTGATGTTGAGGCATATGGGCAGGGTTAACCTCATTTCACAATAGCCATAAAATGCAATTTCTATCTTAGTAAACTATGCTTTTTTCAGCAACATTGATGGAATATAGTCACATTATGGAAATGTGAATATATTTCAAAACAGGAAAACCAGCCTTGTGACCGGAAGGTCGCCGGTTCGATCCCCTCAGCTGACAGTACGAGACTGAAGTGCCCTTGAGCAAGGCACCTTACCCCCAATTGCTCCCCAGGCGCTGTGGATAGGGCTGCACACCACTCTGGGCAAGTGTGCTCACTGCCCCCTAGTGTGTGTGTGTTCACTAGTGTGCATGTATGTGGGCGTTTCACTGCACGGATGGGTTAAATGCAGAGGTCTAATTCCTCTGTGTGCAAACAGAGAAGGCTAATGGTTTGCAAAATTTCCTTCGGGATCAATAAAGTATCTATCTATCCATCCATCCATCCATCTATCTATCTAAACCCCTGAGTCAATTTCCGTTCCTCCAGGGGAATGGCCACTAGTGGGCTTGGGAAAGAGAGATGGGAGAGCCCTATTGTTTCCATGAGTATTAACAGTATTGTTTAATTTATGTAGTGTTACATGGAGTACTCAACACAGACATGATTAAAACGAATAGCCTATCTGTTTCCTTCTTAATGACTTAATTAATTTACTTTTGGCATCAAAATGATACCAGAATACTTTCTGATTCTTTTACGGCAAAGACTGAAGCCTTTACCTAATCGTATCAAAGAGTTATGCCACCCATCTGACATCAAGAACCTCAGAAACCAACCTTTTTATTTATGTTGTGCTAATTTTTGATTAATGAAATCGGACAATCATGCAGGCAACTGATGGCCCACTTTTCTTTAGATATGATTCATCAGTGAGGTGTATATACTTTGAGAAGCGCTAGTCTAAAATATAAGCCAGGTGCCCATACAGACTTACCTTGCATCATAAAAACTACAATTATTTTGAATTCTTATTAGACTTCAGTTACCAAAACAAACTGTCAAATTAAGTAGTTAGCAAGAATTTAAAAACTGCTTATCACACATCGTGTCATATTTGAGTGATCAAGTTTGTCATTGCTCTAAATGTTCTTGGCATGAATGTACAGTTCTAGGCAGAACCTTAAATTGGTGTAGATCCTTTCTGTTATCTAGATATCCTTGAAACTCTGTGAACTCACACAGTCTCACTTTATTTGGAAAGTCCACTATAGATTATCTACAGATGATCAAATTGTTCACAAACTATCTGTTAAAACTCATTTGATCCTAAACAGTGGTGGGGTTAGGGTTAGGATTTGGACCAGGGTTAGGGCTGGGTTTAGGTTTTGGGTTCCTGCAGACTTCCTGCAGACTTCAGCTCCAACCCAAATGAACCCCACCTGATCCAGCTAATTATTGCCGTCAGAAGTCCTTGATTAACTGAATGAGGTGGTTTGGAAGTGAAACCTGTATGAATGTAGGTCTCTAGGAGGAGGCCTGGTGACCACAGTTCTGTGGCACCACTAGAAGTCTTTTTGGCACCTTTATTTTTAAGAGCGGAGTGACTAATTCCCAGTTGACTAATTCACTAATGAATCCCTGCAATATGTCCTTGGCACATGCCCTGGGCCTTTTTCCCCTCGAGTTATCATCTCACATGTTTGCCGTTTGGACTCCAGTCTGCAATCTGGCTGTTTCATTTGGTATTTCAAGAAATCCAAACCAGAAGCCTTAATCTGATTGGATAACTCCTGAAAAACAGCAATTTTAATGATATGCCTCTGCAAAGCTTATACTACCATGCTTTCTACCATTGCATTGAGTTTCTGACATTCTCCTACAAATGACAGTAATATTATAGAAAATATATGTGCATTATAAGAGACTTCAATAATTTACAACAGAGGCACCGCACTTAGAAAGCAGCACTGAAAACTTTATATACAAAGCTAAGCCTGTCTGATTAAAACAGCACAAGATTTGAGCTCCACAGACATGCACAAAGCAATAACACCACTGACAGCTAATTTATTCCTTTTTTAACCATTTACCATTTGTTTAATAAACAATGAAAAACTACCTGACAGGCTGACATTTTCAATGACCTTCACCATAAAAAAAATCAATGGAATTCTCTTCATTTTCAGTTGTTGAGTGCTCTCATAACTGGAAAAGTATTCCTGGAAATGCTATGTATTCCAGGGACTGAGGGTAACCCTGCTGTCTGCTCTACATGGGGCTGTTAGGCACATTAGGATTTGCTGACCTGATACAGAGACATGTTTACATGACAGCATTCACAGGTCCACTACCACAGCAGCAATCACAAACAACCTGCAGTCCACGCCACCGGCTATCAGCTATCAGTCTGCCCAATGTGCAGGCGGCCATGCTGCTCCACTATGTGACATGAATGGCCTACAGATGAGATAAAAATGGAATGGAAAGCACAGAGATATACATTTTCTTCCAAATTCCAACCTGCCAAATCTAACTGTGGCTGAAAAAGGTCTATTTTACCTCATCTGACCAGAGAACCAAGGTTCCAGTAGCACCTAGCGAACTCCAGGCACATTTGTGGTTAGAAGAAAGAAAAGGCTTTCTTTTGGCATGCAGTCTAAGTAGTTTGTTAGCCTGGTGTCTAATTTTAGTTTTAGAAACTTAGTGGACCCAGAATGCTACCGCCTTCTGTTACTTTCAACTGTAATTCTGAAATCTTTGTGTCTCTAGTCATCCCCCACTGAGCTTAATTGAATTACAGAAAGGATTTCCAAGGAATTAAATGTCTTTCTTTTGAAATAAGGCAATTTTGTTGATGCAACAATATATACTATAATTGCCTAAAAATAATCTGCTATCATATTTCCAACTCAATTCATGTTTTTTTCAGATTTGATTTAACTTACATTGTCCAACTTATCTTACTTGAAGTAGTTTAAACGTGGTCATCGTAGTGGCCAGTCAGTTCAGATCGTGTTCAGCAATAGAGAATACAGTAACATGCTCTTATAGCAAAAAATAACAAGGCTAGTCAATTAACCAAAATATAAACTATAAGCACATACCCAAGAGAAGATATACTGGGAGGAAAGACAACACAGAGGTGATAAGAAAAACAAAGGGAAAGACACACACAATATGCAAATAGATGAAGCCAGGAGCCAATTAAATCTTGTCTCCCCAGCTGCTATTGTTAACAGACTAAACTTAATTTCAACTCAAAGATCCCATTTGAATACACTTTTGTTTGACTTGACTGACATGGCTGATTTAGTGCTTTGCATAATTACGTTCTTTCAACACTAATACTTCAATAAATAATAAGTATATTTAAAAAATTGGGCAATTCAAATTATATCAACTTCATTTATTTTTTTAATATGTGCAAGAGCCCCTACATTTTTTTGGAACATGTGTGGAAGGTAAAATAAACCAGGCAGGTTCACTACAGCTCTGGTTGTTTTAAACATTTTAATTATTGCCCTAAGATAGGAAATGTGCATTTTCAGGTGTGTAAGAATTTTTATAGACGTTGCCATGTTTATTAGCATCAACATTTCATTTGTGAATTCTCTAATCTGCTCCATGTTGATGAATGATGGGAATTTGGCCTTTGTGTTTCCTCATGTATATTCTCCAGTGAAACATTAAGCCATAGATGACCATTTAAAAGTTCCTAAACACACAGGTTGGCTGAAAAAGTGAAATCTAAATGGAAACATGCTTCAGTTACATATTGTTTATAAGAATTTATATATGTTTATATGGTCAGAAGGTCAGATTCATCTTGTATTTTCAGTATCAGTACCCAGGGTGGCAACATTTAAAGACCTGATTGTAGCAACTTGAATGGGAATATTTTACCAATGTTTTCTAAAGCTTGTCCAACCCTTTACTGGTTGCTCCAAATCATTTGTGGCTGGAGCATGGATAGGCCAGTCACGATACCCTTCACAATATATACAATGAATAATCATGACAGGCATGATAATAATTAACAAAAGATATATTGTGTACATATCCTCTCTCTCTCTCTCTCTCTCTCTCTCTCTCTCTCTCTCTCTCACTCACTCTAGCTCTCTGCAGGCTCTATTCTCAGCTATTGTTCCAGAGGCCCTTCTGCTCTTCTGTTTAGATTTCAGGCTTTTCTTATTGCAAATATTTCTTATAAATGGAGAAGTCTTAGACTCTCCTAGAGCTCTCTGCCATGATCATTTTTATTGGATTTTTAAATTTCATTGATTGCACTAAGAATTACAGCAAGACTCTCAAATCAAATACTAAACCACAGCATGAATGCTACAGAATGCTAACTACATATGCTGCCAATATTTTTCAAAATATGTAAAAGAATATATTGTAATTACTGTTTGAATGGGAAAAATTAGAGGGCTGTGGGTTTACTTTGTCTGAATAATACAAAAAGTATTATAGACTTGTTTCGTCCTTGAGTTTAATTCAACCACACCAATGTTATTCACACTGCAAATGAAATAACACTAGCATGTTATCTCTTAAAAGAATGGTTCAAAAATATAATTTACATGCAAAAGAGTGACAAGGCTAATATAATGGAAGATTTTAGGTGACATAGATTTCCATACATTGTTAGCTGCCTTAGCCATGTGGCTGCAGTGCAAAACTTGAAGAGCAAACTTCAGACACCAAACCTTTCTTGGCGGATCAACTATGTTTATGGTGAAGGGAAACCATGACCATTACAGCTAGGCCTTGAACTCAGAGTATACATTTAAAAACAAAAAAACTAAAGTAATGCTGATGACATTTTCTATATTTTCATTTAGCACATCTATGGGATTAGCACTTAGCTGACACATAGCAAAAGAACATTTTTTGGCTGTTCTAAATTAAACAGGTCACAGTCTGGTTTCCATTCCTAACAACTGAATTCTGTTAAGACTAGCATTAACAGTCAGTGATGTAGCAGAAGGCCAAGAGAGATGGTGTTACCCACAAAATTGGTCACATCCATTGTAAATCAATATAATTGGTTGATTCCACTGTCATTTGCTAATTATGTAGGTAGTTGATCTAACGTGGAAGACCCTAAGTTCACCTCCTGAAATCCTAAATAATGGGATAAATTTCTATTGGGCATTTCTTGACACATTTATCCCTTTTGTTTCCATCCAAAACTTAACAATGAAACAAGAGAATTACTACAATACTTGCAGAGATTAGATACAAAAAGCACAGTAATTCTAGTAGATAAAAATATACTAAAACTTACGCACGTGTATTTTGTTCTCAGAAATCATTATCTTTGCTGAAAGGCTAGGAGGTCCTGAGGTGTCCCCTCAAGGGGAAATTGAATAGTTTTAGGGGAAGCTAGTCCTTTAAAAACAAACCGGTTGCTGGAAATGCATGCTGTGCAGAATCAAGAAAAGTAGATCTGTCGCACAGGAATCATGTAGCATGTCCACCTCAACTGCTGGACATCCTCTACCCTGGCGAGAGGCAGATTGGGTTTGGAGCTGGATCTCCAGGAGCCATATGAAATTCAGTCAAAAGGAAATCAATTCAGTTCAAGTGAAGCTTCATGCAACAGTCAATACAAGAATGAATCACTTCAGTATAAACTATGAGTGCACTACCTCTGTCAGTTACACAGATGGAGGAAGTGAAATGTAGGCCCACATTCAAACCCCTTAGAGTTTAAGGCTAATTGTTCAGGCTAGTGACTCATTCCCTATTGATTCAATCCCTGAAAAACCTGCGTTAAGCTTTTTTGGAATGTTTACTTTTAAGAGTGCAGTGATTAATTCCCTATTGGCTAATTTACTATTGACTCATTCTCTATTGGCTAATTCCCTACTGACTAATTCCCTATTGACTAAGTCCCAATAAACCCTGCAATATGTTCTTGGCACTTCCCATGAGCCTTTTTTTCCCCCACAAAGTTATCATATCAGATGTTGTGGTTTGGACTGAAGGGTTGCAATCTGCCTATTTCATTTGGTATTTCAAATAGAGGCCAAATTGTGATCTGACATCTTTTTAAAAAAACAGTATTTTTGTTGATTCACTTATGCAGATTCTAGGTCAATTAAAGAGTAAATAATTTCAACATACACCACAAATATTAAATATGGGCTAAATATTAAAGTTTAAAAGGTAGGGCAAAGAAGCGAGAGTGTTCTTCTCCTCTTTTACTTCATCATCTTCATCATTACTCCAAAATAATAATTATGAAATACAACCCCAGTTCCAAAAAAGTTGGGATGCTAAGTAAAATGTAAATACATGTAAGTAAAATGCAATGATTTGCAAATCTCATAGACCCATATTTTATTTACAATAGAACATAGAACATATATCAGATGTTGAAAGTGAGACATTTTACTATTCCATGAAAAACACTGACTCATTTAGAATTTGATGGCAGCAATGCATTTGAAAA
Source organism: Colossoma macropomum (assembly GCF_904425465.1). Classification (NCBI taxonomy): domain Eukaryota; kingdom Metazoa; phylum Chordata; class Actinopteri; order Characiformes; family Serrasalmidae; genus Colossoma; species Colossoma macropomum. Next base: position 18,822,217 of record NW_023494804.1, on the reverse strand, counting down.
ACATTGGGACAGAGGCAACAAAAGGCTGGAAAAGTAAGTGGTATTAATAAAAACAGCTGGAGGAGCAATTGGCAACTAACTCATATGACTGGGTATAAAAAGAGTATTTTAGAGAGTCTCTCAGAAGCAAAGATGGGCAGAGGTTCACCAATCTGCGAAAAAACTGTGTCTAAAAATTATGGAACAATTTCAGAAAAATGTTCCTCAATGTAAAATTATAAAGACTTTGAATATCCCACCATCTACAGTACATAATATCATCAAAAGATTTAGAGAATCTAAATAAATCCCTGTATGCAAGTGACAAGGCAGACGGTCAATGTTGGATATTCATGATCTTTGGGCCCTCAGTTGGCACTGCATTGAAAACAGGTATGATTCTGTACTGGAAATCACTTAAAATTATTTAATTCAATTAAAGCTGTGTCATACAAAGAAGAAGCCATATGTAACACAATCCAGAAACACGGCCGTCTTCTCTGGGCCAAAGCTCATTTAAAATGGACTGAGACAAAATGGGAAACTGTTCTGTGGTCGGATGAATCAACGTTTGACATTCTTTTTGGAAACCACGGGCGCCGTGTCCTGCGGACTCTAGAGGAGAGGGACCATCCAGCTTGTTATCTGTGCACAGTTCAAAAGCCTGCATCTCTGATGGTATGGGGTTGCATTAGTGCCTGAGGCGTGGGCAGCTTACATATCTGGAAAGTCACTATCAATGCTGAACAGTACATAGAGGTTTTAGAACAACATATGCTCCCATCCAGACAACGTCTCTTTCAGGGAAGGCCTTTCATATTTCAGCAAGACAATGCTAAACCACATACTGCATCCATCACAACAGCATGGCTTCAAAGAAGAAGAGTCCGGGTGCCGAACTGGCCTGTCTGCAGTCCAGACCTTTCATCTTGAAATGAAAAATCAGGCAAAGAAGACCCAGGACTGTGGAGCAGCTAGAATCCTACATCAGACAAGAATGGGACAAGAATGGGAACTTTCCTCTCCCAAAACTCCACCAGTTGATCTCCACATCTACTTCCCAGACATTTACAGACTGTTGTTAAAAGAAGAGGGGATGCTACACAATGGTAGACATGGCCCTGTCCCAACTTTTTTGAGATGCGTTGCTGCCATCAAGTTTTAAATGAGTTAATGTTTTTCATGAAATGGTAAAATGTCTCACTTTCAACATCTGATATGTGTTCTATGTTCTACTATGAATAAAATGTGGATCTATAAATTTGCAAATCATTACATTCTGTTTTATTTACATGTATTTACATTTTACTTAGCATCCCAACTTTTTTGGAATTGGGGTTGTAGTTTCAGTTCTGAAATCTGATTGGCTGAACCACATTCAAAGCTTTAATATTCATACTTATGACCTCAAAAATCATTAAATTTAGTATTAATGAGCCAAATTGTTAAAGTGAGCAATAAAAATAAAAATAGATAAAAGTGCCAATAAATAAATTTAATGCTTGGAAAACTCTTTTTTACAATTATTATTGATAATAAATTCTTTAATTATTTAATATAGTAATTCCTTCCATCAAAAAATATAGTACCCTTTAATAACATTATACAGATGTAAAACGGTCATAATATCAGGTTCAGCTCAGCTTTTTCAGTATTTGAGTATATTTCAGCTATTTCAGTACTTGTTTGTTTCATAATTTCCAGTGGTCATAATTTTAACACTATAAAGTGTGGTCAGTAGAGGGAGCAGCACACTCACTGATCCACCTCAAACATCACCTACCAGCACAGCCGTTGGCTCATGAGCTGCTGAATGCTGTTTTTTGGCTCCCTACCAAAACATCTGCATGAATAAGGGTTTGCTCATGTACACTCAAATCTCCACTCACTTCCACATCATATGAGAGTGTCAGGAATCTGACTTAGTATAGTTCTTATGTCATTAAAAGCAGTCAAATCCCTTTTTAAATACAGCTTTGACAACTAAGGGCCAAGGTGAGGTTGGAACAAGTTGTGATATAATTCTATTTTAATGAGCTGATCTATTAACGTTACAGATGTGGATCAACCAATCAAATTTTAGAGCCATCTGTTTTATTACATTACAATCTTTGACCAATAAGTTTCCTTGACAACCATAACCAAGTGTTGTTATGTTAATTGGCAACTATGACCATGGTGTTAATAAAATCATTCCGTGGTTATTTCGAATGAATACTATGTTGATGAGTTATCCACCTTATAATGAATTATCTGCTGGAAATCATATTGCATTTTATTGCCATTGTATAAAATCATTACTCACTGGAGGCCATGCTCAATACTTTAACACCCCAAAAACAAAACTTTTTATTAGCCATGTTTACATTCAGTCTGATAATCTGTTAATAACCTGACTAATAGCTCAATCTAAATAGAATACGTCCATATATACACCTAAATCAGAACAGACCAGTCCGATTGAAGCCATTCGGAATACAATTTCAATCCAATTGAACGAGGTGGGTAACCCTGTAAATAATCAGTTAAATAGAAGAATAATAACCATGTAAACGTCTGTATCTGATTACATTTCCAATTGGAAAGTTTAAGTACGTTCTGCGCATGTGTGTCATGTCAAAGCGAAAGTTTATAATGTTCAACATGGCAGGAGCAGAAACTGGTCTGCAGAGGAGACAAAGTTTATGTTTTGAGCTTTAAAAGACGGCGGTGGGACGGGCGTCCAGCTTATATGTCTCAGATCATGACGTCTTCCTCTCGCCCTTCTTTAATAAGGACATGTGAAGCACGTTTTCCTGAGTCTGACATCATTTTAAAGTAATTCAAAACACAAGCACTGCTCACTGCTACTCATCTCACTCTGACTGGCCTCACGTGATGCTGGTTGTCATGGTAACGTCTACACTAAGCGGTACCCTATACGTGCACGTAATTTTAGATCTAATTATTTATATTGTGCATGTAAACGGAGATTTTCTATCAGTGTGTTGAGTAGAGTGAGCAGATAAACATCTCAGCCTTAATCTATAATCGGAATGTATTTAATCGGATTGTCAAAAATCGTTGCATGTAAACACAGCCAGTGTTAATTCTTGTTGACTGTATAGCAAAAATAACACAAATTGACTTCACTGCTCCAGCAGCTATATCCAAGTGATATTCTTCCTCTTTCTAAGCTCCGGCATTACTTTTCTCAGCTGCCTCCAAAGCCTGGATGAAAGTTATGTTTCCAAGTGTCCTTGGCACCTGCCAATCCTTTTCAAAGTTTTATTAAAGCAAGGAGGGTTTTTAAATGGAAAGTCCATAAGTTTATTCAAAGCCCCCAGGCAGAACCCTCAGTGACTGCTCAGTGGCTGGTCACCCAGGAGACAGACAAGACCTGCCAGTACAAAGTGCATTTTCCACTAATCCTAACGGAGCTTCCGTGGAGCTTACATTCTCTCTCTCACTCTCTTTCTCTCTCTCCCTCCTCTCTCTCTCTCTTTTATCCCCTGTGGACTTCTTTCTGGACCTTTTACGATTCAAGCTGGAGGAAGTTGTTTATTTTCCAATGACAAAATGCACACATATGAATATTACAGTAGCCTGTGAGGAAGTCATGTGCGTGATGTGGAATCAAAGTATGATGTCACTGTTTCACACCGCACATATATGGAAATTAGTTTGTGTAATTATATTTCTGCCAAGTTATTCTACCATTTTTTTTTTATTTTTTTTTTACCAAAACACCAGCTAGTATGGTATCAGGCAAATACAGATGCCACAGCAGCTTTTCCAACTACCTGCATATTTATCTGGGCTAGATTTGCTGAACCTCTAAACAGCAACTGATTTAAAAAGTAACATGTCATTAAGGTGTCTATAATTTTTAATAAAGCATGAATAATGCTTTAACATTACAAATTATTAATACAGATTACTAACCAATTCTTTTAACACTGTTATATTATATTTCAAATCATCCATAGTAGTGCAGGCTGAAGCTCAGCTGCTCACACACTTGTTTTGATTACAATAAGTATGGGTTTTTGAAAGGAATAACAGCTGACGTATAGCATATGATCACATTTTTTACTTCTCTCTTAAAGGCAAAATGAATTGTGATATAGCACTAATATTTCTGTTTAAAGCTTACATCCAACAATGTATATCATGAAAAAAGAAAATTCTTGAAAGTGGTCTATAGTGCATTTCGAAACAAATCCCTTCATACACATACAGTCATATGCAAACGTTTAAGCAGCCCTATTATGTTACATGTTTTGTTGATTTTAATGCACAATTACTATTTATTCACTAAAACTAACATGTTAAGGGGGAAAAAATAAAACATAAAATGTGGCCTGTGCAAATTACACAAAGTTTATGTTTTTTCAATATTTAAATATTTAAAATCACATAAATAGAAATTGTGCACAGAAATTTACGAAGAAAGGCAATATTTAAATGTAGTCCTTCTTAAAATCAACAAAACATGATATATATCGCTGTTGGCAGATCAAGACCTCATATCTCCAAAGTGATAACTTTACAAGAGAAGGAAAAAACTTACTTTTAACGTAAGTCAATGGAACCAGACTTTTTTTCAAGTAATTGTTGGATGTTTCTTTTGGACCATTCATCATGAAATTTACACACAATGTAAAGATCAGCAGGCATTTTCAAATTATGTCAAAAACAGAAAAACAACAAAAATGGAGATGCAAAGTTTTGTTCTGACAACAGTGATAAATGTGTATATATTTCCCAACTCTATATGTAATTTTAGAAGGAACAAAAGGAAAACTGCTCTTAATATTAAATGGACATGAATGGAAAAAGATTTGTTTCAAGTAAATTTGTAGCATTTCTATTAGTTGGTCCATTTATCATGAAATGAACATGCAGTCTTTGTCGCTGTCTGGATGTTGGTGATAAAAACTAGAAACTGTGCCCACTGTTTCATTTACTGGAGTACATTCTGATATAACTTATTTTGTACAGTTATCTTAATTAAATGCATGAATTAATGTGATTAACCACAATTAACTCGTTTAATCATTTGACAGCCCCTGCCAAAGTACAGCACAAATATCTGATTCAAAGAAAACCTTCAATTAGTGTGATATAGATTGGCTGCTAAAGTAGACTCACTGCTTAAAAAAGATCTTGATCAGATTCCCATTCCTCTATTCCTCCAGCTCCACACATCATGCATCTCTCCCCACTTTCGCATGCTATTACGCTCTAAATTATTCAAACCTGACAGAATGGATTTTTGATGATATCATCACAGACCAAGATTGGATGGCTGGTCTGGTCCATTCATTCTTTTAAAACAATGAAATGTATACAGCCAACTGCAGTGGTTTTAGATAATCTCACTCCAAGACATTTAACTTTCAGAACTGACACTGAAGGAGACAGACTGAAAAACAATAGCTTACAGCAAGAACGCAGTTAGGTGGGTTTTTTGTTTATTTGCATGTTTACTTTTGCATGTTGATCTCTTGAAAATTCACTGAGAAGAACACCTGTTGATAAAAACACTTGTCAGCCTCTGCCAGATACAGCAACCCTGTATATAACATATCGACAGCAGATTGAGGGGATATTGTACCAAGCAGTATTGAGGGCGTGACATTTAAAACACTTAAAACAGCACCTTGAAATGTAAAACTGTCTCGCCCATACGTCCCTCGCTCTCTTCTGAGCGTCTCTCATTTACCGTCTTTAATGGAAACCAATTTCAATAATCAAAACTAGCCAGTGCACTCTAACAGAGTCAATTAGGGGGGAAAAAGACATTTTAGAGGCAAGAAAAAAAAATCAATATATTGGTTACACTTTATTTGGATGGTCCCTTAATGATGCGCTACAGATACTTAAATCATTAACAAACCTCTGGAGATGTTCAGTTGATTATCACCAACATTATGGTTAGGGTTAGGGTTAGAGTTAGGAGTAGATGTAGGTTTTGCCTTGAGGTTAGGGATAGGTTTAGGGATAGATTTAATAAACTCTTTCACACTGAACATAAAGTTCAGTTGCATTTAATGGACATTCAGTCGAATGTTACCTATTCTTGTGTTTCACATGACGTCAAACCATATAGTTGCCGCCATTTTGAGGACCGAATCAGGGAGTGACTGCACTAGTGTGATGCCTTCAATTTGCTTTATGAATGATTCCCCTGCAAGACATGACAGAGGCTGAGAACGCTGAGAGACTACACAGAGCTTTAATTCTGTGTTTTCAAACTCCAGGCTTGGAGCTCCTGCACTGTGTAGTTCAGTGTCTTTCTCTGCTGTACACACCTCGTTCAGCTCAAGAAGGGAGTAATTTGCTAATAATATAAGATATTCTAACCAAACCAAAATTATGCAGTGCAGGGGTTGCAGGACTGGAGCTGGGGAACTCTGCACTAAGTGCACCAGCAAACTTACAAAATCACTTCTGTCAAAACACAACATAGTTTTCTGACCCACAACATTCTGTCTTATACTTAACGTTTATGTTTTTTCATTCAAACGTCATTTAAATCTCCAGAAGCAGAGAAGTAAAGTTATACCTGGCTGTTTGCAGCTCTGTTAGGGGGACAACTGTTTATCTCTCAGCTGTTAAAATTAGCAAAAGTTATCTAAAGGCTAGCATTATTTACATCTGTGTTAATTAGCTGATGTCGCCTTTCCCTTCCTGTGATGACAAAGAGTTTTTTTTCTCCTGTTTATGCAACACCATGGGATCCTTTACCCACCCTGCCATAAAGAGCCGGTAGGCTTCTGTGCTTTTAAATGCTTTGAGAGATTCTCCAGATTAGGGAGAGGGGTTGTGTATGAGATAAATATATATCTTAGGAAAACACATATTTTGTAGCTTATCCAGGAGCAGGAGCTCAGGGGAAACTGTATAAGGATATTTTATCAACCCCATCGACGTAACGTTTTTTTCTCTTCCAAAGTAAGGTGGGTTATTTTAAACATCCTTCACGTCTAGTTATTTTTGTGTAGAGCAGAAATTCAGTCCCAAATATGGTGGCCACAACAGAAAAACCACGTGACTGAAACCCTAGGATAGACAGCCTGAACATTTACAAAGCATCTACAGTGGACCATCCAAGTTCAATTGCATTTGGTGGGTATTTAGTTGAATGTTACTTAAAGGTACACTGAGCATTTAAATCTACAGTAGACCATTCAAATAAAGTGTTACCAGTATATTTTGAGGGAAGACAAGAATTTTGTCTTGTGATACGATCTGCTGAGTCATGCTTAATATGACCAGAGCCATGAATAAACAGCATAAAATAGTCCATTCTCACTTCAGGTTGCCTTTAACTGGGCCATGTCATACATATCCACTTGATGGGTTCTGCACCAAAACAGTCGTGATTCATTTTTATAGGATCATATTCAAACATCTCTTAGAAATAAAGAAGCTGTTTTTGTTACCATCCCTTTGAGACTAATGTACACCAATGAGCCCAAACATTATGACCACTCACAGATGAAGCAAATAATGTCGATTATCTTGTAACAATAGGGCATGTCAAGGTCTGGGACATATTAGATGTTAAGCAAAGAGTCGGTTCTCATAGTTGACATGTTAGATGTGGGAGACATGGGCAGGCCTGAAGACCTAAATGACTCTGACAAGGGCCAAATCGTTATGGGCAGATGACTGGGTTGGAGAATCTCCGATCTCAGTGTAGGCAGAGGCTTGGATTCCTTTATCGAAATAAGTCTTGTCTGTCTGTGTATGCCAGAAAAAGAGTTGTAGAGGGAACCTTACCATCAGTCCTGGACTACAATGATGTAGTTTACAGACATGTGTTTGCCAGTAGCTTCAAACCACTAGACTATCTATCACTCCACTTTGAGATTTGTTACTGGAGTCCCAGACTACACTCACCACTGCAAAGTGTATAACAAAGTTGGTTGGTCCTCACTGGCAGCACAGCACAAAAACCCTGGCTTATTTTTATTTATAAACCACTCTCTGGCCATATGCCAGCTTATATCTCATCTATGATCTCCACAAATAATGGTAATTATCACACTTGATCTAGTGACTGGATGACCTGTCAGGTATGTAGAGAAGTGGGGAAATTTGCTGTAAGCTACACTCTTCAAAAGATGGTTCTTCAAGGGTTTTTTGGTAAAACAAATGGTTCTAGATAGAACCATGAACATTCAAAGAGTCCTGTGCATGATTAAAGGTTCTTTGCATAATGAAAGCGTTCTTATGTGCTATAGATGGTTCTGTATAGAACCGTTTTGAAAAGGGTGCGACATAGCACCAAAAAGGGTTCTTCTATTGTTACAAGCTTAATATCGTAACTATAGAAGAACCCTTTTCAAAACGGTTACATATAGAACCATCTATAGCACATTTGTAAGAACGCTTTTATGATGCAAACAACCCTTTATCATGAAAAGGGTTGCTTGAGTGTTCATAGTTCTGTATAGAACCATTTTCTTTACTAAATAACCCTTGAGGAACCATCATTTTTAAGAGTGTACAATGCACCAGCGAGGTGGAATCCACTACAGAAGTCAGTAAAGCTTGGCCCACTGGTGTAACTCTGTCATTTTAAAGTTTTAATCTCTTGCCACCTTCAGATAGCTTGTAACTGTTTTAGTTAAGTTTTATTTTTTGGTAACACTCTTTTGAGTGGTTTTTTGTAGATGATTAATAAACTCTTAACTCAGTATCAGTAACACATCAACAACATACCAGTGAAGTAGCAGTAGTGCAGCATCTGAATACATTGAGGTGAATGTCTTGTAGATGCGCTGTTGATACATTACTTACATTTAGTAAATGTACTGTTAATATGTTACAGGAAATAGACAATGTTATTTTCGTTACACATTACACTTTCACTTCAACCCAAAACCTAATCTCTAACATTCACCCTGGTCCTAATCCTAATCCTAACCTTAACCTCAACCCTAAACCTAATCCCTAACACTCATCCAGGCCCTAATCCTAACCCTACCATTAATCTCAACCAAAAACCTAATCCTAACCTCAACCCGAAACCTAATCCTAACCCCAACCTTAACCAAAAACCAATCTAGTTAAGATCCAGTTACAGAATGGTGTCAGCTGTGTGTCTGTGGTCTGTGTTATACTTGTTACGTGTTCAGTGACCTCTCAGGCACCCAAGGCTCATCTTTAATCCATAACAGAAAGTCACAGAAATTTTTAATGATGGTTGCAGGAGGAATGTGTCACAGCACACAGTGCATCACATCTTGCTGCATATGGAGGTGCATAGCCAAAGGCTAGTCAGAATGCCCATGCTCATCCCTGTCCAGTGTCAAAAGCACCTACTGTGGCTTTGCAAGCATCAGAACTGGACTTTGAGGCGAAGGAAGAAGGTTCCCTGGTCTGATAAGTCCTGTTTTCTTTTGCATCACATGAACCGCCAGGTACGTGTGCACCATTCACCTGGGGGAGTGATTGCACCAGGATGCACTGTGGGAAGAAGATAAGCTGAGGGAGGGGAGTGTGATGTTCTGGGCAATGTATTGCTGGGAAATCCTGGAACCGGGTATTCATGCGGTCATCAGTTTGATACATGCCACCTACCTAAACATCATTGTGGACCAGGTACACCCCTTTATGAAAATGGCCTCATTCAGCAAAATAATGCAAGCTGCCAACGCTGCGCACATTGTTTGGGAATGGTTTGAGGAACATGACGAAGAGTTGGCTTCTGGATTCCCTCAGTCCGAAAGAGCATCTGTGGGATGTGCTGGAACAAGTCCGATCCACAGCGAATCCACCTGAAACTCACAGGACTTAAAGGATCTGCTGCCGATGTCTTTGTGCCAGATACCACAGAGCACCTTCAGAGGTCCATGGTCATAATATTTTCCCTCATTGGTGTGAATTGTGTATTATTCCATTTTTTAAAAAGCAGTCTCTGGAGGCTACTTCCCATTCTGCTGTGATAAACAACTCATATAGTCCATCATGTGACTGGGAATAAGTCTGCCAGGTTTCTCCTGTGAACAAACTACAAAAAATGACTTAACGTTCTTTTAATGTTCCTAGCCTGTTATCCAACAAAAGCAACTAAAATCCAACTTTTCCTCTCAGTGCAGGTCTTTGAGGTGTTCGACAGGCTTGCTAATAATTTTGTCCAAGAACCCTGAAAAGATGAAGATTACAAGACCCAAAGAAGAAAAAATTGACAGAGGAGGGGGAGGAAGATCAAACAGTTGCCAACTGTAACAGTGTGAGAGAGGCAGCAAGAGGAGCTCAGGAAGCTTTGATTTCTCTGCATGCTCTACTAATGCACTAATGAACTCTTCCTGTGTTCAGTGAGGAAGGTACAGCCACAATCGATCTCAATAATGGCGTCTGCTACAGTACAGCCTATTCACCATATTCCAAACTTTTTCACTACTGCAATAAATGGAAATACATTGAGGCAAAGCTAGCGCTGTACAAGCATGAGTCATTTTCAGCCTTGGAGAAGGTTCAAGAAGGTTCAAAAAGGGTGGGAAAAGGTTTATGGTGGAATGATTAAGAGACCAAGTTCCTACGTGCTCTTTGAACAGGCAGACACGAGGGAATGCTTTGAAAATAAAAATGTAACTAGATGTAACGCTCAGAGGAATAAAGTGGCTCCCATATGAAGGATCGCGGCGTAGCATGCAAGTGGGACAGAAATGCTAGCTGCGCGGATGTGCACAGCTGATGTTTATTTCATGCGGATACATATTCTGAGAGGAACTCATTTCATGCAAAAATGTGCAGCACAAACTAACAATCTCGTGGCGGAGTCTCTAAACAGCAGAAACGGCTCCGATTGAGTTGTCTGTTCTGCTCTCCACAGGGCTGCACTGCATTCTGCAAATGAAGGCAATCTGATCTGTCTTTGTTTCATGTCTGGGCCATTCGTCTTCTCTTTTTTTTCGGTAAATTTAGCACCACATCTGGCTCCTTCAAGCACAGGCGCATCCCATTTTGCAAACTCGACAAACGGCACAACAAACAAACTTTCAACAAATGCAAATTGACAGCACTTAACAGTGGCAGGCATTACAGCTTCAAAGCAATAGATCACTGAAGTCGTATGTCGTTTTGTTGGCATTTTTTTCCAACACTCTATAAAGCTTTTCCAACCTAGCAACAGGTGCTACAAAACAACACAGTTTTGGGCAAAGCAGGGATCAGTCAGTTCTGCTCTATCTGGTGAAGCAACTGGATCTGTAGACCTCTGAACCCATGCCCCCATTTTATACTCAGAGCCCAAATAAGGAATTCTGTGGTCTAAGCTGATTTTCTCTACAGGAACAATTTATGACATATTCGAAAATCACCATTACAGTGTCCTGTGGTAAACAAGTGTTCCAAAGCTGGTTTTGTCCTGGGTATGTTTTTACCCTGAATTTCTGTGGCTCCTTTAAATTATGAAGTCACTAAGCATTTGGAACACAAATATTGCTTCATCCATGCTACAAGCAAGCTAACATTTCAGCACATTAAAATGATGTCACAAGAAAAAAAGGCTACTCGTACACTTCACCATCATTCTATGACAACATCAGCCATTCAAATTTGTAGGCTACTACTGTTAAAGCAGCAAAACCACCACATAGTGAGGTCGCAATTCATATGATGTCAATTCAAAGCCCAGCAAATGACAATCTCACAATCTCAAGTGATTTTCCAGTTTAGGAACACAATGGGAAGTGATTGATGGTACGGATGCTTTGGTGGTGTGAGAGAGGAAACAAGTCAATCTTTAGGCTTGTGATAGACCCTGGAGTGATTGGACACCTTCCAATATTTTCAAACGTGTCTGATTTTTAAGACTGAATATGTTGAATCCTGTAGTGTGAGATGGTCAGCAATGTAACTCAACAGGTGATCCCTGCAACATCCAAAGAGAGCTAGCAGAGTGGAGAAAAAAAGGTGAAGGACTTGCTTAAAGATCACAAGCGAATAAGCATCTTTATAATGTGTGAATCCACTTTCTTTACAATTTCTTCTTTTTTTCTTGTGAATGATATTTGATTGGGTTTTACAAAAATATCCATATTAACACATGAACATACATATACATAAAAATGATCTCCGTGATTAGACTTGCATTATGGAGCTTAGCTGTAGACTGTTTCATGATCAGAATGTCCAAGAAGTACTGCAGCCATATGTTCATAGTCACACTTTAGAATCATTTTTATAGACACTGTCATGAATCTTTCTTTTGTGGAGATTCAGGTTAATACCAGAGTCATTGGATAATTAGAATTCAGAACAATTGATCAATTGTGCTTTTACACAGAGGAATTTGACCTCCACTTTTAACCCATCTGTGCAGCAAAACACCCACATACACACACACTAGAGAATGCACACACTAGAGGGCAGTGAGCACACTTGCCCGGAGCGGTGGGCCGCCCTATCCATGGTGCCCAGGGGTTTAGGTGCCTTGCTCAAGGGCACTTCAGTCACATCCTGTCAGCACAGGGGATCGAAGCAGTGACTTTCCAGTCACAAGGCTTGTTCCCTAACCTCCAGCCAGCAATGGCCTCCAAAACGCAGGAGTTGTTCTTCTCCATGTTGTAGCTGCCGGCATGCAGGGCTTTCTTGAAGGCGGCGAGAGACACGCCTCTCCTCTCCTCGGACTGCAAAACAGCCTTGACGATGAGCTTGCAGACGCAGGGGCTGGCTTTCTTAGGCCGGGCGGCAGTATTCTTCCCGGAAGCTTTGGCCGCCATGGTGGCGGCTGGAGTGGGAGCAACAAACGGCACCGTTCAGAGGAAACTTATAACTGAAGAGCCAGACACATTGGTAACCCAGTATCTAACAGTTCAGAATTAAATTTAGTTACAAAAGGTCTTTTGCTACAACTGAACATTCCCAATGAGTACACACCAACGCAAGACGGCATCTGCTGCAGTTTTTGTCAGTACTATGTTTCATCTGGAAGGCCAATCTCTTTACAATTTAAGTCACTGCCAGTTTGTAGGGAAATGTTCTCCAGCTCTCACTGTGATTTCTGTTTTCCAATCCCATTTTCATCCTCAGTTTGCATTTTCGCTACGCATTAAAGCATGAACATGTCCTGTCCAGTTTAGTTTTATTTGTGTCACAGAAAAATGGGGAGATTCAATGTTTTGATTTTCTCATAGACAAGACTGTTTTTTTGCTTATTTTTTTTGACTAGTCATCTAGAGTTTGTGCCTTTACAATAAAATACTCTGAAAGACTGATGTTAGGTTGGAGCTCTCCATTATAGAATCTTCTTAGGATTTTAGAAATGATGCAGTGTATGCCTTTAGTTTGCATGTATCAACATTTGTACTTTGACTCTTTAAGAAGCTCATAAATCAGATGATCCAGTGTTATTCATTCAGGTGACAAAATGTACCAAGAACAAAACATAGTTGCTTTGGGACACTTGTTCGCCACATGTTGCAATAGCAGCAATTTTTAAAAATGCCATTCGCTTTTCACATAGAGAAAAACAGCCTAGACCTGATTTACCTTATTTTGGCACTGACTACAGAACGGCACACAACTTTGGAGGTCTATGCAACCGTATCATCAGATACAGCAGAGCGGGCCTAGCTGTGGTTCACTCACAAATGCATTCTTTCATAGCAAGTGTTGTCAGTTTGGACAGGCTTGGTAAAACTCTCAGTCTATGTAATGAGAAACTGAAGTCAACATGTGTTAATTTAGTAAGTATTTATTTCAAAAGAATCTATGTGAGTGTAAAAAGTCACACCATTGGAGCAGTTTGGGTGTAATTTTCTCATCTTCTAACAGGTGGTGTTTAATTACCTACGTTATGAGAACACTTGGGCCCAATTTCATTTCACCCCTTGCCCCTTCCACTTAGCCCTACTTCTCCATTTTACGCGTTCATGTCTAGGGTTAGGGTGTCCTGATTTTTGTTGAGATAGAGGGGTAGGGCGAAGTGTTAGGGCTACATGGCCCTCCAAACGGAGGTTTTTCAGAGACACAATCCAAACAGAGTGTTATGAGAAAAAAAGAAAAACCGGCAAGATTGCTGCACAAGCGACTAAAGAAACCTACAAATGTGAGTATTTTCTCTGTTAAAAATTTACTATAACTATTGTATTATCTTAGTTTAATGTCGTTTCTATGTATTATGGTACTTTTCATCATAACAAGCATAAAAATTCACGAATAGTATGCGGATGTCTCAGTAGCTAGATGTCTTAATTTCCCATTCCACCTTTAATGGTGCAGCAGTTACATTCTAGCACCTCAGGCTTCAGAACTGCTGCACCATTTAAGGTGGAACTGTAAAATTTGAACGAAAAGCTGGCGAATAGCTGACTTCAGCTTCATATCACTGAAGAATTAGGGGTGGGTGATAATAAATAATTGTCCATCCCCCCTCTTTGAAAGCATATAATTCCCTAAAATTAACTAAAGCCCATCAGCGAGGTTGATGAACCCTCCTCTGCTATCACTGCAGACTGACAGGGTCGCCTACAGAGCACCGCTACTAGCCTGTTAATGAAGTAATATTTGAGGGTTGTTCCATTTCATAGGGGAAGATTTCAACCACTACACTCAAAAACAAAAGGGGAAGGGTTTAAAAATAAGAAATGGGATTGGGCCCTAAAGCATACCAGCATAGGAAATGCCAGCTTTCCTAACATTTAGCTAGCTGTACACTTGTAATGTGACATTATAACCATATTATGTAATGTGAATGTGTTTATGCAGCAACAGCAAATGTTCATACATCTTTAAAAGCAACTTTCATGCAGTTGATTAGAGTATATGTGTTGTAATAAACCAAAAGCAAGGTAGATTCTGGATTACCAATCTGTAATTTGACTGTAACACTGTAACTGTAACTACAGGAACTGTCCATTCATATTAACATGTAGCTTTTATATAGGTACTGTGGAATATTTGTGTTGTAACATGGTAATTGGATCACAAAAATTAAAATTTGTAATTACACTGTACCTACAAAATATATATTTTTTAAAAATAAACAGATGTCTACTGTTCCTGTATATACCGTCACATTACAGTTACCATGCCACAACACAAGCGTAACACTGCAGCTAACTAATTGTTAGGAAATTGTAGTTGGCATTTCCTGTGCCTAATGTAGGTAATTACACAAAGCCTTGCTGGAAAAACAACAGTCCACTCTATTACACATATGTAAATACATAAGAGAAAATATGCTGCTACAACTATCAAGATGCGCTTGTGTACTTCTATATGTACAAACTGAAGTTGATACGCATATACAGCTACATAAGCTATACGACGGTAATCCATCTGTAATGGTGAATACATCCTTAGTAGTTACATTGTTGTTGCTTTGTTGTTAATGTGTAACTACACATTTTGTAGTGACACAATATAAAGTGGGCCCAATAGTATTTAGCAACTAAACAAACACTGTATTTGATGCATTTCTCATTAGGTTACCGGGAATTGTTGTAAACATTCTCCAAAGCTTGTCCAATCAGCAACAGTTGATACAAAAGAACAATTTTTGGCAGTGGAGCATGGATCGATTTGAGGTCGATTTGTGCTTAACATTGAACACCTCCAAAAGTCTACTGACCAGTGTGACACAGGTGAAATAAGCAGTGACACTTCACAGCCTTTATGAAAAGACAAGCGAACCTCAACTTGAAAGGTGTTTTACCAGCCATTCCCCCTGAACACTGTAATCAATCAAGCCTCCTGTCAGCTGTGCACCCTGTAAACCCTTTCTCGGTGCTTTCAGAGCTTCAATGACCTAAAAAGAGGTATATGTAAGATATATGACCTAGCAAATGAAAGGGGGGGAAGTCTGAGTGTAAAAAATGTCAAGAAAACAGAATGAGAATTTCAGACAGATCTGTGTTGTAACTGTGAACATGTTGGTGGTGAGAATGTTTGTGATTTTTGTGTTGATGGTAACACCATTGCGCTGAAATAACAGGGCAAATGCTGAGAGGAAAAAGAGGGAAAAGGGGGAAATTTTCCTTTCCTGCACCGCACTGCAGCCTGAAAGCAGCAGTACTGATCACGCACACGTACACACATACAATGAGGGATGGGGGCGCTGGTGGGGGGAGATGTAGAGACATTTACATTAACTGGAGCTTTGCTGCCATCATGTGGTCAACAAGATATTACACACACACACACACACACACACACACACACACACACACACACACACACAAACACAAAATATATATATAATTTAATGGTAATTTCATGATGAATGGACCAAAAGAAACGGCTCAAAATTACTTAGAACAATGTCTGGTTCCACTGACTTACATTAAAAGTAAAGTGCGTTTTTTCCTTCTCCTGTAAACTATTTTGGAGATATGAGGTTTTGTATGAAAAATATGAAATATGAAATAATTGTAAGATATATATATATACATATAAAACCACTGAGGAATGATTTTATTACCCTGTAAAAATGGCTCATCAATTCACCAGTCATAATTTTTTGAGTTGAAAAAACTAGTTCAGTTGATTGTTACTGCATAAGTAATATTTTAGGCTGATCTGATGAGCCACTTTTTACAGTGCAGAATATCTATTAGAATAATTAGAATTAATTTTTATTTTTAGAAAAAGGAAATGAATGTTAAATTCATGGAAATATTTAAAAAATTCTACTTTTCACTCAAATAGTTATGCTGATAATGTAATTGTTAATATATCTGTATTGAATTATGAAACATTCAATTAAAGAGTCAATCCACTTTCTAAATGTAGAGGTCAATGACTCCAGCATTACAAGAGAGAGGTCTCTGTTTTGAATATAGATGAGCAACACATCTATTGCCAAATGTAAAAGATGAACTTGTGTTGTGGTAGTATATTTCACTCATGTGGAAATGATGTCATTTCAGTGGAGCATGCTTTTTTTAGTGTTTACCATTTAGAAAAACTGGCAGTGAAATCTATGTGTAATATGTGTAATATTTAAAAATGTATGTGCTAAAAATACTTAACTGTGACATTTTTAAATATGTAAATGTATGCTAATATATGCATCTGTATGCAACTTGTAGATGAAATATATGCAACAGTGTCACACTGTCCCTGTCTAAAATAAATAAATAAATAAATAAATAAATGACCAAAAGAAGTGTACACTATTTTACATCCACTTACATTGAAAGTGAACATGTTTGCCTTCTCCTGTAAAACTTACTATCTTGGAGATACAGGTTTCTCTTTTGACTGCAACAATATGGCATTGGAAAGACATTACAAACTTCATATACGTTTTGAAAAATATAAAGAATGTAATCTGTGAAAATGAAAAAAAAAAAAGCAACACAGTTAAACCTTTGCTTCACTTTGTTGACTTTAAATCTAATATGGACATGGATTAATGGACTCCCCTCAGTATACCCCACTATGACTATGGGCTGAAACAAACTAAAGAGTGTAGCAATGGTCCTGGACCTGTGGAGATCAATACTGAGATTAGAAAGAAGAGCAGAGAACAGAGTGGGTGACATTCTCCCAGCTGCCGCCGTGTTGCCGATAAACAGAAACTCCGTAAATAACAGAGTGCACCTGCTGAACACAGCTGATCACCTGAGGCCATCGTTATTGATTTTCTACTATCAGTCAGAAATGATGGATTCAGTGGAGTCCCTGCACACAATTACCATCTAATGACTGCATGTGTGCCATAGATCATCAGGAGATAAAATGCTATGAAGAAACACTTGTTGTTTGGGGAAAAAAAAGTAGGAAAAAAACAAGAAAGAAAAGAAAACAGTGCAGGATTTACAGGTGCTGTGATTTATCTAAGTAAACAGTGCCTTATCATCTCTGGGCATAAACACATTTCAGTATTAGATATTAGAAAAACAATGTAAAAAAAAAATGTGTGTTTGTTTTTAGCAGCAGCACGCAGGGCTGAAAGCGCAAGCACAAATAAAACATGTAAACATACTATATGCTCTCACAATCATCTGTAGAAATGTTGCTCAACAATCAAAAATAGATTTCAATGATTAAATGATTCAAAACTATAGAGAAAATGGGGCTCCTAACAAGCACCTGGAAGACCTGGTAGACCCCAAAACTGTCCCCATCAGATAAGCAGCACTTAAAGCTTTCATTTTTGAGAAAGAGGAGAAAATCAAGCTGCTTCAGATTTGAAAACATCCACAGGTGTTTCTGTCCATCCTTCCACGGTGAGAAGACAACTCAGCACTATGAGTCTGAAAGGATGTGTAGCTGTTACTCAGATCTACTTGGACCTCTCCACAAACAACTATAGTCTCCTTGACTCACTTTGTAAGTGCCTTGAGCTCATCACTGCCTGGATGGGACAAAACTTTCTGCAGTGGAATAAATATAAAACAGAGATCATTTTATCTCGAAATAGCAAATAATGGCACAGACTAGCTGCCTATCTGGATTGAAGAGCCCTAAAATCTAAAGAACTAGTATGTAAGCTTGGTGTACTAATGGACTCGGATCTCAGCTTATTATCACCTTAAGAACATCAACAAGATCAGAGATTTTCTGACTAAAGCAGACTTGGAGAAACTCATCCAGTTCTTTATTTCTAGCAGGAAAATTGATCACTGTAATAGTTTCCTAACTGGACTTCCAAAAAAGACAATCAAACAACCTCAGATAATTCAAAATGCATCTGCCAGAGTCTAGAAGTAAAAGAAGGGAACACATCACCCCCATTCTTAAATCTTTACATGGCCTTAAAGATACTATTACTGCTCTATAAATGTCTTTATGGTGCAGGAGCAACATATTTATCTGATCTGCTGCAGCGATATGAGCCAAGCACAACTCTCAGATCATTAGGAACTAGTCAGTTAGTCCTGCAGAAGGTGAAGACTAAACATGGAGAAGCAGCATTGAGCTACTATGCTACTCTTAAATGGAACCAGTTGACAGACAGCATTAGAAGAGCCCTGACACTGGACACTTAAATCCAGCCTGAAAATGTTTCTACTTGAGCAGCTACCTTTTGTAGAGCTTTGGTGTAGATGTCATCTTTTTGCATGCTTGAAG
Organism: Colossoma macropomum; assembly: GCF_904425465.1. Taxonomy (NCBI): domain Eukaryota; kingdom Metazoa; phylum Chordata; class Actinopteri; order Characiformes; family Serrasalmidae; genus Colossoma; species Colossoma macropomum. Next base: position 18,803,218 of record NW_023494804.1, on the reverse strand, counting down.
TGGCTCTGGTCATGTGCCATTTGCTCCAACCACATAAAACTCAAAGTTTCAGAGATGTGAGTGATTTGATCAGATACATTTGCAGTCCATAAGCACCAACAAATGGTGCTGAACCACAGAGTGCAATAAAACACCAACACAAAAACTAGCCTTGCCCAGCCGTCTCCTGCACACCTGCCCTGAAGATCTAGCTCCAAACCTAATCTAATAAAGTCTGCTGGTAGATTTGCAATAAGTTGTTTCAGAAGTTATCTACTACTTTGAGGCCTAAATTGGATTTAATGTCTGGCAGTTGGCCATGTCGGTTATATAATTCAGTACACAAGCCAAAATCCAATTAGATAACTTTGTCCAGAATTAGCCTGAAGAAGAAGGGTAGGGCTCTATGATGCCCAAACATGCCTTTGCAAATTTAGCCTACTAACCTGAAGAGTTTGACTGAACTTTTGTTTGATTAATCTGACACACCTTTGTTTCATGTGCTTAGGAGTGTACAGGAGCAGGTTTGGGCAGCAGGTGTGTTGGTTTAGGGTTAGATCTAAATCTTCTGGAATGACAGCTCTCAAAGAGCAAGGCTTGGTGTCACTAATGTAAACAAAATTTTACAATACAAAAACATCTTTTTCTATAACAGCTCTCGTTATGTAAGCTGTCAGTTCTGCTTTGACACACTATCACAAGCCTTGAAGCTTTAATCTTATGTAATATTGTGTATCATCAGCATCCAGTAAAACATTCAAGTAATAAATAAAAGATCATTTGCACATACATACTATGTTTAAAATTCTTAATTTAAAGATTGAAGTTGTCATTTTCTTTGCAGTGGTGGTGATAGGGGTCACAGTGTCTGCAACACAAATATAGACATTATATTTATGATTCAAAACCACCAGTGAGCCTGCATGTGTCCTCTGAGCTTTTATGCCAAAACCTCCTCTAAATTGTATTTAAACAATGTCTCCAGCAGTGTGTTTGTAACTATTTCATTATAACTTTCTGTGAGGGAGATTTTAGAGGTGGACGTGTGGTTCCTGTCACCACCACTGTGAACAATTCTGACTCTGTAAGTTTCTCTACATCAGAGCATTTCACACCAAACCACTCAGAATGGTTCTGTTTACATCTACATGTGAAATTTAAAGTGTCTTATAGGAGATGAAATAGTGTTCAATTATTAACCTCAACTATGGTTCTTCATGCTAAGCAAATATTCCTCACCCACTTCACAGTTAACTAACTAGATTGGATATATTGTATATATATGATCATAATGTTATGCCTGATTGCTGTATATATCTTTATATATATATGAAATTTGCCCAATGTATGTGTATGAGAGGCCGTTTAGGCCAAAACTCCAACTTACCTCTCACATTCACTATCAAACCTCTCACACTCACTACCAAACCTCTCACACTCACTATCAAACTCTCTCACACTCACTATCAAACCTCTCATACACACCATCAAACCCTCTCACACTCGCCATCAAACTCTCTCACACTCACCATCAAACTCTCTCACACTCACCATCAAACCCTCTCACACTCACTATCAAACTCTCCCACACTCACCATCAAACTCTCTCACACTCACCATCAAACTCTCTCACACTCGGCATCAAACCCTCTCACACTCACTATCAAACTCTCCCACACTCACCATCAAACTCTCTCACACTCACCATCAAACTCTCTCACACTCGGCATCAAATCCTCTCACACTCACCATCAAACTCTCTCACACTCGCCATCAAACTCTTTCACACTCGCCATCAAACTCTCTCAAACTCACTATCAAACTCTCTCACACTCGCCATCAAACTCTCTCACACTCACCATCAAACTCTCTCACACTCACCATCAAACTCTAAGGCGTTCTTGATAGTGAGTGTGAGAGAACTTAATAGAGTGTATGAGAGAACTCGATGGTCGCATTTTCTGACTGGCCCAGAGAGTTATCCTTTAAATTAGCAGTTTCTGATTCGCTCATAGTTAAATATGCCCGTCCCCCACATGCAGTAGTTCACTCTTAAAAACAGATGGTTCTTCAGAGGTCCTTTAGTAAAGACGGTGGTTCTATATAGAACTAGGACCACAAAAACAACCACTTCCCTGATTAAAGAGCTCTTTGCCTGGTGAAATGGTTCTTCAGATTGATAGACAATGTGCAGTAGATGGTATGACTGAAGTCCTTTTGGTGCTATAGCGGTCCGTGTGTGTCAGGTCTGACATCATCACATGCTTGCAAACACATAGAGATTTATGGTAACAGTCTTCAGATGAACTGCTCCACAAGACTCACATTTCTACATTTGTAAATCTCTGAGAAATCATTACTGGCATAGGCTATTATTGTTTCTCCAGATTAATAATTTGAACATATGTAGATATTTTATCCAAAATAACATGGCCCAACTTATGTGTAATGTTGAAAAATATGACCTCAGGATTTCTCTACTCAAATTTGGACATCTCAATATTAGGATGTGTAAAGACCTATGTGGAAAAACAAATCATATTGTTCCTGAAAGGAGCCAACATGGGCAGCATTCATAGCATTCATAAACTGCTCATTCCAAAGCATTAGTGGGAAAGCAAAGGGACCATGGCAGATGCTCAATACAAATTTTATGAAAAATATTTAGTGCCATCCGACTTTGACCTTAGATGTGCTAATGCATTTTGGAAAGCCAAATGTCCACCAATTTCTAACAACTAGAAGGTAGGCTAAACGTTGGCTCACCATAATAAACACAAACTACTGTCTTTTTGAAAGAAAGAGGTTCCCCTACATAACATCCCTTACCCTCACCTCTGTGAATTGTTCAGAAATTGCTGCTATGCACTTTATTTAAACTGGGTTATAACTATTGTGCTAAAATATGTGGAAAATGTAGCACTCTAACTAAATTTTCCAGCTGATTACACCAGAATGAGCCATTTGAATGATACAAAAGACAATACACCCTGGTTTCATTTCCTTTTACCTGAGACAAAAAGGTGCTGTTTGCACACATGGTTAGTGTAGATGATTGACCTGTGACTCTTTTCCATTGTTTACTTATGCAGCTAGACACATTTTCTAGACTGTGTGATGAGAGCAGCTTTACACACATTGCACAAGACACTGTACGTGACTTTGTGGCATCAGTTTTGTTGACGTGTGCTGCGTATGAGATAATACGGTGAAAATTCTCCAGTGATAGGTCTACTATGTAAATAATGACCATATTCTGTTTGCGATGTCCACCTTCTGAACAAAAACAGGCCCTGTTTTTATGCTTAATGTTAATGTTTTAACACAAAAATGATGAAAAAAATATAATTTCATGTAAATATGTATGATTAATAAAACCAGAAGCAAACTAGATTTTCATCTTTATATGTGAGCAAGCAAATAAACATTTATGAGTGTTTTAGTGTGTTAGTTGTACATGCTTGTTTGATGTGAAGAAAATAAGTACATATGTTGTTCAGTTTATCTCTGTCTTTTTGGAGACTGTGACTTGTATTCACAGCAGGGGGTTCTCATCCCTCCCCTTTCACCACTCATTGCTCACTAGTAACTCAACACAGTCACAACATTTCACAGACAGAGAGAAAACACAGTCTTACTTTCAGGGTAAAAATATGTGATAATATTAATTACAAATATTTGAGTTGATTTTCATTTCACCGCTGGAATGATCACTTGGGGGCCTGCAGAAAGAGTCAAAGGCAAAGTTTTTATCTATTAAGAGGTTTAAGGGGGGAGGTGCCCCCACTGGACTATGGAACAGTGGAAACGTATTCTGTGTAGTGATGAATCACGCTTCTCTATCTGGCAGCCTGATGGACAAGTCTGGGTTTGGCAAATGCCAAATTACTGACACTGCCTGACTGCATTGTGCTAAGTGTGACATTTGGTGGAGGAGGGATAATGCTATGGGGTTGTTTTTTTCAGGGTTTGGCCTAGAACCCGTAGTTCCAGTGAAGGGAAATCTTAATGCTTCAGCAGACCAATACATTTTGGACAATTTTATGCTTCTACCTTTGTGGGAACAGTTTGGGGAAGACCCTTTTATGTTCCAGCATGACTGAGTCCCAGTGTACAAAGCAAGACTCATAAAGGCATGGCTGGGTGAGTTTGGTGTGGAAGAACTTGACTGGCCCACACAGAGCCCTGACCTCAACCCCGTCAAACACCTTTGGGATGAACTAGGACGGAGATTGTGAGCCAGGTGCTCTCATCTGACATCAGTCTGACCACACAAATGCTCTTCTGAATGAATAGATCAAAAATTCACACAGACACACTCCAGAATCTTGTAGAAAGCTTCCCAGATGAGTGGAAGCTGTTATAGCTGCAAAGGGGGGATCCAACTCCAAATAAATGTCTATGGATTTAGAAGGGGATGCCATAACAGCTCCTGTAAGTGTAAAGTGTAAGTGTCCCAATAATTTTGTCCACAAAGTATATCGGTTCATAGCTGGATCATTGTGCATCATTCCATGCTGCTTTCTTTTGGCTGTTTTTTTTGTTTGTTTTTTTTTTGCATTATAGCAGTGATCTTAGTTTTAAATTTTGGTCCCAATTTTCTGATTCTCCAACATTTTTGGTGCATGTACTTTCTGATGACCATCTAAATGTGTCCCATTTCTCAAGTGTGCAAAAAGACAAAACTATACACACACTTTTCCCAATTCTGCATCAAAGCAGTGTGGGACAGCTAGTTACAGAGTTTCTCACAGTCTGTGGGATATTGCCCCAATACCACATGGAAGTGGGATCACAAGAACAAATCCCACAAAAGCATAAGCTGTTCTGGTACATATCAGCACACTTGCAGCCTTAATGAGCATTTGTTTACGTCCACTAAATTCAGAAGTACACTATATGGCCAAAAGTATGTGGACAACTGACCATCACATCTAAATGAGCTTGTTGGATGTCCCATTCCAAAACCATGGTCATCAATTTTGAGTTGCCCCTCTCTTTCCGACTACAACAGCCTCCACTCTTCTGGGAAGCTTTCCACAAGATTTTGGAGTGTGTCTGTGGGAATTAGTGCCTATCCAGTCAAAAGAGCATTTTTGAGGTCAGGCACTGATGTTGGAAGAGGAGGCCTGGTAGCAACTGATGTTCCAATTTGTCTCAACAGTGTTCAGTGGGGATAAAGGCAGGGCTCTGTGCTCTCAGTGGCCCTGCTTCACAGCTGAACTGTTGTTGTTGATAGATGCTTCCATCTTACAATAAAAGCACATACAGATGACTGGGGTAGATCTATCAGGACTAGCGTTTGTCTATAGAGATTGCATGGCTACGTGCTAGAGTTTATACACCTGTTGGCAATGGTATGGCTAAAACACCTGAACTCAATAATGTCCACATACTTTTGGCCATGTTGTGGATGTCATGCAAGTGTGTGCATGTAAGCAAAACCATAATCCACCAGCAGTGGAGGAAACTCGAGGTACTTGAGTAACTGTACTTTGTTACTGTCCTTAAGCTTCTTAACTGCTTAAGCATTTTATTTTCTCAAATCTCTCATAACTACATGAATTATTTGTTTTTAGGAAGGACTGAGTCTTTACTTTACATTTCCAACAGAAAACATACACTTTTAACTCCTTACATTTTCAATTAGTCCTTCTAAATAAATTGTATAGGGTCCCAGAAGGCCCTCAAGAATGACATTGTATATTTTATTGTTATTTTTATATTAGCCTATTTTACATTCCGTAGGAGCGGCAGATGTGACAGAAAGGCTTTGAAGCACCGTTTACCATCAGGGGCTGAAAAAAATAGCTGACAGTGAGATGAGACAACAAGATGCAGGTAGCTACATGTAGTATCACTCATATAAGTAATCATTACAACCTGTCGTCTCAGCGAGCGATCAAAAGGGTTTGAATGCTTTCTGGCACTTACTTGCTGCTGCTGGAGTACATAGGAGGACTGTGCCAGTTAACATTCTACCATCAAGTCAGTCTAAAAGGGTCCCAAACTCTGATCACTGTTGAAGGGTTGACACAGTTAGAAATTCTAAGTTTACAAGCTAAACTGCATGACATGGCACAATGTGAGGGCTGTTTGCCATATGACAACATCATTGACTTTGCATCCAGAAAATGTAGAAAAGCTCAATTCTACAATAAAGTCTTCTTCATCAAAGACTTAATTAAGTACACAAATATAACTGAAGAAGCACTAGATCAAAATTATGATTAACAGCAGATACTTGTAAAGGGAATTAAGAGATGTGTGTTCAAGTTTAAGTTGTTAGAGGACTCAGATATGCAGATTACATTGCGGGGGTGTTGCCATAGGAGCAAGCCAAGCTTTGCTCAAGGCCCAAGTATGGCTAGGAGTGGCTTTGGTTTTAATTATTAGAATATCATTCATATCATAGCTAATTTATCTTTGTTGGAAAACCAGTATTGAGAATTAGTCATCGCACCACACCACCAAACAAGTAAAGCTTTTGATCTATCTGTTAAAGCGTTTACTTTTTACTTTTATACACTTGAGTATTTCCAAATGTAGATACTTTTTATTTTCACTAACTACACTGATTATCAGGATCTGACGTGTTCAATGAAGGGCTGGCCAAAAACCAAAACCAAAACCAAAATCTCATACCCAAAAAGCAGAATTGGGTAGCTTTGTACAGTCATGCTGTTATTGAGTCTTGTTCCAACATTAGTCCAGCTGGACACAAATGAACACTGTATAAGTTAGTCCATGACAAATACTAGCAAGTAAGCAAAGCACAATATTTTGATCTCAAATGTTTTTAATTTAAATTTTTTTACATATTAAAATGGGTAAAAGTATTAGAACTACTTAAAAACGTCCATACTGACAAAACATATATGAGGTCATTGAAAGGAAAACAACAGACCATTAGATTACAGGCAAACTTACTCTCTGACATGTTTTACCAAGAAGAATATTCATCAGGAAGTCTTTATTAACACATAAATGTCTGTCTATGAAACATGCATTTAATTAATATGCTCTTTTATATTAAATTAAATAAGCTATACATTACAGCATGTAGACTATACATTATAGTCTACGTGCTGTAGATAGATAGATAGATAGATAGATAGATAGATAGATAGATAGATAGATAGATAGATAAATGAAGGTTCGACTGCAGTGCATCAGGTTGATCTATGAGTAAGACTTCAGCTGATGTCACAACATTGAATTTTTAAATCGGAAAGATATAGCGCCATACTGCATGAGAAAACTTTGACCCTTGCCTTGAACAAGAATGTTTGGTATGTAATCTGCATTGCTAAGGGTAGCGTTGTGTGTGTGTGTGTGTGTGTGTGTGTGTGTGTGTGTGTGTGTGTGTGTGTGCGTATGGGGGTGTGTGTTAAGAGGTGATCCTTATGTGCTTTGGTGGTGCGTCACTACATTTCGATGACTGACAGTCAGATGTGAAACAGGGCAGATGATAAAAGCAATGAGCTTCAGCAATCCAGATCTCAGATACATGTCAAATTAACCTCTGACCACAGTGTGCACGGCATATTGTGGTAACCCTTTATTTTAAGGTCTGCTTCTGAACTATTACTTATCTACTAGCAAGTGATTAATAATGCCCTAGTAAATAGTAATATATCATTGCAAGCTTTAGAATGTGATATAAATGCATTTATAAGATGTGTTACTAAGGTTGTCTGGAATTCTATAACGTGTGACCAATTGTTTCCAGATACTCTATGTACAAGCGATCATGTAAGCATGATTCTACACGAAAATAATGCATTAAATGTCCATAGAAAGCTGTGTAGGATGTGGCTAAAACAAAAAAGGTTTTAAAATTGGCATATTTTACCATTATTTTGGGTGTAGAGTTCATCATTTCAGTCTATGCAGTGAACTACATAGGGAGTTTGGAGCCCCTTCAGACTGACTCGATGGTGGAACGTTAGCTAGCATAGTCCTCCTGCCCTGTTAAAAATGATTTAATCTTTTAAGTTAAAAAAGTCGGAAACCTGGTTGCCTTAAAATTTTGAGTTTATTATACTTCAAATAATAGATTAACATAATATAAAACACATTGTTCTGTTAACTTACTATTAGAAGTTCAGTGAACTCAAAATTTCAAGACAACCAAGTTTCTTACTTTTTAAGTTAAAACACAGAACCATTTTTAACAGTGCAGGAGGACTGTGCTAGCTAACTTTCCACCACTGAGTCAATGTGAAAGGGTCCCAAATTCCCTATCTAGTGCACTACATAGACTGAAATGATGAACACTACACCCCCAAATAAAACCATTAGAGTTTTAGCTATATCCTGCACAGTTTTCCATAGATATTTAATGCATTATTTGTGTGTAGAAGTCATACGTATGTGATTTAAGTAGTGCCATATAAAGACAGGGTATGCCACTTTACCTGAAAATACAAACATACATCATCTAGAAGATGAAGAGTATTTAAATCCTTTATTTCGTCAAGCATGTAGTCGGTTTCAGCGTCACTCCAAAAGTGTTTTGCTGCCGTCTTGCTGCAGCGCTACTTGCTTATTTCCAGTACCACAGTCTGTGTTCGCACATGCGCAGACAGAAAAATTTAGAAAGAAATCAGAGTAAGAGTTTACATGCACTAAGAAATCTGATTACTGAGCTAAAATCCAGCTCTCTTTATCAGATTTCTTAATAATTTTTCCAGACCTCACTCTGATCTAAGAAATTAGAGTGTGCTGCTTACATGACCATTTGAATAATTAATTAACTGCAGAAATCCGATTATGATAGGATTATTATGTGCATGTAAACACACTCACTGTTAAATGGTTAGAAATTGTGAGTTTACAAGCTGAACTTCATGACATGGCACAATGTGGTAGCTGGTTGTGTTATGACAACATCATTGACAGTTTTGAAAGGTTTCTTCATCAATAATTTAATAAAGTATGTAAATATAATAGAAATACATAAATATAATAGAAGAACCACTGGGTTAACATTATGATTAACAGCAGATAATTGTAAAGGAAATTAAGAGATGTGTGTGAACGTTTAATATTATGTTTGTAGAGGATGCAGATATGTAGATTATGTGGGAGGTGGCATAGGAACAAGCCAAGCTTTGCTCAAGGCCCCAGTACAGCTAGGAGTGGCTCTGATTTTTCTTATTAGAAAATTATTCATATTATAGCTAATTTGTCTTTGTTGGAAAACCAGTATTGCAGATTAGTCACTGCACCACACCACCACACAAAGAAAACTTGCAATTTATCTGTTAAAGCGTTTACTTTTTACTTTTATATACATGAGTATTTCCAAATGGAAATACTTTTTTATTTTCACTAAGGTATATTTGGATTTTCTCCATATGTCAGTAAGAGTTTTACACAATACTCATAATTTACTAAGGTACAGTTTCATAACAGTTTCACTGTCAGGCCCAGTTAGGATGACTTCCATCAGGCTGTATGTCAGAACTTTGGATAGAAATTACTCAATTGGCCTCCAGAGACAAAACGCTTTAAGACTACTGATTTTAACATCTATGTATCTGTCTATAAAACATGCATTTTACTAATATGCTCTTTCATAATTAATTAAATAAACCATACATCAGTACATAGCCTACATACTGTACATAGATATATATAGATTTATATACTAGATAGATAGATAGATAGATAGATGGAGGTTCCACTGCAGTACATCAGGTTGATCTACGAGGACTTCAGCTGATCTCACAACATTTAATTCATATCTTAAATTTTAAATTAAATTGACTCTAATTATCTAAAAACATCTTTTTTTTCAAACCGGAAAGATATAGCGCAATACTACATGAGAAAACTTTGACCCTTGTCTTGAACAAGAATGTGCGGTATGTAAACTGCGTTGCTAAGGGTAACATTGTGTGTGTGGGGGTTGGGGCGGGGGGGGGTGTTGGGAGGGTGTCCTTTGGTGGTGCGTCACTGCATTTTGATGACTGACAGTCAGCAAGCCAGATGTGAAACAGGGCAGAGAGCCTGAGGTAAGACAGGGACACAAACCTGTTCTTGAATATGACTTTTAGTGCTCTTATTAAACCTGCATACCAAACCACTCTGTGGTTAAGAGGAGAAGGGAGAGGTAAAAGTAAATACTGGACACTGTTTCCCAATCCTGCTCCTACATTTACACAGATCCTACATGAGTTTCATGTGATCACAAGCAGTTATATCTGTTATATTCTGATTAAAATAATTCAAAATAAAAGTTCATATGATAAAAGCGACGTGCTTCAGCAAACCAGATCTCAGATAGATGTGAAATTAACCTCTGGCCTTTTACAGTTTTACAGTGTGCACAGCATGTGATATTTACTAGGGCTCTATTGGTTATTTGCTAAAATTGCTGACCTTGAAATAAAGTGCTACACATGAGTTATAGTATTTCTAATCTGCTTCTCCTGTTTTAACTTCTCAGCCAACCACTTTAAGAGGTGAACATGCATGATTCTTAGCAGGGAAACACAACCATGTGCAGCACAGAAGGACAATGGGAGGAGTTTTGTGAAACAAGTGGGGAGAAGCATTGATTTCAGTTGTGAAATCTGCCCTCACCCTTTTCGAGGCATGGCTGCAACCCGAGCCCACCCACAGAGCAGCTACTGGCAGAACTATGAGCAAAACTGTGAAGGCGGATCTTTCGGTTGCGATGTGCAATTGGGGGCGTTACTGCATTTGGGTGTTTCTGTACGACACACCCTCATGTCCTCATGTAGATGTTTGGTGTGGTTTATAAAGCATTCAGACAGTGAGCGTGTCGGTAGCCGATGCTTTTGTCTTGTTTTTGATTCTCAAGGTATTTTCTACTCCATTTCAGATGGTCTTGTTGAAATAGATTTCTGAACAACACCAAAGGCAGTAAGTAAAATCCACTTTTATTTGATTTATTGTGCAAATGTTGGGCTATTACTGCCATTTTCACTCTAATTATCAAATTATTTTCTATGCAGAAACATTATTTTAGCCAACCATGGGTTATTTCACTCATAGTTTTAGAACTGCACAGTGCTTTAACGTGAGGGTTAAGAAAGTTAAGGTTCTTCCTTCCCTTTCTGTGGCCATTTGGCTGGCCTTAGGTCATCCTATAGCCAGGGTTCAATGCTGTTGTGCAGAAGTGTGAAATACAGTGCAATCATGGCATTCTTTAACTTTTTAAACCATCTGTCTCTTTTCAGTGCACTTTTGAATCAGAGGACGCGGTGTTTATTGACCAAAAATGACTGCTGCCAAGTAAGTCCTAGATAAGTCACCCCGGGCATGTTAAAGCAATGCAAAGTTCCATCTGCTCCAACATTCCTGATCCAACTCATCACTTCATTAAGTTGTACTCAGACATGTTAGAACAGGGAAATTGATAAACTGTACACAAAGCTTCTTAGTTACCAGCTTCTTACTGGAATTTCCCTTCCCACTTTGAATGATGCAGGAGTTACTTTTTGGCACATGGAAAGGTGATATAAAAGTAATGTAACTGCTGCACCATTCAAAGTACAACAGAAAGTTCAAATAAAAAGCTGGCGAATTAGGTTTTCAGTACTGCACAGACTACTTTTCAAGAACATTTAAGTGTTTAAAGCACTAGTTTGGTGAAAAAATAATCAATCTTGCGCACCCTTCTCCTAACCCCAAGTGTACTCAATACGCTTTTTAGTTCTTTTGTTTTGCAAAGGGTAATGTAACAACAAGTGCTGGAAATTTAAACCTCATCTGGTTAGCACTTTGCTAACTGCATGCATGAATCATCACTTACCTCAAACTGTGTTGAGTTGTTACGTAACCTCAAATAGACTCGCTTATGAGGTTTCCGATGCTGTATGATGAACTGTTCTCTAATTAGGCCTAAATGTGGCTGCTATTACTGTTTTTTTGCTATGTGACATAATTTTATCCATGTCATACAGAATATGTGGTGCTAATTGGTATTGTATTAGCTTCCATTGCTTATTAGCTACATTAGCCTCCTGTGAAATACTATAGGAATAGCAAAGGACACCAAACACATCTTAATTCATCACCTACATTTGGAGTTAGGGGAAAAATTATGTAAATTTTGCTAAATTATCCCTTGATAAAACACTTTACCAGCTATTATCATGACTATCCATAGTATCCGATGGTTCAGGGCCTAACTGCTCCATCATCTGTTTCTTCCCACCAGAGTGATGCCTGTGGACCTAACCATGCATATGGGGCTGAGCCGGCGGGCTGCTGTACGCCAACGTTCAGACATCTCGCTTAGATATCAACACACAATCCCAAGGTCCAGCACACCTACAGACAACTCCCATCCATCTGGAGCTGCTTCACCACCCCAGCTTTCTCTAACTCCTGTCATTCCAATGAACTCTGCTAGCAGTGGTGGGACACTGAAAAAGAAAAAGCGTGTTGTATTTGCAGACGCTAAGGGACTGGCTCTTACAGCCGTGAGGCTTTTCACTGTGGATCCGCCAGAGCCTGAACCTGATACCATCCCTCAATCAGAAAAGCCGAAAGACCAGCCCCCTGTCCAGGGCAGGATTCTGCGGCTACGGCTTGGGTTCCCTCAACCTTCTGCTGATCTACAGTCATTTCTTGGAGGCTTGGCAGGTTCTCTGGTGCAGCTGGAAAGCTGCAGTCTGATGGGTGGTTTGCTGAGTGGAATGGTGCGGGTCTGCAACATTAGCCTAGAGAAGGCCGTACACATTCGCATCACGTTTGACTCCTGGAGAACCCACAAGGACATCCCTTGCACCCACGTAAAACAGCAGCCTGGCTCAGAGACTGACCTTTTTGTCTTTCAGTGTGTCTTTTCCTTCTGACCTGAACCTTCAGGATCGTGTGGAGTTCTGTGTGTCGTTCCGTCCCGGAAGTGGCAGCACACTTCTGTGGGACAACAATAGTGGACAGAACTATAGAATCTTTGTTGACGTTGTGGACCCTGAGGATGTCCCTTTGGCTTGGAGCAGACCCTTCATGACACAAAGCCCTAAGAGGCCCAAAGCTTGGCCCAAAAGACAAAGTCAAATTGTCCATTACCCAGCATGCTTCAAGCCACGTTCTCCAAATAATATGACCCTTCCGCCCATGTGTAGGCAAGAGAACATCATGCCATTGTGTTGAAGTAGGAGGCTAGGTCACCCCAAAATTCTAACATGGCTAACAATGAAGGGAAACCAATGAGAGCCAATTAGCATGACACCATTAGAGTAATGCAAGCTGGCCTCTTCTAATCTTCATTATTAGCAATGTTATTATTTTTACATGAAGTATTCCTTTAGAGAGAGTGAACTGGGCCAAAAGTCTCTCTTTAGAGCAATGCCATAGAAGAACCACTTTCGGGTCCCTACAGAACCTTTCAATTGATGGTTCTTTAAAGAAACATTTTTGTTAAATTTGAGTGTGAAGAATGTTTTGAGGGGTTAAATGCTTGCAAAATGGTTGCAAGTACTGCCACCCCAGTCAAGAACTATTTTACTAGTTCAGCCCATGCCTTGGTCATAGGTAGGTAGAAACGCAAGGTAGAAATGGAAATTTATAGGATATTAGATCGGAAGGACAAAGAACTTTAGGCACAGTCCTCCTCCTAAACTTTAGTTATTCCAAAACTTCATTTAAGTCCCTGTTTTGTTTTGTTTTGTTTTGTTTTGTCTGTACTACAGTATGCCTGATTGAATTAGTAGTGGATTTGAGGTTTCTTAGGAGTAGGGGCCCCAACCTCTGTTCCCAGGGGGCTGGTGTCCAGCAGAGTTTGGTGTTCAAGCAAACTACCAAACCTTGTAATTATCTGATGAGTTTGAGCTGGATTACAGCCCTCTAGGACCAAAGTTTAAGACCCTTGACCTAATACAGTGGTTCAAATCAGTCCTCAGGGACCCCAACACATGGAGATAAAGCCAAAAATGTGGACCGTCCAGGGGCCCCTGGGGACTAGTCTGCAAATCAGTGCCCTAGAGCATGTATTTCAATTCCAGTGCAGTCAACTATTTGTGATTCCATTTGCTAATAAAACATCAGCATCTACAGCAGCCAGGTCAGCAAATTTCCTGTTATGAGATTATTCAGGTTCAACTGGGACCTATCGGAGACCCGTCTTACTTTTAATGAATGTTGCTACAAATGTGAAAATGTACAATATGTAAAACTATATAATATGTGAAATTTGTAAAATATGTAATATTGTAAAAATGCCTTATTTATTTGTGCCTACACGATGATGTGAAATGATTCCAATGTCAAATAAACAAGCATTCAAGCATGACAGTGGGTTTCTTTTTTTTTAATGGTACCAGAACAGCATGTCACTGTTTTGTACTCTTCCACAAGAACTCTATCATATGACGTCTGGTGTGTAAACCGAGCCGCTGAAGTTGTCAGGCATGAGAACAGTTCTAAAAGTTGTGGGACATGTTGTTCCCTGTCTGAGGGTAACACACCCAAACATTGCACTTTGAGTTTCTCAAATGCCCTGAATTGTTACCTGCCTGAGGCGTGTTCACATCCTAATACTGCACTTTGAAACATATCTTTGCCCTAAGTTACCTTTGCACTTGAACAAGCAAGAATACAACACATCTCTTAGATTATGAATACTCTCATTTTCATCCTAGTCAGTCACTCGGAAAAAGAGTCTCTGCCAAATGACTGAATATAAAATGTTATTTTAGGTTTTAGAGAAGGCTGTCCTTGATCTCTAACATCTGCATCCCTGAATATAGATCCCTATAGTCATTTGCAAAAGTTTTAGCACCCTGATAAATATTTTGTGAAAAAGTTAACACGTCCTCTACGCACCTCTGCACATTTATTGTAAATTTACTGAATTGAGGGAAAAAATAAAACACAATTTGGCCTGTGCAAAAGCTATGGCACTTTTTAAGTATTACTATGTATTATTATTTTCCCCAGTGTGTTAAACTCAGCAAATTTTGGTGTGTACTCTTTTAAAGTTGTGTTAACTTATTTTCATGAAATGTCAGTGACTGGGGTGCCCAAACTTTTGCAACATTTGCTGGTTTAACTGGGTTAGGTCTACTGGATGAGAAGTACCCTAATTTGAAACCATTACTTTTTAATTAAATAAGGACAAATGCTTGCATAAAGCAGCAATGTGCTAATCCAATGTAAATATTTATATATATTTATATAGTATATTTATCTTTAACACTCATCTTCAGTTTCAACAAAGTGTTCTCCTTGGCATACAGAGCAAGTTTTGCCTAAATAATGTTCTCTCTTCCATATTATTGTTAAAAGCACAGGCTCCCAAGTGGTGCAAAACGTTGACCCTACCTTCAGGAGAGAACACACTTGATCCCTGGTGACACCACATGTTCATTCATGATCTGCACTCATGTATTAGTATTCATTGTGTTTGCCCAACATCATGAGCACTAAAGCTATGCTTTGCTCTTGTGTCTGGTTTAAAAATTCAAATTACATCTATTAGCTGACCTAACTGAATTAGCAATAAGAGCTCTCCTTAAAGTGTGTTGAGCTGTACAATGGTGTTGTGTTAGTAGCAGTTGGAAAAGATGTAGTGGTGCTTCATGTATCTTGGAGAAAGCTTGTGCTCACCCTCCTAGATGATCGTTGATAGAGGGAAGCCTAGCTAACAGTTGGAATTGGTCATGACTAAACTGGAGAGAACACACTAGACTTGACTGTTCAGATCTTCTTGAAGGCATCAATTATCTAGGTGTGTTAGATCAGGGTTGGAACCAAAGTTATGCAGGACATAGATTTTCAGGAGTCAGGGCAACCAGATCACTGTGTAGCATTGTTTAATGCTTTATCTGATTTACCAAATCTGGCTTGGATAGTCATGCTTTTCATGAGCAGAAACCGTGAACATTTCTGCATTTTTGCATTTCCTGTTTTGTTATAACAAACAAAAACATGAGCCAATGCATAATGAATACCCACAGCTGTAGAGAACAGCATTAATTATCTCATACCAATGGTGTACTTTAAAGTCTGGGATATATTAGATGGCAAGCAAAGAGCCAGATCTCATAGTCGACATGTTGAATGTTGGAGAAATCCAAGCTAAGCCCTGATTATCATTAAAAGTACCTACAATGGACATGTGAGCATCAGAACTGGACTTTGGAGCTATAGAAGAAAGTTGCCTGGTCTGATAAGTCCCATTTTCTTTTACATCATATGGACAGCTAGGAAAGTGTGCACCATTTACCCGGGTAAGTGATGGCACCAGGATGCACTGCGGGAAGAAGACAAGTTGGTAGAGGGAGTGTGATGCTCTGGGCAATGTTCTGCTGGGAAACCCTGGGTCAATTTGACACATGCCACCTACATAAACATCGTTGTGGGCCAGCAACTCTCCTTCATGGCAATGGTATTCTTTCAGGAATTCTATTCAGGAATGGTTTGAGGAGCATGATAAAGAGTTCAAGGTGTTCCACAGATCTCAATTCAAGCATCTGTGGGATGGGCCGGACCAAGAAGTCGAATCTATGCCTGCTCCACCCTACAACTTCCAGGACTGCTGCCAACAACTTTGTGTCAGATACCACAGGACACTTTCAGAGGTCTTGAAGAGTCCATGCCATGTGGAGGACCAACAGCATATTAGGCAGGTGGTCATAATGCCATATTCATATGCAACAATTTTAGAAATAGTGAGTTTTTGAAAAAAAAAAACAACAACTTTTTTTCTGCCATATCATGAAGAGATGTTTGGAAATTTGGCAGACATAAAATCACTACTTATTGTATTAATGTTATTTGTATTTGTTCTGATATTATTGTTGAGCAAATAAACTGACTGCCTAGATAAACATCTTACATTATAGGAAAAATAAATTTCTCAAGTGCACAGTACTGTATATATTAAAACTCTTTTGACTAAAAAGTGGTTTAAGAGTGCTGACATCACAACAAGGAGATAACATGTATGGCCTTTGACAAATATTCCTGCTTGTGATATTGCTTTAATACATATAAACCTGCTCAGTCTTTAACATGTTAAGTTTTTGCAAAACAACAAAGAAAACTATTTTTGGAAAAGCTACATGTCCTAAAGCAGCGGTTGGCAACCCAAATGTTAAGAAAAACTATTTTATGCTTTTAGCAAAAATCAAACCACATTGGGAGCCACAATGTATTATGTCTATTTTACCATTTTGTCTGTAAATATGTCTCAGTATGTGCTAATGTACTAGTATAGGCTAATAATATAATATTAATCAAAATGCATTCTACTTTTGTGGAAATTTTCCAGTTCCACCATAAATGGTGCCTGAGGTACCAGAATGTAACTGCTGCACCATTTAAGGTGAAAGGGGAGCAAGAAGCTGGCAAATGAGAAACTGACTTAAGCTTCACAACTCTTTAGTGTTTGACAGTTTCTCGCTGCAGATTAAACATATCAGGAAACCAGCTGGAGTGATTATAAATGCAAATAATTCCACATGTCTCTAAATTATCGGTGTTCATCTTAAATCTTAAATCTGCCGTTAGCTACTTGCTAGCAAGACTGTCATCTGCATTGCTATGAACCTGCAGTCTGTGTGCGAACCTTCAGGGTTAAAGGGTGAATTAGCAGTTCTACACTAACTCCAGCATTTAAGACCATTTATTGTTAGAACCGTGTCAGAAGAATTAGCAGAGCTTTATTTTACTGCAAAGGAGGATTAAATCATTTTCACCAACAAATCTAATTCTGCTGTGGAGCCACAACAGGGCAGTAAAAGAGCTGCATGATGCTGACCACTGTCCTAAACTTTTTAAAAACAGTGCATTTTGTGAGCTAAAAGTTTTCCAGGTACAGGCCTTGAATCATCGTCCCCTAAGACATCTTTTAATACCACTAATGGCTTGACAATTAGTTTCTAAGTGTGCTCTAGTCTGGAAAACTTTGTGGCTCTTCAGGACTTTAGCTTTTGCCCAAAGCTTATCCATTACTTCTATTTTAGGAAATCTAATAGAGGAAGAGAAGTATAGCACTCCTGCTGACTAAAACTACCATTATTTAGCTCTTTCATTCCATGATTCATCTTGATTTCACAATACTGTAGGTGTATCAGATCTTTTATAGGGGTGCCCAACCCTGATCTACCTTTCAGCTGAATTCGATTGCAACTCTAATCCAACACACTAGACATGACCGTTCAGATCCTTTTGAAGGCATTGATTAGCTGTATCAGGTGTGTTAGATTAGGGTTTGAACCAAAGTTATGCAGGACGTAGATCTCCAGGAGTCAGGGCTTGGCAGCCTGAGTCACACCATGGTGCCGGGGTGTTAAAATCTAATTCTGGAGAACCAGTCCACTGTGTAGCATTGTTTACTGCTTTATCTGATTTACCACATTAGGCTCGGCTAGTCAGGCTTTTCATGAGCAGAAACCTTGAACATTTCTGCATTTCTTGGTTTGTTATATCAACAATCTTGTTATCAACAAAACATGATAGTCTTTTAAAATGGAGCTGTTTTAAAGCAAATCCAGGAAAAAAAAAAACATCTTGATTCTTTTAACATACCTAAATGTATGAATGGACTCCTTAATTAACCATTTTTAAATGAGATGTATAAATGTGAAGAATATTATTAAAGTTTAATCATTTTTTTACATAATATAAAGGTTCTATACACTGTTGAAGTTCTTTAACGAGTCATGGCTTGGATGCAAGGACACAGTGCTAACAGTGCCTCCTTACGGAGAATCATCAGTGAGTACATGAGTAAGCCAAGTCTTTTCATCTTATGTAAGACGTCTTTAAACATTTCATACTTGCTTTTTAAACAACCAAAAGAGTTTATTCTATGGTGCAGCTCAAAAGAAATCTCTTTTGAAGAGTGTTTTTTCTAATTTATCTAGTTTTTAGCATAACATCATTGTCAGAACAAAACCACATATCTCAAAATTGGTAATCTTACGCTTTTATCCAGCTAATTTTGGAGCTAATATTGGTGTATCAATCATGAAACCTTAACACAAAGCAAAGGGTAACTAGACTTTTCAAATTATGGAAATAAATAAATAAATAAATAAATGAAAATGACAAAAAAGAGAAAACAAGTTTTTGTGCAAAATTAAGCATAACAATGACATGATTTGCGTTATTAAGAATATTCACCATCTTTTCAAAGATGACCAACCATAAAGGAAGTCAAGTCATTATGAAAACCAGTAATAATGAAACATAGTGTTTAGCATTTAAGCACTAAAGTGCAGTTAGGTAAACCACTGAACTATTATGTCCCAACCCTTCAGGGGAATGCCCCACAGATGGTTCATGTTTTTACTCTCCACACACTTCCAACACATTTAAACCAAGCAAACATGAATACGTGAGTCTTTGAGTAGAGCAAAAAAGTGGACCCCTGTGGGAAAGGGTCTCTGAGGACCAGGATTTAATCCTTGTCATGTTGGAATTTAGACATCTAAAGCATACATGCCTATGGGAATCTCTCTAATTGTCCTTTCCTCATTAAAACAATAGTTCAATGAAAAATGAATGTAATTTCCCCATAAATTTCCTCCTTACACCTAATGTAGTCAATCAGCCAAGACATGTCTGCTGTCTGGAGTCTGCTTCTTTAGTTTTTTCACTGGAGCTATGAGGCTAATGCAGCTAAAGTAATATAAGCTTATATTTCTCCAATTAGCACTGTACAAACCCCCCCCAGCATGGTAACATCGTGTGACAGGGGAGACTTAACAAGCTGGTGGGAATTGGCCATGACCAAATGCCCCAGTACTTTTGTGCAACTCAAGCTGCTACTACTGTTTTTAGCTATTTAACATGCTTGTGCACATTTTTACAGATAAAAGTGAATGTGTACAGTACAGAACCAAAAACCGAAAAAGTCAGAGACCACAGCATTTAACAGCATTTAAGTACAAATGAATCATATTTCAGGAAATATTTCTGAGGAGATTAAATATAAAATAATCCACTTGTAATACTGGAGTTCAAAATTCAAAGAAATAAAGAAAACCTTATAAGACCTGGCAGACCACCAAAACTGTCCCCATCAGATAAACATCACTTAAAGCTTTCATCTTTCAGAGAGAGGAGAAAATCAAGCTGCTTCAGATCTGAAACAATCCACAGGTGTTTCTGTCCATCCTTCCACTGTGAAAAGACAACTCAGCACTATGGGTCTGAAAGGATGTGTGGCTGTCAAGAAGCCTTCAGTGTCTGTGTTTACACGCAAAGATTTTTACCAATTATATATATCTGCTCACTCTACTCAACAATCTGATGGAAAATCTCTGTTTACATGCACACTACAAATAATCTGATCCAAAATTGCATGCTTGCATAGAGAACCACTTAGTGTGGACATTACCATAACAACAAGCATCATGTGAGTCCAGTCAGAGTGAGATGAGTAGCAGTGAGCAGTGCTTGTGTTTTTATTACTTCAAAATGATGTCAGACTCAGGAAAACATACTTCACATGTCCTTATTAAAGAAGGGCGAGAGGAAGATGTTGTGTTCTGAGACACATAAGATGGACGCCCATCCAACCACTGCCTTTTAAAGTTCAAAGCATAAACTTTGTCTCCTCTGCAGACCAGTTTCTGCTTCCGCCATGTTAACCGTTATAAAGTTTTGCTATGACACGAACAAACATGCACAGAATGTACTTTAACTTTCCTATTGGGAATGTAATCAGATACAGGCGTTTACAAGGTTATTATTCTATTTAACAGATTATTTACAGAATTACCCACCTCGTTCAGTAGGATAGAATTTGTATTCTGAGTGGCTTCAATCGGACTAGTCTATTGTATTGAGGTATATTTATAGATGTATTCTATTCCGATTGAGCTATTAGTCAGATTATTAACGGATTGTTAGGCTGCATGTAAACATGGCTACTGAGAAAAGGAGACAGATTTAAGAAGGAGAATCATTGTGAGAGGCAGAAAATGCAAACACAACTTGTAAGAAAATAATAATAATAAAAAAAATTTCAGTGCAGATACTCTCACATGTTATTATACTTGGATTATGTCATTTTTAGCATTTAGCATAATTGGGTCATTAAAAAGCACTATATAAATGAAACGCGTTATTATTATCAGTAGTATTAGTATTATTACATCAACCATTTAGCTCATTTAAACTTGAGGCAAAGGAGAAAAACTGTAATTTTTTGTTTGTTTTGCCAAATTATTGCTTTCAGCAAGCACAAAAACAAATAGGCAAACAGTAAACAGGCATAAACAAACAATACATAGAGAATACAGAAATAGGCCCAGCATGGTTTAAACACACAGAAATGCTTCTGTTGCGGGTGTTAACACAGGAACCAGGAGCGAACATGTGAGCTCAAGCTCACCTGGCCTAAAATACCAGCAGGCCGCATGTTACTATGGCAACGCAACTCTCTGTTTGTACCAGCGGGAGGGTAGAGTCCTGTTGGAGTCTTGCAGGAGAGAGAGAGAGAGAGAAAGAGAGAGAGATAGAGAGGGAATTCCTTTCTCTTTCTCACTTGCCTCCAGGTGTTTAATGTCTGCCTCGCGTGTCTCGCTCAGCACAGCAGGATGGAAAACTACACTGTAATTTTCTCACACTCCCTCTGAGCCTGGCTGGGTGCGCTGTGTTCTAACACCTCTTACGTATCAACAGTTATGATATTAAAGCAGCGTTTACTGTCTGATCCAGCTATGCTTCTTTTAGAACGAAGCCTCTGCCTGCTGGCACAAAAACACAACTCACAATGAGGTGTATATTTTGAGAAGACAGGAGCTTCACAGAAGTGTGTAAAATAAATCCTGCCCCCAAGAATTTATCCTAAATAATACACACACAGTGCCACGCTGAGAGGTCTCAGGTGTACACAGTTTGGGCGCCCCTGGTCAAATGACATGTTCTGTTGATTTTCTAGGTGAAAATAAGTTAACAAATCCTCTACAGAGAAGGCATTTGAATATGCGATTTCTTTGCCAATTCTACTGTACAATTTCTGATTATTTGCAGAGTTTAACACACAGATAAACAGACAAAATATAAAAAGTGCCATAACTTTTTTCTCTTTTTTGGAAAAAAAGGTGCATTAAAATGTTCCGGCTGTGCACTTATTTTCACTTAGAAACTTTTGCATATGACTGTATATTTAACTGTCACTCCGGCCCATTACACAGTACTTCTGGATAAATAAATATATATGAATAAAGCATACTACATCAACACAAAAATTATCCCAAAAGTTTCTGTATAATTAGATGGGTAAGATGTAAACAGTCATTTAGAGTGGTTTGGTATGAAATGCTCTGTTCTAGAGAAACGTACCGAGAATTGCTCACAGTGGTGGTGATAGGAACCAGACCTCCACCTATAAAAGCTCCCTCACAGAAAGTTATTACATGAAATGCTTATGAAAACACTGCCTGATATGAAGTTTTCCATTATTGGTGAAGAGTTTAAAAATATAGTTCTTCAATGGTGCTTTAGTAAAGACAATGTTTCTAATAGCACCAAAAAGAAGTCTTCTATTGTCACAAGCTTGACATCATAAAAATAGAAGAACTCTTTTTGGTACTATATGGAACCATTTTCAAAAAGTCTCTATATAGAACTTTACACAACACATTCTCCATCAGTCTGAAGAATTGTTTCACCATGCAAAGAACACTTTCAGCAGGCAAATGGTACTTTAAGTGTTCATGGTTCTACATAGAGCCATCGTCTTTGCTAAAGAATGCTTGAAGAACCATCTTTTTAAGGAAGGAAAAATAGTCCCCTAAGATTTAGCACTGTTATATCACTATCAACATTACATATAAAAACACAGACACATGTAAGTAGAGAATGCACACATTCAATCAGATGTTTTTCAGTGCTGATTAGTTATTATTACTGCTACTGAGTGCTGATTGGTTAGCATTTCTGCCACTGAGTGCTGATTGATTAGGATTACTGCAACGGAGTGCTGATTGGCTATCATTACTGCTACTGAGTGCTGATTGATTAGCATTACTGTATAAAAGCATTTAAAATATAACAGCAGTGTTTATATATTTCATGCAGTTCTTTGTTCAAAAAGGTATATTTTTCTGTATTAAAGATGATTAAGCTGGAATGATAAAGGTGATTTACAAAAACCATTAGAACCAATTCCTTGTGGACTCACTTGGGAGCGCCCTTTAGTGTCTGACCAAGTAGAAACACATTTCTGAGTAGCAATTCTCTTTGCTAGGATTTCTCTGTCACTTTTTTGTGCCACTCAGAAAAGTCCTTGTTTACTTGTAATATTGCAATGACAATCAGCCGTTAAAAGAATTAGCCACAACTTTATTATAAGTAATAAGCATGCTGAAAAGAGCTGTAATGAAACCTAGCAATGCAAGTTAGCAACAACGACAACACTAAAACACTTCCATTGTAATCAACATAGCTGATTTCACCAAACATGAGTGACAGAGTTTCATTTTTTTCATTTTTTTGTTTTTGACATGTCACATTGCACTAATGTTCCACCTTAAATGCTGCGTTTAAGCTGACGACTTTTGTCAAAACTCTGTTAAATTAGCCAAAAACAGATGAGAAAGTGAGCTGTGTGACCCTTCCTCATATTTTTGAGGACACTGCTGGAAGTTTCAGTTGTTAGTACCATGTTTTATTCTGCCATGAGCTTCTCAAATCACTTTTTCTTTTTTCTTTCTGTTTGTTTATTTTTGTCTAGACAAGCAGGCTCTACATGGTGATGCTTCATTTACATGAAGCAGTGCTGGATTGGAGCCATTTTTCTTTGCAGAGTATGAAAAAACGTCCTTGTTAGCCAGTTTTTGTGCCAGTATTTCACAGTATAGCACTTCCTCTAGTGCATTACTGTGTCAATAAACTGCAAAATGTATATGAAATATATTGTAGCGTAATTTCAATATATATATATATATATATATATATTTTACCAGTAGACCTTAAAAAGGATTTCAATGGAGTATGAACACGATATGGACTGAGGTAGTATTAAACTGCAATGCTAATGGTGATTCATCATTTAAAAAGCATTTGTAGTCACGACTAAGGCTAATCTGGGTCTGGAAAACCAGCTGTTAGAATGCGAGATGACACAAGAGTGACTCTTTATCTGTCGTATGAATAATCAATGTCTCTGTCTAACAGATACTGCACAAGCTGTTCACCAACAGCTTTCTTATGACTAAGAGCACATTCCACCCCGCTGCATTCTTTTCTATTAACGTCTATTCATTCATTCATTCATTCAGAACGGTGAGAACAGGAACAGACAAGTGCAGGTTTGAGCAATCCTCAGAAATCTCACCACTCTCAAAATATTACCTCAGTGCTTCAATAAAACAGAACCTTTATTCTAATAATCTGGAGAGGTCACTGGTGCATTTGGATAGGAAAGTCATTTTCTTTCCATAGAAGAATGGAACACTGGACATACTTCACTTTATTTATTTATTTCTTGCTTTTTTAATTCATTCTTATTTATTTATTTATTTATAGCTGACATTTAAATATTAACACTACTTCACACATACCCAAAACAAAAATCTATAAGGTAACATTAAGAAGGCACTTGCAGAACTTATACTGCAAAAAATTGATTTGTGTCAAGTAAAATTTTTGTAAATATAGTCAATAAATCCAATATTTCTCATGTTGAGATTGTTGTTGTAAGCTCAATGCAAGATTATCTATCTTATTTCTAGACATTATTTACTTGGTTTAAGTAATTTATTGAGTAAAATGTGCTTGAAACCAGCAATATTATATGCCAGTATAGTATACTACTTAATAAAATGACCTAAAACAAGTGAATAATGTCTAGAAATAAGCTAAATAATCTTATAATAAGTGCACAACTATCTTAAAATGGGAAATATTATATATATTGACTAGATTTCAGATCATTTCACTTGACAAGATACCATTTTTTGCAGTATAAACATCTAAAGCAAGAAAGTAAAGAGTAAACACATAAAACTGAATTACAATACATATACAATATATATATATATATATATATATATATATAGGGATTAGGGGTGGAAATCTCTAGGCACCTCACGATTCGATTCGATTACGATCCAGAGGGCTGCGATGTGATTATAAAACGATTATCGATGCATCTCGATGCATCTTTTTTTTCTATACAGCGTTTCTGTTTTCTCACTGTGTGAGTTCAAGTTTCAAGTTTATTTGTCACTTGCACAACATGTCAGGACATTTATGCATTGAAATGCTTGTGGTGAGGCTCAGCTAATCACTCTACAGAAAGTAAATAAGTAAAAATAAAAATACAAGAAAAACCAACTGAAATATATTAAATATACACAAAATATACACAAAATATACACAGAATATAGAGACAATATACATTTTAAAGTGACTAAGTAACTCAGTGTTGTTATTTAAAGTGACTTGGTACTTTTAAAGCAAAGTATTTGTAATGATCCATAATGAATTTACTTCCAATATCTCTTATTAATAAATCAAATGGAAGTGATGTGGCAAATGAACTGGAAGACTCTCATCCACTGCTTTTGTTTAGAGCACATGAGACGCTGCTCCAACTCATCTGCGATAAAATGCGCAGTTACGGTGACAAAAGATCCTGTAGTAATGGATGTCCGCGCAGCACGTTACAGCTATTCTACCCGTTTTCTTTATTTCTTTGGTCTCGTTGTAGACAGAGGGGTGGGGGGATCGCTGTGTCAGTAAAGTATCTTTGAGACGGGTCGTGTGCAACATAGCGCGAAAACCCTGTTTCGCAACGACTGAGAATTGCCGTGCAGACTGCAGGTCACCTAGCAACGATGCGTTATTCGCATTTATTAGCGGCGCAGTTGGTTTCCTGGTACTTTAAATCTGCAACGAGAGACTGTCTCTCTCTAAAAAGTGGCGAAGCTGAAGTCGCTTCTCTTTCGAATTTTCCTGTTCCACCTTAAATAGTGTCGCATTTACATTCGGCGCCTCAGTCAGAATTTAAGGTGGAACGGGAAAATTCGAACAAGAAGCTGGAGAATAAGAAGCAACTTCAGCCTCGTAAAACAGTCGAACGCTGAGAGACATTTTACAAGAAACTGATCTAGTTTTGAATAAACGTTTCCTGAGGGAAAGGGGGGGGAAAGCGGCTATAGCTAAAGCTTAAAGCAGAGCAAAGTAACGCTAAGTGCGCTCTCGTTTATATTGTTTAGTCTATACTAGGACATTATCACATACCAACACATACTGGACATTAAATGTTGCGGCTCCCAAGGTGGTTTGATTTTTGTTGAAAGGACAAAATGTCTCTTATTAACGTTTGTGCTGTGACTCCTGACCTAACCTGGCTTTTAATGCAGGGGGAGCCGGTCGGATTTCTCGCTCATCCAGTGGTTTTTTTGTTATGTGCCGCCACGGACTGTCCGGGCGCTGCACTTCCGCACTTCCAAGTTCCGCCGTTTGCGTTCCGTCAACATTACGTTATAAATTAAATATTTAGAAAATCGATTTTTGACATTTCTTAATCGATTCAGAATCGTTCACGACCGCATCGCGATGCATCTAAGAATCGATTTTTTTCCCGCACCCCTAATATAAATATATAAAAAATCATCATTCATAGGGAATTTTCTCTAAGGAGGTGTCTCTCCCAAGCCCTAACCTCCAAATGTATACTTTTTTGTCAACTAGGTTTTTTTTAAAGATCATTTTGATTTCTTTTAAAGTGGAAGATTTATATTTATCAAGAGTTTAATTTTAAAAAAATAATTTCAAAACACTTCTATATTTTCATGTCATTACTGAAACACAAAGAGTAGGAGGAGCCTTATTTTGGGCACACCCCTGTATTTTAGAGCAGGAAGTGAGACTGCATCCCTGTCCCTCATGGCCACATGGTGAGCAGTTAGATCCCATTGTTTTGAAATAAATGTGTCCCAAAATCTGAAAAGTCAGTGTGGAATATTAAAAATTGTCACTACTGAAACACATTTTCTATGATTAAGTAAACATTTTTTGTGTGCTTTAATGAATTGTATGTTTGTACAGCTGCTCAATGCTGTGTTTGCTAGTCATGTACTGGCTAGTGTTTTTGAGTTCTGCTCAAAATGAGGCAAAATTGTCACTACCGAAACAGTCACTACTGAAACATTGGGTTAATTTTTACTAGTGGCAAAATGAGATGTTCAATCATTTGCTTCAATAAAATGAAAATAACTAAGTTATAGGGTCACTCAAAGCTAAAAAATTTTAGTCTAAATTCCAAGTCAGTTAAAAGTCTGAAATATAATTTGAACTCTGACTTTGAACCCATTCAGCTCAATAATTTATACATTAAATTTTCATATGGATTTGCAGAGAAAGGTCTTTTGTTCCTTTAACTGTCTAACCCTGCAATGCTAAACATGAGAAATTGTTCAGTTTTGTGGTTGGGTTGGGTAGCCTGGGGTCGGATTCCCCGCCCAGGCAAACACACCGCACTCTATCAAAAACTTGCCCTGGGTAAGACTCCTATTGCTACATTAACCTAGCCAATCTTTCACTTATCCCAGATGTAGTTGATCAGGTAAGGCTTGAGTCCAAATTTCGATTTCCTGGTTTAGAAAAGGAGCTAGCACAGCTAACAAACACTAAAACTCAATAGTCACCCAAATTGTTTCTGTAAGAATCATCACCAAAACGTCTCTTAACCTACTCAACCTGCATCCAGGACTCAATTGAGCACAGTGTGACTTACTGTGAGCTATAAAAATGAACAAACCTTCAACCACTTCAGATAACAGAGCTGCTATTCACAAAACAGGACTGATCTTGGATCAGATTCCTCTGTATTTATGATAATCATTGTCACAATACTAATTCTAGATCAGCCTTCAAATCCTGAGGTGGTTTTGTGAATATAAGTCTTGTTGTCCAAAGTGTCTGCCCACAGTTTTGCTAATGTTTATAGTTCACAGTAAGTCACACTGTGTTCTAAATCATATCAACAAGTCTGCATGACCTCAACAAAGACTTGGATGCAGTTTGAGCAAGTTTTGGTGATGTATTTTTTACAAATAAATTTGGGCTGTTTGGGTGACTATTGAGTTCTGGTGTTTGGTAGCAATGTTAGCCCTATTGCTCCAGTTCTAAGCTAAAGAAGCAAAATTTGTACATCAAACATCTATATCTGTTTTTTTTTCCTTAGAACTATTCCTTTAAGGTCAGATTACATCCATTAAGCTGCTTATCCTTCTGGGTTACAAGGGGTGCTGGAGCCAGAAACCTGCAAACTCCACACAGAAAGGACCCTGGTCAAACAAACCCAGACCCTTCTTGCTGCGAGATCACAGCACAACCCACTGTGCCACCTGTCCAAGTACACACCTTGACTAAGCTTTAAATGTACACTACATTCACTTTTCCAGGGTAAAAATGTGTATATTTGTATTTTTTCATAATGTATGATTTTTAAATAGAAATATATAACAAAAAGCCTTGAGTCAAGACACAGGAGTCAATGCAACATAAAAATATGACTTCAGTGGAATATGGTACAATTATTTTCTCCAACTAAAGGTATTGAAGACAAGCCTCAAGGGTCTAGTGTTTGTACCCTGAAAGGGAGAAAGGGCAGAAAGGAACTGACCATTGTTGTTGTGGACAAATGGGAAGCAGACGCAAAGAAAATCAGCTTATTTTACAGTATTTTCTGTACATATGAATGTTCTGTCTGAAGAAAAAGAGGAACATGGGCGTGTTATGTTTCAGGAATTTCACAATGAACAATGAACAACCATTCTTCATACAGCAGCACTGTCTTAACAGGAGGCGTGCCCAGCCACACCGCGTGATATACGATGCCTTAAAAGGACAATGCTTCAAATGATCTCATCCCACACAATAGACATCAGATACTGTATGTCATATCATGTCTTAGCAGTCTTAAATGCGGCTCTGACTTTCTCATCACACCGCTGCCATACACCAATGCCATAGAATGACCACTTTTGGTTCCCTAAAGAACCTTTCAATTAATGTTTCCTTAGAGAATCATTTTTCTAAATGTGTCAGACTGAAGGACCTTTTTAACAGTGAAAGAAGCTCCATAGAGATAAAGGTTTCTAGAAGAACCCTCTACTTGGTGAAGAACCTTAGGTAATGTGAGCATTTGTTAATACTTTACAAATTTCTTCACACTCATAAGTCTCTTTTTCATAGATGGTGGTCTAGGGAACCTAAAGTGGTTCTTTAATGGCATCGTTGCCACAAACCTAGGCTGGTGGACTTAATTTCAGTACAGATGGAATGGCTGTAACAATACACCACATACAACACCAGGGCAAACATAGAGATGAAACATAAGTGCCTAAGTGCAAACATAAGGACATAACAAGAAAAAACATACAGTACACGACAATACATACGCTGTTATTTTTCGTTCATCAAGGTACAAACAATGTAAATGTTTCCTCAAAGATACAACAGATGTTTTAAGGTCCAATTGTAAACCTTAAATAAGTGTTTCCAGGTGAAAAGTGCAACTTTGCACCTTTTCATAACCTAAAGTTTTAAAACAGATCAATAAAATAAAAAGCCTGGAGACGAGATGGGGTGTGTGGAGTCAATCCAACTTAGAAAATATATTTTTAATGGATTATGGTACCATTATGTTCCTTGACTAAAGGTACTGAGATGTACCCTTGAGGGTCCCATCCCAGTGACAAGAGGGGTCCTGCCTCAGTGACAGTTCTGTTCCTTTGTTTGTGAGAATACATCATTCAATTAGTCTGACTTTTGTGTATTTATCAACTATATTGCTTTGGGGAAGAAGCTCCAGTTAAGATGTTCTGTCCTGCCCCCTATTGTGACCTCTACCTTATGCCAAAGGGAAGACCCTGAAAAAGACAGTGAGCTGTTTGGAGAGGGTCACCTGCTGGCTCGTGAGATGGTGTGTTGGGTGTATATGGAGTCCAGTAGAGGGAGTTTGCAGCCTATGATCTTTAATGCTCTAGTGATAATTCTGTCCACTTTCTTTATTGTGTGTTTAGATGTGTTTCCATACCAGAAAGTAATTGAAAGTGACATGTTCTTGATAATAGCTGTGCAAAACTGGGCCAGTAGAACCTGCCAGATTCTGTGTTTTCTTAGTTGTCTCAGGAATTAGAGTCTCTGTTGAGCATTTTCGTGAGACGAGTGGCGTTGAGGTTCCATTGCAAGTTATTGTTGATGCTGTGTGCCAAAGAACTTGAAGGAGTCAGTTATTGTTACCGTCAGCTGTTGATGAGCATAGCTGCTTTTATTGATTGTTCTGAAGTTGATCATATAGTCTTTGTTTTCATCCAGGACCAGGTCATTTTCCTGCACTGACTTCTCAACCTCCAGCCTGTAGGTATCTTCATTATCTTTCTACTACAAACTCAATTGTGGGGTCTTAATGTCATTAAGAAAAAAGGAGAAGAGCAACAGGGATGGAATACATCCCAGTGGCACCCTATCAATTCAACTAAATCATGTGAGAACCATATATTGCTGCCATATGATGTCATGGATTTAATAGGTTTGCAGATGTTCTCGCAAACATCTATGTATGATGTCATTGTGTCTGTGTATTCATCCAGAGTTTCACATTACTCACTAAAAAGGCTCCAGTCGGTGCCTTCATAGGAGGCTTTTAGTGGTTTATTTGCACCATTTGATTTTAACAGTTCTTGTTTGGGGTTAGACAGACATTACCTTTTGGCTGTAGCTAACTGTTGCATGGTGGGCAGAGATGGGAAACAGGTCACTAAGTTGTAAGTAACAAATACATCTCAAGTCCTGACACTTGAGTCCTGAGTCAAGTTCCAAGTCAAGACAATCGAGTTTTGACTTCTGTACTGAGTGAGTACAGGCAAGTCTTAAGTCGAGTACCAAGTCCTCAACAAGTCAGTATGCATTCTTCAACTAATAGAAGCCCATTTCAACACTGAAAACCAAAAATGATGGTAACAGTATTAGAGCCTTTTAATGACAGCATGTTAGTAGTGTATGGCTGTACATTAAGTTTTTTTTTTTTACCTTTCCAAATAAAATACAAAATACATGGTACATGGCGACAACCATGACAGACACAATGTCATACACAAAGAATAGTGCATCTAGACATGAAAAGAATTTTCAAAGTACTATTGAACTAAAAAAACAACAAAAAAATATTTAAAGATAATATTTTTATGATTTCTGGGAGCAATGAGAGCACAGATTTCAAATAAAAACTAGCTCAGCAAACTAAAAAACAACTGCTAGTTGAATTTAATTTATACAACAACAGAAACTAAAACAAGCAAGCTGAACAAAGTTTACAGAAAAGACAGTAAAATGGTGGTGAATGTATGAGGCTGAAGTTGGCTTCTTCAAATTTTGTGCTCCACCTTAAACGGTGCAGCAGTCAAGCGCCGGAATACTGCTGCACCGTTTAAGATGGAACAGCAAATTTGAATATGAAGCTGGCAAGTAACAAGTCAACCTTGGCTTTGTGGTGAATGTTGCACTTGTTTTTACTGCAGAAGTGAAAACTGGTCAGATAGACAGAGCTGTGATTGTTTTGCTATCATAAGAAAAATGGTAATTCTCTCTAATATGACTGGAGACTGGGGCCTATTGATGCTTTGCTTGTTTCTAGCTTTTGGAGGTGAACTTGAATTCTAAACGCTTCACTTGTTGTCTGAAATAAAATAAGCCAAGCATAAGTGCAGTAACAGACATTTGATGACGTTGCTGTACAGCAAATTTATGGTAGTAAACGAATCCCTTTACATGAAAAGTAACTGACTGTGTAGCAGTTTGCAGACAGACGCCGCTCCACATTTCTTCTGATTTGGGTCTCTTTCCACATCCCAAGGCTCAAGTCTGAGTCAAAGTCATAGTTATTGATGTTCAAATCAAAGCTGAGTCGCAAGTCTTTCTTGATTTTGTTGAGTCTAAAGTCATCGAATTAGTGACTTGATTCTGACTCGAGTCCAAGTCACACTTCTGGTGGTCAGATGTTCCCAGAAGAGCTTTTGCGTACACATGATAGGCAGATGTTATTGTGTTGGAGCAGTGGTCCAAGATCTGATTCTCTCTCATGAGGCAGTCAAGTTGTTGTTTGTAATTAGAGGATCTTTAGATATGTCAGTCCAGTTATGACACTGTAATGTTGCAGTCGAGGTGGTCTCGGCCAGTTTGGAGATACATTGCGCCAGCTCGTTAATGATCCAGTCTCTGTGACCTTTTTACGTGGAATATAGACTCCTGTTAGGATCACCAACACAAACTCTCTTGGGATGTAGTACAGTCTGCATTTGATGGATATGTATTCCAAATGCTTATGAAGCAGAGTGGAGTACACTAGCATATCCCACCTCCCATGGATATCTGGCTAAGAGCCTTTAAACTGTTGGTCCAGTATGTTGGGAAGCCAAGAGGGAAAACCACTGAGTCCAGGATAGACCCATCCAGCCATGTTAGGCAGATTGCAAAGCAGTTCTTAAGGTCCAGATTGGTTTGGATCAACAGCAAGAATTCGTCAGTCTTATTCCTGAGTGATCAGACATTTGCAAACCACAGAGCTGAGGTTTGAAAGGGCATCTCCTGTGTGAGGAGAGGGTTCCAAATTGCCTGCTGGTGCACAGTTTGTGCTGCTGGCTGCATCGGTCCCTGGTGGAATTCTATTGCCTCCATCCAAGTAAGTTGCTGTTTGTTCATATCTCTTCAGGTAGAGGGTGGTTGCATATTTATAGACCATAAGCAGTTCTCCCAATTTCCAGTAGCGTATTTTTGCTGCCAATGTTGCAGCATATCATCGCTGTCCAAAAAAAAACGTGCATCTCCATTTTCTTCATCTTTTATTTACTACATCATTTGAGCACAGTAGCTGTGGTTTACACTGTGTGAAAATGTCATGACGATTAGACCAACAGAAATGCTCCAAAAATGCCTGGAATAAAAGTTCTTCACATTAACTTACATAGAATGTAAAAAACATTTTTTCCCTCTGCTGGACAACGACGATATGTTTGCCTATTGTAGCAGTGCCAGTCTTTCCTCTTTAGAGAAGTGTCGACATCACTGATGTGCTGTAGCACCATCTAGTGGCTATGATTGTTGGCATTGTTGAAATCAACAAAGAAATCAACACCACCCCCATAACTAATTTCAGTAATTCATGATACATAAGTAGAGTGGACTTAGATAAAGGATCAGGATAGTAGAACATAAACCAATTCTAACAAATTCAGAATTTCTTGACAGAAGCTGGCTTCATGAAACCAAATACTCCTCGTCCTTAATCTGGTGGTTAAAAGCTAGTTCTCTCAAAAAGGGTTGGATCTAGCATGATCCCTAACAAATTTAAAAAATAATAATTGTTTCGCATCATGTCACTGTTTCAAACTGGAGAATGTTGAAAAATTTATGAGAAAGCTAGTTTAATAGACAGGAATTAAGACCTACCTTGGTGGTTCACCATTAAAAAATCCTGTTTAGTCTGGGTTTAGGCTTACTCTGGGTTTGGGAAACCATTTTGCATGTACTGCCATTAAAGGCTTCACAATTCATATGTATTATATTACATTTATTGCCCACATAAAGTCATACAAGTCTATCAAAAGAATATATTTATTCCATTAAAAGTACAACAAAAAACACTGTTTGTTCGTATCTCTTCAGGTAGAGGGTGGTTGCATATTTATAGACCATTCTCCCAATTTCCAGCAGCGTATTTTAGTCATATGTATTCAGACAAAAGATTGACTTGACACACAGCAAGAACAGAAGAACAAACACAAACACCTGGTGTATTGCCAGAGCTTGTACTGTGACTGGTCTCTGTGGTGCCATCTTGTCAGTATCATATTCACTACTCAAAGAACTCTATGCAGCACCTTTATTCTTAAGAGTGTAGTTATTTTTTATAATCTTATAAAACATTTTACAGAAATGATTGTGTGGGAAATCAATGTTTTTAATATATAACAAAGTTGTTGCTGACAGATGTTTAAAGGAGGTCCGTTATGATGCTGCTACCCCACAACTTGTAGACGTCACATAATTAAAGTAGCAGGAAGCTGTGAACAATGAAGAAATACTGTATGTAAAGTTATAACATAAATATCCAGAATGCTTCATATGTGAAATGTAGTGATCAAAGTTTGCAGCAGAAAACAAGAAATTACTATAAACAAATACAGTGTATTCTTCTTCATTTACTAACTGGTGTCAAGTGTGTAGTATTTCAATCTACATTGTACAAGTTACCATTGAATAAAACAGACAGCAATAGTACAAGGGATTCAACACTTTGGAATAGCATTGTATAACTATTACATGCTTCATAGTGGTTTAATATTTATCCACTTATATTCACTTAATATTAAATATTTGTCTTCAGGGTCCAGTTTTTCAAAAGCTCTTAATGGAGTTTGGTTTAGACTGATCTCCAAATCTTTCTGGATCCCCAGATCTACAAATAGTAAAACAAGCAACATTTCTCAGTTATCCAGGTAATAGCCAAAGTAGGTGTTCAGTATAGCAATTATCAGTGTTGTTGGAACTTCTAATTCTTCAATAGAATCCTTGTTAAGCCTTTACTCAGACCATGGGATTAATTATTGATTATCGGTCAGCTGAAAAAGAAAAATGGGGGTGAAGCAGAGGTGAGTAATATGGCAATAATACAATGACAATACTTCAAGAAATGGTCATGATGCTTAATGATATTTATGATACTTCATGATATTTATTTTATCTGACATCTAATAAGTCAGGATGAACAGAAACAACTAGTAGTGCCACCTCTTTACAGAAAAATCTGTGTCCGAGCCCCCATGAGCGTCGACAGTGGCAAGGAAAGACTCCCTAAAGCAAGAGGAAGAAACCTTGAAAGGAACCAAGACTCTGAAGGGAACCCATCCTCTTCTGGTCGACACGAGATAGCAAACAATAACACAAGAGCAATATGAACACAGAATAAGGTTTGAATATTAGTATAAGACACAGAAAAGGGGAAAAGCAGGAGAAGCAATGGCTCTAATTAAATAGAGTCTGTGCAGCAGCAGTAGGATCAGGAGGGTCAGTTCAGGCTGGTGAGGTTTGCACAGCGTTGTACAACAACATTGTATGTTCAGTATTTCACATGTTAAACTGCAGTAAATCCAGTCAAACAGGACTGTTTATGCTTACTTTGTAATGAAACAAACTGTCTTTTTGTAATGACAGTAAACATCAATGATTGTTTTCCTAAACCCAGATTAGGTTGGTACGAATTTCAGTTTATTTAATTATTCTTTTAGGTAGCATCTCATCGTATATATATTATTTTCTTATAATCTCATGAAGATATTCTCCATATTTACATGCATTGCTCTATAAATGCAATTGCTCAGTACAATGTGTAAATGTTTCATGACTAGAAAAAAAAAAAAAAGAACATTGTTCTTCCCCTACAGTTCCTGTTGTGGAGATATGATGTTCCATTAAAGCTTAGAAATGCTTTTTCGTCGTGTAGTTCAAGACGTCAAGGTGGCTCATTAAAACTTTTTGCTCAACCCAAATAAATAATGAATTACCACATTAAACTATTGCCTGCCTACACTAAGCTCACATCTCCTGCATTATAGCACCCCGCTGTCTTTCGGCGGTGCTGTTCTGATTGATTGCTGATTTTAATATGTATGTAGAGTCATAGGGAAATATTTGGGCACCCCTGGTCAACTGACATGTTTAGCTGATGTTCTAAGTAAGAATATGTTAACACAGCCTCTCCAGGAAATATACTTTTAAGTATGACAATTTTCTGCAAATTTTAGTGCACAAATTCTATTTATTTGCTGAGTTTAACATATTGGAAAAAATACAGCACAAAATATGAAACGTGCCATAACCCCCACCCCCCATTTTAAGTTCAGTAAATAAACAGTTATTGTGCATTAAGATGTGCAGTAGTGTGTTCTTTGTAGAAGATGTGTTAACTTATTTTCACTTCAAATCAACACAATGTCATTTGACCAGGAGTGCTCAAACTTTTGCATATGACTGTATAAAGGCAGACAGACAGACAGACAGACAGTAAGGTGGTATGGATGGTAAGGTATAATAAGTGTAACAGTTTTATAAAGTTAAGCAAAAACAAGTTCTTTACCACCACACTGTTCGCCTTTCTACTGAAAACACAATATATTGACGATCTGTCAGATGAATAAATTAAACAATGTATATAAAGCAAAACAAGTTTCATACTGGTATAAAATTGATTTAACTGAAATAGTGTTAACATACAAATGATAACCTGTCCCTGAACCTTACAAATACAGATCATCACAGCTTATTATCTCTCCCATACAGTTTAATGTAGCAGCATATCATCGCTGTCCAAAACATGCATCTCCATTTTTTTCATCTTTTACTTTACTGCATCATTTGAGCACAGTAGCTGTGGTTTACACTGTGTGAAAATGTCATGACGATAAGACCAACAGAAATGCTCCAAAAATGCCTGGAATAAAAGTTCTTCACATTAACTTACATAGAATGTAAAAAACATTTTTTCCCTCTGCTGGACAACGACGATATGTTTGCCTATTGTAGCAGTGCCAGTCTTTCCTCTTTAGAGAAGTGTCAACATCACCGATGTGCTGTAGCACCATCTAGTGGCTATGATTGTTGGCATTGTTGAAATCAACAAAGAAATCAACACCACCCCCATCCCAGCCCCCACAACTAATTTCAGTAATTCATGATACATAAGTAGAGTGGACTTAGATAAAGGATCAGGATAGTAGAACATAAACCAATTCTAACAAATTCAGAATTTCTTGACAGAAGCTGGCTTCATGAAACCAAATATTGCTCATCCTTAATCTGGTGGTTAAAAGCTAGTTCTCTCAAAAAGGGTTGGATCTAGCATGATCCCTAACAAATTAAAAAAAAAAGGCTTCACAATTCATAAATATTATATTACATTTATTGCTTGTATGACACAAAGTCATACAAGTCTATCAAAAGAATATATTTATTCCATTAAAAGTACAACAAAAACCACAGACACAAACGAAGCAAACATTTCAACTACTTGCTATCATCAGTGCTCATTAAGCAACTCTCTCAACTTACTTCCTTTTGAAGACCCAGACAAATTGCCCTCACCTGTGTAGGTTCTGCTAAGGCCTTCTTAAAGTAACAGTCCACCAGCAAGAGGATTTACTCAGTTGCAAAAACAAAAAATCAAGTATGTCAAAAATATCAGAAACCATTTCAAAATATAATACATTACTCAAAGATAATCTTTTTACAGAAAACAACTGAGATTAAGATCCTCATTCTTACCTTTAGGGAACAGAGATAAAAGTACCTCCAAAAGGCCTCCCTCTGTCATAATCTTTTGTCCCGATCTCCATCTCCTCTTTGCAGTGAAATATTTTTGAATCAATATATACTTTCGATAGACTTGTCTGACTTTTCAACAGCATGACTGCCCAATTGACAATATATCCACATGTTATGATGCCTGAAGATACAAACACAACTCATCATCATTAACTTCATTTTTAACTGCTTAGTCCAGATAGGGTTGGGGCACAAACACAGCTCCTCTAGACAAATTTTTTAAAAACACTGTAAACAACATTTTTTGAACAAAGGACTACTGGAGGCACCGTAAGGCTGAACCAACACATTTTCACTTTCGCTGCAAACAGAAAGGTTTTAAATTTTAAAAAATATTTAAAAATGCATTCAAGAGACACTCAAGAATAATTTTGAGGAAAGCATTTGGAAAAATAATATTAACTATAATAATACGGGGCCTCATTCACCAAGCATTCTTAAGGAGAAATTTCCTCTTAAAACCCTCTTATGCAGTTTTCACAAAGATTCTGACATTTACTAATTTGGGACTAACTAATTTGGGACTACCTTTCTTATTTGGGATTTGTTCTTCGGTAAGAACAGAATCCACACACACTCAAGAGCACAAAACTGAGAACAATTCTGCAGTTTAAGAACACGTGATAAATCTGATGTAAACTTTTTCTTAGGACCTTTCTGAAGAACGCATTTAAGAAAAAACTTAGGAAGATATTGTTAAATGAGATCCATTGTTTTTCAGGACAATTTCTCTGGGACACACCAGAAAGAATCTGATGTCATTGGTCATGTGACAAGTGAGCAGGTGATACTAATTAGGATTCTTTACCAAAACGCTCAAAAAGACAATCAGATGCAGGATTGGTGGTGTTTGTAGTGTTTTGGGTGGTGTGTGTTTTAGGAGTTTGTCTTCTCTCATTTATATTTCAAAAAAAATGGGATGGGAGTGGAAGAGGTATTTATACAATTTCCCTTTGTTTCTCAGATTTAATTCATGTGTAAATCCTGTGTAAATGTCTCTTTGTGTTGCAGACTGTACTTATTTTCCATTGGTTTGATCCTCTTGGGGAATACAGATGGATTTAGTGGTAAGATCTCAAAAATCTTTCAAATCTAACCAAGTCATGATTATCTATATTTTAGCTGACTTCTTGTTGTCCTGCACAGTTCAGCCTAAACCATCTACCAGTGACTGGCAACCTGTAGGTTCTGTTGTCTCAAAGAACCAACCTCGTCCTCCTCCCCAAAACCACTTTAACTTTGACACAGCTAGAACCCAACCTTCTGAGCTGCCCTCCACAAATACTGCAAGTGGTAAATCTGGGTGGGCAGAATTTGACCCTAAAATCCACATGTCCACCTCTAAGTCCCAAATTGCTCAGCATGGTGCTGTTTCAGTTCAGACTTCTGGTGCTGGTAAACCTGTACTAAATGTCCAGAACCAATATGGTCAGCCCCTTATGCGTCAGGGAAGCTACAGGACCCCACCGTCAAGGCCATATTGGTATGCTTCAAATAATTGGAAGCCTGTTAACTGTGGACATCTTGCTTCCCGATATCCTGCCAGAAATCAAGATGTACCCAGGCCTGTGGCCAAATCCCAGAGCTCAGAAAATGAGCTTATGTCTACCTATAATCAGAACAGCTATGGTGCTCAACTCTCAGGAGCTTCTCGCTGGTATACTTTGGAGGGACGGCAGACTCCATCTTCATACCAAAGCACCCCAAACCAGCCAAACAAGCCCATGCCTCAATCATCTTGGAGTTTAGCAAACCAGTATTCTGCCACCTCTCTGAATCAAGGTACCTATAGAGATCAGCCCACTGTACCTTCAAGCCAATATAGCTCTTCAGGGAGGCTGAGTGTTCCATCACCACCTAAATCTCAAAGCAAGCCTAGTGACTATATCTTGGGATCTTTGACCCAGCCAGCAAACCAGCTCATGACCCTATCCCAGACTTCAGGTGCATCTCCTGTTGTCTCTTTGGGTCAGAGCAGATATGGGGCTCAATCCACAGCTGCCTCTGGATCGTACAATGTCCAGGCCTCTAGCCAGTATACCTTTTCCCGGGGGCAGAGCACTCCTTCATTTTCCCAGTCAAGAGACACCCTGACTCAAGTCCAGTCCCAGCCTTTGTCCAAGCCCATGATCCCAACAGAGAGTTTAGGCACTAAGTACATGTCTTCAATTCCAACTAGCTCAGGTGCTAAATGGTATAGGGTGGATCCTCTTAGGCTCCAGGTTTTGCAATTATCCCACTAGGGGATGACCAGGCTGCCTCAAGCAACTATCCTCCTACAACTGAAAGCCAAAGCACCCCAACCATATTTGTATTTCAAAGCCAACGTTAACATACTTTTTTAAATGCAGCCTTGACCCAGAGTGGTGTTCAGCCTCCAACTTTACAAACCTCAAATGCTTCCAACCCTTCAGTCCTCATGTCCCAGGCCCCCTAGAGAGTCCAAAAATAGTGCAGAGAACGCAATCCATCATCTCCTAGCCAAATTTCAATTACTTCTCAAAGCCAAAGCACCCCAGGCACTTTTATAATTGCTTTCAAAGCCAAAATTTCAGTTGGAGCCTTGACCCAGAGAGGCCAGTTTCCATCTTTCCAAACCTTCAGCAGATTCTCTAGTATATCCCAAGATGCCTCCACTTCTGTTTCTGAGCCATCCCAGAGGGCCCAAAGCTCAATAAGACCCCCATGGGTTCTCACCCTTTGCTTCAGAGTGGTGCATCTCAGGTGGGACATATTGACCAGTACAGCCCACTAAGTAGTCCCTCATCCAGAGCCTTCATGTCTGCTCAAAGAACCCCAACCAACTTTGGACTTGTGCAATGGCAGAGC
The DNA here is from genome assembly GCF_904425465.1 of Colossoma macropomum. Taxonomy (NCBI): domain Eukaryota; kingdom Metazoa; phylum Chordata; class Actinopteri; order Characiformes; family Serrasalmidae; genus Colossoma; species Colossoma macropomum. The sequence continues at coordinate 18,763,075 of NW_023494804.1, read as the reverse complement.
AGCCAGGCACTGGGGGACCTCTGACCAACCAACATCTGCTGTAGGCTCTTACCTCAACCAGCAGATATTTGAAGCACAAGAGTCAAGTGGCTCTTCAGCTTTTCAGGTTGCTCCAAGCCTTACTGATTCCTCTAATAGGTTGTGGTCAACCAGCTACAGCTTTGCTCAAAACCTAAATGACCCCAGTGACTGCAAACCTGCAACCTGGCATTTGTCTGAACTGTTTTGACTCTGTGGTCAAGTGCCGAGTATTGTATCAATTGCCACATGTTCCTGACCAAGTCTTGCTTATTTGAATGGTACTATGTTTGAATGTTCAGCATTAAAAAAAATAAGCTGATTGGCCATTTTGTTCTGGTTCTTTTTGATGGTCCTTGTTCTGGTTCTTGCATGTTAACATAAATGCATTGATTCATTGCTGTTTTTGTATTTAAAAATACAAGGGTTACTCCCCAGGTTACTTGTGCGCTGCGTACACAAGTGTCTTTCTATTTATTTTTGTGTGTTGAATGCTTTTAAGATCAAGACTGAGTAAAGCTAGTGAAAATAATTCTGTAAAATATATACCATAGCAACCAGTCAAGCCCTACTCACAGTGTACATAAAATGTGGCCTGTGCAAAAGTTGCAGTTTGCATAATGTGTTGCCTTTTTTACATTTCAAAAATCAAGGAAGTGTCATTTGACCAGGGTTGTTGAAACTTCTGGATATGACTGTATAAGCTGGTATCAAACACTTGATCAGGTGGAGAAGTACAAATTCGGTACAATCCACTTTTGTAGACTTGTTTTACACTTTCTAAGAACTTGTATACTTAAAATCTGAGCTGAGCTCATTGTCTCCTGGATGAATAATCTGGGTCTTTGCACTAAATGATATCTAAACCTGACACTGTGACAAACAGCAACATGTTTGATATGCAGTAAACACATTATGTATTTGCCATAATCTTCCAAAAGGAATGCCTGTGTTATATGGAGAAGTCATAATGTGTAAAATAAGAAGCAGACACCAGATGATGTGTCATGACAGCTGCTTGTTTATGCTGAGTTTATTGCTTAATGCACAAAAGGTTTTCATATCTGTCCAGTCAGAAGCTCTGTGTGGTTCATTTGCAGCGATCGCTGGGCAGGTGCTTATTCTCCTCATTGTAGCCAGCAACAGCAAAGCACTCAGCAGCCTTCCTGTCACACTCGCAGATGAACATCTCGCACTCGTTGTTGTTGCCTGAGAAAGATTAATTGAATTTTATTTAAATAAAAAAAAACTGTTTTCCTTGCTATGGGCCCTTTAAGCGATAATCATGTCCACAAATTGTTTACTTTTTTCGGCATGAAATTCCACTTAAAAAAAGCCTCATGCTGATCAAATTGCTGTGTGCCACTTACTTTTGCAGGTGATCTTCTTATTGGCTTTGTCACACTGGTAGGCATAGATCTCAGTGTAGGGATTGTCCAGGATGGGCCAGCAGGCGTCATGCTGCATAGCATCACTGTAGCACTGGTCATGAACATGACAGCATCTGTAGGCATGGGAGAGAATTTAAGGAGGTTTCATTTTTGCTCAAATAAATGCATTATGACAACATTAGATGAAAACATGACCAATATATCTAGGATCTTGTAAAACTGTTCATATTCACCTTCTACACTTTCTTCAAGCATTATTTAGTAAAGAAAATGGTTCTACATAGAACCATGAACACTCAAAGAACCCTTTGCATGATTAAAGGGTTTTTGCATCATTAAAACATTTAATAGTTCTTCAAATTGATGGAGAACGTGTTGTAGATGGTTCTACAAAGAATCCCTTTGAAAAGGGTTCTGTATAGCCTCAAAAAGGGTTCTTCTACTGTTACAAGATTGACATCATAACAATAGAAGAAGGTTTTGGTGCTATACAGAGCCATTTTCAGAAAGGTCATCTACAGCCCTTTTTTTGTCATGCAAAGGGTTCTTTAAGTATTTATGGTTCTATATAGAACCATTTTCTTTACTAAAGAACCCTTGAATAAACATCTTTTTTAAGTGTGTACAGGGGTGCAAATCCATGCTACAACCAATTATTCAATGTGTAAAAAGAGTTTTTTTTTTCCTGGTTCGTTGTCTCTGACCTGTCCAGCTCGTCGACAGGGGTTCCTGAGCCACCCTTGCCGCAGTAGCAGCCGTAGTCGCTGTAATCCAGGGCTGGCCAGCTGTCAGGCATGGTGCAGAGGATCATACCCCTGAACTGCCACAGAGCCCTGTAGTCGAGGTAGGCCTGAGCTGAATCAAACAAACACACATACACAGTTAATTAAGGTACATGATATTCAACAAGGTGAATCTGACACTGATGTGGTGGTGGTCTGTTAGTGTGTGTTGTGCTGATGTTGTTGGTCCACCTTATATATGTAAAGTCAAAGACAGTAGCTCATCTGTTGCTGCACAGTTTGTGTTGGTCATCCTCTAGTCCTTCATCAGAGGTCAAGGACGCTGCCCACAGGACACTGTTGACCGGATGTTTTTTGGTTGGTGGACGATTCTCACTGCTGTGTCTGATCCACTCGCACCAGCACAACACACACTAAAACACGACCACCATGTCAGTGTCACAGCAGTGGTGAGAATGCTCCACCACCCAAATATTACCTGCTGTGTGGGGGTCCTGTGGGGGTTCTGACCCTTGAAGAACAGGGTGAAAGTGGGCTAACAGAGTATGTAGAAACAGATAGACTACAGTCTGTAAATGTAGAACTACAAAGTGCTCCTATATGGTAGGAGATGCAAGGAGGCAGGTTTAATATGTGTGTGTGTGTGTGTGTGTGTGTATATGTATGTATGTATGTATATATATATATGTATATATATATATATATATATACTAGCAAACACAGCTTTAAACAGTTGTACACACTATAAAATCATAATGACTTTCTTTAAAATACAAAAGTTTTCTAATCGCAGAAAGTGCGTGTTTCGGTAGTGATCATTTTTAATGTTCCTCTCATTAAGAATTACCCAATACCCAATTAAAAATACCCAATAAATGATGCTGTTGTATATATTTATTATTATCTTATATACTGTGGGGCCTCAATTTGAACTTATTCAGTAGAATGACCCATATATAAATAAACTTTTGTTTGCGCACCAGATAAGTTGGCTTGCTCATGAGAAAGCATGCTCCCGATACTAAGCGTAAACATTTCTCATGTGCACATGAAACTCTCTGGTGAGCATGTTCATTTTTGGTGCACATGCAAATGTTTGTATGCTCACCTGAAAGCTTCAGGACTTTTATTTTGCTATAGTATGTGGCTCAGTATGTGGAGCTCTGGGCTCTGCTCTAAACTCATTCTAATAAAAAAAACAGGCACTTACTGACTGTGAGGCCAAGGGCCAACAAGAGCACAGTGTGGAGGGTCTTCATGGTGTCCAATAGAGAGATCGACTCAGACTCATCTCTCAGCCAGCTCTCCTTATGTAGCCTCAACGCAACCTTGAAATGTTTAACTGGCACAGATAACATAGAGAGCTGCAGGCAAGTTTCAGAGCACATATGGAACCACGCCTGGAAACTCTCACAGCCTGACAGGCATTGCCTTATCTCACACCATGACAGCCTGACATGATATGCACTGGTAAGAAATGTAGTTTCTTTAAAATAAGCTATGCTTTGCAAGGCATAATTGATGCTGAAATATTTAGAGCTGGTGCATTACAGCAGGGAAGACTGAAGTGTGCATTTTTTTTTTTTTTTTCCTATTTTGAGATTGCTGTAAAAATATAAGATTACTCAACATACTTTTATTCATTTTCCTGTTTTAAGCAATTTTATCTAGTAAACCTGTCTTATTCTTTTGGGAGATAATTGTGCTTGTTTCACGCATTAAGCCTGCATTCCCAGTTTTTCTCCTGCTGTGCAGAAAGCCTCACCTGCAGGCCCTATTCACGCTCCTAATGATAATGGTGCCTGCATGGACTCTAACTAGCTCTATTAAATCTTGGTGTTTACCTGCCTCCACACTTCACTGAGTTGAGTTCTACACATGCTATTGTGTTGTCATGATAGGACTCTAACAGAGGTCATTGGTTTTCACGGATTTAGGTCTCATTTTCACAGTGATGCGCTTCCAACAGTCTGGTTTTCATAGATCTATTTTTCATGTGTTACTCTGACTTCTAAAGTAGTCATCTGTTGTCTTTGGTTAATTTAAATATTTCTGTCATCAGTCATCATTGGTTAATCTAAACACCTCTGTCATCGATTGTCATCGGTTGTCACTGGTTAATCTAAATAGTTCTGTCATCGGTTATCATGGGTTAATTTAAATAATTGTTATCAGTTGTCATTGGTTAATCTAAATTCCTCTGTCATTCTTCCATCAGTTGTCATTGGTTAAGCTAAGCACTTTTGTCATCAATTTTCATGGTTAAATCTAAATATGTCTGTCATTGGTCTGTCATCATTATTATTGGTTAACCTAAATACTTGTCATGGTTATGATTGCTTAATCTAAATAATTCTGTCCAATGACAGGCTCAATTATTTTCTTTATTCCATATTCACTATTGTATATTCATCATAATTTCTTTGTTTTGTTTATATTGCAATTTTCGTTTTGCTATCCAGTGTTGACCAGAGCAGTTTCTCAAAATAAAAATATACATTGACCTAAGATACGTGTGTGTGTGTGTGTGTGTCAAGACCTCATTTTGCTGTGCTTTTGCATGGTTTCTTGAGCCATGCTGTGGTTCCCATAATGTAAAGCTTCTTAAACTTTTTTTAATGTTCCTTAAACGTAAAAAAAACGTTCATCACACACATCTCATTTACAAAAAATGTTTCTCTAACGAAACATCCACTGACCAGTTAATTAGGGAACCAAATGTGGTTTTTCTATGGTGTCACTCAACGAACCCCTTCTGGAACCTTTACTGTTAAGACGTACATGGAGGCATTTAGCATTTAGGAAAAAGGAACTGCACTGTTCGTTATCTGTCCAAGGTCACTCTGATCTTTTCAACACACAGAATAAACAGAGGAAACAACATATTAAGGGTGCTAAAAACAGACAAATGCTTTATTTAAAACTGGTTTCCATTGTTTTACATTCAGGAGTGTCTGTTAAAACAACAGGAAGAAGTCCAAAAAGTGCAAACAATAAATTAGACAATAAAATGATTAGTCAGATATTTGGAGAGAAACATACAAAAATACAAAGGAAATCATGCTTTGTCAGTTAACGGCAAAAAACTGGCACCAGAAAAAAAAAAAACTGGCATTCTGTATGTGACATAAACCTCCCGCCTCGCCTCAATGCTTTCTGTATGTTACATTAAAATGTACATATTTCATACCTTTAATGTTGGTCCACTCTCTGACTGACAGAACAACACGCTACATGAAATGATTAAAGTCAAAACTCTTATTTAATATATTAAAAAAACTATACTATAACTATGACACAGCAAGTACCTTCATTGCGTTAATGCCCTCAATATCAAACACTTCATTTAACATCTCAACAAACTGATCACTTTCTCACTTTAGCACCGGATTTATGGTCCAGAACTGATGCAATCAGCTTTTTCGATCTCCGTCAAGCAAAGTCTAACAAACCCACCCTGAGAACTTCTGGACCCACTTCTGCTGGAGTAATTCTCTCAATTTTATCCAAAATTTCATCACTGTCGGAAAAGAACTTGTATCTCTAAATGGATTACTTTACACAAAAAAGAAAAACTTTTCTTTGATGAATGCTGAAAATATTTTTCTTTTCAATTATTCTAATAAATATTACCTAAATATCTGAATATCCTATAAGAATTAAGAAAGATCAAGATGTGTGTTTCACTCTAATGATTTTTCTTGTAATTTACTGTTATTATTATTACAATTCATCTTTTTATTAAAGAAACAAAATAAAACAAGATAGTGGAAAAAACATCGCTGATAAACAACTACTGTCATAACAAATGGCATAAAATGCTATTCAAACAGATCCTGCACTGTTTGAATGTGTCAGTGATGAGCAGTGCAGGACAGCAGTGCAGCGTCTTTATATACATAATGTGACCTTGTTTTAGATTCTACGCATCATAAGCAAAAGTTTGTGCACCTGTCAAAGTCTTTTTTTTTTTTTATTTTCTAAGTGCAAACAAGTGAACACATCCTCTACAGAGAGGATTTTAATGTAAGATTACTGTTTATGTGCTGAATTTAACATGTTGGAAAATAATAAAACAGAAAATGTGACCTGTGCAAAAGTTATGGCACATTTTATATTTTACATTTTATTTTATCCCCAATAAGTTCAACTGAAAAAAACATAGAAACTGTACACGAATTTGCAGAAAATGTTACATTTCAATTTGTTCCATGTAGGGAATGTGGTATTTTTACATAGAAAATCAAAAAACAGTTTTAACTGGGTGCACACAACTGAAAGTTTTTTAAGCTGCTATATATTCTAGTGTGCACTAAACTGTATTACTCTTAACATCTTGGGCAGTTTTAATAAGTTTCTGCTCCGGATGGATGGCTCTCTAACCTGCATATTCTCGTTTATTCTCAGAAAATTCTCAGAAAGCATTTGGACTCTGGCAGGCAATTTAAACCAACACTATCCACTGAAATTAGAGCTCTAATATAGACGTCTGACTACTGCCGAGATGTCACTGCCGCTTTGACAGGAAAGGTTTGAGCAACATGAAAAAAGAGTTTAAATCGCTGCTTTTGCATAAAGTGCAGGCAGATTCTTTCTCTCTTTAGATGCACTGCTGCTGCTGACTTGCTAGCATTTAGCTTCAGAAATAAAACTGATAGAATTTGGTGCATTGAAGCGTGTGCTTTCATAAAATTGGGTAAAAGAACCATTTATTCAAATTGCTTTTCAGTTTCCAAATATTTTAATAATCCAATTTTACTAATTATCTGTTTATTCCAATTTTGGAGCATTTCTATTGGTCCGCTCATCCATTCATCAAGAAAAACCACACAATGTAAAGGACAGCTGGTGTTTTCAAATCATGTCAAAAAATAAATCATGACAAAAAAGAGATACAATGTTTTGTTCCAACCAGAACCATATTCTGGGATCTGATATGGCTTGGAGAGTACCTACATGATCCAAGCAGTCATATACATGTGCTTTGGCTCAGTTACCAAAGTGGGTGGGGTTTATTTCTGCAATGATATTGTTATTTATGCCTGTATTCACTTGGCAACACCCAAATGCTGAGCACTTGGCATCAACCCCACAGAAGCACTAATAAAAACCAAAAAGGGAGAGGAATAAACCTACACTAGACAGCAGTTCTTCAGGGTGGAACAAACAGAAGCGTGGCAGATGCAGTGTAGTTTATGAGCTGGCATCAGTCAGATTGGTTTGTACAGCAGAGTGGTGACGTACTTCTTCTTATAACGATGTGTGGCACTGAGGACCATTACTCCGTCCTGTAAAAGACACAGCAAGGGAACATTTACAATCAGTAATTGTGTCACTAAAAGCCTACTCACACCAAGGCTGACTGTTAGGGATGGAAAAAAACATTTTATTTTAGTTTTTTTTTCATGAAACACCCCGAGAATGTGTTAAGAATGCAACCGCCAGCAAAAGTCTGGGTGCCCCTGTCAAATAATGTTTGAGATTCTAAGTGAGTCATATGCAAAAAGCTGGGTGCCCGGTTAAATGCTCTAACACATCCATCTAAAGATGTGCACATTTTAACACACAATTACTGTTTACTTGCTGAATTTAACATATTGAAAAAAAAAGTTATGTGCACAGGTTATGGCACATATCACAGGTTGTGTTATATGTTATACCCAATTTTCTCCCCAAAATTTAGACGTATCCAATCCACCCACTAGTTAGGACTCCCCCAGTCACACGATACCTTCAGCGCTGAGAGGGTGAAAGCTAGCATAGGCTTCCTCCAAGACCTGTGAAGCACCACCACATATTTTCAAACTGCCACTAACACAATGTCATTGGACAGCCAGCGCTCAGAGGAAAGCACCGACCACCAATTCTCTCACATCAGCTAACAGATGACTGCACTGACTGGCATCACACTGAGTGATTGGGGGAGACAGGTGGGTCATCCTAGCCACCCAGAGAGCGAGGCGCTCTCTTGGACTCCCGGCCACGGATGGCTGTAGCATCACCAGGGATCAAACTCATGATCTCCTGAAGAGAGGGCCAACGCTTAGACAGTTGCACCACTCAGGAGCCTAAGCGAATTAAGGTGTTAACTCACTATAGGTTGGACATTGCTTTGAAAATGCAAATAAAAATTTCGGCAACAGAAATATTTGTTTATAATTTTTGTGTCAACGTTATCAATAATGACGAACAACTGTTTCATACCCAGGAAAGATCTTGGTTTAAATGCACACATACAGTGAGTCTGACACCGCTCTCACTGACCGTAATAAAAGAGAGGTCTTTCAAAATGAGTGAATCAGAGACTGGGTGGCTTCTAAATAAGCACTGGATGCTTAATGCATTTCAAATCCTGCACGTCAGAACTCATTCAACCCATAATTTTCTGGGCACAGTAAAAATGTTCCAAAATGAGAGAAAGCAGTTACAGACTGTAATAGAAAAGGTAGAAAGGGTCCAGTTCCCTAAAAGCAATGTAACATTACAATTATCTTCACTGCTAGGAGAGTGTGTTCGAAATGGTGTGAATTCTACCATCTTCGATTTTCTAATAATGCTAGTTTAACACCCTTATCAGTTTCAGACCTGCCTCTTACCTTGATGGACAGAGCGTAGAGGTGGTTCAGCATGACGTGATTTGGCTCAGGGAGTAAGGCAGGGTCACACTGGCGAAGGAAAAAAAAAGACATTTTTCTATGGTTGGACAAATCTTAACATGCAATTCAGGAGATTTTCCAAAATGTCTGCATAATTAAATCATTAAGATGTAAAAAAAAAAAGTCATTCAGAGTGGTTTGATATGAAATGCTCAGAATTTGTCAGAGCGATGGTGATGGGAACCAAATGTCTAAAAACTTTAATGCCTCTAAAAGCTCCCTCATAGAAGGTTATTACATAAAATGATTATAAATACGCTGCCTGATGCCTAAAACACTATTTTACAGTAGTTCTGAGTTCTTTTCTTATTTCTTTCAGATTCTACTATTTGACCATCAATATTACATACAAAAACTCAGAAGACACGTATAGGTTCATTGGTCTTGAATAATACATAAAATGATTTTATTTGTGTTGTAGACATGGCAACCCCTGGTTCACATCACCACCACTGTAGAGTGTCTGCAAAAATTTGAAAACTGGTTCCTCTTTAAGCATGCTATATGTTAGACACTGCATTTACAGTTTAATTTCTGAATAAAGAGGAAAAAAATTATGGTTTAGTAGCAAAAGGTAGCAAATTTGGAATTTTAACAATTTGGAATCAACACATACAATTCAGGATATACATACATATTCAAATTTAGCATTTTATCATTTTATTCAGAAGTAAGGGTATCATGGTGTACAACCATATACAATTTGGTGACAATCAGCCAACTGTTCATGAATTATAGCTGTTTAAGGTAAATAAGCCACACTTGTAAAACTGTATTTGCTATGATATACAGGCAAATCTGCTATTCATTCAAGCTCATTTTGATGCAGATCTGATGAAAGGCCTAGTACTAGTTTGCAAAAATAAGTCAAACATATGATGCAAATAATCTCAAAATGAATTTTGGTGGATGAGCACTACAACCACAATAACGTCAAATTAAGTCAGTTCAGTTGTCTGAGTAGCGGGGCGGATTCTGCACCAAATTTAGTGTGACGTTCTATGCAGCCTGTTCTATATTAGAAAAATAAGAAAAAAAAGAATCTAACAAAAGCAAATGTTCCTGCACCTTTCGCTTGCATTAATACTAATAATATAGTACTCTGCAAAGTTTTAGACACCTGAGAAAATGATTTACAAAACTAAAAGAAACTGTTCTTCAAACTAGCTCACAAGATATCAACTACTTTTCTCTAAATAACATTCTTTTTTTTAAATGTACTTAAGTTTATTTGCATTTGTTTTTGCATTTGTTTTTTTTTTTGTTTTTTTTGTAATGACATACAGTGTTTAATAACCAGCATAACAATCTGAATGACAGTTAGAATCCTTGAAATTTCAGCTTGCATTTCAGAATTTCTTAGTGTTTGGAGGTGTGTCCCACTTTTGCATTTATGACACCTGAGTTGCCATGGACTTCTCAGGTTTGTGCAAAAGTCTCTGATGACAAGATCAAATCCACCTGAAAGTCATCTGAACAAGAGCTTCAGTGAAAGAGATAAACCTACAAAAATGTACCTTTTTTGTACAAAGGCCTGAACATACTCAATTTCACAAATTTGACAGTTATCTAGAAACAATGTAGAATTTCACTTCTTCTTCTAAAATCTAAAACTTGCTTACTTTTAGGCTTAAAGGAAAAAAAATCCAGATGGTCAAAGCAGTCTCAGACTTTTGGACTGTACTTTGTGTGTGTGTGTGTGAGTACATGAAGTCTCTCCTCAGTGATGGAAGGGACTTCATGTACTCAGTAAAACAGAACATTTAGAACTCAGTAATAATTTAACAAAACTTGTAAAAATTTTAGACTGGTGGTTGTGAGCATTGTGAATTAAGTACAGTGGCTATCAGCGCAATACACAATGAGCAGCACCTCTTAGGGTCTATTCTGTGCTTGGAAACCAACCACAGAACAAGCTACCCAAGACTGTCCTTACATCTGGACATAATGCAGATATAATCAATATATGATTTCAATCCCAAGAGATCAGCAAACATAAAATAAAAGAGACATAACTGTTTGCATTGTTGTTAGACTACTTTTTACTGTAGACACATTTATATAAGTTTAATTTATTCAGTTATAGTTGTATGACTGGACATTTAAGCTTCATCAGCATTTGAACGAGAGGGTTACAATTGCAGATTAACAGCACCACACAGCACAATGCAGCTGGGCCTCAGCCTGCACTCTACAGATGGTTAAAGGCTCAATCTAGGAACATGCGTTAACTCTGTTAAGAAAATATAAGTACCATTAATAAATTACACCCTGTTATTATCACGTTTACTTTGACAGCTCTGTAAGTTTACCATCTAGAAACCTTTATGGGTACTGGAGGAGGAAAGGATAAGATATTAGACTTACTGAGATGCCTGTGTCCTTATTGAGGATGACCTGTAGAAGGTGAGGGGGGAGGATGGGGGGAGACTTGAACTTCTCATCCTGTTTGGGGACGTAAGCGTCCTGATGATATGGACCAGGAGGAGAGCTTGATAAATCTGAAGATTAGAGACAAAATCAGATGTCTCAATAGGATTGACATGTGAAACAATACGCTAAAATAATAATTCTGTACTTTCTCCAATCCAAAATGCTTAAGTATGCCTCAGGATTAAAATTTTCCACTGCACTTTGCAGGAAATTTTATTTAATAGCATTCAGATTTTTAATTGTGCTACGAATAACCTTCCTGACAGTTAACAGTTAACATGACAGTGATTTATAAATCTACTTTGACATGCATTTGAATGAAAACTTGACATAACTTGAGATATTTATTGTTTTTCCTTATCAACACATTTACAAAAGAAAATTATGTGTTCATTCTGAAATTGATGCCTGCAACACGTTCTAAAAAAGTTTAGCATTTTGAAAGTATCAAAATGACCTAGTTAAAATATAACAGCAAAGCAAACATGCCATTTAGAATGAGTGTATGTTTAGGGAAAAAACAATGCCATTTGTAGAGTGTATGTGTATATATATATATATATATATATATATATATATATATATATATATACACACACACACACACATTATATACATAAAGGCATTCATATCTGCATTTGTACAGATATCCAAACATCTTATATATACACATCTCCTGAGCCCTTTCACACATTATATATCACTCTTTATTCTATATTATATTCTTTGTATTTTATTTTACTTTTGCCTTAGCTCAGTACTTGTTAATAGTCTGTGTGCCTGCCTGGTCTGTTTAGTATGTCATACCTGTGTGCACTCACCAAGACTAATTCCTTGTATGTGTAACAGACTTGGCAAAATAAAGCAATTTAGATTCTGGTTCTAAAACATGAAATATTGCGTTTTTGTACCATTTTCAATTTAACACACATCAAACAGAAAGTGAAGCTTGACCATACCTGACATGTCAGAGCACTTCTGCGAGTCCACCATGAGGGCGTCGAAAACCTCAAAGTCTGTCTTCTTCACCTGAATGATGTTGTTGACAGTGCCCAGCTGATTGGTCACTACAGGCTGATAAAAAATACAATTACGCAAAGTGAGTTAGCATGTTGCGGCACAGGAACATCAGCAGTAGATGATAGAGCGTTACAGTATACTGTAACTTTGTCAGGTAAATCATAAGCGTTGGCCCAAATAATCTGAATAATCAAGTATTTGCTATGTTGTTATGTTGGTTTGTTTCCTTGTTTGGTATTCAAAAGCTTTGTTACCCTTTAGGCCCCAACAGATTTACAGAACACTTGTGGATTCAGAGTTAGAGGCTTATTTATCACTGTTTTAAACAAAACATTATCATGAAACCAGGAAAATGGTAATTACTTAACAAAAGATGTGATATTAGGCAATAAAAAATCATGTCATATCCAGGTAACATTAGTTAAAGGCTACCCCTCTAAGATTTCACAACGTCACCCCTTTTCTTTGAAAGGCTGAAGCAAGATAAGTTGGTGAAATGTGTTAAAATAGCAAACAGTGTTTAAGGACCATTCAACTCAACTGGTTCAAACTGCAGTTTAGAAAGACTATTCAAAAATTATTTAGATCATAGACATAATGCAAGCAATATACTATGATATATTTAAACACAATAGGCATTATAAAAGGCATTAATTGAGATTCTTTTCAAAAACTTTACTCAAAACAGGTTGTCCCAAGTTTCCATGTCACTACCAAAACATGAAGAGTTTTAGTCTATAGGCAGAGCCTTATTTTAGCCATGTCCCAGCATTTTACAGCAGGAAGTGAAACTGCATCCCTGCCGCCACAGAGAGACAGGCAGTGAGAGCAGGCTACTTAATTGGTTACGCTGATTCCTATAAGACATAAATGGCTGTAATCTGATCTCAGAGTCGTAAGTCCTAACTGGTATTTATGTTCTCTTATAGAAGTCATTTCATTTGGGAAGGACCTTGAACTTGAACCACTAAGCAATCAGTGGAATCTGAACTTGTATGCATTCAATAAACCAGCTAAAGTAGAATGTTTGATCAAAAAACAAAACTATTTAAAATAAAAAAAACAAATATACTTAAATTAAGTTTAACTGAAATGTAAATATGATTTTTAAGAGTAGTAACACCAACTGGTTTCTGACACCTGTAAAAAGCTGTTCAGGCCAACCTTAGAAATTGCAACACATTCTGCTTGAGTATTGTGACATTTGTGAGTGAAACATGGTATCAGAGAGGGGCTCTGAGCAAAATAATGCAGGTCAATCTTTAACTATGTCACAATGTTTCATCAGGGCATCTTTAACATACTGCAAGGCATATCGCAATCACAATATGGATCAATACATTCCCAATATAGCATTTTGTCCATATTATGCATGTTATTTGTGTGTCAGTGGACTCTGCATAGATTGACTTAAACCCACAGGTAGCTGTAGCTTCACCCACAGCTCAAGCAGTAAGAAAGTAGGTCATTTTACATCAGGGTAGCCAGGTACCAGATAAAGCAGCATACTGCCAAAGGATAACAGCATCAATAATTAAATAACCCCCCCTCAGTTGTCCATTTTCTGGATTAAATTTGTATTAAGTTAGATCCTAATGAGATTTTTCTATTCTACTCTACTCTATTCTATTATCTAAGGCTCACTATAAACACTTATATCAGTGACTGAAGGGAAAATGTGATGCTCAAGTTGGTCACCTCTGAGGGGTCGTGCGTCCATTGTCCATCCACATAGAATTTATACTGGTGTTCACCCTCAGGTAAGTCCACAATTGCCACAAAATTGTTTTGACTAGTGGAGAGAAAGAGAGAGAGCAAGGCTTTGAATCAAATCTCATATGAAGCCAGATACAGCAAGATAATAAAGGCAGAAAATGAAAGGCAGAAAGCAGCTCTAAGCCACAGGCGGCAATGCTCCACCTGGAGTTCTCTGCTCTAGTTCTAACCTTGATATCATACTATTCAAATATTCATTTGTAGATGCAAGGATGAGGTATAAGACTGGCTCACTGAAAAACACTTAAGCAGTGAAGTTAGTGGTGTCAAAGTTTATGTGTTAATATCATCAAGTTTATCATCAAACTATGTCAAGTCTGAAGTATCATTTACAAGCAAAACGCACCACTGATGCCTGAATACCAGTAAATTGTCAGAGTAAACTATACAGCACTATCAGGAGAGAAATTCACAAAGGAAAGCTCCCTCAAAACAAGACATAACGTAACAATACGACAGTGGGAGGCTACAATCGCAGAGGAGTTCGAACCGTTGACTTGTTTTATTGTTTTTCTAAGAGAAAAATATGTAAAGACATGCTCTACAGGGAAAAAACGTAAATATAGTGTTTTTCTGCAAATTTTACTGCACAAGAATTTAACATTTTGAAAAAACGAATATATAAACATATATAAAATGTGCCATAACGTTTACACAAGCCACATTTTTTGTTTTGCTTTTATGTTAAATTCAGCAAATAAAAAGTAATTGTGCACTAAAATGTGCTGAAGTGTGTTCTTTGTATAGGATGTGTTCACATATTTGCACTTAAAAAAATCAATAACAAATGTCATTTGACCAGGGGTGCCTAAACTTTTGCATATAACCGTATGTGATATATACACTCACTATAATAAATAACAAATAATTTTGTACTTTTTGTAAGTCTTTTTAAATAGAAATAAATAGGTTCAAATGAGGAAAGAAGACAAATGAAATTAATCACAACAGACTACCCAAAAGGATGCGACTGATCCTGATTAATTATTTATTAATTATTAATTGTTTGACAGCCTTAACTGAATTTACTGTGTACATCAATATTTCTCTTTCTGTTTTCTTAGATTTGGCAACACCTCTGCTGATATATTTTATTCATGTGGAAATGATGTGCACATTTGAAATGAGTAGATTCAATGCAGAACTTTGCTCAGTGTGTGTAATATAAGACGCCTCAGGAGCATTTTTTAATATCTCCTTCAATTGCATTACAGGTAATACAGCCCTACTGGCCAAATAATGAAGTTTCCTTTCATACCTCCTAGTCAGAGGAATCTTATTTGTCCAGTTGTTAAAGGATCCAGAGATATAGACTTCTTTCCCTACACCTGTCCAGCGAAATACAGTGGGTCGTGCCAAGGGACCTTTATCTCTGCCCTCTATGTCCTGCCTCCAGTCAAGAAACTCTTCTTTCTCTAAAGGAGCCTGAGAGGAGAGGAGGAGAAACACAATACAACCACAGAAACAGCTAAATTACTCCAATAATGATGTTTTTCAGGCAACTGAGCACAGTCCTAAACAGCACCTAGTTTAATAATATAACCGTTTACTTGCACACCTATGGTTTGATATTAGTCTAAGACTGCTAGTTCTAAGAAATGACTGTGTAAGCAGCACATTTTAACTAGTGCAGACCGAATAAGCTTGCACTTTGGAACATGTAAACACTTTGACCACTCCACTGACTTTAATGCAGAGATTTGTGACAGTTTAAGAGACTTCCTGCAATGTGTCTGATGATGGCTTTCTGACACCAAAACAAGCCGCACTTGCTGTAATCTATTTTTAAACAGAGCTATTAAAAAGGCTTGGAGCAAAGCGTTTCTCAATATTTGCATTACTACCACAGCTAGAGTGGAAAACAGGAAACATAGAATGGAGGGAAACTCATACCCTAACTTTTAAAAGTTTAGAATCACAATTCAGAAGTTTGGATTCACTGTTTTAAACAATACAAAACCAGTTTAGTTACAGATACATGTGTAATGACTTTAATGCAGAGATCTTTAATTAAAATTCAATAACGTCTAGTTAAAGAAAATTTCCTCAAGCAAAGGTCTGGAACATCATAATGTCTACCTTGCATCATGATTCAGTGCCATACACTGTATACTGAAGTAGCCTAGTAGTTATATCAATATCTTATACAGTCAACAACTGAATGTCAAATCAATACACAATTCAGTACAATTCAGTAATATTTTAACAATATTTATTGTCAGTTTTCTCTTTTAGAGCACACCATGTAAAATAATATCTCACCTCGTCCCTCCCCTGTGTGTGCGTCACTCACTCGAGTCTCAGTGCTCATCGTAATGCACCGATCTGATTTTTACAACGCATGCGATTGGTCTGTGAGTTTCCCGGGCTGCTAAACCGGTACCGTAATGACTAGAAATGATACGCCAATTAAAATAGGACTAATTCTCCATAGTTTATCGGTTGTAGGTCCCGGTCCGCATAGCGCCTGGGTCCGGACTCGGACCGTGGTCCGCCTATTTTTGACCTCTGCTCTAGTGTGATGCTAAGACTCTACAACTTCTCAGGTTTCTAATACTTTAAGGAGGCTACAGTCCAACATGATGGACAGAGAAAAAACTGGTGAACAGTGATACAATAAAAAAGTCACAAGATGTTTATGGGCGGGGCAAAAGTCCATAAAATTTTGACAGAACAATTTTGTTTTGTAAATGATGTTTTGATGTTGTTGATGTCTGATGTTTCAGGCTGACTATAACGAAGAAAAAACACAACAACGTTCAGCTCCCCCATCCTCCCATAAAAAGAGATTGATGCTCATGATGAACAGGTTGGAGAATTTGTAAAAGATTCACAGCTTACAAATTAAATCACGCTGCCAAAGTACCTTAATGTCATCCCCGTGAAAAATATCAGCATCTTCAGGACTGTCCATCAGGATTTTTGGACGATCCCCCTCCTTAGCTCCACGGCTGTCTCTGCGATGGGCTTTCTCGCCCTGCCCAACAGCTGCCCTTTCGCTGCTTGTATTCCCCATTGTGCCTTCAGAAGTGCCGCAAAGAGATCACACGGGGCACCTGGCCAAGGCTTTGATTACACTGTGGGCAAACAGATAAAACATGGTCCACTGCAGTGGGAAACATACTGCAAAAGCACATGCCAACCTGTAACTTGCACTGCTGTATCAACAAATACATGTTTGGATAGAGCTGGTGGATATGTTGTCTATATTCAGACATGCAAACTCATGAAAAAGGTGACAAGTTCAGATACCAACCACCACCCACCCCTACGCACCACACGGAAGTCTGGAAGCTCTGCCCCCCGGAGAAATTCTAATGATTTTAAAATAAACTTAACCATTACTGCTCACTGCAAGACTAAAATATAGGAAAAGACATAAAAATGAACGTCAAAAATGATAAATGAATGTCATTATAAAAATCATAAAAACTCACTTTATTTGTGTTCCATCTGCTAAAAGGTCTATTTTGGTTCCTAAGTGTTTGTATTGGCGCACTGTGCTTGGACCCCATTGATCGTTGCTTGTGGCTATATTTATCGACTGCCGCTTAGCAAGTCATAGCTTTCACAACAGCTCATAAAAATCAGCATGTTGTATGAAGAACAGCATCAATTCCAGATGAAACTTGGTTGCAAACAATGATAATTTACACTTATTAACCTATGTTCGAAAGCTTAGAGAGAAATCCTATAGCTTATTTTACTGTTAAGCTAATATATGCTAAGAGTTTATTTCCAAATTGCTGCTGTAGCATCTGAAACCAGGTTAAAGGAGAATCTGCTTCCAATCTGTAGGGAGATGCTGCAGATGTTTATCTTGGTTCTGAATGGCTCACAGAAATAAAACACTATATAGACTGGATGAAAATAACATGCTGCAACATTTCCCTTAGAATTATCCTTGCTGGCAGGAGAACAGTAACTTTTACTGATGTCTCTTCAATGGTTATTTAATAAAGAAAATGGTTCTGTTTAGAATCATGAACACTCAAAAAACCCTTTGCATGATTAAAGGGCTCTTTGCATTACGAAAGTGTTCTTCAGATTGATGGAGAGTGTGTTTTATATGGTTCTACATAGAGTCTTTAAAAAAAGGGTTGAAAAGGACTCTATATAGCATCAAGAACCCTTTTTGGTGCTATATAGAGTCCTTTTCAAAACGGTTTCTATATAGAACAATCTACAGCACATTCAGTTCCTCAATCTGCTGAACCATTTAATGATGCAAAAGGTTCTTTGAGTGGTCATGGATCTATACAGAACCATTTTCTTAACTAAAGAACCCCTAAAGAACCATCACTTTTAAGAGTGATAAGAGAGGTAAGTTATGTTTTGTATTTTAAGGAGTTAGTTATTAACTGTATCATTAATGTAAAGCAAAAATCTTTAAATAGAACAGATAGTTAGATCATTTGTTTCTATCAGTGTGCACTAATATTTTCTATTTTACCGTTATGATTTATGTTGTAACACTCACATTACACACACTTCTACCAATACAAGTACACCAAAGGTGAAACTGATGAATAACAAAACTGAGTGAAATCTGTGTGCACTCATTTTATGATCAGATTCCACCACACACAACTTACTATACCGATCATACAAACACTGCAGACTTCAGCACACTGCCTCATTAAACACACCTGATTTGGCTCATCAGCTAATTAGCAATGCCTTCATGAACTGTATTCAGAGCGTTAGATGAGGGTAAACGCTACTATCTGCAGCTCTTTGGCCCGGAAGGACCCCAGTTTGACCTGCCTGATATAGGAGCACTTTGTAGTTCTACAACTGCAGACTGTATTCCATCTGTTTCTCTACATACTTTCGTAGTCCCCTTTCACTCTGTTCTTCAATGGTCAGGACCACCAAAGAGCAGGTATTAATCAGTGTAGATCCATGTAGGCATCCCTAATAAAGCGGCCATGCATAGAGGTACTGGTAAGAGAGCACACTTTCACTGCTCCTCAGCCCAGAGCTGGGGGTCTTAATACCCGTCCAGCCGACACCAGGCACTGGGCATGAAGACCCCAGGCTCATGTGCAGCTGCTCCAGGGGATCCCATTCTATTGGTCAATGCTTTTCTATTGAGATTATAAACTGTGCATGCACAGCAATGAGTGCAGCTGAATTCAGAAGGGATCTTAACAAACTCCTGGGTGTATAGTATACCTATAATAATCACATGTCCGTCAATTCCTTGCCTATGCAGCAAAATGTACCATTCCTCCTGCTCTATTCCAAGAAGCAGGACTGGTACCTGGAAAACACAAAGGTTTTCCACCCACGTAGCAACACGTAGGATTTACCCCAGGCACAACGTTACATTTTTTCCCCACAAATGAGTTGCAATTTAAGCACAAGGTCAAACTGACCGAGCAAACTAGTAGAGCAAACAGAGTCTGCTGCATTTCAAGGACGACTGCTTATAGCAACACATGGTGGGAATGTAAAGTGATGCATATTCCACCATCTGCTGGACTTTAAATGGTTAGTGGTGCTGCATGTTCACCTGCAATCACAAGCCACAATGAAGCTGAAGTTAGCTTCTTGTTTGCCAGCTTCTTTGAACTTCCCGTTCCACCTTAAATAGTGCAGCAGTTGCATGTATTTAAGGTGGAACAGGAATTTCAAATATTGAGCCGGCGATTAAAGGGGTATTTTTCACAAATGCTACGTAATTAAATGGTTAAGATGTAAAATAAATCGGTCAGAGTGGTTTGGTGTGAAATGCTCTGTTCTAGAGAAACTCACTGAGTCAGAACTGTTCACAGTGGTGGTGATAGGAACCAGACGTCCATCTCTAAAAGCTCACAGAAAGTTATTACATGAAGTGGTTATGAATACACTGCCTGATGTCCGACACATAGTTTTGTGATAATGTTTTGGCTTACAATGTATTTGAAACCTTTTATTTTATTCCATTCTTGGTGGAGAGGTAAATGCAGGGTGTTGTGAGGCAAAACAGTCCCCCCTAAAAACTTATATATACGACTATTTTACCATAATCAACATTACATATAAAAGCTCAGAAGACTAGGTTAAGTGGTTTTGGATAGAAAACAATATGTCTATATTTGTGTTGTAGACATGGTGACCCCTGGTTCCTACCACCACTAGAAAGAAACCAGAGTCTCTACAATGAACCATTTTACATCAAACTACTCTGAATGACTCTATTTACAGCTCAACCACTAAATTATGCAGAACTTTTGAAAGAAAATGGCATAATTCCCCTTTAAGCATCCAACATCAGCCTCCACAAGTTAGCCAGCTAACCTAGCGAGCTAAATGTAAACAGTACTGTTGCTAGCTGGTAGCCGGTAACCAACAACAAGAGGGTGGGCAATGTGGGCATCAGCTGAACCTAGCTACGTTTTACAGTTTTTACGACTGGAACTGCTAGTTGTTCCCTACTACGCTAAAGTGACTACAAAGACTAAATAAACAAATATATTTTTGCAAAAATACATAAAAAATAAAAGCTAACGTTAGTGGTAGATGGTCCAAACTTGAAAGCTACACCCAACACATTAACCCAGACCGTTAACTACCCTGCATTTCTCGCTCAAACGAGGCTAAAGTCAGCTTCATATTCGCCAGCTTCTTGTTCGAATTTCCCCGTTCCACCTTAAATGGTGCCGCAATTACATTCCGGCTCTTGGTGCGTTATAATCATAACTGCTGCACCTTTTAAGGTGGAACGGGGAAATTTCGAACAAGAAGCTGGCGATAAGAAGCTGACTTCAGCCTCGCCGCACTCAAGGTCGTTAGCAGTTTCATCGTCACTCTAATGAATGGTTGTTAAATCTATCACTCACCTTATTCCTTTTCTGAACAGCTGGTACGCCTTTTATACGGCAGACAGAGACCTTCAGCTGATTTTACCTCATTTTTTAATCCACATTTATTTTTTATCGCTACATCACATCTCCGCCCCCTACAGTGCTAATCCCACTGCGCATGCGTGGGTTTAACCACTGTGGGCCACTAGATGGAGACAAACAACAGAGGGCGTTAAACTGGAGTGGCGCTGGAGTCATAGCACCGAAATAAAATATATAATACATAACAAAATACATGGAAACAAGCTATAAATACTGTTTTCTTGTTTAAAGTTGAGTGTGTCTTTTGTTTATTTGTTTGTTTGTCCTGTTTTTGAGATCTCTCACACAACTCATGGAAAAAATCCTGTAACAAGACTGAACAAGCAGAAGACTGGATTCTAAAAACTCTTAAATTTATATTTTGCAGCAACTCAGAGTCTTCTTGTTCGCTACACAGACCAACTTTTCCCAGCTATGTGCAAACATGAACTTTACTTTTTGAATTTAACACAAACTATAAGCCTTTTTCAAAGGTTTGGGCACCCCTAGGCAAATTACCTTTTTTGTTGATTTTTGTGATAAACTACTAAAAAAACAGAAAATATGAGTGCACATATGAGTGTTACTTTATGTTTGATGCACTTAAAAACTAAAACAGAAACAATAATAAAATAAAAACATAATTGTGACGTGCAAAAGTTTGGACACCCTACTAAGTCAGTACCTCTTCTGGCAGACCTCATAGCTTGCACACGCTTTTTGTAGGCATCTAGGAGTCTTTCACTCATATGTTAGCTAAACCTTCCCGCAGGTCCTGCACTCATCAGCTGACAGTCCCTAATAATGATTCTTTCTGCCTAAGCGGTCCTAAAAGTCAGTTAAGGCTAAATGAGTTCAGTAAGTTCTGAGACTGTGTAACTGGAAGGGTGTCCAAACCTTTTCACCACTATCCTTTTCTTCTATTTTTTAAGTTCATCAGATACAAAGTAACCATACATTAGCATTTGCTGGAATTGGTATTTTTAAAAATAATTTGGTGCAGAGGTTGTGTTTACTTCTTTTCAATTAAAAAATATAAAAAATAATAAAAGTAATTTGGCCAGGGGTGCCCAAACTTTTGCATACAACTGACTTGCACTTTAGACTTTTGCTTTGGCTAGCCCTATACCTCAATTCTGTTTATTTCATTGAAATATTGGCAAAGTTTCAGTAGTGTTATGATTTTTTTATTAGTGACGGTTTTGGTAGTGAGAATTTTAGCTAATTTCAAGCAGAACTCAAAATGGCTAGCAGGTACATGACTAGCAAACACAGCTTTGAACAACTGTATACAAATAAAATCATCATATTTTCATTAAAACACTAAAAGATTTACTTAATTGCAGAAAATATGTGTTATATATGGGTAGCGACAATTCTTAATGTTCCACACTGATTTTCAGATTTTGGGACACACTTACTTCAAAACAATGAGATCTTACTGCTCACCATGTGGCCAAATCTTGACTAAATCTTCTTGTTTCAGTAGTGACATGAAAATAGGAGACAGCAAGGTTTTTTTGTTTCGCTTTAGTTTTTTATTTATTTATTTATAAATAAAGCTAAACATAAATCTATACCTTTCAACTTCACTTGAAAAGAAATACAAAAGATCTTTAAAAAAATGTCAAAAAGTTTCACAAGTGTAAATTTAGGGTTAGGGTTTGGGACAGACACCTCACAACAGAAAATACTCAATAAATGATGATTTTATATATATTTTACTTATTACTATCTCTATTAATGTGTTGGGTTTAAATAGATAATTCTTGTAAATGTCTGAATACGTAAATAAATGAATACTAAAGTTTTGTTTGTTTGTTTGTTGTTATAGTGGGTCTGTAGTTTATATTGTAGTATGTGTGGTGCTCAGAAGAAGCTTAGAGAAGTCAAGCCCATAGTGAAGCTTTATTTAGAACCAACTCCAGCGTACAAGAAAGGAAAATCTCTGTTATTTCCAACAGACAGAACCGTGCTTTTTTAAACCTATAGTGCAGCTGTAGCTCTACAGAATCCTGCCGGGATTATGAATCAGGACCCAAACCTGGATGTCAGTAGCTCCACTCACAAATGCAATGCCTACCCGAACTGCTCCAGCATGGTTCACACAACCTGGATATATTAATATCACACACTTGAAAATGCAACTGAAAACCTTAAAAGCTTTACTTACTGTTGTATGAAGGAAATATAGCATGGATATGCATAAGCAAAACATATATATATATATATATATATATATATGTGTGTGTGTGTGTGTGTGTGTGTGTGTGTGTGTGTGTGTGTATTTTGTTTATTTGTTTACACTAATATTACACATTGCACACTGCACTGTCACTTTGTCTTTGCATCACATATTACCCTTAATGTTTATTGTTTGGTTTACTGTTTAGTAGGGGTGGAAATCTCTAGGCACCTCACGATTCGATTCAAATACGATTCAGAGGGCTGCGATGCGATTATAAAACGATTATCGATGCATCTCGATGCATCTTTTTTTTCTATACAGCGTTTCTGTTTTCTCACTGTGTGAGCTCAAGTTTCAAGTTTATTTGTCACTTGCACAACATGTCAGGACATTTATGCATTGAAATGCTTGTGGTGAGGCTCAGCTAATCACTCTACAGAAAGTAAATAAGTAAAAGTAAAAATACAAGAAAAACCAACTGAAATATATTAAATATACACAAAATATACACAGAATATACACAGAATATAGAGACAATATACATTTTAAAGTGACTAAGTAACTCAGTGCTGTTATTTAAAGTGACTTGGTACTTTTAAAGCAAAGTATTTGTAATGATTTTCACTTATCACTGCTTTTGTTTAGAGCACATGAGACGCTGCTGCCACTCATCTGCGATAAAATGCGCAGTTACGGTGACAAAAGATCCTGTGGTAATGGATGTCCGCGCAGCACGTTACAGCTATTCTACCCGTTTTCTTTATTTCTTTGGTCTCGTTGTAGACAGAGGGGTGGGGGGGGATCGCTGTGTCAGTAAAGTATCTTTGAGACGGGTCGTGTGCAACATAGCGCGAAAACCCTGTTTCGCAACGACTGAGAATTGCCGTGCAGACTGCAGGTCTCATAGCAACGATGCGTTATTCGCATTTATAAGCAGCGCAGTTGGTTTCATGGTACTTTAAATCTGCAACGAGAGACTGTCTCTCTCTAAAAGGTTGCGAAGCTGAAGTCGCTTCTCTTTCGAATTTTCCTGTTCCACCTTAAATAGTGTCGCATTTACATTCGGCGCCTCAGTCAGAATTTAAGGTGGAACGGGAAAATTCGAACAAGAAGCTGGAGAATAAGAAGCGACTTCAGCCTCGTAAAACAGTCGAATGCTGAGAGACATTTTACAAGAAACTGATCTAGTTTTGAATAAACGTTTCCTGAGGGAAAGGGGGAGGAAAGCGGCTATAGCTAAAGCTTAAAGCAGAGCAAAGTAACGCTAAGTTCGCTCTCATTTATATTGTTTAGTCTATACTAGGACATTATCACATACCGACACATACTGGACATTAAATGTTGCGGCTCCCAAGGTGGTTTGATTTTTGTTGAAAGGACAAAATGTCTCTTATTAACATTTGTGTTGTGACTCGTGACCTAACCTGGCTTTTAATGCAGGGGGAGCCGGTCGGATTTCTCGCTCATCCAGTTGTGTTTTTGTTATGTGCCGCCACGGACTGTCCAGGCACTGCACTTCCGCACTTCCAAGTTCCGCCTTTTGCGTTCTGTCAACATTACGTTATAAATTAAATATTTAGAAAATCGATTTTTGACATTTCTTAATCGATTCAGAATCGTTCACGACCGCATCGCGATGCATCTAAGAATCAATTTTTTTCCCGCACCCCTATTGTTTAGTATATTTTATTCTATTATTTATTTTACGGCAATACTCTACTTCTGTTCATTTTGCTCTTATTTGCTCTTTACTGTGCTTTGTACTGCTGCAATAGAAGAATTTCCCTTTGGGGTTAATAATCTATCTATCTATCTATCTATCTATATATATATATATGATCCACACATTGAAACAGTAATATTAATGACCCTGTAGGTTCCCTGGATGGAGGCGAGCAGGAGACTGGTGCTGCTGGCAAATGTGTCATTTGAAATGAATTAATATGTTTAATTAAACTCAGATGGGCAGAAATACACATGCAGAGAAATGTACTTCACACTTCAGTCACATTTTTTATAATGTATATTAAAATCAAGGTTTTTTTTTTCTTCTCCTGTAAAGTTATCATTGTGACAGTGATGCTCTCTCTGTCTGAACGCTGCCTCCTACTGGCACTCCTTCCTTCCTCACACTGCACTTTAGGATTCACGCCTGCAGGATAACTACAAAATGAGGAGCGATGTGAAAGAGTAAAGCAGGAGTAAACAATAAAGGAGGAACTCTCAGTGTTGCAGGTTGGTGTGGTACAGTGTGTGGTGTTTATACCCTGCCAGGAAAGCAGCACCACCCCCCACCCACATCACCCACCCTCCACCACCACCACCACTTGTGCTGCTAAAATGTCACACTGCCTTCATCCTCTAGTGCTATTGTCCTCTCTGTTTCAGTATAGAGAGAGAGAGTGAGAGAAAGAGAGAGAGAGAGGGGGGTGGGAGAGGGAGAGGGAGAGGAGAGGGGGTGGGAAAGGGAGAGAGCGAGAGAGAGGGGAGAGAGGGTGGGAGAGGGAGAGAGAGGGGGGCTGGGAAAGGAAGAGAGAGGGTGGGAGAAGGAGAGAGACAGAGGGGGAGAGAAAGAGAGAGAGAGGGAGAGGGTAGGGAGGTAGAGAAAGATGGGAGGGAGAGGGGGAGCAGGGGAGAGTGAGAGAGAGAGAAGGAGACAGTAGTAATGGAGAAAGAAAGGAGAAAGAGGAATAGAAATTAAGAGAATGGGAGAAAGAAAAGAAAGAGAAGAGCAGAAGGAGGGAAATAAAAGAAAGAAAAAGAAAGAAGATAGATCATAGAGAAGAAAAATCTAGAGATAACAAGAAGAAAGGAGGGAAGGAGAAAAAGATGAGGAAGTAGAGAGAGAATGAGTATAAGAGAATAAGAATAAGATAATTTCTTTACAAGATTTCTGTTTCATGCATGTCTCTCTCTCTCTCTCTCTCTCTCTCTCTCTCTCTCTCTCTCTCCCCCCCCATCCACCCCCCGTTATAGGTTATTTCAGTAGTGTATCTCTGTGCTGTGGTGCTCTGTGAACTGCTGCTTGTTTAAGTGACGTGTCTTAAGCAGGTCGTTCTCCCTCCTGTCTGAGAGGCTATATTTGAATATAATATCAGTATTTGCATTTCCAATTTCCTGTCATTGCGCCTTCATCCCTGAAGAGATGACAGTCTGCAGAGAAGGAAGAGAAGAGGAGCATGAGCAGCTAAAACCGTCAGCACTGACGGTTAATTTAGCACATGTAGGACTTCTTTATGTAACATTATAGCAAAGGACACTACATGTACAAGGTAACCAACAGTATTTCTATAATTACCATAAATATGCATATTTCCAAATAGACTGATCTAGTGCACTTTTCTTGCAAGTAATTTTCCATATTATTTTCATAATTTTGTGTTTAAAGGGGAATTCCACCAATTATTTAAATTTTCTGCACAATTTAATTGTTAAGATCATTTCTAGTGGTTTGATGTGAAAAAGTTAATTGTAGAGAAACTTACCAACTCTTTACGGTGGTGCTGACAGATTCCTGTCATAGTATTTATAACAGAAACTAGTACTATCCAAAACCACCAGTGAACCTTCCGAGTTCCTCTTAGTTTTAATATGTGAAGTTAATAATATTAAAATAGTGTTAAAGTTTTCTTTACAAACATAGGCCAAAATCTTCTCAAAACTACCATGAAACAATGTCTCAGACAGTGCATTCATGACCATTTCATGACCATTCATGACCATTTCATGACCATTCATGACCATTTCATGTAATAACTTTCTGTGAGCTTTTAGAGGTGGACGTCTGGTTTCTGTCACCACCACTGTGAACAATTCTGACGCGGTAAGTTTCTCTAGAACACAGCATTTCACACCAAACCACTCTGAATGACTGTTTGCATCTTAACCATTTGATTATACAGAAATTTGGAAAAAGGAGTGGAATTCCCCTTTAAATAGGCTCTGTTTTAGTTTCTTTTCATTTGAAAGCATTTTTTAATTGATCACTGATACTTTAATGATCAGCTTTTATTTCCCTTTCTCTTTGCAAACATTGTTTATGGTTTATATTTTTACTTTCCAATAATTTTAATGTCTTTATTTGCTTTATATTCCTTGTTTATCTGTTAAACTGATGGTTTGAACTGAGACTAAATGATAATTTTCTGCCACTGAATGTAATTCCTCTGTGCTAGAACCCTTTCCTTCCCTTTTTGTCCTCTATCACGCATGCAGATGACCTCGCTGTGGGGCAGGTCTCATCTCAAGATCTTTAGATTTACTCATGCATGCAAAAAGCAACCAAGAAATCAAGGCCAAAGCAGAGTGCCTCTGGTTGTTAAAAGCATTCTCAGTGGTTTTAGAACAACAGTGGTGGTGGTGATGCTGCTGTTTATTGTACTTCAAAGCTGAAAGAAAGGGCTGAAGACACAGTGACCTCTGCAGACTCATTAAGCAAGGGCTAATAGTCGGTTTAGCCTGAGGAAACACATTTCTTCTCTCTTCTATATGTGCCTATTCTTTCTTTTATAAAGAGTACGGTTCAGTCACTGAACCTTAACTATTCAAGCTAGGCTTAAGGGTTCAGCCATGAAAGTCAAAACTTGGTCAAATAATGAGAAAAAACACCTCAGTGATAATGCAAATATCAGCTAGAGCCCTTATGGGATTTCTAATGACATGTTAGCACTATGGCTGGTGCTTATTTTTGGCCACTGTAGATTAAACACGGACATTTGAAGTTCATGAAATTGGTCCCATCTGTTGTAAATCCAGAAGGAGCTTAGCTTTCCTGAAAGAGATGTGTGCTTCCCTGAAAACAATAACATCTGATGTTTGGAGGAGTCAGTTTATGTGGCTTTGGTTAATGTGAAAAATACAAATTAGATCAAACTCCAGAGATTCCTGTCTCTCCAGTGTGTTTCTAATAAAGTGACCAGTGACTGAAAGTACAAGAAAGGGTGTTTCTAAAGAAGTGGCCAATTAGTGGAAGTATGATGTAGTTATTTCTAATAAAGTGGCCTATAAGCATGAGTAGAAGGTATGTGTTTCTAATAAAGTGGCCAGTGAACGTAAGTGGAAGGTTGGCATTTCTAACAAAGTGGTCAGTGAGTTGACGTACAAGGTGGGTGTTTTACAATAAAGTAACCAGTGACTGAAAGTACAAGAAGTGTGTTTCTAATAAAGTGGCCAATTAGTGGAAGTATGATATAGTTATTTCTAATAAAGTGGCCAGTAAGCATAACAAGAAGGTAGGTGTTTCTAATAATGTGGCCAGTGAGTGGACACACAAGGTAGTTGTTTCTAATGAAGTGACCAGTGAGCATAAGTGGTAAGTGAGTGTTTCTAGTAAAGTGGCCAGTGAGCGTAAGTAGAAGGTAGGTGTTTTTAATAAAGTGGCCAGTGAGTGGACATACAATGTAGGTATTTCTAAAAAGGCGGCCAGTGAGCTTAAGTAGAAGGTAAGTGTTTCTAATGATGTGGCCGGTGAGCATAGGTAGAAGGCAGGTGTTTCTGATTAAGTGGCCAGTGAGTATAAGTGCAAGATAGGTGTTTCTAATAAAGTGGCCAGTGAGTGGAAGTAGAATGTATGTGTTTCTAATAAAGTGGCCAGTGAGTGGAAGTACATGTAAGGTGTTTCTTATAAAGTGGCCAGTGATTGGAAATAAAAGGTTGGTGTTTCCATTAAAGTGGCCGTTAAGCATATCATTATACATATTCACATTCATCAGCTCCTCCATGCTAAAGCTAGGCCCATCCTTATCTTCCTTATTTTCAGCTCCATATACATTGAAAAGGCGAGCTTTGGCAAGAAATCTCACACGCCACAGAAATAAAAGTGTGGAGGAAGTGTTGCAGAGGAGTATGTGCAACTGTGACCCACAAAGCACTGAATTCTTGCTATGAGTAGTATTTTTCTTCTACTGCCATGGTGTATATTTAGTGCAGTGTTGAGGGGGGTTAGAGGTACTGCATTCTGTCTGAGAAAGCTTTCAGAGGAGCCTCTTAATTTTTCATGAAAATGTGCTTAAAAAAGATGGAGACAAAGTAACAAGACAGGATTTCCCTCAGGCTACAGCACAGACTCCACCAGCTGGCTTTCTTTCTGTGTGCTCGTGTATTTTGGCACAGGTCACCTTTACTGTGAGATGTGGAATGTTCCTGTAAGCGTTCACCGGCATTTCAGTGTGTGTGTGTGTGTGTGTGTGTGTGTGCGTGTGTGTGTGTGTGTGCATGTGTGTGTGCGTGTGCGCGTGCGCGTGTGGGTGGGTGGGTGGTCAGTTGTTTGTAGCTGATGTTGTTCTGTTTGTGTGGGTGAGGCTTATTCCCTCCAACAGGCATTATTGCCTTCAAATCCCGTAGAATAAATCAGCGTTTTCTTCCTCTTCTCATTAATGAAGGATAAAAATAAACTAAAAAAATCCCTCAGAAAATAAACAAGACAAATGCCCTTTTCAGCCTGTTTGCATTGCAGAATTTCCCCTCTTGAGACTAATTGGTGCCCTCTGATATCCTCTGAGTTCACGATGGTGATCAGAAGACCCGTTTGAGCGCTGAGACAAGGCCGATGTTGTGACCTTTCAGGCCTCTCTGTCCACCCCCGCTCTCAGCACAGCAGCAGTGCTACCTAACAACACCCTGATTCACCCTGCAGATTCACTCTTCATGACATATCCACCCCCGGTAGCCAACTGCAAGATTAAAGGGCCCATACACTACATTTTCTTGTATTTGTTCCCTCTGATGTTCACTTACAATATTTTTCGAAGGTTTATGTACCAAAACCAGTCATAATTCATTTTTACATTTCCGTGACCATTTCCACCCTCTCTTTATCACTTAGAATTAAACCGGCTGCCTTTCTTACTGTGCCGTTAAAGGGAAATTCCACCAATTTTCCAAAATATCAAAAATCATTGAGAACATTAACACAAATTAATTCAGAGTGGTTTGGTGTGAAATGGTTGATTGTAGAGACTCAGATTTCTTTACAGTGGTGGTGATAGGAACCAGGGGTCGCTATGACTACAACACAAATATAACCATTTTATTTACTATCCAAAACCACCAGTGAACCTACACGAGTCTTCTGAGCTTTATATGTAATGTTGATGATGGTAAAATAGTGGCAAATCTGAAAATAAATCTGAATGTTTATCTTTGGGGACTATTTTACTTTCCAGTGCTGTGCATGTACCTCTCCACCATGAATGATATTTAAGGCCAAAATCTTATTACAAAACTATCATAAATTATTTAAATATTCATAACTATTTCATGTAACAACATTAAACTCTTCAGACGTCTGGCTGTCATCACCACCACTGTGAACAATTCCCTGTAAAATTGATCATTGTGTTCACTGTTTTTACATCTTAACCATTTTATTATGCAGAAATTTTGAAAAATCAGTGAAATTCCTTTTTAAGACTGATGCATCTAGATGACCTCTAATTGCCTGCCTCTCATCTGGGCTGCAACGCTCCTTATAACTTCAGCATTAATGGGTTGAGCTTAACTGCTGTAGGCCAAATAGGCGGTTATATGTAAATAAGTTGCTTTTTGTGGCATCACAAAAGAACTGAATTTAAAACAGGCTGTTTTTCCAGCTTAGTTTCCATATATGGACTGACAAGTGAACATTTAAAAACTTTTATTTAAAAAAAGGGCAAACAAGACGAAAAAGGGAGGTTTTCCATGATATGGATTCTTTATCTTATTTATATTAGCAGTTACCAGTCCCAGTCATGAGGAACCCATGCTCTGAACATTTTTGTGTTTTTCTGCTCTAACATATGTGACTCAGCACACAAAGAGCTCATTAATCAGTTAATGAGTTGAATTAGATTGGAGGAAAATAAAAAATATTCAGTGCATGGAGTCCCTGAGACTGAGATTTGCTTACATTGTAGATATTTAATAAGATATATTTAACTTGTTGTGTTTAAAGGAGAATTTCACCAATTTTTCAAAATTTCAGTATAATTCAACAATACGTTTGAAGTCCTTTCTTGAAATATTTCAAGAAAGTAAGAAAAATTCACTTTTCCATAAAATGGGGCCTTTAAGGGGCAAGTCTTCCCATAAAGCACTTTGTAGAATCAATAGACACAGTATAGTTCTCATAGACTTCTATATGTAATCTGGCCACAGGCATCAGGCCATGGGCATCTGCTGATCTCTCTTGTTGAGGCTGATGTTCTAAGTGGCGATCTGGTGTTTAGCTTGGAATGTCAGATTGTGGACATGTCTCCAGAGGAAAGACAGCAGAGCAGCACAGCTCACACAAACTGTTCTCCTGTAAAAATCAGCCAGCCTGAGGGGACTGTTTCACTGCCATTACTGCAGCCTCAGCCCAGCTCCCACAGGAGATTATACTGGAGCTCTGTTAGATCTCATCACCCTGCACATCACTTACAGCAGTGGCATTTCCCAGGACAGTCCTAGTCTGGGCTTTTTCTCAAATATTGTGTATGTGTCCCTTATTAGAGTAAGAAAGCTTCACTAGCACAGAATATGCATGTCTGCTCGTCCTGAATTTCTGATTTCAATAAATTGTGAATGAAAAGCTAAACTGGCATGTCACTTTGCATGCGCTTTCAGCCATATTTGAGGTCTGCTTGAAGAAGATGGGGTTCAGTGCTGGAGCACAACAGCCTGCAGAAAGTAATGTTTTTATTATACAACATGTCGTCAAAAATATGTGGACTCCCCTCCTAGTTAATGAGTTCAGGTGTTTCAGATACACCTATTGCCAACAGGTGTATATAATCAAGCACATAGCCATGCAATCTCCATAGACAAACATTCTATCGGTTTGTGACATTCATTTTTGCTCAGACAGCAGACATAGAAAATTGAAATTAGTGCACTAATAAAAGCTTGATGGATAGCTGTCGGTTGAAATTACTTCCAGAGTTGAAGTTGAATGGTTGCTCGGGGGGTCCCATACCTCCCCTTAGAGTAAAGAGACTCCCCATAATAGAGCCAAAATTGAGCTTGGGTATTCCTGACAAAATGAATGTCCTCACACAAGGTGACCATCTTCTTTTACTACTTATGGGCTTCACCAAACCTACCTAGACCACCAAGCCTACTAAATCATTTTTTTTACTACCCACTACCCACATACACATAAGACACCCCCGGTCAAACAACATGTTTCTGTTGATTTTCTAGGTGAAAATAAGTTCACACATCCTCTACAGAGAACACACTTCTGCACATTTTAATACACAATTACTGATTATTTACTGAACTTACCATATTGAAAAAAAAAAACATAAAATGTAGCCTGTACGAAACTATGCCTTATTTATTTATTTATCATTTTCAATATGTAAAACTCAGCAAATTAACAGAAACTGTGCACTAAACTTGGCAGAAAATTGCCATGTTTATGTTTTTTTTTCTTTGCACAGAATATGTTCATTTATTTTCACTTAGAAAATCAAAAAAACATGTTATCTGACCAGGGATGCACACAAACGTCTGCATACAACTGTATGTATTTTCATGAATTAACTGAGAATGTAACCGATGACATTGTCAGCTTGTAAGTCATAAAGAACTTGAAGCACCACGGTCATATGACATGTTTTGTTGATTTTCTAAATGAGACTTAAGTTTGCACTTCCTCTACACATTTTAAGTTACTGTTTATTTACTGAATTTAAGATACTGGACAAAAAAGAACATAAATGTGGACTGTGCAAAAATTATGTCACATATATCATATATTTTCCAAAATGTTAAGTTTGCTCCTGGTGCAAATTTATGTGTTAACCATGTGTGCTAGGTGGAGCAGATATGTTTTGATTTATATTATGTAAACCACTGATCAATACATAAGTCACCTCATAGACAGACCTCCCAACAGGGGACCCCTACCCCCCAGACCTCTTTCACAATTTCAACCCTGATCATTACGCTCAGTATAAAGATGGCATACACAGTTTATTTTTGGAGTTAATGCCATGCGTTTATTTCCATCACTGTTGCAAAACGTGGAGATTTGCACTTTCATTGGAACCTGTTTCTCCTTCAAGGAGTGATTAACGCGGAAGCAAATACACGGCCTTGGACCCTCATAAAAAAAAAAAAACACAGAATAAGCCACTCAATACCATTTTATAAGAGCTTTTAGACAGTGTAAACAGAGTTATTTATTTATTTATTATTTATTTTTTAGGAGTGTGCATGTTTTGCTTCTAATAACAATCTAAGATTTTGACACGTTCAATTTTTTTCCCTCCTTTCCTCCATATCTAACTGCAAAAAGATAATAAGTAAAAAAACATTCAGGGATTGTTCAGGAGAATCTAATAATCAATAATCAGAAGGCTAATTTAATTACATGCCAATATATTAGTCTTTGATAGTGGGCCTCTGTAATGACTATTAGGTCAACACTGATTAATTTAACCTATATAATAATATTACTTTTTTAAAAAATAACAACATCTAAAACCATTTTGAAAAAACAGCAGGTCATCTGGAAGGTTCAGGAATAAATACACATATATAATACATATTAATATATACTGTGTATATTCATATTTATATGTCTATATCTTATATGCAGATAGCTTTCATTCCTTGTTTAGTCCCTGTGCTATCCACAAATTTATGGCCTTAGTAACTGGGGTTTGTGGTGGTCCCCACATGTGCTCTGATCACGAGTGACTAACACTGTAAAATTAAAGGCTGACAGTACAATACTATGGGTCTGCTATTGTTCCTATGCAGTAGATTGCAGTGCTCCTTACAGCTTTACATACAGAAATAGCTATTTCTTTCCCCACTGGACCAACCACAGAGCCATGATCAGAAGTGTTACATGTTTGCAGATAATACATCTCACAAAAATCCTAAAATCTCAGTTTTTTTTTTTCCCATGTGGCCACTGGCGTGCTGAAGTTTTGAAGTAAGAGCGAAAAACAGTATGCAGTTTGACAGAGTGGTCTGAGAAAAGGTGCGTCGATGGCTTATACAGTCTCTGAGTGTTGTGTCTTGTTTAGTCGTTTAGTCCAGTCCTCTTGCCGTGCCGGGGCTTATCCCACGCCTCTTCGCCGCTGTGTGACCCTCGCTGCTGTGTGTGTGCTCCAGGGTGCATTAGCCGTGGTTACAGTGGCAGGCGAATGTGCATGGCGGAGCTGTTGGGCCGAGCAGCCAGGATGTAGATGGCGCTCTCACGCAGAAACGCGTCCCACGTCACCGGCCTGAAAAACACGCAAAGAAAGTGTAGAACACTTTCAGTCTTGACAGACAAATGCTGTCAGTAAAAGGGTCATACTAAAGAACTAAAGAACATATTCTGTGTAGTGATGAATCACGCTTCTCCAGCAGGCAGTCTGATGGACGAGTCTGGGTTTGGCGAATGATAGGAGAACATTACCTGCCTGACTGCATTGTGCCAACTGTAAAGTTTGGTGGAGGAGGGATAATGCTATGCTGTAGGGTTGTTTTTCAGGGGTTGGCCTAGGACCCTTAGTTCCAGTGAAGGGAAATCTTAATATTTCATTATACCAAGATATTTTGGACAACTGTATGTTTCCAACTTTGTGGGAACAGTTTGTAGAAGACCCTTTTCTGTTCTAGCATGACTGAGCCCCAGTGCACAAAGCAAGGTCCATAAAGCCATGGCTGGGTGAGCCAGGCCCTCTCATCCAAGATAAGTGTCTGACCTCACAAATGCGTTTCTGGATGATTGGGCAAAAATTCCCACAGACAGACTCCAAAATCTTGTAGAAAGCTTCCCAGAAGAGCGGAAGCTGTTATATCTGCAAAGGAGGACCATCTTATATATATGGATAGATAGTTACAACATAGCACACTCTCCTTACAGACCTGTTGTCGTATTTCTCCATGGCTTTGTCTCTGCTCTTGTCACTACTGGAGCTGGCTGGGCTGCTCTCTGATATTGGGCCGACGTGGCTGATACTGCAGGGAAGAAAAACAAGTTAAAACACGACACATTCAAGCACAGTCTGCTCCATCACTCTGTTTCTTTTCTCTCCCTCACACACACTCACGCGCACTGACAGGGTCACTGAACACAGCTCAGGGTTTCATTTCTAGACAGTTATTCTTTTGTTTACTCACAGGCTTGACAGGACCTGCCATAACAGCCTACACAAATTCTAAACAGCTAGCATTCGCTACACGTATATGCTTTCGTGTATATATTCAAACTTCAGTTCCACAGTAAAAAAAACTGTTTAAAAAAACAATGAAGAATTCAGACTTTAGATATTTACAAGATTATATTCTGATTCTGTAGGCTTAAAATAAAAAGGGGTCACTAAAGCATAAATACAGCACAGTTTGGCTTTTTAATATAAAAGGTTGTACAAAATAAGATACATATAATAAGAGAACAAATAACAGATGGAAAAAAGTGTGGAATAGTATGTGTATGGTTTTTGTTTGTAAGGGATCAACTGTTCAAAGCTGTTTGCTAGTCATGTACTGGCTAGGAATTTTATGAGTTCTGCTCAAAATGAGATAAAATTGTCAAAACTGAAACATTTAGTTAAGATTCAGTAGCGTTATAAATGTTTTGGTAGTGAAAAAATGGAGTGTTCAATTGTTTATTTTAACAGAATATACAGTACATAATTAAGGTATATGGTCATTCAAAGCAAAGGGATTTTAGTCTAAAGTCCAAGTCAGTTAAGTCTGAAATGTGTTTTCAACTCTAAAGTGGGAACTTTACAGGAGAAAGAAAAAACATTCTTAACTTGGAATTGAAGTTAATGTAGCAAGATATGTTTTTTTTACTTTATGTACTTTTAGACTATTTCTATTTCATTCATCATGGAATTTTAACACAAAGCAAAAGCTTTCTGGAATTTATTTATTATGCAAAATGACAAAAACAGAGATACAACAATTTTGAGCAACAGCTATAATGTGTGTGTGTGTGTGTGTGTGTTGTTTTAGACGCATCCATAATCAACAGCGATCTGAATGTTTCTGAAATGAGAATCTGTACAGAAATGTATATATTTGCGTTAATTGATGCATGTATATATAATAAAATGATTACAGTCAGTGGTGTGTGATGTTTTCAGAGCAGATAAAGTAGGTCAGTGGTAGAAGGTCTTAAGCTCCGGGCATAAGCCCAATTCAGCACAGGTGGTGGTCAACACAGCTTTAATAATATATCATCATAGTCTGAAAAGATGTTTTATCATTAATACAACATCATTTCACACATTACTACAGATAGGGTACTATAGTTATGTGTAGTACACAGTGCTCCATTGCTGATGTGATAATTTTGTGTATAGATATCAGTGTTTTAAAATCGAATGTGCATGTGTGCATAAGCCACTTAATGTGTTCACATGGAGGCAGAAAGTGAGTTGAAAAACATTGATTACTTAGCGAACGGTGAGTCTATGCCATTGCATTCAAAGCGCCTTACTTGGTGCATGATCTTGTTTGTTGTATGTCTATATAATCAGGGCTTAACTTGTGAATCATACATTTATTTCCTACAAACAGCATATAAAATAATGAAATGCGGAGAAGTTAATTAAAAAGCAGCATGCTGTGCCACGGTGCACACTGACTTTCACTTTTAGTTCCTGCTTGGGTGTAAAAACAACACCTGTAAAATACTGTTTATCACTCGCAAATGTGCCACGACTGCTATGACTGTTCATTTCTCAAAAGAGCTCAGAACGAACAATTAAAAAGCTTAAAGATTCAAAAGAATTTATTTTAGTGCTATATAGAACACCTTTCAAAAAGTTCTATATAGAGCCATATAAAACACACTCTCCATCAATCTGTAGAAACCTTTCATGATGCAAAGAACCTTTTAATCATTCAAAGCATTCTTTGAGTCTATATAGAACCATTTACTTTACTAAAGAACCCTTTAAGAAATTTTTTATTTTTTTAAATTGGTAGTTCCTCATTCTGGTTCCGGAGAACCCATGTACTGAATTGATGTTTTGTTCCTGCCTCCAACTCCCAATTTAGACAAGTTCAAGCACTTTTTTTATCATATTGACTGTGTTGTACCTTATTGACATATTGAATAAGGGTGTAACAGTATACAAATTTCATAATATGA
Organism: Colossoma macropomum; assembly: GCF_904425465.1. Classification (NCBI taxonomy): domain Eukaryota; kingdom Metazoa; phylum Chordata; class Actinopteri; order Characiformes; family Serrasalmidae; genus Colossoma; species Colossoma macropomum. The sequence continues at coordinate 18,725,910 of NW_023494804.1, read as the reverse complement.
TATGTTTTGTGAGTCCAGGGTGTATCCTGCCTTCCGCCCAATGACAGCTGGGATAGGCTCCAGCACCCCACCGTGATCCAGAAGGATAAGCGGTTTAGATGATGGATGGATGGATGGATATGTTTTGTGATTTTTGCACCACATTTTGATACATTTTCAATACAGAAATGAAATGTCAACACTGATTTTACATCTACCTTTTCAGTCCGAGTTCCACTGCCAAAACAAGAACGCATCTAACAAAATGAAACTGTGTTCGATTCACGGTGCACATCTTCTCACAATCTCCATAAAACGAATATTAATATGCATATTCTGACACTTCTAGTAGGTCTTGATAACTTTCATAATATTTACATAGCACTTCTAACTCTTTTACAAAAATACAAGAAAATAAAATCCCACGAAATCTTTGAAACGAGCATGTTTTGAACATTAAAATGTGCAGTGCAGGTCATCACTTTAAGTGTGAATCTGCCACTCTGTAGTGAAACAGTGCCCTGTAAACAAACCTAAACAGCCTCTCCAGACTCCTCTCTTTCATCTTCAGCATTCAGCTGATTTTAATGAGCACATATTAGAATGAAATCTTGTTTATGGAAAGTGGAGGCCAAACGCACAGAGCCGTTTAACCTGCAGTGCCCATTTAATCAGATGAGAGATGTTCCTAAGGGCTTCTCTGAGGAGAACAAAAGCCTCTTGTTTGATCCTGAAAATGGAAAGGTTGGGTCAGCTTTAGCTAACAAAGCCATAAGGACCAACAGAGAGATGCTGAGAAAAGCGATGAGGATGAGGATGAGGAGGATGATGATGGTAATGATGATTAGAATGATTAGAGAAAGCACTCTTCCTTTTGTTTTTAATACAAATGTTCACTTGTTTGTTTTTGCTGTCATAGGAAAAACTTCACAAAGTTTTTTGGAGAAATAATAAGTACAATGTTCTTAACTTCACTGTACATCAGTGAGTGTGTTTACATGCACTTAATAATCCGATAACTGCAGAAAATCAGGTTTTGTCAGTAATTCGATCAACACCTTTACACGCTCTTGGGCAATCAGATAATGGGGAAACTCCAGGTCTACATGAGTCAGACAGTAATCAGATAAACTCACAGAAGAAGACATGACATAGTCGTAACAGAAAAATAATGCCGTGGCTTTTTTTTAAAACATCGCACCACTTTACCTGAAAATATGTACATACATCATCTGTAAGATGAAGAATATTTAAATCCTTTATTTCATCAAGCATCGCTCCAAAAGTTTTTTGCTTCCATCTCACACCAATGTTGCTTGCTTATTTCCAGTACCACAGTCTGTTTTTGCACATGCGCAGACTGAGAAAACCGAAATCTGATTACTGAACTAAAATCCAGCTCTCTTTTGTCAGATTTTATGACACCCTGTCTACTCATTTTCGTGATTTTCTTGTGACTGTTAATTGTAAGTTTTGCGATGTTTAACTGTAAGCTGGTGGAGAAAGAATGCTCTAAGTATTTTCTGTTGAGAGATTTTTTTAATTATATTTTTCTTCAGTTAAGTTTGAGCTGGGTGGGACTAAATTTGGCACAAGTGATGTCACATCTGTCAATGTACCAATCAGAGCCAGCGCTGTATACACTGTATACTCATGTTCCTCTCCATCACATGCAGTGACCTCTGCATGTGATGGAGTTCTCAGACAAAACTCTCAGCGAGTAGCTTATTTAAGGTTTTCTAAACCTGCTGCAGGGTTCTACTATAAGTGCTTAACTTCATCTACAAGAACGTGATTAATAGCAGTCTACCTTAACTGTAACCCCGCCAAAAAACACACAGATCAAGGCTCACACTGTTGTGTACAATTGTACTTTACAGGTGTAATGCACAGCAGGCCACATGAGAAATCACTCCACAGTGTCCGCAAACATGACCGACTCATAACGGCAGCTTATGTGGTCTCAATTTTCAAGAGCGCGGTCCCAGTTAGCAAGCTGGATAGGTCACGGATATAACATTGTTGCTGACCATTCAAAAATCAGACATGATGCCCATGATCTGCCAGTCATAAGATGAAAACTTGAGTTCAAGAACATTTGCTGCAAAATGCAATTAGATCTCTGAAAAAATGACCATTAGCCATCTTATTTTCCATTTTGCACTCACCATATAAAGGGCAGTGGAGTAGAGTGAAGTGGTCTACTTTTCTGCAAGGGGGCTTGAAAGTGTAGGGCTGAACACTGTTTGGCAGGGTTGCTTAGCACTGCCACTGGTGCTGGGCTTTTTACACTGCCTTTGAGATGCCACCGTCAATCATTTTGCCTTCTGACACGCCCACACAGTTCTGAACAGGCAGCAGCTCAAAGTTTTTGGAGCATTTATCTACTCTTAAATTGCATTCATTTGGATATTAATATGTATTTATTGAAAATAACAGTGGTAAATGTTTTTACCGCATCATATCTCTACTGTCAAAAACCAAAAATTCACACATTTGAAACTATGTTGAGTGAGACTATGTTAAATAAACCTATTTTTGCAGGTTAAGAGTGGCTTAGTATTCTGAGATAAGCAATTTTAACAACCAAAGTAAATCTGAAATATTTCTATTACGCAAAATAGTAAAAATAAAACTGAACAGTAGATATATAAACCTATGCTAATGTTTCTTTCTAACACTAGCCCCACGGATCTGGCAAAAACAGTGCTAAATGTTTGCTGGGGGCTGAAGATGAAGATTCTAATTCACCAGCTTTTTGTTTGAATTGTCTGTTCTACCCTAAATGGAGCGGTTACAGGCACCTGAATGTAACTGCTGCACTATTTAAGGTGGAACAGGAATTTCAAATAAGAAGCAAACTTCATCTTCATTACATTTCCCAAATCATTTGTCTCATACATGCATCCTGTACAGTCACCCCTCTGACCATCAGCAAGGTGTGAAATACAGGGGGTTCTGGGGGGGTCCAGGATCCCCTAATCAACCTCTTGGGCCCCCTGAGTACCACAAAATCAAAATTCTGGGGTGTCTCTAAAAAGAAACTTATTAAGACGTTATGCTGTCTGTTCGGAAAAAAATACCCTCTAATACAAATTCAGGGAAAGGTCATTGTTTAGCTTCTTCACTCATAATCAGCAAGCTTCTGACTCTGGTATTCTTACTAGGGATGCAGCACTGGTCTGCCTCAGGGTGGCGCTGTAGCAAATTGGTTCGCCCAGTTGGTCCACAGCCTAACAACTGTAACTATGTCCAGGATTCCTCTGAAAAACTTTGTAATATACTGTAGCATATTTGTAAATCAGAAGACCTGCCCAATTTCCCAAGAGACTGGCAGAAAGAATGAACTCTTAGTCATTTCTCAGACTGAAAACAGAAGAGGAGATGTGCAAAATCTTCTCAATGTGTGGAAGTTACCAAACTAGTGAAGAGCATTTCCAGTAGGAGAATGGTTAAACCAAACATTTTGGTTCCATTAAAGCTAGCATCAGAGCCACTATGGCTAGTGAGTTAGCAGCCAGTCAGTGCTGGAGTAGCCAACATGGGACCCCTTGAATACTAGGGAGTATTTTGCATACTGATCAGACACTGCTGGGATTTGGATAATATTACAGTCATTCACGTTTCAGTTCCAGCAGGTCTACAGCAATCTGTTCACGTTAGGCTAAGGCTAATCCCAAATGGCAGGCCATATCTTTATGTTCCTTCCTGCCTCAGAAACAAAGTGAACTGGACCAGAAAGCGTGGGTGATTAAGGGGCTGCTGAAACATCCCTGACTCAGTCATTCAGCTAAATGGTATAAAGTTAGTGTGGTTTGCATTACTTGTAGGTTGAGTTATCTTCTCTTATTTGTGGCACACCGGTATAATAGTCATGACAAAACTTACACTTGAATTTTGGTACAAGTCTGGTATACTGGACGCATTTTACCAGTATACCAGCTAAACTGGTATACCACCCACTACTAATATGAGGACAAACTGGGGCGTATCTATGACAACTTATATGAAAGTTCAGAACTGAAGCACATTTGTTAATTGATGAAGGATGATAGTTTCTTGAATTAGACACCATCTTGAGCACAACTTTGATGAACTGGGAGCCGTTGTGAACCAATCAGCATTTTGCAACTGCTGGGCTAACTGGTCACCACTAGTTTTCACATGTTAGCCATGTTAGCTACACTTTAACATTTTCCAACAAGTTTGTATACAATGGAAGCTCATGCTGATTGTGACTTACCCCATATTCACTATAGGGGAACACAATCCCATGAGTCTGTGCGGGAAACACACATGCAGTAGCCACAATGAGGATGGAAAGATGGATGACAGCAGTGAGTGAGCATGGAAGACAAAAGCAGCAGAAAGACATTATGGAGAGAAGCAAAGGCTGATTCCAAAACAGCTCCTGAATTGACCAACAGGGGCAGATTTACTAAAAGAGGCACTAATTACTGACCGTCTTAAGACACTTTGTCCTGGTGGGGGCCAATTTAGCAGCTTATCTGCTAAAAACTTCCATGCACATGAACATTGAAAATTAAAGCTTGTTTTTACCAGATTACAAAGAATACAAAGAATTTTTTTTGTCCAAATTAAATCTGGTTCCATTTTTGATTTCATGGTCGAAATAATGACCCTTTTTTCCTGAGATGTTGACTTAATAAGTCAAAATTAGTGAACAATAATAATTAAGTGAAAATTATTGTTATCACTCATCAAGAAAGTACATGATAATACATAATATGTACTTTGATAGTGTTGTAAAATTTACCAAACTTTTTAGGAAAAAGCAGCTTAAAATATATTTTTTCTAAAACTTTTTGGCTTTGTATCATACAGTCAGTCACTATCAGTCTTGGTAAATGGGAGTATTTTATTATACTAATCTCCTCCCAGTAAAGTTTTTTATAAATGCATATTGTCACTGTCCAAAGAAAAACATGTATTTCCAAAGTAGTAACTTTACAGGAGAGGGCAAAACTTTCTTAACTTTTAATGTAAAATAATGTAAAGCATTTTTCATTCCAGGTGATTTTGGAGCACTTCTGTTGGTCCGCTCATCATGACATTTTCACACAATGTAAAGGACAACGGCTGGGTTCAAATTATACAGAAATATAAAAATGACAAATATGGAGATACATTTTTTTTTCCTTTTTTTCCTTTTTTCCTTTGGACAGCATCAACATGCCAATAGGTATAAAGCACAAAAGAGCGGTGACCACCCCTTTGGTCTTATTATAGACACTAAAGGGCTGCTGCTCCTATTTAGTATGTTTTAACAGCCAAAAAAGGACTGAAAGCGTTTTGTCAGAAAGCGTTAGTAAATCTGCCCCACAGTGTCCCAACTAACATGTACAGTGGTGCTTGAAAGTTTGTGAACCCTTTAGAATTTTCTATATTTCCGCATAAATTTGACCTAAACTTCATCAGAAGTCTTAATAGTAGATAAAGAGAACCAAATTGAACAAATGAGACCAAAATTATTACACTTGGTCATCTATGTAATGAGGAAAATGATCCAGTATTACATATCTGTGAGTTGTTGTATGTAAGCCTTTAGGATTAGCAGATAATTTGAAGGTGAAATTTGAGTCAGGTATCAGGTTTCGATGAATGGGATGGCAATCCAGTGTGAGTCACCACCCTGTTTTATTTAAAGAACAGGGATCTATCACAGTCTGATTTTCACTACACATGTTTGTGGAACTGTATCATGGCATGAACAAAGGAGATTTCTGATGACTTCAGAAGAAGAGTTGTTGATGCTCATCAGACTAGAAAACCCTAGAAGACCGATCCACAGTCAGGCCCAGGCGTGGTCGACCAACAAAGATCACACCAAAAGCAAGGTGTGTAATAGTCAGCGAGGCCGCAAAGGAACCCAGGGTAACTTCTATGCAACTAAAGGCCAGTCTCACAGTGGCTAATGTTAATGTTTATAAATCCACCATCAAAAAAAACATTGCTGCCTGTCTGCAGTTTGCTAAAGATCACATGGATAAGCCAGAAGGCTTTTGGAACAGTGCTTTGTGGACGGATGAGACCAAAATCGATTTCTTTGGTTTAAATGAGAAACGTTGCTTGGAGAAAGGAAAACACTGCATTCCAGTATAAAAACCTTATCCCATCTATGAAACATGTTGGTGGTAGTATCATGGTTTGGGTCTGTTTGGCTGCATCTGGGCCTGTACAGTTTGCCATCATTGATGGAACAATGAACTCTGAATTATCCCAGTGAATTCTAAAAGAAAATATCAGGACATCTATCTGTGAGCTGAAACCTAAGAGAATCTGAGTCATGCAGCAAGACAACAACCCTAAGCACACATGCCATTCTACCAAAGAATGGTTAAAGAAGAGTAAAACTGACCAAGTCAAAATCCTGAACTTTGTCCTATAGAATTGTTGTGGCAGGACCTGAAGCAAGCAGTTCATGGGAGAAAACAACCAACAGTTACCAGAAATGTTTAGTTGCAGTTATTGCTGCATAAGGGGGTCAGACCAGATAATGAAAGCAAAGGTTCACACACTTTTGCCAATCACAGAGATGTAATATTGGATCATTTTCCTTAATAAATAAATGACTAAGTCTATTTTTTTTTTCTAATTCGTTTATTTTGGTTCTCTTTATCTACTATTAGGACTTTTGTGAAAATGTGATGAAGTTTTAGGTCAAAATTATGCAGAAATATAGAAAATTCTAAAGGGTTCACAAACTTTCAAGCACCACCGTACAAGCCATTAGCTCATGCTACACTGTATGCAGTGTAATGTTTAGCTATACGTAGCTCGTGAGTAAAAAGCATTTGAGATTCAGCCTGAGATTTTCATGCACTTCTTTAACCCAAAAATACCTTCTCTAAGACATATGACAGACAGGCTTTCAGACAGCTTTCACAGTGTGTTGATGCAATGTGCCTTCAAACTGAAAGACAGAGCTATACAGAGAGGAAAATAATTATGCTAACTTTCACAAGAACAAAGAAGAGGGTTATGGGATCATGTGGCATTAACTTCATTCATCTAATTCAGCTAATTCAAAACTTATACATGTGATAAATTGATCTGTTACAGAGAAATTTGCTAAAATGGTGTCAATCACACATCGCAAACCTTCCACGAGGCTTTGAGCTGGCTGACAGCGCATTCACAGCTGATGCTGAATACATTATTTCTGAGTTATTAGCTCTCAGATGCTGCTTGACATGACAGGATTGTCAAAAATTGCTCCGTTAATGTCAGTCTTTATCTCTCTCCCTGCCTAGCTTATGCATTTTCCTGAAACTTTTCAATTCTCGCTTTTCATTTCCCACTACTGATGAGCTGGCATGGCTTCCCCTTCACTTAATATGTCAGGCCTGAAATCCCTCAGTGTGGCTCAGTGCTGTGCAAAAGTCTTAAGGCTACCTTCTTAAGGCACAGCACATAGCATCTCATACTAGAGAGTATAAAGTGCAGCAAGAATGCATTGCAGTGAGAGCGCCAGTAAAACAAGCTCAGTTTCATTTTACACTCTATTTGTGTAGATTTAATGGAATAATACATTCAACACAATCTGGTGAATTTATCACATTTGGTATCAGCTAACTAACTCCTCGAGGGACGAGGTGAGGTTATGATGGGACTCAGGTACTAACATTAGTTGAAGTAGCAAATGATTCTGTTGTTAATTAAAGTCTGTTTATGATTCCTGCCCTCATGTTTGATGGTGCCGTTGATTTTACCAAGGGGAGATTATCATTGACCCTACCACAGACCAAATAATTATATGATTCTGTCACGTGGCCCTCCGGCTCAGACTCGCACTCGGACTCCATTTCCCAGAATCCTCAATCCTCCTATCACTGTTCATAATCACCAGAGTACTGATATGTTGAACCTATTTTCTATGACCATCTATTCAGGCTACATCAGTTTAGCCCCGACCACTCACACAGAAGTTATAAGGAGGCCAGAATTCATTTACATATATCAGTCTTAAAGGCATAACAACAAAAATAGCCTGTAGAGAGAAAATGGTCCTGTTTTTGGTACATAAAACAACAAAAATAAATAAATAAAATACAGGAAAAATGTAGGATATGGGCCCTTTTATATAAAAGGTAGTGATTTTATGTATGTCAATGTACAGTTACCACTAATACCTACTTTAACCAATTCATTAATGCTGAGATGAATGGTTTTAGACAATTTGCTTAAGAGCCTTAGGCTTTTGCACAGCACTGTACATCTAGCTAATTGCTAAGGTGGCTAATCTGTCAAAGTAATACTGAGACTATACTGGATCTTCCAAAGAGCAGCAGTTTCATTTGCTAACAGTAGACAACTGCACTGGCTGCTGCTGTCATTGTTATTTTTGCGTTAAAACTGAGGTGCATATGCAGATTTATTGGTCTTCTGCGGGTGGAGAAGGGCTTGAGATTGATTGAATTTGACTTCTTTAAATCCCAGGCTTATTACATAATAAGGCTTATTTTTTCAGTAACTACAGGAATTTCAATGCAAACTGGCTGAGCTATTCTTAGATTATAGAAGTGTGTAATAAAACTTGGGGCCCGCAGGTGGGCCCTGGCCTTTTAAGGTGTTAACTGCATCTTACCTCTGATTATTTAAGTGCCTGTTATCGACAGTGAGTGAAGAGTCTTTTGGGGCGGTGATTACTCTGAATGATGGGCAGATTCTTGGCTCACCTGACATTGCAGGACTGAGACTCTTTGCTGATTTTGTGGAACCAGGAGGCCTGGGCCCGTCGGCTCTCTCCACCTGTGATGACCCCGTCTTTATCCTGGTCCAGGCTCTGGAAGATGGCCCGCGCTCTGTCACGCTCTTTAGCCGTTAGCAGACGCACCAGCGAGTTCTGGAGACAAAACCATAAATTAGAGCTAGACCACAGATGGTTTGACAATCATTATCAAAATGTTGGCCTTACAGTCATTTGCAAACGTTTGAACACCCTTGGACAAATGACATGATGTTGATTATCTAAGTGAAAATAAGTTAACACATCCTCTACAGGGAACATGCTTAAATATGGCATTTTCCTGCAGATTTTAGTGCATGAGTTTTATTTATTTGCTGAGTTTTAACACATTGGAAAAAGAATTAACATAAAATATAAAATGTGCATAACTTCTGCACTGGCCACATTTTATGTTTTATTTTTCCCCAATAAGTTAAATTCAGCAAATAAACAGTAATTGTGCATTAAAGTGTGCAGAAATGTGTTCTGTGTAGAGGATGTGTTCACTTAGGCAGGTAAAAGCAACCCAAGCCAATCTTTTTCTTTATATTTGACACAGGAGTGTTATCTGTGTGTCAGTGTGAACAGCAAAAAACGCACTGAATCTGACAATTTAAATTCCGATTTGAGACGCTTTCATATGTGGTACTGAAATCCGACACGTATCTGATATGTGGCAGTGTGACTCAGTCTGAACGGCCAGATCAGAATTCATGCTACATTTATGCCAATTCAACTCGACATTTGTGATACTTTCGAGCTGCTGAGACCTCATAAACATTTAGGCTGATGTTTCTGTACCAAAAAATTAGAAGAGACTTCTCCAAAACCCCTCCATGTTCGAAGAGATTTTGAAAGAAATGCCGTAAGAGAACAAGGCTGCAGCGTCAAAGAACAGTTAAAAGCTTGAAAACAAAGTTTAAAGAATGCGAGGACATGAACCAAAGAAGTGACCGTGACTTTTTACAGCTAGCTCAAACACATTCTGGGTGATGAGCCCAGCTGTCAGTTAATGAAGCTTCATGATGGCTCCTGTGATGGTGGCAAAGATGAAACTAAACCCTCTGGGAGCGAGTGGAGTTCGTTGGCAGTTATGATTTTTTACCTCTGAATGAGCCACAGAAAGCAATGTGAAGCCCTGTTCTTTTGTGTATGCAGGTCAGTTTAGGAGCGTGATCTGTCTAATGCAAATAATGTCGCATTAGACAGATGACGGATTACAGGTCACATTTAAAAGATAATGTGAACAGCCACACAAAAAAATCAGATTTGGTGAGAAAATCAGATTTGGGCCACGTTTACCTGCTGTGTGAACGTAGCTTTTTTATAGTTAAATAAGCAACAAAACATGTCATTTGACCAGGGGTGCCCAAACTTTTGCACATGAGAGCACATCTCTGATTGTGTATGTATTTATTAGTCAGTATGATTATTAAAGACTATGTCACAGTAAATCAAATTAAAACTGTATAAAATGCTGTTTTTGCTAATGATTTTAACGTTGCAAATTCACTATGACAGGTTTCAGTGAATTTGGAGGCTGTGAACATAAAGCTTACTATATCTAGACTTACGCAGACAAAACATGTCCCATGTGAACTCCCCTTTAAGGGGTTACAGGATTCCAGAGTGGTTCTTAGCAAGGACAAATAGAATTTTAATTAAAACATATCTTTTACATTCCAAAAATAGTTCTTTATCCTGTGATTTTTTTCTTTTAGGGGCTAAAATGTTTTTTCTGCGTCACTCCAAAATAAAACCTTTGTAAGACCTTTGTTTTTAAAACTACACCTTTAAAAAAAAGATAGTTCTTCAAGGGTTCTTTAGTAAAGAAAATGGCTCCATATAGAACTATGAACACTCAAAGAACCCTTTGCATGATTAAGGGTTCTTTGCACCATGAAAGAGTTCTTCATATTGATGGAGAGTGTGTTTTATATAGTTCCATATAGAACCTTTTTGAAAAGGGTTCTGTATAGCACCATTAAGTGTTCTTCTATTGTTACAGGCTTGACTTAACATGTAACAACCGAAGAACCCATGTACCCGGACCCTCATTACCTCTGTTCGAAATTTCTGCAGTACTGACAGGGACTCATGATACAGGAAGTCTGACCACTCTATTTGACCCTTCTTCTCCGGGTCAAGGGCAGCGAACTGGGCCAGAACCTCCTCCTCCTGCTCATCCGTCAGATCCTTCTCAAACAGCTGCTTCGACACAAAGTGCCTATACTGGAGGAGCTCATCTGAGACGAGGCAGGATTCTGAAATGCAGCGACAGAGCACAAGAACCTCAGCCATCATCAGACACAAAGCTAACTGACCTATCTAGGCTTTGCTAACAAATGCATTTTTAAGAGCTCCTACTGCGAAATTGAACAAGCTGGTAAAAATCCTTTTCAATCTTATTAGAAACTCCAGTGCACGACTCTTTTCAGAATATGTGAATGTATGATTAAATCCAAGTGATAGAGATTTGATACAAATTATTGTTGATTTTGTGAAGGAAAACAGTAAACACATTTAAATGCACCATTTTTTCTGAAAATGTTTCAAGCTTAATGTGCCATACTTATTCATAACATAACATAATCTTATTTTATGTTTTATTGTTTCCTAGTATGTTAAATTCAGGAAAAAAGCTGTAATTGTGCATTAAAATGTGCTTATTTTCAACAATATCAACAATACATGGAATATTACCAGGGAGCCAAAACTTTTCCACATGACTGATGTTAGCATGATGGCAAAATCACTGAAGCTTTTGAATCTGGAATCTTAATGTTATGTTGCGACCCTATATAAACACTGGAATGACCCAAAGTACATGGGTGTTTTTCAGTGGTGAACTGAGACTGTTAGAGCTAGTGCTTTAGTTCAATACATAAAAGTCAAAACTCAAGGAAAAAAACACCTCTAAGATAATGCTGATTTCTAGCTAACTCTAGCGCTAAGCTAACAACAATTCACATGAACATTTTTTGGGCACACTAGATTTAACGTGGACATCTAAAGGTTGTAAAGACATTTTGTACGTAATTTGAAGCTTCTAACAGACATTATCAGACATTGGACTTTGCATGTATCTGTTTTACAGTGACTCTTTCAGTAAAGAGTGCCATAAAGCTGCTGCTACTGCTTTCCATTCCTAACAACTGACCAAAACCTGCTTAGACCATGGCTCATTTTCAAAGTCAGCGATCACTCCCAAATCTCTCTTTCTCTTTTTCTCTCTGTCTCTCATTTCTGGAGTTCGCTGACTGACACATAGCAGACTAATGGAACACTCAGCACTCTCGGCCCAGATCGGACCACCAGGGTCACAAAGAGCTCTGTGCTTGAGAAGCGAGATGGGGTCCGGTTCCAAAGACGAAACGTGCCTAAAGACACAAAGTCCACACTACATTAAAAATCAGAAAGGGAAACACTTTGATTAACTTCCAGTTACTACATGAACACAAGCTACATTCCAAACAGCATGTACTTTGTAGACAGGCTGAGCCAATGAGAACCCAGTAATCTTTAGATGTCTGTTGAGCCATTATGTTTCAGTGGGATCCTATTCATTTTCCTCTTAAAGGAATAATCCAGCATTGTCAACCTAATCTCTTTCTGATGCAGCTATAGTAGACAACTAGTTACCACTAGAACTATCTAGAACTTCCAGATGAACTAGAGTTGTCACGCTTCCCAGCTCTTAGACAAACTTGAATTCTCTTACGTTACATCAGCGTTACAAGAGTGCAGTTTTTTCTCACAACACGGGTCCCACTGTAAATCAAAATATGATGGGTTGATTCTTCTGTCACGTCTTTATTAGACTGGTGGTTAATCTAGCTTGGCTGCTGCAGTAGATACCATAGAGAAAAACCCACAATTCTCAAATACCATAGAAAAAGAATCCTGATTGAATCATTTCCTATTGGTGATTTAATATTCTACTGATTTGTTTCTGAACTTAAAAACAAAATAAGAGTATTACTGCAATATATGCAGAGTTTTTTTATCTTACAGAAATTTATTGGCCTTCTCTGAAGGCCTAAAATACCCTGAGGGCTCCCTACTGGTGTTCTGACAAAACTAGCTGTGTGCTGCAGTTTCTCATTAAGTTGAATGGGATTCTGACCAACGTTTTGCAAACCTTGTCTAACTTGGCAACAGTCGCTATGAAAGGAGACATTTCTGAGCAGAGAATGAACAGGTCAACAAGCCACCACACTGATTTATGAATGATGGTTTTAAGTTTTTAATATGTTAAAACCATCTGAGGTGCGCGTTTTTATGCTGAGTCACAGAAGGGTGATTTAAACTGTACATAAATGTGGACATACCTGGAATGATTTTGCATTGCTTGAATGTTTCCATCAGGCTGTACATTTCTTCTTCAGTCAGAAGCAGGTTCACATTGTCCTGAAGTGGAGAGTGGAGGAAAAGGCTTTTAGAAGGCATATGATGTACATTTAAATGATTATGAGTTATTTTCTGAAGAAAAGTTAATGTAATTGGTTAACATCATTATTATTTATTATTACTGTCACTACGGTTAGTCTTATTTGATGTAAAAATATAAACAAATAGGGCTGTCAAATTATTAAAACAATTAATCATGACTATTACGTCATTCTTTGTAGTTAATCATGATTATTCTCTTTCTGCAGACTCTCTAGGGGCCAATCCGCTGGATAATTTTGATTATTGTACTCAAATAAAATGTCTTCCCGCAAAACTCTGCTATCAGATGAACTAGGACACTGTTGTCGCTCTGTGTGTTGAAGAATCCAAACCCACCAAAACCAGAGAGCAGCCTCATGTCTGGGGAACTGAATCTTTATTTCTTGCATGCAGGTACCAGACATTAGACAGCCCGTTAAACAATGGATGGTCACAATTATATAGGCTGGACTGATGCCAAGATTATGCCCAGCCTATACATGAGCAGTGACAGACATGACCATGTAGGGATAAACCAAAATAGGCAGAACAGAATGAGTATAATCACATCACATGCATGGTACAACACAGACAATACTGAATATAATAACATATAACACAGCACTAAACACATTACAGAGCAGTACATTCCTTCAGTGTTACACAGCTTTTATAACACTTTTTAATAAGACCTTTATAAATGTTGATGTGCTTGGTCACCTGCAAAGACGAAAATTCATTTTACAGTTTCATAAATCATACACATATCCATCTTTATATATTTCATCAACATTATAAAAAAAAAATGGGATAGTGTAACCCTCTGGGGTCTGAGGGCAGATTCTCAATTTGTGCGTATCTTCTTAAATTCTCCTTTAAAGGCTCTTGCATTTGACATAATTCTAATATATTTCATATCAAAAAGCAAAGTTATCTTCATCACTACTTTCCAAAACCGCTGCAGCAACTTCAGCAGCTGTAAACTCTCTGCACATCATTTCACATGTGCCTCCGATGTGGACTGAGTGAATAATGAAGGGTTTCCGGCGTGATGTGTCAGTCCTTAGTGATTTCCTCAGTATCCATTGGTCAGTTTTGCTCAGATTGAAGATGGACACATGAATCCAGTAGTTCCAAATGGTGAGAGGCAGATGACGTGTATCTCATCCCCTCTTCATAGCCTCATAACTCCGGATGTGAGTCACATACGATCTCGTGGTGAGATGGAATGGAAAGGGCGACTCTACAGATTCAGGAAATGTTTGCACTGTATTTTTGTGCTGTATTATCACAAAGATAGATCCTTTTAAAAGCAGTGCATTTTGTTATAGCTATATGAGTGCACAAAATTTATTACTTTCAAAACTTCACTAACAGCACTGTCATCATGTAAACACAGAACCTGAACATGAGAATTTCCACAGAGTAAATACTGTATTAAATTTTCATGTCCAAAGTCCAGTGAGAGCAACACTGGCTGCATGTTTCAAATAGAAGTCAACGATATGGCAAAAAAGTAATAATGCTTCAAGACGTTTTCACAGTACATGATATGTCACAATATTTATATTTTTCTGATAGTTGGAGCGAAAACTATAAATACAGTGATTTGTATTCAACAATTTACTACCTGTGCTGACCTAAATCCAACTAATAAAAGAAATAACTATGCTCTCTTTGCAATCAAAGATGGAGTTTGTAAATGTTTTTTTTAATAAGGATGATATTTGCAATATGCTTAGAAAAGCAAATTCTGACAATTTGTGATGTATTTTATTATGGTAACAATAAATAGTAGGTCCAACCATATTCTATCACAGCAACATTCAGCGCACTGCAGTTGGGCTTTAGCCTGCACTGCTGTCAACAGTTCAGAGGATCAAATTAGTAAAATGTATTAACGATGTTAGAAAAGTGGTGTTAATAATTTAGCATGTTTACAGCCCTAATCCAAATCAAACAAACATTTCAAATCAACCTCTGGCTTTCCTCACAAGCCAGTGAGTGTGTTTATTTGCAGTTCACATCATATCCTAATCAGACTTCTGCAGTTATCTGATTATTCAAATGGTCATGTAAACAGCATACTCTGCTTTCTTAGATCGGAGTAAAGTCTAGAAATCAGATAAAGAGAGCAGGATTTTCGCTCAGTAATTCTCAGATTCTCAGTGCATGTTTATACTTTGATTTCTTTCATATTTCTCAGTCTGCACATGTGCAAAAACAGACTGCTGTACTGGAAATAAGCAGGCAGCACTGACACGGGACAGCAACCTAACACTTTTGGAGTGACGCTGAAACCAACTACATGCTTAATGAAATGAAGGATTTAAATATTCTTCATCTTCTAGATGATGTACGTTCCAGTTGCAAAGCAGAAATCTGATTACTTCCTGACTGATGTAGACCCCGAGTTTCCCCATTATCTGATTACCCAAGGGCATGTAAACACACTAAACCAGTTACAGACAAAATCTGATTTTCTGCCATTATTGACCGATTGAGTGCATGTAAATGCACAGAGTGTTTACTCATACCCGTCCTGGTGGACTTTCCCTGCACTTTTTCCCATCTCAACTCACCTGCTTCAACTTTTCAGATAATTAATAGCCATTGAGGAGTTTAACATGAGTCTGTCGGAGCTGGGAGGCAGAAAAAAGTACAGGACATTGTCTGTATTTAGGAACCAAACATGGAAAAACCATCATGAACTTGCAAGCTATTTTGAAAAGGTTAGAAATAAGATTTTGTTTTAAACAAAAAATAATGAATTAATCATCCTTTTATGAAGCTAATTTTAACAAGCTTTTATAAGGTAATTACCTTAAGCTATTGTATCATTGTATGTAGGCCTCACCTCTCTCTCTCCTTCTCTCTCTCTCTCTTTTGCTCTCTCTGAAAGAGGTGGTTGAATATGACATGAAGAGAGAGGATAATAATCACGCTGGCTAATTGGACTCTTAAAAAGGCCTGATGAGTTTGCGGTGTGTGGAGGAAGACGCTCTTCAACATCAAATGCAGGCAGGTCCCTTTGATATCAAAAGCTCATCCTCAGCCACACTGCTCGTTTCACTAACCACTGGCCTTCAAACGGAAGCTTTTAAAAGCCGTTAGGGCCGGGGGCGACTGAGATCCGCGTTTTTATCGGCTCTGCCCAGCCCCGTCTTAACAGTGGGGACAGAAGCGGGAGGGGAAGACCCTCAGGGCATTGAATCATCGTACACTTAAATGCAGAGAGAAACCCTGACATGATCTGGTCCAGTAGGGTTGAAATATGAAAGATTGTGGTAGCGTAGCACTGGCAAAGACTAAAAACAGAAACTGATTAGCTTTTATAAAGTAACAAAACATTATTATAAACAGTGTTCTTTAGCACAGCACCGTATCCTTCAGCCTCAGCAGTTTGTCATAATTCATGATTTCATAGTTTTTGTTTTCATTCATCCAGGACAATCAATGTTCTCTCATTACAATCCCCAGCATGCATCACACAAACGCATCATACAACCATTGGGAATCCCTGTGGTGTCAACCAATCCTGACTTCTAGCCTAGCCACTGAGCTACAGGCGAATAAATACAACCAAGCAAGCATTAGCGCAACTCTTACCTCAGTCGTCGAAACAAAATCATAAAGAAAACAATCTTTGTTTAATACCAAATGAGAGTGGGACATCAAAATAGCCAATAGTAACCTTGCTAACTGTTGCTTTTAGCCTGCTGTCCTCCTCATCTTGTCATTTCAGTGGTTTGAGTAATTTATTCTCTACATCGTAATGATGATTTTAAGACAGTTACTATAGTTCTAGGGCTGCAATATTATAGGGCTATATAGGGCTGTTCGACTGCAAAAAATGTTGTACATTTCTGAAAAAATAATAGCTCATATAGAATCTGATTTGACAGCCTGCAGTGGGAAAATACAAATTTTTTGAAGGTTAAGCACTTACTGTGATTAATACTCTGTCAAAAACACCACAGAAAAAAGTACATTTTTAAAGAGTTTTGAGGCCTAAAATGAACACTATTCATAGAAGGTGCCAAAAATATATTTCAGAGCTAAAAGCAGCAGTGGCAGCCATCTTAAAGCCTGAATTTTGTCTGTAGCTTTGCTAGATACATTTTTATAAACCTCATAAGCAAGTCTATTTGAGATGGCGTAAAAGTTTGAGGCCAGCATGTGATGATTTAGGCATGAGGTTAGCAAGATGCTAATTTCTGGAGTGCAAGCTTTCAGTACTTGTTAGCTACATTAGAAGAAGGAAACTTCAGACACCAATCATGTCTTAGCTGATCAACTACATTTGCAGTAACAGGGGAAAATGTGTGAAACTTGGTTTTTCTTTGCCAAACTATTATTTAGGGAGTTTTCCCGCTGCCTGGGGAGAGGTGGCTGTGCAGGTATCAGACAGATTCCTGAATTGCAAAGGAATACTTCATCCAAACAACACCAATAGCAGTCACTAGCAATACTTCTGTCTTGGTTAGACTATGTTAGTTTGTCCTTATTCCCTTTCATTTATTGTTAGCCATGTTAGCATTTTA
The DNA here is from genome assembly GCF_904425465.1 of Colossoma macropomum. Classification (NCBI taxonomy): domain Eukaryota; kingdom Metazoa; phylum Chordata; class Actinopteri; order Characiformes; family Serrasalmidae; genus Colossoma; species Colossoma macropomum. Next base: position 18,708,207 of record NW_023494804.1, on the reverse strand, counting down.
GAGTAGCATTTCTGGAGTTAAAGAGTACACTCTAAAAAAGATGGTTCCTCAAAGGTTCTTTAATAAAGAAAATGGTTCTATATTGAACCATGAACACTCATAGAACCCTTTGCATGATTAAATGGTTCTTTGCATCATAAAAATGGTTATTCAGATTGATGGAAAATTGTGCTGTAGATTGTCCAATACAGAACCTTTTTGAAAAGGGTTCTATATAGCACCGTCTTTTACTGTAACAAATCTTGCAACAACAGAGGAACCCTATTTGGTGCTATATAGAACCCTTTTCAAAAGAGGTTCCATATAGAACCATCTACAGCACATTCTCTAGCAATCTGAAGAGCTTTTCCATGGCAGAAAGATCTCTTAATCATGCAAAGGGTTCTTTGAGTGTTCATGGTTCTATATAGAACCATTTTCTTTATTAAAGAACCCTTGAACAACCATCCTTTTTAAATGTCTAATTCACCTTTAGACAAAATTCCCATTAGCTGAAATTTAAATAAGCCAAGACATGTTGAATATCAATGATATTGAATAATAAATATAAATGTAATTTTTATGGCATGCTTTCATAAGAACACTGCAAGAACACTGTGTCCTAAATGTAATCAATATATCTAACATTTCTCTTTTTATTATATATATATTGCTTCTATAGTTTTGCACTGTGGCTAATGTGAGTGGAGTAAGAGAAAAATGATGCAAATGAGATTTTCACCACATTTTCCTTTTCCTTTAAGAGCCTAAGGCATTTCTGCTTGCTGTGCTCCAGATTGAGGGTGGTACCTGCTGATGCATAAATGCCTAGAAAAGCATGTCTGATATCAGCAAAATGTCTAATAGGTGTAAGATGAGGTGCATCGCGGATAAGACTTTAGGAAGCTGTGTCACGGTTAAAAGTGCATTAAAAGCACCTCGGCTGATGATAGTGGCAGTTACATCATTCATGACTGGAAAGAGTTGGCTGGGATGACAAGGACTGTCTAAAAATCAATGTGACAACTTGGCTAAGCGTCTTTTCTAACTGATTTTCAATGACTGTCCTTTTGCTGGAACCTGCGAGATGCTGCTGTCGTTACTGATTATCCTTCAGTTCAGTTCGATCTGTGCTGAAACTTGCCTAATAAGAGCGACTACACAGAACAACATGCAACAAATCATGTCCACTGATGACTGAGAGAAGTACTTGAACTCAGATCTAGCAGGAGGCCAACACAGACGCAGACGCAGGGGATTAGGCAGTGGGGAATATGGAGTGAGAAAAGCAGACAGATGAGCTGTGAAATGAGTCCTCTGAGGAAACACGTGTGAGACGCATCGGCAATAACAATCACAAACTGTGGAACGAGGCCGCATCACAGCTGCTAATAGCTGTTTGTAGTCCAACATGTGGAGCAGCAGGCTGGTGGGTGAGAAACTGCCCTGAAAACTGTGGAAGAGGAGAAGTGTGGGTGGGTGTGTAGGCGTGTGTGTGTTGTTATGATACATACAGCACTGAATCCGAGAGACGATTCTAGAACAGAGTGAATGGACTCTAGAACAATGTGAATGAGAAGAAAACATTCTAGAGCAAAGTGAATAGACCCTACTACAGTGTGAATGAGAGGAGAACATTCTAGAACAGAGTGAACAGACACTAGAACAGAGTAAATGGGAGAGACAATTCTATATCAGATTAAATATGAAAAACAGTTGTGGTATGGTGTGAATATGGAGAACATTCTAGAACAGTGTGAATGAACTCTAGAACAGTGTGAGTGAGGGTAGAACATTCTAGAACAGTCTGAATGGACTATAGAACAGAGTGAATGATAGAGACAATTCTAGAACAGTGCGAATGATCTCTAGAACAGTGTGAAAGGGAGAGACAATTCTAGAACAGTGAACGAATTCAAGGACAGTGGGAATGGGACAGACAATTCTAGAACAGAGTAAATGAACTCTAGAACAGTGTGAATGAGAGGCGAACATTCTAGAACAGAGTGAACAGACTCTACTACAGTGTGAATGAACTTGAGAACAGCGTGAATGGGAGAGACAATTCTAGAAAAGAGAGAATAATAGCTAGAACAGAGTGAATGGTAGGAGAACAATCTATATCAGAGTAAACTGGAAAAACAGTTTTAGTACAGCGTTAATATGGAGAACATTCTAGAACAGAGTGAATGGACTCTAAGAAAGTGTGAATGAGGGTAGAACATTCTATAACAGTGTGAATGGACTTTACAACAGAGTGAATGAGAGAGACGATTCAAGAACAGAGTGAATGAACCCTAGAACAGTGTGAATGGGAGGGACAATTCTAGAACAGAGTGAATGAACTCTAGAACAGTGTGAATGGGAGGGACAATTCTAGAACAGAGTGAATGAACTCTAGAACAGTGTGAATGAGAGGAAAACATTCTAGAACAGAGTGAAAGAACCCTAGAACAGTGTGAGTGAGAGTAGAACATTCTATGAGAGATGATTCTAGAACAGTGTGAATGAGAGGAGAACATTTTAGAACAGAGTGAATGGGCTCTGGAACAGAGTGAATGTGAGGGGAACATTCTAGAACTAAGGGGATGATAGGAAAACATTCTATATCAGAGTAAAAGGGAGACACAGTTCTAGTACAGTGTGAATGCGGAGAACATTCTAGAACAGCATGAATGTGGGAGTGTTCTTGAAAAGCCTGAATGTGGTAGAACTGCACATGTGTGCATTTTCTTGTATTTGCATACAAGTGTAAGTGTGCATGAACTTTTGGAACCAGACCAGTTCACAGACAACACCACAGTCTCCGCCACATGGCTCTATTAATGGCCTCTTTTGGCTGTTCTATGCATGCGCATAGATGCAGGAATTGTGTGCATGAATTGGTGTGCATGCATCTATAGAGGCAGTTGTGAAGACCAGTAATGGAGACCAATTCTGATTCTGATCTGATTTTTGCTCGCTAAAACACTTCATACTCTTCCAAAGAAAGCAGACCCATGATGTTGTAACAAAGCATGCTTGTAAAGCATAAGCATGAATGTGTGCATGCATTTTTGTGTTTGGATGCATGCATTGGTCTGTGTATGTATAGAATAAAGCCAATTCCCAGTCTTCAGACTCTCACACATAAAACAACGCCTCACACTCTCCACAAGCCCGCAGAACAGTTTAAGCCTGAGCGGCCTGCAAGGCTGTGATAAGCCGTGTGCTTCAGTCTGAAAGACGCTGGCAGAGTCTGACAGCCGCTCTCCGCACATACAGCTTACAAACCTCCAGCAGCCACAGAGACCACTCCATCAGACGAGTACAAACCCTCCAACATGACACAATGATCCACTACATGCTCTTTTTTCCCTTAACCTTTCCCAAGCGCAGCACCAGGGGGAATCTTGATGTAAATGAGTTGAGCCTGACCTAAGTAAATGCAAAATGACCTTAAGGGTAAAAGGTGGTTAGATACACTCTATGTTGTGTATGGAATAAACACGGAGACAATGGATTGAAATGGCTGGTTTGCTCTGAGAATAGTCAAACTGATACCAACTCATTTTCGGGTATTGTAGCATCCAGCTACTGGCTCATATATCCACAAATGTTGTTAGTGAAAAGTGTGTACATGTTTGTGTGCTATTATGTTGGTCTGTGGGCTAGTTAGTGCAGTGCCTACAGTCAGGTGAAAGTGTACGGGTGAAGTGACCTGCCTGCTGTCTTATCCATTTCAGCAGTGATTAAGATTCTCACCTACTGCTATGTTCAATAAAAGAGCATTTACTTAAAGCGCTATTTTTCCCGCTGTTTATTTTTTTGCTGATGCCACAGTATCACACATTTCCCAAGGTTGAGATGAGGGCTCAGATCAGTCAGGGTTATCTATTAGTGCACACAGTATTGTGCAAAAGTCAGAAACCACTCTTCACCTTTATTTATTTCATTTCCATTAAATATTAAGATAATTTAATATAAGATAACCCATGTGCACAAGGATTGAGAAAGTCAAAAGAAAACAAGTTAAAAATAGAAGTTTCCAAAATTAGTGTTCCTAACAACCAACTGGGACACATAACTACAGCAGGACTCTTTTTTAGTCCTGCTCCCGCCCACTCCCAAAAGATTTCATCCCACTCCCACAGAAAATCAGAGTGATTTGTCCTGCTCCAGCTCATAACCAAAATGTTTTGGCTTGCTCCCACCTGTGCAGTTCCATCAATGCAAACTGACATCCAATATTTGATATAGTCTATTCACAAATACACTATTCTCTGCGGAAATAACACAGCAGTCATGGTCATCAGGCTCTTCATCCTATAACTTCATCCTATGCCACTTACATCCAGTAAAGACAAAGCAGGAATTAAACCACAGAGTGGTTATTTTTGGTGTTTTGGCAGCTGTGGCTGTCGGAATGAAGGCTCTGCCATTTCTGTAAGCTACAAGAATTTGCATATTGTTCATGATCGGCTGCTTCGCAACTCTTTAGAATGACTTAATTCATTTTTAATGGTTTACTGTTTTCATTTTATACTGTTTATATATATATATATATATATATGATTTGATGATCATTCTACTTTATTTAGGCTGTTTATTAATTTGCAGGATTTCTCATCCTCGTCCCTCGTCCCTCTCCTGCCTGCAGGGGGCTTGTTACCCACCCACTCCCATGCCCAGCACTGAAAATTAGTCCTGTGTCGCAAGATATTGTGGTGGGTCCTGCAGGTACAGGGGGAATCCTCTGAGAGTGCAGACCTCTACTCCTAATTACCGTGCAAAAAAGTAAACAGTATATTACGCTTTCATCTTTGAGAGAGAGGAGAAAATCAAGCTGATTCAGATCTGGAAAAATCCACAGGTGTTTCTGTCCATCCTTCCACTGTGAGAAGACAACTCAGCGCTATGGGTCTGAAAGGATATGTAGCTGTCAAAAAGCCTCACTGAGAAAAGGAGACAGGATTGGAAATACCACTAATTCTCTTTTCTTATTTTCAAGGCAAATATCCCAGTGCCAATACCAATACTTTCAAAAGAGGGAATTCTATTTGCTTTCTACAGTGAAAACCAGAAGAACAGTGGATGTTAAAATTATATTTGAAAGTCTTTGCATTGCTAAAAAATAAACTGCCACATAAATTGTCTGTTTAGAGAAAAACAGCCAATTTTAATGTCACACATCCCTCCGGCTCTGAGATGCTCATGAACTCCATTTCCCAGAACCCTCTTGGGGATTACATGACCGATGACTCTTCTCAGCGATCATCGATCACCTTCTCCTGAGTACTAATCTTGCACACCTGTTCTGTCATGTGTCTAGTTAGACTGAGTATAAATCCCTGGCTTTTAGACTAGTTACTTTGCGAGGTATTGCTTCTTCGAGTGAGAGCTACTGAGCGTTTTTCCGATTGCCTTCTTGTTACTGTTTTGTCTGCCTGGAATTTTTCGACTCTGTCTGCTTGTCTCTGCCCCTTTGAATTGGTTGCCTGGTTGTAATGATTTTTCTTTTCTGTCTTTGGATTTTTTCGTATTTGACCTCTGCCTGTTTCACGACTACAAGTTTCGCTTGAGCCCTTGACAAAAAAAGGCCTCTCTTTTTGATTTTTACCACAAGCGTCTGATTCGTCTGGTTGCATCACATTTAACATATATACAGCAAAATTTAACACCCCAATCAAAGTACATTTTGTTGATTTTCTTAGTGAAAATAAGATAATAAGTAAGGAATGTAAAAAAGACATTTTAGTGCACAGTTAAATTGCTGAATTTAACATACTGTAAAAACATAAAATGTAAAATGTGCCAAAACTTTTGCATGACCATTTTTTCTTTCCCCCAATATGTTCAATGCAGCAAATAAACAGTAATTGTGCATTAACAGAAGTTAACTTCTCTGTAGAGGAACTTATTTTCAAAACCAACAAAACATGAAATTTGCCCAGGGCGCACAAACGTTTGCATACGACTGTAACTCCAAATGATGTGCAATTAAAGAGCATTCACTGTGTCTCATGGGGCTGTCTGTGCTTGTGTGTGTGTGGGTGAGAAGTAGAGGGAGAGTTCGGAGCAGAAAATAGTTCCTATCCTTCACATTAATTTGCTCTTTGATTTTCCTTTTTTTTAACTTTTTCTCTGTCTGTTTAAGACTGATGTAGATTCAGTTTATATAAAGAAAACACCTAGTTTTGATAAGGTCATATGAGGATCGACCGTCAAAAAGAAACATCAGGCTCAGAAGAATCACCATTTCAGAATCGATCTGCACATCTCTTATCAGACCAATGGATTGTCCACCCTCAACATCACTAAATTTGGGATTACCAAAAGTGCAACCAACTTCTGAAACTGAACTTTGGAGGTGTGGCTGCAGATTCCTTTGAAAAACTGAAAGTGAGTCTCGTAAAAAGAATGGAAGCTGTAGTAAAGGTTAAGAGTGGACACACAGAATCTAACATTATGTTTAGTTGTTGATGCTTCTGCGTAAATTTCTATTTAATGAATGATATAAATTGACAAATTCTATACAAGCCAGTTTTATTTACAGTGAGTAGGTTTGCAGTTACTGCAGGCCACAGACTTACAGAGTGCAGCTCATTTTTTGCTGCACTGTAAAAATGAGGGGGCAGCTCTACTGAAAATGATATAGTAGCTGATTACATGGCTTTTCTTGAGTTGACTCAGCTTGAGGATACAAGAGTTCACATAACTCAAATGTCTCAGTTGAGTAAAAAATCTCAAAGCTACAGTTTCTAGGCTTGTATCTCAGTTAGATAAACAAAATAGAATTCACATTTTTCACCCAGTTTCCCCACTAGCTGACAATCCTTCCATCACACAGTTTCGTCTGGCTTTTTTTTTCCTCCTGGGCTTCTGGATATAGACACCTGTGGCATTGCTGGAACTCAAACTCACAATCTTCTGATGTTGGGATGACTTATTAGACAGTTGCACAACATGAGACCACACCATTAAGCAAAGCTGAAAGAACAAATATTGCCTATTGCGTATTATGCTTTGTGCTTCATGTGTTCCTGAGTGGTACAAAGACCTAATCATTACTACACCAGGAGTTGGTCAGTTTGAACCCTTGTCAACTCAAGAAAAGCCATGTAATCAGTTACTACATTAGAGTTCATTTACCAGCTCCCTCTGCCCTCCAGCATGGTCACTGACAGGTTGAGAGTGGTCCACCACCCAAAAATGTCCAGAACAAAGAGTGGCTCTGTGAGGGAAAATGGTTAGCACAAACTGTGCATCTATAGATGGTCTCTAACTGTACACCAGCAAGGTGGAGCTAAGAGAGGGGTTTCTGATAAAGTGAGCTAAGAGTTTATGTGTGTAGACTCACGCAGTAGTAGCAGCTCCAGCCTGTAGTTGTGTGTGCTGACTCCCGCATCTCCTGCAAAGCGTCTGCCCGCAGGTATCCAATCTCTCGCAAGCAGCCATCGTGAAACACCCTCGTACACGTCCGGCACGGGAACAGATCATCCGCCGTCCATACCTCACACACCTCACACATCTCATCATTGACCGGCTGACCAGAGAAGAGCCAGAAAGAGAACAAACAACAGACACGTTGGGGTCAGTCAGCAGTAAAATATAATAAGACTGTAATAAAGGTCAGTAGTAGGTAGCTGACCATAATATCGCTATAAATAAACAGAAGTTAAATCTGATATCTTGTGAATCTCATTAGAAACTGAATAGAATCCACACTAGACATGACACATCAGTGTAGCGTGTATGTGAAACATGAGTGACCAGTCCAAGACTTCAGCTCTGTAGTATAAACACTTCAGGCGGGAACATCTGCTCTTTTTTTATTCCTAATTAAAAGTTTGGTAACACTTACTTGAAGGGTGTCTACATAACACATTTGTAATATCTTACATAAACACTTAATAATAATAATTCATAACTATTTAAATCAACATAAATTCATAAAGCATACATGATACATGATACTAATATGAAATACTATGTCATTTCACTGAAAGATTTTTTTTTCAAAATAAAAGTCCTCCTTTTCTATTTCGATAAACTATATTATTTTCAGTGAAATGCCTCATCTCAGGGCAGCCAAAATAATAATGACCTGGCTTTACCCCTTTGGTCATTAAGTGCTTTGACGCTTTCAACTTCTTTGTAATTCTTTGTTTCTTCTTAAGCATTTATATTTTGCATTTTTGTTCTTTCCGCCTTTTACTTTATATGTTCTTTAACATTTTTATTGTGCCAAAGGGTAAAATCAACAAAACATTGTTGAGGAAAATGTTATTTATACTAAGTTTAACTCCCTTGGAGTTAAATGCTAGCCTTGTTAGTGATGTTCCTCCTCGCTTATGGTACTGAAGAAGGCACAGTTGTGCGTTGGTTACCCCATTTAATTGCCACTCTTTGAGGCTAAATGTTGCACTGTTATCCCAAGTATTAATAAATTCTGTTTTACCTCAAAAGTGATGGAACCTAACCAGACTGAAATGCATGTTCTGTGAATCTTTAAACTGCAATGCAAAGTAGTCTACTTATATTAATCTGGCTATTTAGCATCTACAGAGAATGGATGAGTATTATGGTCCTGTAAAATTCCCACCACCATACTAAGATTCAGTCAAATGATTGTTCATAGCATATTTATGAGTAATTTACTGTCCATATAATAACTGACACGGAAATCAACAAATGTTTAAGAAAAATCAAAAAAAGAATTAGATGAAACTATAGGTGAAAAATGTCAAAGCACTTAATGGCCAAAGGGATGGCTAAAAATGAGGTGTTTACTGAAAATAAAATGACATTGTAGTCCATATTAATGTCATGTAAAACATGTACACTTTATAAATGTTGATTTAAACATTCATTAAAATGTTATGAGGTGTAAATGTAAGATGTTGTAAATGTGTTATGTAGACACCCTTCAAGTAAAGTGTTACCAAAATTTTCATAGTTTTCAAGTTTTTTTGATGAAAACATAATTATAAATTTTTACTGTTGTTTCCTCACATAAAACAATCATATGCACTTCAACTCCTGCATTGTTAAAAAGCTGTGCCCAGCACTGACACTAACTAATTAGCTAAATAAATAAATCAATACAAGAGTGTTAACATGCACCTTGCAAAATGCAAATTAGTTTCTTCTTTGTTTAGAAAAGAAAATTGGGCCTCATTCGCCCACACACATCTTCCTATGTTTTTTCTTAAATTAGTTCTTGAGAGGGCAGCACGGTGGCGCAGTGGGTAGCGCTGTCGCCTCACAGCAAGAATGGCCTGGGTTCGATTCCCGGCTGGGTGACCAGGGTCATTTCTGTGTGGAGTTTGCCTGTTCTCCCCGTGTCTGCGTGGGTTTCCTCCGGGTACTCCGGTTTCCTCCCACAGTCCAAAGACATGCAGTTAGGCTGATTGGACATGCTGAATTGCCCCTAGGTGTGAGTGAGTGTGTGAATGTGTATGTCTGTCTGTCTGCCCTGCGATGGACTGGCGTATCCTGCCTTCCGCCCAATGACAGCTGGGATAGGCTCCAGCACCCCACCGCGACCCAGAGGGATAAGCGGTTTAGATGATGGATGGATGGATAGTTCTTGAGAAAGGTCCTAAGAAAAAGTCTATGTCAGATTCATGACATGTTCTTAAAGCACTGAATTGTTCGCCCCTCAGTGCTCTTGAGTGTGCGTAGATTCTGTTCTTACCTAAGAACAAATCCCAAACAAGAAAACACTGGTGAATGCCAGAATGTTCGTGAAAACTGCGTAAGTGGATTTTAGAAGAAATTTCTTCTTAAAAACAGTTGGTGAATGAGACCCAATGATTAGCCGTGTTAATGTGTGATATACTGTTGTGTCTAGATTGTGACAGTTTGTACCTGTGCAAGATCTGTATGTCTAAAGATAAACTTGAATCGTGATAGTAGTAGTAGTACTACATGCTTTGAAGGGTAGAATCTACAACCATCACACCATCTAAAACATCCCTTTTGAACAGCAACAGCAAAATCTCATATTTGATCTTGTAAATCTTGTATTTGAGCCTCTTTGGGCCTGTGGCCGTCCGAGGCCGTTCGAGGCCCCATGACAGTCAAATCAAATCATGTTTATTGTTACATCACATTGACACAGTTGTGAAGGTGAGTGAAAATCTTAGGTGTGTACCCAACATTGTAGTCCTTAAATACAGAAGTAAATAAAAAGTATATAAAAACATACACATTAGACACTAAATACATATCGTCAGAGAGTCTATGTTGTCTATTGTCATTGTAACATGTAATTTGTTTTGATATTGAAATGTTATCTATGTTTTCTCTTTATTATTGTTGAAAATGTTTATGGGGGGTGGGTTAATGGATTTCAATGACAAGCAAATATACCTGAGACAGTGATTTGAGAGAACACAAGACGCCGAGGTGCTCAAGAGTGCCATAAGAATAACATTAGAAAAAAACAGTCCTGTGAAATGAACTGTAGACTAAGAAATACAAGCTAATTAGCAGAAACAAAACCACAAGTGAGCCTCTGTTCAGAGGCAGGCTCCTCAAGACTGCACAAATTAAGTTACTTTCCCAATTTACTTCGCAAATAATAGTTAATTACTTCTATTTCTTTTTGGACAAGAAGCTTGACCTGTATCGCTTAGAATGTATAATTTTTACAATGAGACTTTAATTACTGTTTTATTTCAAGTCCAGTTCAGAGCCACAACAACAAAAACTGTCAGCTGTGCAGTTACTTAATGTCTGCACTGTATAAAGCAGTCTAAACCGCAGCCTCATCATTCTTATATAAAGGTTTACCCAAATCAAATTAAAGGGCCCTGATGTGGTTTTATGTACTAACAATGCTCATAGTTCATCTTTACACAACTGTTTTCCAACCTCTCTTTATCCCCTAGAATTAAATAGGCTGTTTTTTGTTACTGACTGATATGTATATAAGCCTTGCTCTGATTGGCTGCCCTGTGTTGCACCTCATTCAATAAGCTCACAGAGCAGAAACACTCAATATGACTGGGTGGAGCTGAACTGCTGTAGTCCGAACAGGTGCATATATGTAAATGTGTTGGCTTTCATGACATCACAGAAATAGTAATTTAAAAATGGCCTGTTTTTACAGCTTAGTTTCCATATATGGACTGCATTTTGAAACTTTTACAATGTCTACCTATAATACTTTCATCTCTTTTATATCAAAAAAATGTAAGTATTAACCCATTCTTGATTCAGCGATACAGTGCTTGCACATGAATAAACTTTATTGCCTCCAAACAATTATTGTCAAAAGTAAGTAAACAGAAAGACAGTGATTGTGTTGATGTGATGTATTTCATTAATGTGGAGATGAACTAAATCAAAGCTCTTTTCTCTGTCAGTTGCGTAAACTGTGTAAGAGAGGAGACCATAAACTATCATTTCAACATTTCAACTACTGTCTTTCCTCTTCTGCCCACACTGAGATGCAGCCAGTATGTACTAACAGGATAATACAGTCATTTTGTCTGTAGATTTGACTGCGCTGTAGAGCAGTTTGGTCTGCTGTCTTCGACCCTCATCTGAACTTGTATTTCCATAATCAAATTTTTATAGTCACTCCATTAACCCTCTTCCATTTGCGAGATTTAAATATAGAAATAATCTCCCCTGCGTGGCTCTGAGTGTTGCAGCGGCACAGCTGCTTCAGCCGCTGCTCAGTTTACATCTCGCAATTTCATAGCAGGAGTCCATACAGGCTGAGCTGCTTTATGAAGCAATGAAGCCAAATAAGTTGTATATATACTTTATAAGAGGTTACATTTTGAAAGATACCTCCACTAAACATCTCACCTGCAGTGTTTTTTCTTCCAAAATATATTTGATTATTAAAGTACTTATTAAAGAAAAGTGAAGTAAAACACTCTTAACTGTTATAAAATCACACACTCACCTCAAGTGACTTATTGCATTTCTTAAATGCCGACAACATGAATACCTTTCAGTTATTATTAATTATAATCATAATAAACAATTCTTTCACAAAGAAACTCATTTAGAGTGAACTAATATTGCCAATACACAATGGGCCTCATTCACCAACCATAAAACTCACTTTCGCAGTTTTCACAAAGATTCTGACATTTATCAATGTTTTATGTGGAATAAGTTCTTAGGTAAGAACAGAATCTACACACATTCAAGAGCACAAAGGTGTGAACAGTTCTGCGGTTTAAGAACACATCATGAATCTGATGTAGACTTTTTCTTAGGACCTTCACAAGAAGAAGTTTAAGAAGAAACTTACTGAGATATTAGTGAACAAGGCCCAATGTCCTCCTGCTCACAGACATTTCTGTTCATCATTTCAATTATCATATAATAATGAAAATGTCATCACTTAGTGGCATTTAATACAGAAACCCCTGCCTTGTGGCTGACTTTACACAGTGACACGTTCATGCTGCTAGTTGCATGTTGTAAGTTGCATGCAAGTTAACAACTTGACACATCTTTCTGTGAAATTAGGGGTTATCAAGTGAGAAAAAAAAATTAATAACTTAGCTACGTAGATGATGACAGCAGCCTAGAAGAATGAACGGCGGTACAAGCTGCTGTTGAATTAGCTGGTAGCATTAGCTGGCTAATTAGCTGTTTGCAAAAACGATAGCTTTGAGAAACCCTATGTGTCAGTTATCGTGGCTCAGGATGGCTACCAACCTTGCATTAAGTCAATCAAGATGATTTCCTTTTCAACCATCTGGTGAACATCCTCTGTTTTATTTTCTATGTCCATTAATTCAGTGAAAGTGAGTTGCATGACACTTGCCATTATGCAGCCCAAGTAAATTTTAGTTTCATGTAAGTTTCAAGCAACCAAAATTCCTAAATGGGACTTTTTTGCATATATGCACTGGTATATTTTGGTGCAGAAGCCATTATTTTAAGTGATACATAGTGCACTATGTAAGGAGTCGAGAGCCATTTGAAAGTCAGGCCTATTAGGGGAAAAATGTACAGTACAGTGTGAATTAGCATTAACTTTGCAGTGGTAATTTGGTGAGTGTAAAAATAATGCTAAGTTCCACTGTGTCGCACATCCTCTCGACTCCTTATATAGTGCACTTAAAATAATGGCTCCTGCACCCAAACAGTATCTAATTAAGAGCCATTTAGGATTTAACCACATGTGCACAATTCCATATACACACATAAGATATTCTTTACTTTTTACCTTGCAGTTTTCAGTGAATCATTCAGTTAACAAAGCCTCACACTGAATTCTAATGGAGGGGCAGTTCAGTCTGGCAGCCATCTGCCAAGTTGATGTACCTAGTTCTAGTTGTTTAGAAGTTGTCAGCCACTTATGTTTCAACTAAACTGGGTTCTTACTTCATCTATCACTACTCTGTGATTCATGTGAGCACAGCACAATGTTCTTTACTGATTTGGCGTATTAATACAGAATGTGGGCGTGTGTGTATTTTACCTTGGCAATTAGAACCGGAAGTAACTCAATTATCAAGTCAATTTTCCAAAATCAATAGAGTGGAATCACCACCTTTAGATCAATTATTTACAATGCATTTTTACACCCCTACTAACTGGCATTCATTATGTATACCTTCAAACGTCACCGCAGTCAAATGTAATAAATAAAAAACAGCATGTTTCCGGCCTGTCACCGTTATTCCTGTCCACGTCCTCAGAGCACATTTAACTGCAGCCGCTTGGGCTGTAAAATCAATTCAGAGCTACTTATGTAATGGATGGTTATATTTTTTTATGCTCTTCATGCCAGAACTGGCTGACCTCATTAATGTCAGCTTAATCAGCATTCCAATTAGCCTCCCACAAAACACCCATACAGGGGAACAAGCGTTCCTCATTCTGCCTCTCTCCTCATAATCCCAGCACTAGCAAAATTGTGAATGTGCTACAATTTGGATATGAAACAGAGGATTTTAGGCGCCTTATGATTTAATCCGCTGTATAATACACTGATAAAAAAACAATTTAGCCTTCGTCATTGGTGTACACAGGATAACAAATAACAAATGTCATTCAACCTTAAAACATACATCTTGTGGTAGCACAGTCATGTCAAATATGCAGATAGTGCTTCTAATGAGTGAATTCAGCTACTTTGCTGGAGCTCTGGAGTAGTCATGGAGCGTAAGGTCACCAAGCCCTATGCCAAGCGTGGGTTAGAGGTGTATAAAGCCCCCCCAGCACTGGGCTGTGGGGCAGTGGAACTGTGTTCTCTGGAGTGATGGAGCTCCATCCAGCTGCACCTATAGAGTAAGTGGAGCTGATAAAATGGACAGTGAGCGCAGAAACAAGGAGGTGGTCATAATGTTATGCCTGATTGGTGTATTTATTTATTTAAAATATTGAAGCTTATTGAAGCTTTGCTAGATAACTTGCTACACTGCAAAAACTGATGTTGTAGCAGGTGAACACATCTTTAATCCTTAATATTAATATCAAAAATATTATTTTTGATTATGAGAATGTGAATGTAAGAATATTGCAAGGTGATTCAACCCATTTCCACACGTTGCTGCTTGTTTTAAGTAATTTTATCTAGTCAAGTTGTCTTATTTCATTGGTAGATGATTGTACTTATTTCATGCAATAATACTTTAAACAACTAAAATGGTCTCCCCATGAAATAAGACACTTTAATTAGATAAAATGGCTTAAAACAAGTAAAAAACGCCCAGAAATAAGTACAATAATGTTATAATATAATATTTTCAAGTCAAGTCAAAGTTTATTTATATAGCGCTTTTTACAACAGCCCCCATGAGCACCGCCAATGGCCACATTGGCAGGAAAACTCTCTAAGAGCAGGAGAAGGAAACCTTGAGAGGAACCAAGCCTCAAAAGAGGAACCCATCCTCCTCTGGTCGACATCAGATAGCAAACAATAACAGCAAAGAATGAGGTTTGACCATCAGTATAAGATACGGAACAAGGGAAAAGCAGGAAAAGCAACGTCTATGATTTAAATAATGCAGCAGCATCATCAGGAGGGTCAGTTCATGCAGGTGAGGTCTGCTGTGCTCTACAGCAGGAAGCTCCATGGTGGTCAGATTGGTCCAGAAAGCTGGCGAGCAGCGGGCACGTTTGACTGCATGTCAGTCAAACAGCCCCTTCCTGTCAATCTAAGTGGTTCTTGGTCATTCTATGCAACAAAATCCATCAGTTTCTCTGAGAGTTAGTGATGCGTCGGTGGCACACGAGTCAGGGCTTTGAGCCAATGTTTTAGGTGAACGTTGGGATTCATCTTGCATTAAGGAGCTGTTTTTTTTTCCAGTAAATTAGAACAAAACAAATGGTTACACAGTTTTACTATCCACAACACCTGTTGCTTGATGTGTTGTACTCTTTGGGTGTGGTTTTGTTCTGGGGGGTTTTCATATAATTCTTAGCTGTGTTTCCAAGTGTGCCTTATTAGTTCTTCTGATTTTTGACTTCTACCTGCCTTTGTGTATTGATGACTGGTGGTGGGATTTGCCTGCATTTTGCTCGTCTGCCTTGTGATTTCTGCCTCTCAAAGCTCATCCTGTGAAACCACTTATCAACATCTGACTTATTAGATGTTTGTTTTTTTTAAATAACAAACATAACACAATTTTTGTTCATTATATTATTATATTATTACAAGTATTATAAATGTTTAATTGAATAATAAACAACAGCACTAACACAGCTAGTTTTGATTAATTCAAAATAGACAAAGCTACTGAATGAAGAGCCAGACTGTTATTCATAAGCTGAACCAATTGATCTGACTCACTAAAACCGATAGAATGCACACACTGCTGTGAATAATCAGAAGTAGGACATACTAGAGGCTGAAACTGCTGCCATTTTTATCCGATATTAATGAGTTTAAATGATTTACCTTACTTGTTCTAATCTTTAATGAATTATTGTAAACACCAGGATGAATTCACTGTAATATAAATTCTGATTTCTCATCTGCATAGTTATATATTTGTCTGGAAACAGATTAAACATTAATATCACACAGTGTATCACATATATGTTTCATTCATATACTAGAATACTGCATTTCCTGAAGAAAATGCAGAGTGACTGCACAGTTGCTAAGGTGTTGCTAGCTGTTTTTACTGGTTTACTGAGTGGTTTTAGGGAGTTGGCAAGAGGTAGCTATGTGTTGTTGAAAATGAACAGGAATCTGTGAGAGGAAGGAGGGATGAAAAAACAACACATAGGGGTCAGTTTGCCTGTGGATTAGAGCTTAGGGATCTGCCCTGAGTTACTACTTGCAGTTTGGTGGCTGTCATAATAAATAAAGATTAGGGCTGAGAAAAAATGACAAACAGATGAGTGCGGGTCAGAACAACATTGAATTCATGCTTGGGGGCCTGCCCTGAGATAATATATGCGAAATGGTGTCTTTCGGTCGAGCAGAAGTAGAGTAAAAGAAAAAAGAAGAAGAATGCAAATCAGGTAACGATAGTGTTGCGCATTGCAAAGCATTGCAAATCACTAATAAACCCATTCTGAGTGATTTAATGTGAAATAAATCATTATAGAGAAACTCACAGACTCAGATTTCTTTACAGTGGTGGTGATAGGAAGCAGGGGTCGCCATGACTACAACACAAATATAGACATTTTATTTATTATCCAAAACCACCAGAACCTACAGTCTTCTGAGTTTTATATGGAATGAAGATGAAGATGATGATGATGATGATGATGATGATGATGATGATAAAATAGTGGTAGATCTGAAAAAATTAAGTTTTCTTTGGAGACTATTTTGCCTCATAACACCCTGCATGTACCCTTCCAGCAATAAGGTTTTCAGAATAATGTAAAATAGTGTACCGAACTATCATAAAACACTGTCTCAGACATCAGGCAGTGTATTCATAACCATTTTGTGCAATAATGTTCTGTGGAGAGCTTTTATGCTAATATGTAAGCATTAAACTCTTTAGACGTCTGGTTCCTATCACAGTGAACAGTTGTGACTCAGTTTGTTTCTATAGAACGGAACATTTCACACCAAACCACTCTGACCTCTGGGGCCTTGTTTACATATGAACAACCGAAATACACAGTTTTTCCGTTTTCTGTTTTTTTACAATGCAGGAGGGTCGTTGATTAAGAATTTTGGTCTTTCCTTCCCTCACAGCCTCCATCAGTGAAGCAGAGTGACATCAGTCTCTGAGTGTGTGGGTGTAAGACGTCCTTTCTCACTCTGGGCTGATCCCGACTGCCAGAAATGGTCACAGTCACCTTGTCACTCGCCAATCATTCTCACTGTCAGAGGGATTTCATTTGACCCAGAACAGCGGCCCACCTTCTCTGAGTTGAGAAGAGTCTGCCTGCCAATGCAATTACCCCCCAATTTCCTCTGAGCTTTAACCCTGCTAGGTCCTCAACGGCATAGACACCCTGGAATGCCTCTTTTTTGCATGTTGTTTAATTATCTATCTCTCACAGCTCATTGAAACAAGCAGAGAAACCATGTGGAAAATGCAGGTACTGTCAATCCACACCACAGTTGTGTCTGTAAGTAGTAGAGGAGATATTTTTTGCTGTGTTTTTGCTGTTGTTTGACTTCAGAACAAACAGACTGATCAGGCTCAATCCTGTATATACAGAATATAAATCAAATGTAAATGTAACTCATCACATAACTAACTATATCCTGAGGTATGTACTTATGCTATATGCTTATTCCACCCATTTTTCAATTTTTTTTACATAACGCAGTGGTTGAGATGTAAAAAAGTCATTCAGAGTGGTGTGAAATGGTTCATTCTAGAGAAGCTAGCTGACTTTACAGCAGTTTTGATAGGGGTCACCATGTCTACAACACAAATATAGCCATTTTATTTATAGTTCAAAACCACCAGTGAACCTATACATGTCTTCTGAGTTTTTATTTGGAATGTTAATATTGGCAACATAGTGGAAAACCTGAAAATATAAGTTTTCTTTGGGGTCTATCTTGTCTCACAACATCCTGCATATACCCCTCCACCATGTCTGTATTTTAAAAAGACCAAATTCTTACCTCAAAACTTACGTTAAACAACAGTTTAGACATAAGGCAACATATTCGCAACCCTTTTGTGTAAAAACTTTCTCAGAGGGAGGTTTTAGAGGTGAACGTCTGGTTCCTATTACCACCACTGTGAATAATTCAGACTGAATAAGTCTCTCTAGAACGGAGCATTTCACACTTTGTTTAAATGTTAATCATTTTGTTATGCAGAAATTTTGAAAAATTCTCCTTTGAGTCTGGTAAATGGATACAAACATAATTAATTTAATGCAGTTATTTGATGTTTGAACCAGACAAGCTTTTCAAAATAAATACAGATGAATATTTTTGTCATAATAAATATGATTAGTGCAAAGAGGCTTTGTCAAACATTGACAGATTTATTTTAGACCAGAATAAGAGGAAATATCAGAAAAATAAAATAAAATATAAATGACATCTATAGTATGTTTTTGATGAATCAGTGTATAAAGTGTATATAGGGGGAATATTGACTTATTTTCATTGCAAGTCTGAGTTGTAACAATGTGTTGAACTAACCACAGCCGCTCACTTAAGCCACCCACCCCCACTATCCCCAACCCTGTGCTGTGACTGTACTGTTTTTGTACTGTGACTGTACTATTACTGTACTATGACTGTATTATTACAGTACTGTTACTGTACTGTGGCTGTACTGTTACTGTGCTGTGACTGTACTGTGACTGTACTATTACTGTACTGTGACTGTTACTGTACTGTGACTGTATGATTACAGTACTGTGACTGTACTATTACTGTACTATGACTGTATTATTACAGTACTGTTACTGTACTGTGGCTGTACTGTTACTGTGCTGGAACTGTACTGTACTGTACTGTTACTGTACTGTGACTGTTACTGTTGGACTGATTACAGTACTGTGACTGTACTATTACTGTACTATGACTGTATTATTACAGTACTGTTACTGTACTGTGGCTGTACTGTTACTGTGCTGTGACTGTACTGTGACTGTACTGTTACTGTGCTGTGACTGTACTATTACTGTACTTTGACTGTACTATTACTGTACGATTTGGCGTCCTGTTTCATAACTATCCATTTGCTTTCAGCTCTCCAACTAAATAGCCCAACACCTTTACCATCGACTTCACAAGACCCTCTGAGTGAGCGTGAACGCTCACAGCAAACGAGTGCAGAGTGAGGAGCCTCTCTCTCCGCTCTCCTGCGCCGCACTGCCGCCAAGAGAGCGGCTGAGTAAACAAAGCCTCAGTGTGGAGGGTCCTCAACCAGCAGCACGCTGTCAGCCTCACTGACCCGAATTAATCAGCTGGACCCTAGTGGCGCTCGCCCACTCTCTCTCTCTCTCTCTCTCTCTCTCTCTCTCTCTCTCTCTCTCTCACCCTCTCTCTTTTTCTTTCTCTCTCTATCTCTCTCTCTCTCACTCTTTTTCTTTCAATTTCTCTTACACACGCTCTCTTCTCTCTTTCACCTTTTGACCCTGTCTCTCGCTCCTTTCTCTTTTCAGTTTTCAGTTTCAGTTCAAGGTGCTCTCTCTTTCTCTCTCTCTCTTTCTCTCTCTCTCTTTCTCCTTCTGTCTCTCTTATTCTGTGTGTCATGCTCTCTCTTTTAATTTCTTTCTTGCGTGCTCTCTTCTCTTTCACCTTTTTGCCTTTTCTCTTTCTCACTGTGTTTTTCCTCTCTCTCTCTCTCTCTGTTTCTCTCTCTCTCTCTCTGCTGTAGGATGTTCTGTTTGTGGTAATGATGCAGGTGAGCTGTAGATAAGTAGGTTAAGTAGGTAAATCTGTTTTTCTTTCCTGTTTTTCTTCCGGCCTCTTTTCTCTTTTAACTGCTTAATTGCGACTCTTCTCTAAATGATGCATAAATAAGGGGATTTCAGGTCAAAGTCTCTCTCTCTTTCTCTTTCTTTCTCTCTTGCCTTTTTCTCTCAGTCTCTTTACTTCCCTCTTCTCTCTCTCCATCATGTCTCTCTCCCTTTTATCTTTCTCTCATTCTTCTCTCTCTCCATCTTATCTCTCATATCCTCTTCTCATTCGCTCTCTCTCTCTCTCTCTTCTGCCTTTTTCTCTCCCTGTTCTTTTTCTCAATATCTTCTCTTTCTCTATCCTCTCTCTCTGTCTCTCTCTTTTCTTTATCTTTCCCTCTCTCTCTTTTGCTTTTTTACCTATCTCTTTCTCTTTCTTTATTTATTTGTTGTCTCTCTCTTCTTTCTTATTTCTTTTGTTTCTCTTTCTTTCTTTCCTTCTTTCTTTCTTTCTTTTTTCCTCTCTCTTTCTTTCTTTCTTTCTTTCTTTTCTCTCTCTCTCTTTTTTCTCTCACTCTTTCTTTATTTGTTTTCTCTCCCTCTCTCTCTCTCTCTCTCTCTCTCTCTCTCTCTCTCTCTCTCTCCTCATTCCGCCCACAGACTGTTTGGAAGTAAACAGGAGAAACAGAGTAACGGTCACTCAGCTCTGCCGATGAAGCAGAAGTTACCCTTTAACAGAGAGCTGGAATCCAACTCTAACTTTCTGAGGATGAAAGACTGAAGTGGTCTGAGGAAACAGAGCCGCCCCCGCAGCCGAGCGCGCTGGGCCCGTTTGGGATCAGTGTGGGAATAAAAGGCCGGACTGACGCGCGTTTTGTACCTCTCATGAAAGAAGGTCTCAGATGGGTGAGATGTGAATCAGGGCTCTGGATCGGCTCGCTGGGCTGCGCACTAGATGACATTTACACAGGTTAAGAGAACGATGAGTCTGACAGCAGCATGTGAAAAAGAGGAAGAGAGCAAATCTGTGTTTGTTGCCATGGCATCCCGTCCACGACAGGGGCTTTGTTTGGATTGTGATTTTATGGTTTGATGTTTATTCTTATTACTGTTGTTTTGTTTTTGTCTCCATTGGAGCTGTCTTCTCTAAGTCCACTAACCAGTCATATCATTCTGCCTTGCGATTCACTACTGGAGACCCATATAACACTCATCACTGCAGACTGTATGAAAGAGTTGGTTGGTCCTCACTAGCAGTACGACGGGAGTCACAACCTACTCTAGTGATTGGATCACCTGTCAGGTGCTGAGGTTTTTTACTGAACTGGGAAAATCTGCTTTTAGCTACAGAGCAGCAGTGAGCTGGAATTTACTACACTCCAACCACCTTTAGAAAGCCTGTAACTTTATTATTATTATTATTATTATTATTATTATTATTAACGTTTTATTGCTTCTGTTTTATTTAATTTTAATTCTTTTACTGTTGTACCTTAATTGTTTGTTTCTTTTTGTTTGTTTTATTTTTACTTTATTTTATTTAGTCATTCATTCATTCAGTCAGTCATTCATATTTTTTTAATTAGTTTTACTGGTGAATTACATTCTTTGAAACATAATGTTTGGTTCTAGCAAAAACCAGTTGGCCCTGGTTGTTCATATTAATTGGAGACTTTAAAAGGGCTTGTTGCACTTTTTAAGCATCTCATTTATAAAAATAGTACCACTGATAGACCATTCGTTGATAAAAATCTTTCTTCTATGGTAGCATTTCTCAACCCTGACCCTGAAGGCCCACTGTCCTGTACATTCTAGAACAGGGGATGGCAACCCAAATGTTAAGAAGAGCCGTTTTGTCCCTTTATGTTTCTTTATTTAAGTAACATTTTACCATCTTGGCTGTAAATATGTCATAACATGTGCTAATGTACTAGTGTAAGCTAAAAAATTATAATAGAAATGAAAAAACAGACTTACTTTGCTCTGCTTTAAGCTTTAGCTCAGCTATAGCTGTTTTTCTCGCATTTCTCGCAGAGTCACATACGGCTCTGAAGCCGCATGTTGCCGACCCCTGTTTTAGTGCTTTCCTTGCCTTAATACAGCCACTTTAACTCAGTAATGGGCTGTTAATGAGCTGGTGTGTTAAGTGCAGGACAGTCGGCCTCCAGGACCAGGGCTGAGAAATAGTGTTTTATGGCATGACTCCAAAGAAGCTTTTTTGGCCTTATTCTGAACAGTTCCTAGTTAAAATTGTAGATATTCCAGCAAATAGAAGCCTGGCCCATACAGCTACTGAATCTGTTTATGAATATCAGCATCATTCTGTTTTACTGAATGTACAGTCATGCACTGTGTAATAACAGCAAGGTGGATGTATCACAGGAAAAAATACTCTATGTAGGTGCACGTCTAAATGTGAAACAATGATTTCCAGAAGGGAGAATGTCAACTCTGCAGACATCATTTTACCTTTCACAATACAGCCTTAAACATTGTGTATCACCTAAAAACATGCAAAAAAGTTCATGCTAAATTGTAGCATGCTTAGGTTCCCCTTTAAAAACTAATAAGGAGCCTAGATGACCAAACATATCATTGCTGTCCAAAAAAAACATGTATCTCCACTTTTGTCCATTTTTATTTTTCTACATCTTTTGAACATGGCAGTTCTTCTTTACATTGTGTGAAAATTTCATGATGATTGGACCAATAGAAATGCCCCAAAATCAATCAATTTTCATTAAAGTTAAGGGTGTTTGCCCTCTCCTGTAAAGTTACCATTTTGGAGATGCCTGTGTTCCTTTAGACAGCGATGATATGGACCATTATGCGGAATTGGCTCAAACTTTTTAAAAACATCATACTGTTCTCTTTCCTTAGTCATTGCAGTCCAAAAATGAGAAATAACCTGCAAAACAGCCCATTTGAAATGTACTGTTTTTATGATGTCACCAAAAACAAAGCTTTTGCACATATCTACCTATTCAGCCAGCAGCAGTTTAGCCCAAGCCACTTATATGGGGTGTATTAGCCCGGGCTGCTTTTTGTGAACAAGACACAGTAAGGATAAGCCAAAGAGGACAGAGGTCATTCACATATATCAGTTCTAAAGGCACAGTAACAAAAAAAAAGCCTGTTTAATTGTAAAGGATGAAGAGGGGTTGGAAAATGATCGTGTTAAAATTAATTATGATTGTTTGCTGGTGCATAAACCCAGACCCAAATAAAATTGGACCTAAGTGGAAAAAATGTGTGTGCAGCACTCTTACCTGCTCTCTCTGTCCGAGCTCTATCAGTACAGGCTGGTCATCGTTGGGTTGCCTTTTCGGCCTCACGAACGCTGGGGGAGTGAGCTGATGTGCCTTTTTTAACTCCTCTGGCTCCACCCCTTTTCCATCGCGGAGGCGGCCCCAGGCCTCCTGATTGGCCTTGTTCTCCTCTCTAGGCGGGGCGGAGGCAGGCTGGGCCGAGGACGGACCTGGTTTCCCCTCATCCTCTTTACGGCCGGACTCCTCCGCGTCCGGCTGCTCCGGAGCATCGTCTCCAGCGTTTTCGGCACCGTTGTGGGCCTGCACAGAGCTGGACTGGTTCTTCAGGCCCTCTCGAAAGGCGGAGACCACCACGCTGCATTTCTGCACCTTCTCCACCTGTTGCTTCTTGGACATCAGAACGCCCATGGCTGCAGCACAGAGAGATAGAGAGAGTAATAGAAAGAGAGAGAGAGATTAGAATCAGGAATCAGCAGAAAACCTTGCTTCAGCTGTCTTTCACACTCACGGAGCTGAGCTGTTTAATCAGTGCAAATCAGCCTGAATCAGCTGCTCTTTTTTATGACTGGTTTAAAATGCTGAGCAATTCACATTAAATATTACATTGAGAAGAGCGTGCTAGAAGGCAAGCTGGGTGATTGAATTTTGAAGAAAGAGGTCATTTAGCACTTGAGTGTCGAGTGCTGGGTGAAGCAGTTAAAGTGAAAAATGTGATTTCCAAAATTTTCCTATCTTGATCCAAATGCAGCCGATCTTGTTTGATGTCCAAAGTTTTCTTCCTTGGCTTTCTTCCTATCTCTAATAGACTTGCTTATGTGGTTTCTGACACTGTAACATACTGTTATGGACATAGGAATTCCATTAGTATGGGTAGATAACTGGGTAATGCTTTATTTTGAGTGGTTCTTTTTAGATTAAATAAACACTCAACAGACACTCAGTAACATCAACAACATCACAATGATGTAGCAGCAGTGAATACATTCAGAAGATAATCAAGAGACTTTTAATTAACTGTAAATAAAATGTGTTTATAATCTACCGAATTCAGTTGTTTTTCACTTTATTTGGTGTCCAAGTTCATATCTGTAGGTTTTAACCTGAGATGAACTGAATATGTAACAGATTTAATACTGACCATCTCAACATCCTCAACAAGCTGTTACAGACACACTGACAACATTCTGTACCTGGAGCTTAACTGGATTATGTTGTGGTTAAGTTTAGGATTAGGTTTTGGGTTGAGGTTAAGGTTAAGGATAGGGCCAGAGTAAAGGTTGAAGTCAAGTTTAGGGTTAGGTTTAGGGCCAGAGTGAAGGTTTAGGTTAAGGTTAGGTAAAGTTAGGATTAGGTTTTGAGTTAAGGTTAAAGTTAAGGTTAGTATTAGGGCCAGTGTTATGGTTATGTTTTAGGGTAGGGTTGGGTAAGGTTAGGTTTTGCGGAATCTAAGTGATGTATGAAGTTTGCTTCATGTAACATATTAACAACACATCTACTTAATCTACTTAATGTAAGTGATGTATCAACAGCACATCTTTAAGATATTTACCTCAATGTATTCAGATGCTTCACTACTGCTACTTCACTGATATGTTGTTGATGTGTTACTGATAATCTGTTAAGAGTTTATTAATCATCTACAAAGGACCACTCCAAAAAGTGTCACAGATAATTGGCCAAAAATTACCGCTAGTGGACAGATACTAAGATTTAACCAATATTGCAATCCAACATTTGATAATGTATTTACTTAACTCTGGTAGAGCAGACCCCATCTACACTGTTGTTATTTAGCATCTCCAAAGAGAAGCGCTGACCCAGAATCAGCTGATATTAGCGTATTCATTAGAATGTAAAAGTTAAAAAAATCATCCTCAGTATTGATGAATGTGGGCCATTCTGTCCCATTTTATTCCAGTTTCTATAGTGCCTTTGTCAAATTCAAGGTTCCTACACAACAAAAGGGAATTCTATTAAAAAAATAACACTAAACAGATCAACAAGAAAGGACAGTGATTTGGACAGTAGGGGTGAAACCCACACCCCCACCCCCTTGCCAGTTTTAGGATTATTTTACTGTAACTGCTAAAAACAGCAACGGCAAAATAACAACAGAACAGAGGGCGTTTATTCCATCTGTGAGTTCATACATAGACTACACTGTTAAAAAGATGGTTCTCCAAGAAAATGGTTCTATATGGAACCATGAATGCTCAAAGAATCCTTTGCATGAATGCATCATGAAAGGGTTCTGATATTGATGTAGAATGTGCTGTAGGTGGTTCTATATAGAACATCTCTTTGATACGGACAAAAATACATTGCAAAGATAAAACCAGTATTAGTAGCCGTTTCATTTCCGCTTTAGGGGGAGACGCACTGCTCGTACCACCTGACTTATCATTACACTTCGATGCTCAAAAAAATTGTAATATCTCTGATCTCTCTAACACAGATCAGTATAGCTGTTCGACAGAGCGCTGAGACGGAAGAGCAATGACGAGGCTAGAACAGCACTTTATCGGCTTCAGCAACTCCAGAGCCTTTAGACTGAGAATGAACTAGACAGGGACACAGGAAGATTGACTGCTACTGCTAAAAAATAATAATACCAATAAAAAGGTCTGAACTTTAAAATGATTTGAATGTAGTTAAAGGCCTATGTGTGCTTGATTTAGAGTGGATATTTTTAATTTAGATATTTTCAAAATCAAATTTTTCAATTTGAGAATCTGCAACATTTAAACAAACAATATGTTTTCATTACAGCATGCTAAATCAATGTTGAGGTGTGAAAGGGGAACGCGTTTGCAGAGCAGGCTATTTCTGTACCACAAAGCTGCTAATGCAGTTTTTAACTTTAAGAAGCCATCAAATGTAATTATCCTTTGAATACATTCATTTTTTCCAACTGTTTTATCTCCTGCTGTGTGTGTTCTAGTGTTGAATCTCAGTGTGTGACTGTGGATGTGACACAATCAGTTACCTCAGCTCATTTACAGCCACGCAGCTTATTTGCATAAAGTTAGTCCAGAAGGAAAGACAGCAGGGTGAGCAGCTTTGATGTGTCAGTTATATGTGCAACATTATCTCTCACCACATTACTGCAGATGATGGTACGTTCTGTTTGCTGTAAATGATCAAAAAGAAATAAAATAAAAAAGGCAAATCATCTTGGCTTCCTTCAGAGGCGTCAGGTCGAGAGTTTTTCAGACTCCCATGTGTCTTTAAGTATTAATATTACATGCACAGACTTAAGATGATTCAGCTCGATGTTTATGTCTCAAATGTAAATGAATATTATACTGATGAAGATTTACTGACAATAGTACATAATTCACTCACATTCATGGAAGATGTGTCCTTTGCCCAGGTTTGACTGAGTTTTCTTTCACTCATCACATTTATTCACTTGAAAATAAGGGCCAAAACACAAAATATTCTTCTGACTTAATATTCTTCTGACAATTACACATTTGCACCAGAGAGGTCTCCAAATCCCTAAAACTTGTATAGTGCAACTTTTAGTTTGATTGATGTATTTTCACTTTCATTCAAAAAAATTGACCAGGGGTGCCCAAACTGTATCATAGGGCTACCATGGCCATAACTAGTTATGAGGACACAGAGGTACGGACCTTGATAGTTTCAGAAGGAATGCTTTTTTTCACTTTTCTCTATCCATGAGATTAAATGTAGAAACAGTGCCATCATGATAATACAGTAGTCCACTCAGGGCCACAGCCACAGTGTCACAGACCACCCAATCAAATGGGGAACGCATATTTACAATGCATTATTTTTTATTATATGAAATTTGATTTGTTTTCCGTGAGCACTGTCAGTCTACTCTGGCTAATCAAAATTTGCCAAGCTCTGCCTTATTTTTCTCAACCCTCCAGTAACTGCTTAGCAACCATCCATTGCCACCCGCAATTGCTTCAGTAACCAGCACCTGTCATGTTTGTAACTAGCGTTAGGAATCCTCAGATATTTCTGAAGGGTTTTATGAGATTCATTGTGGAAAAAAGTGACAAAACTACCCAGTGAGCAGTCACTGGTTGTCAGCTGACCTTAGAACAGCTGTGGCTCAGCCAAAGACTTAACTGCCCACTCTGTTTATCTCTGTATGAGTTGCTATACTGCCCTGAGTAACGTTACCAGAGTAACTTTGATTTTCAGGTATGCAGCACACGTGCTATAGGCTAACAAATGACATTGCTATGGTAAAAATGTAGCTAGCTAAGAGTTTATGAGCACAATTAACACATTACGCTTGGAAAATGCAAAACCTATATTTCATTATTTGTTTGAACAGCTCGTAACATGGCCAACTCAAGTCAGCATGCTTTAGTCTGGCTCCAGAAGCTGCTCAGTTTAGGCTACAGGCTCTGTAGTTGGCTACATTAGTGATTAGATGATCAAAGTTATATTGTGTTACTGACTCATAACATACAACAACCAGCATGAGTAAGTTCACTGTTAACCAGCATAGTGATGGCCTAGCATCATGTAGCTAACATTATTAAGGAATCAGAAGGTACATTAGGCTGTATTTTGCCTCATTTGGTACAGACAGCCTTTTATGACATGTTTAATTTGTGCCTTTTCAGTAATCAATGAGGACAGAGATTCAACAGAGACAAGCAAAGATCGAGAGGGAGAGAGGGGTAAATGAAATAAATTCAGTTTGAAACTATCACTTGATTTAGTGTAGGTTTCAACACGTTTTTTCAGCCAAAAATAAACATATAAATAGTTAAACGAGTAATTAAATAAACTTAAACAGGGCAACTGGAGTCAAATATGTTTATGGAAGCGTAATAGCAATTAATGAAAAGGTCCATAACAGTTATGGATGGTTAAAAAAAGGAGCAAATATTTGGTAAAACCTTGAAGATGAAACTTACAGTTGGTGTAATACCCATTTTCGACAGTTAGTTTATTCACTATGAGATGCAGGTCACTTTTCAGCAAAATGGACCTCACTAAAAATGTGATCCTAGTTACAGCCCTTACGACTACATTTCTTCAGTCATACTGTGTCGGAAACTACATTAACAAGTCTCTGCAACCTTAACACAGACCTGGATGTGGGTCAAGAGAAGTTTTGGGCGATGTATTTACAGAAAGGATTTAAGTGACTATTGACTTCTAGTTTTGCAAAGTTAGCCCCTTAGCCCTTATGCTAAAGAAGCAACATCTGGACACTAAACATGTCTTATTTAATCGACTACATGTAGGATAAGTGAAAAACTTAATTTTTAAACAAGCTGTTTTGAAAAAGCTAAATAAAATTGAATTTGAGCCTTCAGTCATTGTTTTCATTATAAACACGCTCCTGCATTTACTGCAGCTAAAGTGCAAAGTGGGAGAAGTCCTTCCTCCCTTCTCCTCCAGTGTCTCTTGGGTTCTGGGTCATGTGATCAGCTGCAGTAAGCTCAGTGTCTATACTGAGAGGCATACCAGTCACGGATAAAGAACATGCTTCATCAAAATGAAACAGAACAATGACAGCGCTGCATGAGGCTAATCTGAAGCTTTCTGCTTGGCCAGGTTCTTCTGCGCTGGAGCTATAATTGCACAGCACTTACAGCAGCTGTGCCTCAACCTGAATCACAGTTAAATGAGCTAACTGTATGAAACCTGATCTGAATAAGATCCTGAAACAGTCCTCTCTCTCTCTCCACAGCATTTCCTGTGAATGAAACTCATCAACAGCCTCGATGTCCTTGAAGTCCCAGACCCATATTTGTCTAGTCGGGTGTAAACACGCATCTGAAGATGGCAAATCATTCGATTTGTTATGTTATAACTGATAATAATAGATAATATTCAAAGCATGCGTCTATTTTTTTGTCCAAAATAAAATTCTTAAAATAAAATGCTATTTTCAAACCAGAAAATCCCAAACAAAACTAGGTATATTGTTGTATTCAGTGAGTGAATTGTCAGCTACATTGAATTGTACTAGAGTATTTGAATGAAGCACTAAAAAAAAATAATGTAGTGAATTTATTTGATTCAAATATGTAAATAATTTCCAGGTTGATAAAATAAATGTCATCAAAACGACTCTTGTCAAAAGTACTGCTGTTAAATTGTTTAACGAAGAGGATGTGTTAATGTATTTTCACTTGCATTAAGAAAAAAAATCAGTAAAACTTGCAACTTGACCAGAGACGCACAAACTTTTTTACAAAATATTTTCATATGTTCAGTCATACTGTGTCTGAAACTACATGAACAGGTCTCTACAGCCTTTTTGAAGACCTTGAGGGTTGAGAGAAGTTTTGGGGATGTATTTACAGAAAGGATTTAGGTGACTATTGACTTCTAGTTTATTCCCTTATCTCCAGCACTAAGCCAAAGAAGCAACATTTGGACACTAAACACGTCTTGTCTGATCAATTACATATCATCATCAAAACGACTCTTGCTAAAAGTACTGAAAGACAGTATTGTGTTAAAGTAGGGGAGAGCGGGGCACAACCTAACACATTTGTTGAATATTTAATCATATTTTTATACAAGCAACATATACATCTCTGCTACAAATAAACACTTGGACTTTGTTTCTAGCACCTAGAGTTCATGTTCAGTTACACCAAAAATGATAGGAAGTGCAATGTTACAATTTGCCCCATGGGTGGGTTCACTGTAACAGACAGAGGGTCAGTTTAACACTTGCTAGAAAAGTCTGATGAATTTGTGCAAATAAAGAGAATTCAATATAATTCTATGTTGTAAGAAATATATTCTCCAACCATACTGCATGATATATTATTTATAACAGAGAGATAGATCAACTGATACAAACACATTCAATTATATTTAAAAACTGACATAAGACTGTGTGTCAAACAATGACCGATTTATTTTTTGTCCAGTGAAGGACAGCAAATAAAAACATCACACATCAGTAAAATATGGAACACTGTTTCTGAATAACTACAGCTTTACCAACTGTTACTGAGTTTCATTAATATACGTATTTAAAATCAAAATACTAACATCTAAAATATACTAATGAAGTAGAAGAAAATCCCTGTTTCCAGATGTTTTCTCTTTTTATCTTGAAATCTGTGTAAACATGTGTGTGAACAAAAAGACTGAAATTACTTTATTTGTCTTTGTTTACTAAAGGTGGCTTAGTTGTAACACCCTGTAACAACTAACCCCGCAGTAAGGAGGCTGTACTCAAACCCAGCTAGTGCTTGCTGTGAGCTTGACAGCTGCTTCAAAATGATGCTATATTGTAGACAACAAGATGTTGATTACAGTAATATGGGGTTGGATTTTGTGATTTACACAAACAGCTCAGAAACCGAAAAAAGTTCTGTTGAAAAAAAATTACTTACAAGCCCTGAAAACACTCCTTGCCACAGATCGCTTTAAAACGCTGACGAATCACTCAATTTTGGTGGGAGACTGTGGCTAGGAAATGTGGTAATGTGGCCAGAAGCACGCGCAGCTTGACCCTCTTTAACAATGTAAAGTCTGTAATTTGTGCACCGCATTAGGCTGTTCCCTGCGCTCCTCATATATATTACATTCATATGGACATTATGTTCACATCTGAATCAAGTGAACTAAATGCATCACTTTTTTTTAATTGAATCTAACTGAAACTTCATGATGCACTGAATCATTTCCTAAAGTATCAGAACTGAATTGCATCACTGAGATGCCATCTGAACTGTTGTTATTTAGCATCTCCAAAGAAAAGTGCTGACCCAGAATCAGCTGATATTAGTGTATTCACTAGAATGTAAAAGTAAAAAAAAAGCATCCTTATTATTGATGAATGTGGGTTATTTTGTTCCACTTTATTCCAATTTCTTTAGTGCCTTTGTCAAACTTAAAGTTCCTTCATAACAAAAATGTAATGCAATTAAAAAATAACACTGAACAGATCAACAAGAAAGGACAGTGATGTGGACAGTAGGGGTGCAGTGGGGGCTGCAGCACCTCCAGATTTCAGGATTACATTACTGCAACTGTAACGGCAAATTTAACAAAAGAACAGGGGCCGTTTACTCCATCTGTACACAAGTTCATCCATAGAATACACTCTTAAAAAGATGGTTCTTCCACAGGTTCTTTAGTAAAGAAATTGTTCTATATGGAACCATGAATACTCAAAGAACCCCTTGCATGATTAAAGGGTTCTTTGCATCATGAAATGGTTCTTCAGATTGACGGAGATAATGTTTCTTTATAGAACTTTTTTGAAAAGGGTTCTATATAGCACCTAAAAGGGTTCTTCTATTGTTATAAGCTTGACATCTTAACAATAGAAGAATTATTTTGGGTGCTACATAGAAGCCTTTTCAAAACAGTTCTATACAGAAACATCTACAATACATTTTGAAGAACGCTTTCACTCTGAAGAACCCTTTAATGATGCAAAGAACCCTTTAATCATGCAAAGCATTCTTTGAGTGTTTGTGGCTCTATATAGAGCCATTTTCTTTACTAAAGAACCCTCGAAGAAACATTTTTAAGAGTGTAGGCTAAATATAGCAGAATTGTTTACTCAGTTCAGGCTTACGCATTACTAAATTAAAACGAGTTCAACAACAAACTAGTTTTAACAGAGAACTTAGTAGTTACTAACTGTTTACACCTCTCTCTCAGCAGCTGTGAGTGTTGGAGAAACTAATAGACTAACTCATAACAACACATAAAGCATAAAACAGACCAAAAACATGATACTTTGGTCAACTAAGCTAAAAACAGTAAATGTAATTTTACTTACAGCTCTAAATATTGCCCTGGTTTTAACTCTGAACATGAAGCATCTATAGCTCCATTTCAGTGAGACTCAGCAACTCTAAACTGATGCTTCTGTTCACAGAAAAACTACCTAAACTCGAACTTAATTAACATGCTGGAGCAGGAACTGAAGGGCCAATATTGTTTAGAGAAAGCCAAAGAGCTGAATGCTCTTAAATCAGAGCTAAAGCGTATATTTTTAAGAAGAGCAGAATTTGTCATGCATCGTACTAAACAGTCCTACTACTTCAATGTTGAATGACCTAGTAAACTTCTAGCTTTACAGTTACAATTTAATGAACAGAGAGCTAATATACATGCAGTTAGAGATGAGGGTATATTGTATACTCATCCGAATGAGGTGAATAGAGCCTTTGAGGGATTTTATCAGTGGTTATACACTTCAGAATTTCAGACAAGCCATAATGAGTACCAAAGTTTCTTAGACAAATTACAACTCCCCAAACTAACAAATGATCAGCGTGATTTTTTGGATGGTCAGTTTTTCTATGGTCAGCTTTGGAACACTTTGGTTTCGGGCCCAATTTCTTGAAAACGGTAAAAACAATTTATTGTAACTCCTCAGCTTGTGTACTTACTGGCTCCTCTGTCATTCAAACTCGGCAGAGGCACACAGCAAGGGTGTCCTTTATCACCATATTTGTTCAATATATCTTTAGAACCCTTGGCTCAAGCAGTGCGGTTAAACTCAGCAATATTCCCTATTATATGTAGGAATACACCCCACAAAATCTCCCTTTACACCAATGATGTTTTGCTTTACATATCCAATATTACCGACTCTGTTCATGAGTGTCTAGAACTTTTTGAAAGATTTGGCAAACTTTCTGGTTATACAATTAACTGGCATAAATCAGTACTACTACCTCTAAATGAAAATGCAAAAGCAATCATAGATACTATTCCCACCCGAATTCCAATAACCAAGAACTTCACCTACTTGGGTATTTCAATTTTTTCAACATTATTACAAACAATTAAATATAACTATTTTTCCCTCTTAGATAAGATTAAGAATGATCTTGACAGATGGTCCCCACTATGTCTAGCTCTGCATGGTAGAATAGCAACTGTTAAAATGAATGTTCTACCTAGATTAAATTTCCTTTTCTCAATGCTTCCAGCAGCACCACCTAATGGGTATTTTAAGGAACTTAATTCTGTGGTGAGTAAATTTATATGGAACAACAAGAGACCCAGAATTCGACTCAAAAATGTACAACGCCTAAAATGTAATGGAGGATTATCTCTTCCAGATTTTAAATTATACTATTTGGCATTTCAAATTAGACCTCTGAAGACCTGGAATAATGCTGATTCCTCTGTACCTTGGGGCAGTCTAGAAGCTAATATTGTTCACCCCATTAGACTTCAGGACTTGCCCTTTACAGGGATCCCTAAAAGACTTTTAAAAACGTTTGGCTCTATAGTTGCCCACTCTTTTAGAATCTGGAAGGAGGTGGAAGCAATTATGGGAGGCCCCTTTCCATATACTAGTAAAACACCTCTCTGGCATAATAGTAACTTCAGTACAGGCAATAAGCCATTTGTATATAAAGTTTGGTCTAAACAAGGCATACATACCCTAAAAGATATTTTTAATGATGAGGGTTTGAAGTCATTTCAAGATTTCAGAGAAGAGTTTGTCTTGCCTGTTTTTTCTTTTTTTTATATCTAAGACTGAGATCTGCCCTAAAGGCTTATGGTGTCCCCTGGTCCAACCAAATTACCGCACACCCTCTACAGAAATGGATAGATTCTACTACTATATCAAGAGGCATGGTATCTGTGGTGTCTATGTCACTCCTTAAACAATCATATTCTAATCCCTCAGTGTCTTTGTTTTGGGAGAAAGAACTTAATGTTAAACCTAATTGGGTTACGGTGTGGAAGAATTGCTTTATTACTTCAAAAAACCCAGCACACCATATAATTCATTTTAAGTTCATACAAAAAGCATATGTCACTCCTAATCTGTCAAATACTGAGAAAGAGTTGTTAAAAGCAGTGAGAGCATAGCAACCTTTTCTAACTGATATGAGGGTGTAAACTTCAGTATACTGAGTTTATTCATTTATCTATTTAGGTATTAATTTGTTTATATGTCTTTTGCTTTGGTGTGTATGTCTTTTCCTCTTGTGTGGTTCTGCCACTGACCATCACTGCTGTCGTCGTCTGTGTTGCTACTTTGATGTCTAGCGATGATTGTTGACTCCGTACTATGTTTGTTGTGGGAAGCTCTGTGGGCATGTCCTGGGCTTTTTGAACATAGTTCTCATGTTTTTTTTTTTTTGTTTTTTTTGTTTACTTGTTAATAAAATATTGATCAAAAAAAAAGAAAAACTACCTAAACTCACCTCAGCCGCCTTCAGATTTCTCTCTCATGCACATCTAAAATGACTAAAAGAGATGTTTCAGAGGAGATTAGCTATAAAATAATCCACCTGCATAAGGAAAGTCAAAGAAAAATAAGTGAAAAAACAGGAGTTTTCAAAACTGGAACTCAAAGAAAATAAGCTACAGGGAAAATCAGACTCCTAACAAGCACCTGGAAGACCTGGTAGACCACCAAACATGTCCCTATCAGATAAACAGCACTTAAAGCTTTCATCTTTGAGAGAGAGGAGAAAATCAAGCTGCTTCAGATCTGAAAACATCCACAGGTGTTTCTGTCCATCCTTCCACTGTGAGAAGACAACTCAGCACGATGGGTCTGAAAGGATGTGTAGCTGTCAAGAAGCTCTTACTGAGAAAAGGAGACGGACACATCAAACAAAGAAGCTGAACAATGGACTGACCACCCCGGAGTCCAGACCTCAACATCCCTGAATGTGTTGGATGATCAACCAACATCTAAGACTGAACTTTGGAGGTGTGTCTGCAGATTTCTTTAAAAAACTGAAAGTGAGTCTCCTGAAAAGAATGCAAGCTATAATAAAGACAAAGAGTGGACACAATAAATAGTGAAAGAAGTCATACTATATTTAGTTGTTGAGGCTTTTGTGTAATGTTTCTGTTAACTATGTTTTTCTGATGCTGAAAAATGAATAACTTGAACTTAATGGCAATCTTTACTGGAAATTTAATAAATAGTTAGAGTGTTAAAAAACATTTTAAAATATCCTCTTCATAATATTAAGGTTCTACAACACTTAAAGGGTTTTCCTAGAACACAACATCCAGGCCAAGACTCATTTAGGAGCATTTCTGTGGAAACGTAGCAGGCAGAAAAGAGAGAAGTCTGATGCTGATTTGAAAGAAGAAACAGAAGGGATATCAGAGAGATTCTGCGGAAGTGAGTTTGATCATTTTGGAGTTGTGACTGCCCGCTGTCCT
Source organism: Colossoma macropomum (assembly GCF_904425465.1). Classification (NCBI taxonomy): domain Eukaryota; kingdom Metazoa; phylum Chordata; class Actinopteri; order Characiformes; family Serrasalmidae; genus Colossoma; species Colossoma macropomum. Next base: position 18,673,066 of record NW_023494804.1, on the reverse strand, counting down.
CAGCCAGACCTTCTCACACAGCTTTCCTCTCTTCTCGCCAATCAGTGCTGTTATGTCACCACTGTTTCCTGAGGGCTGGGGGTTCTGTGGCCAACTCTAATTACAGGCGAAGGCGGGAAAGCGCTCTGGAGCTTCAGATCCCCACTCGGTCTGCATGTGTGTGACAGAAAGCTCGCTGCAGTAATTAATCTGAGTCCTGTGGACTCAATCTGAGCTTTACCACCACAACCCGGCGCTTGCTTCTTCAGCATCAGCCACCGGACAGACGCACGTCTGGCTTTTCAGACAGCCAAGAGGGAGAAATGCGCTGATCTGGAGTCTCTGTCTGCTCGATTTATGAATTAATATGTTTGATTTAAGCGATGATCAATAAATTGTAAAATGCTGCAGCTCTGACTTATAATAGATCAAGCGTGGTGCTCATAAAGCATTCCGGGAAGCTCTAGAATCTGCCTCTGTGAGTGATTTATACAGAGAAACCTGCATTTTATCATGCTTTTGTCTGAATTAGCTTACATTCACTATGAAGCTCCCCATGCTGGTAATAGTTTGGTATGAAAAAAATCCAATTTTTTACAATATTCCACTTACAAAAATGGAGCCTGGAGCCAGTCTGGACTTTGCTTCTTTACTTTTGCACTGAGCTAATGTAGACTCTTAAATATGATGGTTCCTAAAGTTTCTTTGGTAAACAAATAAACCACGAACACTCAAAGAATCCTTTGCATGATTACAGGATTCTTTGCATGGTGAAATGGTTCTTCAGAATGTGTTGTAGATGGTTCTATACAGAACGTTTTTGAAAAGGGTTGTATACACCAAAAAAAACTCCAGCAGCACTGCTGTGTCTGATCCACTCGTACCACCACAACACACACTAACATAACACCACTATATCAGTGTTACTGCAGGACTGAGAATGATCCACCACCCAAATAGTACCTGCTCTGTGAGGGTCCATGGGGGTCCTGACCACAGAAGAACAGGGTACAAGGGGGCTCACAAAGTATGCAGAGAAACAGATGGACTACAGTCTGTAACTGTAGAACTACAATGTGCACCTATATAGTAAGTGGAGCTGATAAAATGGACAATGAGCGTAGAAACAAGGAGGTGGTCATAATGTTATGCCTGATCAGTGTATAGCACCAGAAAGGGTTCTGCTATTGTTAGGATGTGAAGCCTCTAACAATAGAAGAACTCTTTTTGGTGCCATATAGAACACTTTTCAAAATGATTCTATACTGAACCATTTACAGCACATTTTCCATCAATCTGACGAGCCATTTCACCATGCAAAGAACCCTTTAATCATGCAAAGTGTCCTTTGGTTGTTCATGATTCTATATAGAACCATTTTAATTACTAAAGAACCCTTGAAGAACCATCTTTTTTAAGAGTTTGGCTAACACACAATTAGGGACATTTTTGTGCAATGTAAATAGTTTATAAGCAGAATTATACGATTCTAACTGACATTTTTTGCTGTGATTGACTTGAAAATATACATATAGTTTACCATTTACTGCTGATTGTTGTTGCTGTGGTGATTTTTTTTTTAAAACAAACATAGAGTCTGTATTTTAAAAAGTTAAAGGTTCTTACTTAAAATAGCATACTAATGTGTTCAGGTGCACATCAGAAGGCTGAATGTACTAGATGGTAAAATAGTAAATATGACTTCACTCCTTTGGGTACTCATTCATAGATACCCCCACTACAAAGTGAAAGAATTGAAAAGCACATAGATTTAATAGAAGCATGTCAGTATATATTTTAGACATTCACTGCAAGTTGAGTATTTTTCACTTGAGTAAAAAGGTTCAAGCTTGTGTTATATGTCACATCTTATAAGACGGAGTATCGCCTAGAATCCCGAGTTTATCAGTTGTAAATATGACTTTGTCAGCTGTTTGAGCACAATTTACATGTGGGAAAATTGGTATTTCTTAGTTTCCAACACCACGAAAGCAGCATAAGTTAGCGTCATAAGGTGCTATCTCCATCAGCCAATCAGGATGGCCAATGAATCAAAGTTCTTGTTTTACCCATATGCCCAAGCTCAGCTATAAGCTCTTTACAGGGCTAGTTAAATGAGCCTGTAAACTTTTTTAACGATTTAGTAAGAAATCATAGCAGCAAAACGTTTGTTAAGAAGGTAGTAACACTTCCAACTGACCAGCTAATTTAAAAATAGCCTTTTTTTTTAGTGAATGCTGATGTTCACTAGGTTTGTTAGCTTGGTCAGCTTGGTAGCCAGCTAGCTAAATTATCATCTCTACAAATCAGGGCAACTAACTATCTCATCAAAAGCTGAGCTCAAAGATCAATCATTGATCTGCTAATGTGGCCATCTTTGGAGATTTTAAGCTACTTAAAAATAAATATTAAAGTTAGTGAACTTACCTTCCTTATCTAGCTGGTGTTAGCTAGCCAGCTAACAAACTAATATCCAGTTCAATTAGTTACTTTACCTAATCTGCATAGCAGAAAGCTAGCTACAAGAGTAACAAGATAAATTAGCTAGCTAGCTAAAATAATGTCATAACAGTATATTTTAAACATGGACGTAGATAGAAACATACACCCGTAGAACAGAAATACTTCTTTTCTTCATATGGGGACATAAGAGGGTGTATTGAACTAATTTTTAATCTAACAATCTGTTTTAAAGTAACATTTTCTCCTTTTGAGCTAGCATACATGTACATAGCGCTATGGGTGTTTTGAAAAGTATTTTTTTATTTTGCTATATCGCTGCAAATTTGGTCTGAAATTACATTTTATTATATAAATATAATAAAGGACATTTTAATTTGAGCAGAAACCCTGATTTATTAAACTTTTTTGAACATGGACAATATGCCACAGAGCTAACTCATGATGCCTGAACATTGCCTGTTCTTTTGTCCATTTTTATAGATAACTGTGTCATGCAGTGTCAGAATCCACATAAGCAAGTCTACTAGAGATGACTAGATACTAGAGATGTTTTGAGTCAAGTGATTATTTAGGCATGCAGTAAGCACAATGCTAATTAGTCTACACAAACTGCCATTACATTAGACTTGTAACTCCAGAGCAAAACCTAAGAAGCAACACTTGAACACCAAACATGTGTTGTCTGTTTAACTACATTCAGAGTAGAAAGTCATGCAAGGTCGATTTATTTTTTAAATAAAAATATTCCTTTAATACCCCTTCAAAACTAATTTTGAGATCCTCAGTGGTTTTTGTGCAACCAAAACTTTAATACAACATACTCAAGCACACGCAGTGCTTGTATTTGACAGCATGCCTGGGCACACATTATTAATGCAGAGGAGGCCTCTATATGGAATAAACGATAATGACATTGGACTGAAACACCTGAGCACCTGCTGAATACTAATTGGATAGCAAAGTGTCCCAAGTGTCCTCAGGTACACAGCCAAGAAAGTCCAATTCCCAGACACAATTTATCAGAGGGAAACTTTCCACAGAATAAAATCAGTCTGACCAACATGATGAATAATGAATTGAAAGGAAATAAACCTGTTTAAAGAATGAAATTGCATCTGCAGTGGGAAGCTGTTAATAGCTATTTAGTGACTTGTAGTGACTTCTGTTCTGTGTTAGTAAAGTAATGTGTTTGCAGAGAATCAAAAGGTTTAATTTTTTTTTTCTAATTTTTGCATAATTAAAACTTGCACAAGCACCCTGGCCATAATGAACATTTTAACCTTGACTTCATCTGTTGTAAAGATGTCTACTTGCCTCCTACTGCAGTGCCACAATGGTCTCCAAAGTGGGATTTTCTTCTTTAAAGACTGGAAAACCTCCTTCTGATGACGTATCTTGAAAGCAAGAGGAACTTTGTAAAACTACAGCTGCTTTTGGGGTGGAGTTTTGTGGGCTATGTGAAATGTGTTCCTTCCAGCTTGAAGAATGGAAGCTAGATGCTAATATTACTGCTAGGAAGCCATATATTAGATCTATCTCTATTAGCCATTTATTATCCTCACGCCAGGAAGTTATTAAATGAAAAGGTTATGAACACATTACCTTTTATGTATATGCAGGGCAGTAAAAGCCAGAAAAGTCCCAAAGGGAAACATTTTTTCCTGATTTACCACTATTTTATCATAATTAACATTACATATAAAAACTCAGAAGACATGTGTAGGTTCACTGTTGGTTTTGCTTGGTAAATTGAATGTCTATATTTGTGTTGTAGACATGGCGACCCCTGGTTCCTATCACCACCAGTATAAAGAAATCCAAGCTTGTAAGTTTCTCTACATTGAACCATTTCACATCAAGCCACTCTAAATGACTTGTTTACATTTTGACGTTTAAATTATGCAGCCATGGTGAAAAATAGATGGAATTCTTCCCAAAAAACTGTGACATGATCAGACAGACCAACATCACTGAAGCAGAAAGACTAACATGCCCTGCTTTGTCTTTTAGACTTGATCAATATTTCATTTAACTTAGCTGGAGCACCAGTTTTTAGTCTCTTCGGGGAAATACTGGGGGTCAAATTCAGAGTTTCGCTTCAGGCTCTTAAAAAAATGCAACACTTTAATGTTTAACAAGACTGCTCAGGCATGGGGTAATTACATTGCCTCTGCTTTGCTTGGCCTTCTTTAAAGCTGAGTTAAACTTAAAAGTTTCAAATTCCATCTGATTTAATGCAAAATGCATTCAATGCATATTTGTGACATTCTAAACATTTTCTGCCTTAAAACAGACTAAATAGCTCTTCTTCTGGAATATAAATAACCTCACTGTCTTAGTCATTTATAATCTAGTCCTTCTACGGAAATTGATACAGGCCTGAATTTAGAGTCTGCACTCATTCAGAGGTATAAGCAGCCATCACTCATGTCAAGTTTTGCTTCGGGGTTGTCATCTTTTCCCCTCCCCTCAAATCTGTTTTTTAAAGCAGAGGCGTTTAAATTTTCCCCGAGAGCCATGATTGTGAGGATGCCGATTGGCTCAGCACAGGGGTTTGTGGGCAATAATTTGCCACTTTACACATACATGTTATATATACACACATACAAACGTAATAATTTGCCACTTAAAGATTACTTATCGCTGCTGACAGCACAAAACCTTGTATCTCCAATTTTGTTGCTTTTCAGTTTTTGACATTATTTGAAAATGCCAGTAGCCATTTATATAGTGTGTACACTTCCTGATGAATGGACCAAAAGAAATGGCCCAAAATTACTTGTAAAAAATCTGGTTACATTGACTTACATTTAAAGTAAAGTGAGTTTTTTTTTCTTCTCCTGTAAATTTCTCACTTTAGAGATACAGGTTTTGTTCTGAGAGCAGCTTTATACACATATGCAAATGTAATAATTTGCCACTTCACATGAACAGATTAGGGGTTGCATTGAATACTTGACTAGTTGACTAATAATCCACTGGTCGATCCACTGGTCGGTGCTGTGGGCAGCAGTTGACTAGTTGAGGACAGTGCCTGGACTACAGCAGTGGTAACAGCTGAAGTGATCAAGCTGGAGGAGAGGGTACTGTGCAATAAAATCAGATCTAGAGTAGTTGGTAAATGCACAAGGATATCTCATTGACTTGCTGTGGTTACAACTGAGGAATAACTGGGAATGTTTCCTGGTTCAGTAACTTGGCCTGCATCTTGCTCTGAAAAGCTCAATGGTGAGTAGATGCTACTGTGTGCTACTAGCTTGATAAACAATTGTATGTTTCCCCTCAGACAGTGCATGGACCAGAACCAGGTTCAATTCTTTGTGAGATTCTGAGAGCTGTGGTGATTTTAGTGTGCAGTTTACATCAGACAGTCTGTGCACTTCTGAGAGCAGAGTGCCAGAGACAGAAAACCTGAAATACAACAAAAAAATCTTCTTAAGTGCACATCTCGCACCTCAAACCGTAGCATCTGCCACCCCATTAGCAAACTTCTAACAAAATACTTTGCACAGATGTCGGACATTTTTTAAAAAGTGGAAATAACAACTAGTTCCAAAGTTTTTTGAATGACTAGTCCCTATTATTTATTATTTATCTTTAGCTTAGCTGGTTGTATCTAAGGATGGTTTTCCATGGTGAAACTTTAATGCAATTAGGTGCAATTTGTGAGTTGAACGCAAAATTATTTCTAGTTACAGTGGACAGTTACGCAAAGCAATTAAAAAACAAAGCACGCAGCACGTTCCATTACTTCACTAAATAGACAAATTAGCAGATTGTATTTTTTGATACGCCTGATGTAGATGTTATGTATAATTAAACTTGGCAAATGCAATCTCTATGACAAATGATGCCTATTAGAATAAGTGTTTATAAATGTTTCTGTAAGTCTGTCAGTTGTCATGACAAGCTTATATAGGTGTCATACAGCCTTATGAACACTGACCCACAGTAAAGTACTACCAAAAAGCTCTATAAAGGCTAAAATTAGTCTGCCAGTTGTATCCATGACATTAGAATCCACACAATAGCTGCTGAAAATCGCTCGCTGTACCAGTTTGCAAAGCCCACTTTCCATCCCTAAACTCAGTTATGAAAGCACTGATAGAGACGTTGGCATCAAACCTGCCAGAGAAGAGGAAAATAATTAGACTTTCCGTTTAAAATTCATAGGTTTGGCTCAGAATATTCTCTTCCTCTTCACGTCAGAGACCGTCTCCCACTGGAGAATATTAAGAAGCGGGTGATGTGTGTAACGCTTTAGTAGCTGTGGGGGTATATTCCGCGAGAGGAGTCAATTTGCAGAGTGATGAACAGGATTCTGTCATAATCTCAGAGCTGGCAGATTCAGACCTTTTTCCAGAGGCCCAGCGAGCCTCTCATAGCTGCCCATGTTTTACTTTTTCATCAAACACACGTCCCACTGCGAATACTCTTTCCATTTGTGTTCTTGCTCTCAGGCTATCCTCTTAACCGGGGCCTGCTGCTTCACACGGGAGCTCAGAGTAGGAGGACAAGCTGTGTTTCTGGTATTTCTGGTACTTTACAAGCCAGGAAACTTGGACATGGGTCAAGAGGTCGAGGGGTTGATCTCCAAACACGGCTTTAAATAAGCAAAGCACTTAAAGTCATTATGAATGAGAAATCACATTTACCTTGGGTGGTGCACTCGCGAGTGAAATGCAGCATCAGGAAGGGTCTCTGAGCTAGCTGAGCATTGCCTCTCAGGGTCTGTGTTTACATGTAAACTTACATGTAACTTTACATGTAACTTCACATGTACTTATTAAAGAAGGGCGAGAGGCAGGCGTCCTGTTCTGAGACACATAAGATGGACGGCCGTCCCACCGCCGTCTTTTAAAGATCAAAGCATAAACTTCGTCTCCTCTGCAGACCAGTTTCTGCTCCCGCCATGTTGAACGGCGTAATTTTTCACTTTGACGCAAACACACATGCGCAGAACGTATTTAAACTTTCAGATTGGAAATGTAATCAGATTCAGGCATTTACACAGCTATTATTCTTCTATTTAACAGATTATTTACAGGATTACCCACCTACCCAGAAATTGTGTTCTAAATGGCCTCAATCTGACTATTCTAGTCTATTCCGATTAAGGTGTTTACATGAATGTATTCTATTCTAATTGAGCTATTAGTCTGATTATTAACAAATTATTAGGCTGCATGCAAACATGGCTAGTGACAGATAAGGGTGATGGGAGGGAGGAGGTGGTGGAACTTGATGATATTATTGGTTAATATCATATTATTTTTGTGCACAGTGACATAATCCAAACTCATAAGATGTTTTGTTAACATTTTATTTAGACCTTGCTACATAACAATGACATGCAATTATTATTATTATAACGTCTGTTGTATTATTATTATTAAATGCCATTAAGTCAATTCTGACTTCTAGTGACCATATGGATAGTGTTTCTCCAGAAAATCTTGTCTTTAGGCTTCTTAATGGCTTGTTCATGAGTCCTCTGACTGTATCCATCCATCTGGTAGCTGTTCTCTTCCTCTTTTGCCTTTAACTGTTCCAAGTATAATGGTCTTTTCCAATGAATTCTAAGAATATGTACAAAATATGACAGCTTCAGATTCTCTGGGCTTCAAATAAGAGATGAGGTTTAACCCATTTTATTACACACTTCTATAACCTAAGAATAGCTCAACGAGTTGGCACTGAAGTCCCTGCAGTTATTGAATAATAAGCCTTAAGTATGTAAGCCTGAGATTTTAAGGGGTTAAATTTATTTGAGGATCCATTCATTTGTTCTCTTTGCCATCCAAGCTTCTCTTAAAAGTCTATGCCAACACAAAAGTTTAAAGGCACGAATATCTTTCTTGTCTCAGTTCTCTCTTGTCCAACGTTCTCATCTATAAAAACACCAAAGACTACAGGACAATTCTGATTATTGTTTGTTGAGACAAGTCATTGCATTTGAAGATCTTTTCAAGCTTCTCCTTCCTCGTTCTGCTGAGCTGGATTCTTTGTTGTAAATAATTGATCAGAGTTGGCAAAAGCTGTCCACCGTTTCCAGATCGTCTCCATCAGTGGTAAAGTTAGTGGTCTTTTTTGTTGTCCTAACATTAGCCTCCTTCATGTTGAACAGGAGTCCCATCTCTTCACTCTGTTCTTTAACCCTCCTTGTTCCAGGTTTTCCACTATGAGTGTTTTATCCGCATGTCGAAGGTTATTGATGTTTTTTCCACCAATCCTGAATCCTCATCTTCCTGCAGTCTTGTGATAAAGTGTAGCCTTGTCTAATCGCCTTTTCTGATGTGGAACCAGTGTGTCTGTCAATTATCTGCTTGTTTGAGTGAGTGCGTTTACATTGCTGCGAGACAGCAGCAAAACACTTTTGGAGCGAGGCTGAAACCAAATACATGCTTGACGAAAACAAGAATTTAAACATTCTTCATCTTTCTGGATGATGTGTGTTCATATTTTCAGGTAAAGTGGGGCAGCGTTTTGTAAAAAAAGCCTCAGCATGAAGTTTGAGTATTACTTCACGTTTACGTTCTTCTTCTGTGAGTTTATTGTTTGGTTGCAAAGCAGAAATCTGAAATCTGACTCATGTAGACCCAGAGTTTCCCCATTATCTGATGACTCAAGTGCATGTAAACGCAGTGATGGGATTACTGACAAAATCTGATTTTCTGCAGTTATCGGATTATTAAGTGCACGTAAACTCATTCAGTGTAGAGGTTCCTGATTAGAACCATGAGTGCGTATACATGCACTCAATAATGTGATCATAATCGGATTTCTGCAGTTATCCGATTATTCAAAAGGCCATGTAAACACCATACTCCCGATCTAGAAATCCGATTAAGAAGTCAGATAAAGAGAGCTGGATTTTAGCTCAGTAATCAGATTTCTCAGTGCATGTAAACTTGTACTCCGATTTCTATCGGATTTCTCAGTCTGCGCATGTGCGAGAACAGAGGGTGGATGTCATGAGATGGCAGCAAAACACTTTTGGAGCAGCGCTGAAACCAAACACAAAATAACGGATTTAAATATCAATCTTATTAATCTTCTAAATTATTTAATAGAGTTTTATGTCATGTTTATGTCATGTTTTCTTCTGTGAGTTTATTGGCTGGTTGCAAAGCAGAAATCCGATTACTGCCCAACTCATGTTGACCTGGAGTTTCCCCATTATCTGATGACTCAAGTGCATTATTAAGTGCATGCAAACACACTCATTGTAGGGGTTCCTCATTAGAACAATGAGATGCTGTGGTATTCCTAATTTGCTGAGGACATTCCATAATTTCACATAGTTGACACAATCAAAGGCTTTGCTGTAGTCAATGATTCACATGTTGGCTTCCTTCTTGAACTCCTTGGCTTTTTGAACAATCCAGTGAACATCAGCAAGGATAATTCTCGTTCCTCTGCCTTTCCTGAATCCTGCTTGCACATCTGGAAGTTCTCTTTTGATACATTGTCATGGCAGATGTCATATGCTGTAATGTTGTCATGACAGTGTCAAGATTTAATTGCTAGTAACTGTCATGATGGATGTTAAAATGTTTGATGTCAGGACAGCTTATGTCACATCATTTTGGTTAAACATACTCTTTAAGCTGTCATGACATCAAACATTTTAACATCCTTCATGACAGTTGAAGATACTAGTAGGACAACAACTCATGACAGAATACAACCTCTTCCATGTTTCTGGCATGGTTAGGTCAACTATGTAGCAGGTCCCAATGATTTTGAGGTGGACAAATGTTGATGGAAGCTTATGGGAAAACAAAAGTGTTGTCCTGCTGAACATGACCAGGGATGTGAACTAACAAAAAAAGTAAAAAATTGATTCTAGGTCGACTTTAAAGTGGTAGTTTGTTGAAAAATCAGGTCTATGTGTGATTCTCCATTTGGTGTGGGAAACCACATCACATAGGTTGCAGGGCTTAAAAAGATGCTTAAAATATTAGACACAGCTCCAAAAGTCAATATGTACATTTACACAGTTGACCTATGATTACATAATACTTTATCCTTATGATTTCTCTGATTTTTCTGTTTTATCCTGTTTCATAATTGCTCTGCTTATGTAAAACAGCTCGTCACAAAACCAATTTCAACATTTGAAAAACTATTTTTAATATAAAACAATTTTTTTAAGAGATTTAACTTAGGAATTTGTATAAAACTGATTCATGTTTAGTTTATTAATTAATATTAATATCCTTTTTGCATATATGATAATAGGAGATGATAATGGACATATTAAGATTATTTAGTTTTGGGATAAAATATATTTTTTGCATTTTTTTAAAAATGTATCCACCTGAATTCCCACTCCAAATGGAGAATGACCTCTATAGATCTTTCAACTCACCACAAATGTAGTCAATCAGATGTATATGGTGTTCAAAGTTGACTTCTTTAGTTTTTCACTTTAGCTAAGAGCTAAGAGGCTAATAGTAAGCATAGAGACCAAGTAATGGAAGCTTCTATCCATCAATACCACCAATAAGGCAATTGAACTAGAAGATAATTGACCCTAGTAGTGACTTATCCATGCTCCACTCACAGAAACTTTTTGTTTAGTAGCTGCCCTTGTGAGATCTGGAGACGTTTAACAGAACTTTTAATTTGCTACCACACCACATAGCTTAATGCAATGCAGCAAACCCAAACAAATGTTTGAGTGCTCCAGTATGAACTCACTAGGTTGAATGGGATTTTGGCCAATGCTCTGTAAAGCTTGTCCAAGGTAGAAAGAGAACGCATTTATGGGCGGAGCATGCGTAGGTGAATTATTACAGTATTCTTAGTGTTAGACTGTAAAAACCATGGACGTTGAATCAGAAGTAGAATTCATACTTGGTTAAATTCTTGTCAGTAATCACTTCTATCATAGTACCTAAAATTAATGCTGCTCCAACAGGCCTGTAATTGTTTGCTTTCCCAAGAAACACTCCAAATCATGTGTTACGGTCTGTGACACTTTACCCCGACCATAATGAGGCATTGCTTTTACATGCTGTCATCACTGTAATATCATGTTTCACCGTGTTCTCCTTCAGCACCATTCCGCATCGCACTGACTGGAATCCCAACCAGCTCAGCCTTTCATTCCCTTCTCCTGCAGGGACACGCTGTGTGAATGAGGCAGCTACAAAGCTTTTATTCTCTCCATGGGAACGCTTTTTCCCATTGATTCTAGTCCCTCATCTCCGCAGCACACGGAGCAAAAGCCCTGGAACTAATCACTCTAACGAGTTCAGCAAGGCCACCTTCTGCCAGAGCGCCAGCAGAATCACAAACACCCACCCGAAAAAAACTCAGCCAAACAAAAGCACCGGCACGGCCAACGCTCGCTGTAAGACAGCGCGAGCGGCGGAGTGATAACTGCATAATCTCGTCACTCTGTGCAGTATTGGCTTGTACCGAGGAGCCTGAGCAGAATAGATGAGAGTAAATGTGCTGTTTTTGTTTGTTTGTTTGTTTCATTTGTCTAGATTTCTAATCTTTCTACCAAGCACAAGTCACACAGAGCACTTGTCCCTCATTCTCCCTCACTCTGTTTCTGTGTTTGTAACCCTGGGCCCCCTTAGATGCCCCAAACAAGAGCAGCCAAACAGCACACAGGGAAAGCTGTAAGTGGATTCTCACGCTGGCCCAATGACGGCTCACAGACGTGGAGGAATTTGAATGAAAATGCTCTGGAGGGAAAAAGAAAGAGAGAGAGAGAGAGAGAGAGAGAGAGAGATAGACCCTTAAGCTAGCATTCAAAAAATACTGTTTACTATTTCCTGTTTTATTACTTTTTTAACAGTGGACCTCTCCATGTCTCCAAATTGTGCAGCCTTAGTGTACATAGTGTCCAGAGACTTTCGCTACTTTAACACCCAAAACATCCAAGTGTCTGTCTATCTATCTATCTATCTATCTATCTATCTATCTATCTATCTATCTATCTATCTGTCTGTCTGTCTTTCTGTCTGTCTGTCTATCTGCTGAAGAGGCTGCAGTTAAGAGGAGCAGGCTGCGTGGCTCTAGAAGTGAATAGTGAATGAGCTGTTGGGGCTCTAGAGGCAGGGAGGCAGATCAGAGAGATTATCTGAGTGTTGAGACTAAGCTGGAGAAAAAGGTAAACCTGAACAGGAACTACACACGGCAAACACATCCGACACTGACTTGTTTAAAAATCTGCCTGAAGACATTTTTATTTAGAATGGCCTTTTATTAAATGTTATAGTGCTTCACTGCTTTTTTATTTATTTACTTATTTTTCTTTTCGGCTATGTCTTTTTCTAAATGTAATGATGTTACAATATTATTATTATTATTATTATTATTATTAAAGGAATCGTTCAGCAAAATTGGCTAACGTTGCTAGCTATGAATAAAAATGAATGGCCATGAATTAGCATTCTGTATTGAGTCATGCTTATAGATCCTTCTACAATGAAAAAAGTGATGTTCTAAAGTCATCTGATTGAAATACATGACAATTTCTATGATAATATGTGGCACATTGACACAATTATTATTATTTCATTTGTATTATTAATGAAAGACAATACGGTGTTGCCATTTTTTATTTATAATAGAACAAAACTTTTTATTTATTTATTTATTTATTTATTTATTTATTTCATCTGAACATACGAGCTGCTCTTTACATTCAAGGCCATTTCAAGCAAATTCCACTCATCACTTTTCTCAGCATAGCTTTGTTTCATGTTCACATGTTTGGTCAAGATTTTTTCACTCGAGGTCCACTAAAATAACTTGTGTGCTTTCATATACCAAAAACTGTTAAAATTCATTTTTACATTACGTTTTTCAACCTGTCTTAGAATTAAACTGGCTGTTTTGTCACTGTGCCTTTGAGACTGAAATATGTAAATGAACTCCGTTCAGAATGGATGCCCTGCATTGTGCCTCATTTAAAAAACAATTTAGGTTAAATACTGCTTATAACGTCAGCGTGAAGTGGAGGGCTGATGTGCTGTAGGCTGAACAGCTTGGTTTTGTGTCATCAAATTCAAATCAGGCTGCTATGCAGCTCAGTATCTATGACTCTGAATGGACAGCTGATCAAACGTTAGGAAAGACAAGGTTTACACCCACAGCACTGAGGTGGTCAGGAAACACAAGACAGGAAAGGAGTCTACTAAAGAAGGTCATTTCTTCTTCAGAAAAAAAGAAGTGTTACGTGTCAGAGAGAGGACCAGTGAACTGGCACAGGAACACTGCCAACAACCTGCAGTGATTACTGCTGGGAGACGGTCAGGGGAGCTGACCTCCACATGACATCCCATTGAAGGACATTTGCTGTTCAGAAAGAACTTGTATATGACAGATTTATACATATAAGCTGTGAATAAATTTGCCTGGCTAAAAAAACAGTTCACTGGAATGGACAAGGACAAGACTACTTGAAAAAGGAATCTACTATGAGTAGATGTTAATTTTGTTTGAGTTTACAGCTGGACGCATTTCTTTCTGTGGCCTCTGTAGTGTCCTTTCCGCCAGTGGAATGGAAACCAGCTCTGACATTTTTAATTTGCATAATCAAATAAGATATTTTACCCTGTAACTCTGTTATCAGATGAACGAGGACAATATTGTCTCTCTGTGAGTGTTGTGACTCTGTTGAGCTGCTAGCAAGCAATGAGGGGTGAAAGGGGAGGGGTGAGACCCCCTGCTGTGAAAACTATTCACTCCCCATAATTTTGCCAGTTCCATCCGTTAGCTAGGTCTTCTCCTCTCACTTCCTCAGAGACACATGAAGCTCCACCACATTAGAACATTCATTCACTGGAAAATACAAAGTTAGCAAGCAACCTAACAGTCACTCTGTTCCCTCAAACATCACATCACACCATTTCTGCTCATACTTTCATGTGTTTTGGTCCATTCTGGTGAAGACAATACTGAGGCAAAAGTGTGACGTGCTCAAGAAAAGCTAAACAGCTGCAGTTTTCAAGGCTGCCACTAATAAGCCACTTAGTCCAAAATAACTAACTATCCAATAGGCCTTAATATAACATTATACAACAGTTACTTCTGGCCAAGCAAGCTGATTGGTTGAGAAGCATTCTAGCTGTACTGATATTTCGCCATAACATCACCGGCTATTCACAAACACTATATCACTCCGCTAAGACGCCGTTGCTAAGCAACGAGTTTGACAGCTGTAGGAGACGCTCAAGCCATTTGAACGTTTTTACTTCTTACTTTGCACAAACAGAAAATGGATACTTTTAAAATCACATTTGACCTAAAGCCGATTTGGTCAGACTCTGAAGATGAGACTACACTAAATTCACAAACTATCATTACCACTGAGCAGCTTTTCAGTTAGCAGCTGTGACAGAAGAACACCTAAACAACCTGAAAGTAGCCAGACATGAGCCAAATACCATTCGCCAAACGTGTAGTCTCATCTTCAGAGTCTGACCAAATCGGACTGAGCCATAAAACTGCCGCAATAAAAAACAAGAAAGGTGCTCAGTGGTGATGACAGTTTGGGAATTTAGTGTAAGGAGCTGGAGAACGAACTGCCAGCTGTGTAGCGAGTGAGCGGAGCTCATTATTCTAACATAGCAACGAGTTGCTTGTTAAGGAACTATGATTTGGCGGAAGGAATTGCTAACATTAAAACATATTAAATGACACGTTCACGGCCCAGTTTATTAATTTCTTACTTTATTTATTTAACTGTTGTATAAAAGCAATAGAACACTCAAGGTTGTGTGTTATCACGAATAACATCACACATCATGGCTCGTGCCTGCGACCAAATCACAGCCGTGATGTTATTTCACGATAACACACTGCCTCTCGTGTTCTATTACTTAAGTATAAATTGTTACTTGTTATGTTAAGCAGTTTCTATAGATCAGCATTGTATCCCTCAGGCTAATCGGTTTGACAGAATTCATGATTCTATATCATTTTAATTTTTTCCTTTTTTCAGCATTCTCTCACCTAGTGTGCATTACACAAATACATCATATAGCCTTTGGGAATCCCTGTGGTGTCAACCAATCCTGACCAGTAGCCTAGCCAACAATCAATACAACCAAGCTAGCATTAGTTAGATAAAAGAAGCCAAACTGAGGTGAGGTATCTAGAAAGCCAGCTACCCTGCTAACTTTGGCTTTTAGCATGTTGTCCTCCTCATCAGACGAGACAATTCTGTGGCTTGAGTGATCCATTCTCTCCATTGTAATGATGACAATACTACAAGCATGAATAGCACAGAGCTTCAGCAGTGAATGTGACTTCATAATGACTCCTTGAAAAAGCCCAGTTGTTAAGAGTTGAAATCTGAGCCCATAAAATGCAACCAGATGATGAGCTTCCAGTTATTATTCACTATTTGCTGCTAACAGACTCACTTTAACAGGTTTACATGTTATATTCTCTTCATAACTCATTAGTAGGCCAAGCAGATAGCAGAAAGCTAACCAGCTATCAGGCTAACGCTGCAGTAATAAAATACAGGGTTCAAGTTCAGGCCTTTGAATAAAGCATTACTTAAAACTGAGACATACACAGTAAAAAATGTAACTTACATGCCTGTTATGAGCTGAAAAATGTCTGTTTAAACTAGACCTGGCATAAAATCTCATATAGTGGCAAGCAATCCTACTAGCTAGCTTGATGCTAACAAAGCTAGCTCCCATGGTGAAAAAAGTGCATTATTGAAATGCTGGTTGAAAAAGCAGATTTCTAGATTAGACATTGCTGTGAAAAGGGTATATGTTATGGTTCACTGCCTGATTCTCAGTGTAAACACAATTAAAAACTTTAAATGAAATGACTTTATTAGCATGAATAATTTATGTAGGATATAAACAGGATCCTCTGAATAAAGGATCTTTCATGCAGGTTCAGATTTCTGATGACAGATCGATTAAGCTACAAACGTCAGCACACAAGTATTCGAGTAGTGAAACAATGAAGATGACCACTATTTTTATTCATCCCCAATTTTCTGTCATGTTTGGATGTTATAAGCAGTCGAGACACTCAAGATACTGTCTGTTTACCAGAAATTCCGTCCATCTTGATATATTTATCAGAGTAATTTTTTGTTTCTTTGGTTTTTCTTTTTTAAATCAATGTGCTCCGTTTTACTAGTTGTTATTTTTTTATTTATTTATTTATTTTGCCTGCTTTATTTGACATTATTATTTTGGGGCTGCATCTTAAAAAATAAAAAAACATTTAATCACAAAAAAGTATCATGGTGTGCAGCAATAAGCTGGATACTATGTCTAATTCTTCAATTACACCTCAGTAAACATGAACAGGAGTTTGTAAACAGATCGTTTTCTCTAGATAGGATGTTCTCAGCATGGACAGACATCAAATTCAGTCACACTTTTTCATTGTTATACCATATAGCCAACTCTAACATCACATCATTGCATGTGACAAAGAAAGCTACCATATGCACATAAAAAAATCAAAGGGGTTATTTTAGGGGTGACTTAAAAACTGAAAATATGTTAAACATTGAATATGTAATGTAACAACTTCTCCCATAAAGACTACATTCAGTGTTTTTAACCCAGAAAGGCCCTGTGTGGTTTAGAGGCTTTGCAGCTGATACACAAATATTTTATCAAAATAGCCTGATCTGCCACACTTACACATAGAAACATATGATCATAAAACTCACTCACACTAATAAAACCATCACACTACATTAATATCACATCACCGGTTCTAAATAGGTTGCTTAAACCCATTCTATAGCTTATGTACACTGCTTTTAACCCTCTAAACCCCACAGGACATGACCCTCTAGAGAGCTTAGGGTCCAGTGGGATTTAGAGGGTTAACACATTAGAGCTGATGTAGAAATATTCTACCAAAATAGCCCTGGTTGATCTGGCACACTCATGCGTATAAACATATGATCATAAACCTTGGTTCACTCTATCACTTGCTGCATAGCCACCATCACTGATCACGTCACTGACCACATCAGTGACCACACTGGTCCCATATAGGATACTTAAAACCCATACCTCAGGCTACATACAATATATAAACCTTTCAAACCCCATAGAATCCTTAATGGCCTACAGCGTACATTGGAGGTTTTAGCGTCCATGTAAATGAATGATAGACCTCAGTGTGTATAGAGTATATAAATAGGCACCTGTACTCTTCTAACCAACATAGTAATAGCTTTTTTAATACATTTTACTATATTTATGTTAGTTTGTTTGTTTATTTATTTACATACAGCCATATGCAAAGGTTTTGGCACCCTTGTCATATTGCCTGTTTTGCTGCTTTGTTCATTTTTCCAAGTAAAAGAAAAAATCAATGCACAATTCATGTTTACATGAATAAAACATAAAATGTGGCATGTGCAAACTGCATTAAAATTAGCAGGAATGTGTTCCCTGTTGAGGTGCTGTGTGTTTTCATTTAGAAAATCAACAAGCCACGTAATATGATCAAGGGTGCCCAAACATTAGCACATGGCATATTTTGTTTTATTTTTTCCCAATATATTATAGAAACGTGCTACTGGCTCACACTGCTTCTGAGAAGCTTGGGAGGTGTGGCCATGTGGGCGGCCATGCACGGAGGCTCATGGTTTGTGCACAACTGCCTAAAAAAGTGTTTATTTTTGTTTATTGCTGTTGTTCATTAGTTTAAGTTGTGGGAATGTGTTGGTAATGTTTGTGTGTGAGGGAGGGTCACTGTGAGGTTGAAGCCTGTGGTTGGTGGTGACCTGCCCTGCGGGGTTGGCTGGATGTTACGTGCTGTTTCATCTTTCTGATGTTTAATAAATATCACTTATTGTGGTGGGATCATGGCCTTCCTTTTGTCTTACTTTACACTGACACCACAGTGGTGTCAGAAGTGGGGTAGTGCCTCTAGACAGTCCAGAGTGGTACTGTGCTACAAAGAACTTCAAGGCGAGACAGCATGGTAAGGCTCGATTACAGAGCTGGCACAGGAAGACTCGACAACGAAGCACCACGTGAGGCTTGATACTAGATGCGGCATTGCAAGCATGATGGCTGTGATGGGAAAAGGGAGGCCAGCGAAAGCAATTGTTGAAGGCTTCAGCGTTGAGGCACCACGGCAAGCAGCAGAGCAGTTGGTGAGCCGGCGTTGCAGAAAAAGAGAACACCGTGCCACATGGTGCCATGAACCTGAGCCAGTGGGTAAACGGAGGCCAGCCAGGAGGTCTGGTGGCCGCCGCAGGCTGTGGGTCAAGCGCAGCAGGAACCGCCATCATGGGCTTGCTGATATCCCCACTGTGCCCAGGCATGCTAACGCACACATACAAACTGCTGGAACGGCGACCATCCGGCTTAGATCAGTCACCAGCAGCAGAGGCAGCGCCTCAGCATTTGTGCTGGCCAGGACTACACATGACCAGGGATTTGGCTTGAGCTGGTGGGTTGCTCAAATGGTTGACTTTTGTGGGGGGGGCAGGGGGGTGTATTTAGCAACCTGCTACTGGCTTGTACTGCCTCTGAGTAGCTCAGGAGGCTCATAGTAGGGATGCACCCTCCTAAAAAGGGTTGCTTATTGTTGTTGTTTGTTAGTTTAAGCTGTAAGTATGGCTTGGTTATGTTTTAGTATGTCTGTGGCGCAGGTTGTTTGTGTGTGAGGGGTCACTGTGAGGGTTTATCCTGTGGCTGGTGGTGACCTCCTTCTGCCTGGCACATAACATAATAATAAAGGGCACTTCTTGTGGTGGAACTGTGACCTCCACTGTGGCTAACTATATACCAACAGCACAATATAAAATTCAGCAAGAAAATGGAAAATGTGCATTAAATTTTGCCAAGTTTAAACACATTTTTCCAATCTGTATATATCACAGTAAACCTTGGTCCACTGTGTCACCAGATAGCCAGCACTGAAAGGACATCAGCGACCCCAATGACAATGTGATATTATTCATGTGGAACCGACTGGAGGACCCTGTAAATCCTACAGGACCCTCAAGAGCTCATAAGGAGCCTATGGGGTTTGGGGTTGGGGGGTACATACGTCACGAGCTGATGCACGAATATTTTACCATGATAACCCAGACTGAGCTGATACAACACGCGGTGGAGATTTCAGTGCACACATAATAACACACGCACCTACACACTCTCCTCGAGAGAGTGTATAGCTGCACGCGCATAAACATCGAATAACTCCAATGCTAAAGTTCTACTTGCTTTTAAGTTGGTTGCCACCTTATTTTTTGCAGGAAAAGGTGATGCACGAAGTCAGGGTTGTTGTTTTTTTTTCTTTTTTTTTGTGCAAAAACGCACGAAGCCCATCCACACCCTTCAAGCTTACTCGCTGACCTACATCGAGCGAGTGGGATACGCACGAAAATGAGTAATTCACACCCTCGCCGCCTCGAGCTGCTGCACAAAGAAAGGCTCAAATGCGCTTTCAGAGGCGGTTTTTGAGGGAGATGAAAGGAAAAAAACATAAAAAACATAAAAACATAAGAAAACTCCCTTTTCTGCAGAACGAGAATCCGCGCGCGGTCACTGCAGATCCGGGACGCTGTCTGCGAGACGTTCGCGCACAATTTCGGCTTCCCAATCCTAAAAACAGCGAGCAAAGCCTTCCTTCTGATTCCCTGAGAGTTTTCAAAGAAACGGGCAGAAGGAGAGGACGGTCACTGCAGATCTTTTGGCGAGAAGCTCGTGCACAGTCGGAAAGCAAAAGCAAAAGCCTTCCTTCCCTTTTGCGCGAGAGTTATTATAGGAAACGGGTACATACCTGGACTAAGACCGGCTGGGTTTCTAGTAGTACTCCTGGACTTGGCGCTCGGGTTCTCCTCGTTTCCTTATGCGCTGCAGCCCGGCATTGCAAGGCGCCGCTTGCAGTGGGAAGGGTGTGTGTAGCGCGCGCGCGCGTATGTGTCTGGTCGTGACGGTGCACCGCACACTAGTGTTGGGTCTCGTTGGTGTAGCCCAGTCCCCTTTCGGCCACCAGCACGCGCGTAATTGGGGAAGAGACAAGTTTGAAGTTGACCGTCCAGTCAGGTCAGTTGTAGGAGCAGTGGACAGCGCCAGTGCTGAAATCTTCGCAGCGTCTGCAGCGGGCGAGATCTGCTTGGCTGGAACCGATAAACAGCACGCAGTAAAAGTTGCATGAACGGGGATTCGCCCGCCTTCTAATTGCCTCTCAGGGTACCAAAGCTCTTTCAGCTCCTCTGGTTTGGGGAGGGGGGTGAAGGGGAGGGGCTTGTCATCAACCTGCAAAACTTGAGGCTTTTCATTGGCTCGAATGGAAGCACAAAAATGACGTTCGTGCTAAGAACCAATACGTCTATAGCGATCCTGCGAACGTCAAACAGCCTCTGAAATGTGAAATGTGAAGAGTCCTCGTCTTCACTGCTTGTAAACACCATCATCATCATCATTTCAAGGAACAGAGACACTGACACAGATCAAATGCCTTAATGGGCTGCTCATGTGGGCTGCTTGGGCTTTTCAGAGGCTGCAGGACGAAGCAGAAAGAATATTTATAAAACTAGAATATTTATACGGGGGTGGATACATTAGATGCATAGACAGATGTCAGATGTTTCATTTGAGATGTAGTTAAGAATCGTTTTTCAAAGATTAGAACAGGCTGCTGGAAAAGGTTCTGTGCAGGTACATTTTTCGTTCATCAAGGTACAAACAGTGTATATGGTCCCTCAAAAGTACAAGTGATTTTAAGGTCCAACTGTGAACTATACATTTTTTTTCCCAGGTGAAAAGTACATATTTGTACCTTTTCATAACCGAATGTTTTAAAACAGAACAATAAAATAAAAAGCCTGGAGACAAGGCGGGGTGTGTGGAGTAGTACAATTTAGAAAATATAATTTCAATGGATTATGGTGCAGTTATGTTCCCTGACTAAAGGTACTGAGACATACGCTTGAGGGGCCCACCCCAGAGACAAGAGGGGGACTGCCCCAGTGACAGTTTAGTACCTTTTTTCTGAGAGTGCACCTTCTTGTGAACCTACAGGGCACCTAAATACATTGTTTACAACCATTTATTTTGAAAGTAAAAGAGTTTTTGCTGGTAGAAACATCATATATTGTTAGAATACAGTAGATGCAAATAAACATAAATACAGTAAAAAGTGACAGGAATTTCATATTTTGAAAAAAATAGTTGATACCATGTGAGCTAGTCTGAAGAATAAAGTTTGTTGCCAGATTTCTCCTGGATGCTACCACCTATCAGATTTATCAGCATTAAGTATTGGTTAGCAAAACCAAGTATTGGATAATAACTACACAAAATGCTGAGCTTCCTCCTGGAGAGGTTTGGAAATTGTTAAATAAATGTATTGACTGCGTGTTGTAGGAATATTATTTGTAGTTATTCTAATATTAGTGTTTTTCAGAATAAATGCACATAAACTGCTTTCTCAGGAGCCTAAAACTTTTGCACAGTACTGTCTGTAATCTTTGTTCTGCATCTGCAATGACAGCAACATCAATAACAGCAATAATACTAATACATCTTCTTATACTACAACAATAGCAATAACATCAAAAATAATACAAATACTATGTCTACAACATTGACAATAATGACATTTATATTGACACTACTTCTATAACAACAATGACAACAGCAACAAAAATACTAATGTAACTTCATTATTATTGTTGTTATTTTTATGATGATTATTTTTAGAACAATAAAAACTTGAATGATCCCATCATCATCATCACCATCATCATCATTTTTATTTTGATTATTTTTGTTGTCTCTAATATGTCTGTGATGAGGCTGTTATGAATTCACAGCTAAGGCAACTATTATGATTATTATTTAATTCCAGCAGTAAGCAAAGTCAATAAATCTTTAATGATGAGATTATCCTAAGAATCCTAAGTAACTGTAATGTCCAGTGCTTCCCAGCATGTGGTCCATATGTGCATAAGCCTGGTTAAATGGAGTGGGCAGAACTAATGGTCAGCTAAATACACATACTTTCATCCATGAGCTCCTTAGAGAGAGAGAGAGAGAGAGAGAGAGAAGAGAGAGAGAGAGAGAGAGAGAGAGAGAGAGAGAGAGACAGAAACAGAGAGAGAGAAAGAGAGAGAGAGAGAGAGAGAGAGAGAGAGAGAGAGAGAGACAGAAACAGAGAGAGAGAGAGAAACAGAGAGAGAGAGGGGCGGGGGGCTTAAGCTGGCATTCAAAAATATTGTTTAGTATTTCCTGTTTTATTATTTTAACTGTTGACCTTGAGAGACAGAATAGAAGAAAAAGAAGAAGAAGAAAGAAGAGGAGGAGGAGGAACAGGAGGAAAAAGAAGGAGGAAAATAAGGAGAAAAAGGAGGATGAGGAGGGAGAAGGAGGTGGAAAAGCAAAAAGGGGGAGGAAAAGGAAACAGAGGAAAAAGGGAAGAAGAAGAAGAAGAAGAAGAAGAAGGAGGAGGAGGAGGAAAAGGAAGAGGAACAGGAGGAACGGGAGGAAAACAAAGAGGAAAATAAGGAGGAAAAGGAGGATGAGGAGGGAGAAGTAGGTGGAAAAGCAAGAAGGGGGAGGAAAAAGGGAAGGAGTAGAATAAGAAAAAAAAGAAGAAAGAGAAGAAGAAGGAGGAGGAGGAATAGGAGAAAAAGGAGGAAAAAGGAGAAGGAAAATAAGGAGAAGGTGGAAACTAAGAAGGGAAAGAAGAAGAAACAGAGAATAAGGGAAAGAAGGAGGAGGAAAAGAAGAACAAGAAGAAGAGGAAATAAAAAGGGAGGGAAGGATATTATTGTTTTATTTATTGAGCACATCTCATTTCAGTTACAAACATTAAAACAGGTTACATAAAGAGTATAAGAAAAAAATACAAAATACAAAAGAAGAAAGAGAGAAAAAGATGAGCATAACTTCAAGAAGCAAATGAGCTCCTGTTACTGAAGCTGCTCTGTTCTATACTTTCTCAGACTCAATCTCTGTTCTTCAGTGCAGATGAGCCAGTAGTTGAACAGCCGTATCATTTTACAGCCTCTGTAATATAAAACCACTTTAAACAGCAGCTGAATAACCTCATCCTACATCAGGCAGTGTTAGAAGGAGATTTCAGAAGGTCAGAACTGTAAGAGTGAGAGATGAGACTCCATTCTGACCGTCTTCCTCACGAGAAGATGAGGAGGACAGTGTGTAGACACAACTTATCCAGCATATCTTTTGGTATTAATGGGGAGTTTAACACTCTTTAGCTCTACTCTTCTAGGGAGGCGTTACTCTAGATGTTGGAACATTGCTGTGTGGATTTGATTGAGCATTAGTGAGATCAGCTACTGATGTTGGATGATCAGTTCTGAATCACTCCGACTCAAACTAAAGGAATTGGATGGAGCTCTGTCATTCCAGAGAGCACAGCTCTACTGCTCCACAGCCCAATGCTGGGGTGCTTTATACCTCCAAATGTATTTTATTTGTGTGGATTTATATCAGTGAAATCCAGCTTTTCATTGCCTGGTGTACAATGAAAATTACCCCAAGGCCAAAGCACAGAATCGGTTCACTTAACTGTATTGTAACCTGCTTTGTGACAGGCTGACGCGCTTATGATGCATTTCATTTGCCATTTTCTGATCAGACTATTTTAATCTCATATTTACAAGCAATCATACATATAGATTTGGAATCATAAGAAACCCAATACATAATCAGTGTATGCACTCTATTTAATTACATTTGTTTGTTCTATGGCTGGCTGAACAGGAGCTGCAGCATTATTGGCTTAAACAGCCACTGGCATCACGTGCTGATCTCTACTTTCACCTGCCGATTTCTAGCAGCTTGTGGACTTATCTGGGGAGTTTGGATATGCAAATGAGCTTAACATGGATTCTTATTGAGATTATGGTCTGCGGATCAGATGCAATAAGCTTGGAAAGCATCACAGGATGGCTGCATGCAATAAAATCAATGCATTAGTTTTATCAGTGAATCGTCTGAGAGATCAACACACTTCAAATTCCACATTAATCCAGAGAAGCCCTTTATTTTTAAAGCTGATCTATGTAATATTTGGGGATTTGGAGACCTCTCTGGTGAAAATATGTAATTGCATGCAACGTGTGGAAGAACATTTTGTAGAGTGGGCTTCGGACCCTTCCCCAAGCGGCTGAAGTGAACTTAGTCTAAACTTGGTGAAAGACATTCCTTCTGAGGATGTGAGTGGATTATCTATTGTCTTCATCAGTATAATGTTGACTTTGAGGCCTAAACATCGAGCCAGACCTTCTTTTTGAGCCATTATGAAACATTAATACATAAAGATGTATGACATGGTGTGAAAAACCCTCAAAGCCTCTGACTTTTAAATAATTATTTTGAGGCTTCATAGGGCAAGTCGCAGCAGCACACGCTCACCATATTTTAGCATATTTTTACTCTCCAGACTCATAAATGACAGTTTGTTGAATTTTATCAAAGAAATCTTACATAGTGCAACTTTAACAAAGTAGGTAGAACCTTCCTGTGAAATCCCGGTACATCTGCGGAATCTTCTGGCCTAGCTGATCACTACACAGCAAATGGGCATGGTGATCATTTCTTTCTGCATACATTTCTTTCATTTTGTTACCTTTGGTTGTCAGTTTCTGGCAGACAATCAGAGGGCTCAGTCAAATATCCAGTTGAGGGTTTTAGCCTGTTTTTTCCACACTATGTTCAACCTGTGTCAAAAGTGAAAGTGAGAGTATCTGCTGAATTGGGAATTAAGATCACTTGATTACAGTGTAATATATCACCAGGTTACAGTAAACAATGTAAAATAAGGCAGAAACTTTGAAGATTCATTGTGGTTACAGAATAATTCATAGTAGATGCTGAATAATTAATAGTGGTTACTGACTAATTCACAGTAGATCCTAAATAATTCATAGTGGTTACTGAATTATTCATAATGGATACTGATTAATTCATAGTAGATACTGAATAATCCATAGTAGTTACTGAATAAGCTATAATAGTTACTGAATAATACATAGTTGATACTGTACCATGCATAGTAGATTCTGAATAATTCAGAGTAGTTACTGAATAATTCATAATGGATACTGAATAATTCATAGTAAATACTGAATAATTCATGATAGATCATGAAAAGTCATTGTAAATACTGAAAAATGAACTGTAGATACTGAATAATTCATGGTACTGAATGATTTATAAAAACAGACTGAATAGTTGATAGTAGTCAATGCATTGTATCATATCTAAACTCCTCAGAAATATCTCCAGAAAAAATAAACAACTTGCATAATATGGAATGACTTACTGTACTGGAATAAAGGTGCTTAGTTTATTTTACTCCATACTCCTCTATCACATATGCATGTATTCATTGAAATGTTGAATTACTGGTAGATACTACATATTTACCATTAAATTCTGAGTAAGTATTATTGTACACACCTAACACTTTTCATATAGTATGTGCAAAGTATGTACCATAAATGTATTAGTAAGTACTTCATATTTATGTAATAAATGTTAGTGTCAGGACTGGACAGAAGTCAGACACTCACGGATTAAGAATGGAGGATTTAATAAAGGAGGATTTAATAAAGGGCTTAGAAACAACGGGGTAGTCAAAAACAGTCCGGGTCAGCAACAGCAAAAAACACAAGTTGTAAAGGGGCATACCAAAAGGCGAAGTCGAAATACAAGCCAAGATCCAAACCGGAAAACAGAGTCCAAATGGAAGGGGCAAAACACGGAGTCAGAAACAGGCAAAGGTCAAAACACGAGAGAACATACAGACTTGGAACGCTTCGTATTGCTAGTAGGCTAGTCAAAACTCAACAAAGAACAATACAACAGGGTGAGTATATCTAGGCTGGAGAATCAGGAGATTGCGAAGGGGGGGGCGGGGGGGGTAAGTCATGTGACTCAGGTTGGGAGTCATGTGAAAGTCAGTGGTATCATGGGAAATGGAGTCCTGTTTGGCCTGGGAGCTGAAGGGAAGCGTGACAGTTAGTAACTTACCATACCACAAAATAAAGTCATACTAAAAATGTAATTGGTTTCTTGTAGTTGTTCATTTAAAGTATAGCTATGCAAAATTTCATTGTTTTAGGCCCAAACGCATTAGCCCTTAGTCTTCCGTTTTGCCTGTTCATTCCTAGGGGTAGGGTGTCCCGATTTTTGTTGAGACAGAGGGGTAGGACAAAGTGAGCTACATTGCCCTCCAAATGGAGGTTTGTAGAGGCACAATCCAAATGGAGTGTTATGAGAAAAACTGGCAAGATGGCTGTGCAAGCAAGCAAAGAAACACACAAATATGAGTATTTTCTTTGTTAAAAAAAAGGATGATAACCTTTGTGTTATCTTAGTTTAATGTTGTTTCAATGTATTATGATCATTTCCTTCATAACAAGCATAAAAATCGCTAATGCTAATGTCTTGCTAGCTAGCTAGCTAAGTTGCCGGTTCCACCTTAAATAGTCCAGCAGTACTGACACCTGAAGCGCCAGAATGTAACTGCTGCTCCATTTAAGGTGGAACAGGAAAATTCCAACAAGAAGCTGCCGAATAGTTGACTTCAGTTTCATATCACAGAACAATCATGGATGGGCAATAATAAATAATTATTATTTATAATTATTATTATATAAATAATTATTATCTCCATATTTTAAAGCATATGATTCCCTAAATTTAACTAAAGCTCAGCAGTGAAGCTGCTGAACTTTGCTCTCATTTGATATCACTACAGACTGGCAGGGTCACCTACAGAGCGCCACTAGTAGCCTGTAATGAAGGGTCCCATTTTGTAGCAGAAGATTTCAACCACCACCACTGTAACTCAGGTCCAAGGGGCAAGGGGACACTCAAAAACAAGGGGTAAGGGTAAAAATAAGAAATGGAATTGGGCCCTTAGACCAATCAGAACAAGTTCTTTGGCATAAAATCACTCGCATATAAGTTTCTAAAGAGTTATCAAATCCTTGATAGTAGTTATTGAATAATAAGTTTAAGTTCAATCACTGAATAATAATGTAGCCGGAGGCCGAGTGGAGCTCTTTCTGTGAAAGTTGTGGAGAAGGGCGCAGTCACAGTGCTTCCATCACCATTAGAGCTCCATCAGTGCAGCAATCGCTCCAGCATTAGTGTTCATTTGGCAGAACCCAGGGGAGGAGGCCAAGCACATCAGCCACTCTGTCCAGCACCTTGATGAATGGGTGTGCTTCAGCGCCAGACATACACTACACTCTAATCATACACACACATCACTCCTGCTAGGGGGGCAGGGGAGGGGGGTCAAACAAGGCCAAAAAATATGATGCTGTAAATTTACAGTATTTATTTTTCAGTGAAATACTGATTTGTGATTTTACAGGATCATACTGTGAAAGATTGGTCATTTAAAGTAGAGCATTGGTTCACAGTAACATACTAGCAATGCAATGCATAGTGGAACAGTATATAGTAAATAAATGTGAAGCAAATATATCGCTGTTGTCGGAAGAATATCTTGTATCTCCAAAATGATAACTTTACAGGAGAAGGAAAAAACTTACTTCAAGTCAATGGACATTTTTCCAAGTCATTTTGGGTTGTTTCTTTTAGTCTGTTCACCATGAAATTCACACACAAGGCTGATAGGCGTTTTCAAATTATGTCAAAAACTGAAAAATGACAAAAATGGAGATACGAGGTTTTGTCCCGACAGCAGCGATATATAGTGTGTTAAACAGGTTCTTCCAGTAAATATTTTGCAGTACTTCACTGTATATATGCTGTACAGTTATTCACTGTAAGTAACATAGCAACTCTGCCAGTAAATTACTGTAAATTGCACTGTTGTCATTTGTTTCAGTGCAAAAAAATGCAGAACATGGGCTCTTTAATATAGTGAATTACACACTGGCAATTAAAACAAACTCATTTATATGAAAAAAAAAAACAACAACCCTTTTGAATCCTTATGTGTCCCTGTACCTATAATGATGGCTAGTTCAGATCAATATGTAGGGGACTTTCCAGGAGAGCGTTGAGACCTGAATGAGGTCATGCTACATGTTATTCTAGCTGTTGATAGAGTCATGAGAGCATTCAATTTATTGAGGATCTGTCAGAGGTAGCAGCCTGAATGCATGGGGGAATTAGGTTAGCTGTGAATGAATACACAGCTAATATATTTGTGTAGTGTTTCCACAAGTGAATGTCAGCCCCTTGTGTTTTGAAGATTCCATTGTGAAAATTAAATCTAAAAAAAAAACTTTGTTTATGAATGTCATTGACTTCACTTGACCTTTGCTTCTGTTCCAGTGCAGATGGTGCTGACGGGGAAGAAAAAACAACAGCATGACGCTCAAATGCTCTTCACGGACACTGTTAGAGCACTTTACAGACTCTAAAGAGAGCTGCATGTAAGGTTCCTGAAAAATTGAATAAAACAACAAAAACACCTTTTGGTGAGTATTATTTAAAAAATATAATTGAAAAGCAAAAAATAGAGACACAAGGTTTTGGTCTGACAGCAGCTATATGCAAATGCGTCTATATATGGAATATATATATCCCTTCACTACTCACCCAGTAACACAAACATATCATGGCAAAATATGCTTCAGTATTTCAGGTACAGCTCTGGCAGCTCATCTGCTGCATGAGTCACTTCCTTTTCTCCCTGTGAATCTGTATTATATATAATGCATAAAACCTCCATTCATCCTTTCAATAGATGTACATAATTTCCACATGAATAAAATATGTTACATCAACACTATTATTGCCAAAAGTATGGAAATAAAGTATACATTTGAATTGAACTCTATGTCTAATTTGCACTGGGGATGGTGCAAGGGTTAGCTAGAGCAAGAGATTGTGGGGAAGAGACTAAATCTTCTGATTGCTAATTAGTCTAATAATGTTTTCTAATCCAGATAATAGAAACAGAATAAAGTGGCTGATTGATACAAACATTACAGGATACCTGGGTTGACTTCACTAATACTAATGTTAGCTGTTGCCATGCAGAACTTTAATCTTGCCCCAAAAATTAACTAGCTGTTAAAGCTAACATTATGTATGCAATTTGTACAAATTTACCTGCATGTATATGCGTGTTAGGGTGGGGCTCCAACTCCGCACTGTTCACCTCCCTCACCTTCCCACACACACACTTCCACACGCTTGAATTCAATGCATCACTTTTTCAGTGCATGGTGCAATAAAGGCCTGGTGTTAAAACCACTGTTCTTCTGAGCCCAGTTTTAGAAGATGATGTCTGCTGAGCGGATGGCAGAACTCAGACCGTCCTCACCTTGACGCTGGGTGTGCTCCAGCGTGCATCCCCCTCGGTGCCGGCGGCAGGCCTGTCAGCATTAGTTAGAGTTGATTCTGGGCTAATTCCCTGCTTTGACACAGCCTTCATGCATTAATAAAGCACAAAGGCAAGGCATGCGCACAGAAACGAGACCCAGCCAGCTGAAAATCGACTGTAACTTCTGCAAAAGGCAGAATGACATTGTGGGGTTTGGGTATTTTTAATAATAATGATACAATTTTGAGGAAAAAATGATTTTTTTGTATTGCAATAAAGGCTGTTCAAATATATGAAGAGTGCCATTGGATATAACCTTTCTTCAAGCTTTTGAACCCCAGTTCATAGAGCACCTTCAACATTTTTAGGTCTATTTTCCTACCAATAAAGGTTTTTGAAGATTGATGATAGAAATTTATCCATGGGCACTTTTACTTTCACTTTCTTAATTACATAAAAAGATTTAGAGAAAGCACATACAACTATATGTAGCAGAATTTAAAAGAGATAAACAATAAATCATGCATTAAAGATTTGTAGATTTCTCCATTTCATTACAGTCGCTTTGAGTTTTCAAAGAAATCTGCAGGGATATTTTTCCACACCAACAAAGTTCAGTCTTAGAAGTTGGCTTTGCACTGTCTACTTTCACCATCCAAGTAATCAAACACGTTCAGTGATGTTGAGATCTGGACTCTGGGGTGGTCAGTCCATTAGTGTCATTATTCATGGATCAAACAAGACTAGGAAACAATAAAATTAATAATATTGCAAATTTCATTTTAGTTACAAAATCTGAAAGTGCTTTACACAAGAAGATAAGCCCAATTAAACACTAAAATAATGAGAAAGTCAAAAGAATGAAATAACTACAATTGTAGAAAGAAAATGAAGGTACAAATGGAGAAGATTCAACCAAGCCTGCCTATTCAGAAGACTCGCAGGACACTGTAGAGCAATATGAAGAAGCAGAACCACACCCACAGAGATTAAACACTCATTAAACACCGCTCTCTCAGTGGCTACGCCACAGCAAAAAGAAAAACAACATGAATCTCCTACTGAGAGGAAGAAGAGCAACAATCTCTCATTTTTTTCTGCCAAAAGTGTTGCCTAGCAACCTTCTCTCTGTCTGATTTTAGCTCTGTCCCATTTGCAAAGGACTGTGCCAGGCCTGTGAACTTCCACAACCACCTATATTCAAAAGCAGCACCCATACGAAACAAACAGTAACAGTCATGTTGACCTAGTATTGGGCGAACATTTTACTGCATGGTTTCAAGATAATAAAGAACTTTATTGTCTTATAAATATTACAATGCAACCAAAAAAAAAATACAATGGAACAAAATAACACAGGACCATATGGTGCAAAGCAAAACAAATTAAGCAAGACACGCAGAACAAG
The DNA here is from genome assembly GCF_904425465.1 of Colossoma macropomum. Lineage (NCBI taxonomy): Eukaryota > Metazoa > Chordata > Actinopteri > Characiformes > Serrasalmidae > Colossoma > Colossoma macropomum. Next base: position 18,641,940 of record NW_023494804.1, on the reverse strand, counting down.
ATAGAATGAGACTCACAGCAAAGTGTTTAAAAATGTGAAAACTGCAAAATAACACACGAATAGTATAGAATACCCCAACCCTGTATTTCCACTCACTGGCCACTTTATTAGAAACACGTACCTTGTATTTCCACTCAGTGGCCACTTCATTAAAAACACCTGCTTTATACTTCCACTCACTGGCCACTTTATTAGAAACACCCACCTTGTGTTTCCACTCACTGGCCACTTTATTAGAAACACCCACCCTGTGTTTCCACTCACTGGCCACTTCATTGGAAACACCTTATATTTCCACTACCACTTAATTAGAAACACCTACCTTGTACTTCCACTCACTGGCCACTTTGTTACAAACACCCAACTTGTATTTTCACTCACTGGCCACTTTATAATAAACACCTACCTTGTAATTTTACATACTGGCCACTTTATTAGAAACACCTACCTTATATTTCCACTCACAGGCCAGTTTATTAGAAACACACACCTTGCACTTCCAATCGCTGGCCACCTATATATATTTTATGTAGAAACAAAGCTGTTCATCTATTTAATAAATCTTTACTACAGACCACCTTTCATACAGTTAGCAACACAAAGTCATTTACAGTCAAGTGATTATAAATCAAACTAAAGCAAACCAGAGTCTGGGCTAAAAGACAGACACACAGCAAAACTAAAAGACAGACACACAACAAAACTAAAAGACACAACATTCACTTTTCCATGTTTTTCTCCATAACATGTTCAAAGTGCGCCATAGCCACACCCTGTATCCGCACAGGCAGGATATGAAAAGAAAATGCTTCTCAGCTCGACATAATAGAATGGATCTCTAATTGTGTTAAGGCCAGTAATGCTGAAATCTGATAGAGAGCACTACAATCACTCCTCATTTTCATCTTCTCCTGATATCTGCAGGAGATAGAGGCAGCTTAGCAACACTGTGTTACACAGCAGAGTAATATCCTGAAAATACAGACTTTTTGCTTGATAATCTTTTAATCACATCTTTTAAAGAACATTAGTTCAGTAATGAGACAGTGATTAAAGCATTATTAGTCTTTTCACTCACGCCACTGCTGAATAAAAAACAGCTGTTATAGAGTTTGTATCAGTATTATTGCCTACATTAAAGCAGCAAGTTATTGTAAAACAAAATCTTTCATCTCTCAGTGAGAAAAAAAAGGATCCTTCTTATGTGTTTTCATTATTTTTGTTCTAAGGACTAATTCAAGTTATATCATATGTAAATATGAGGTTGTTTGAATTTGCTGTAACTACAATATTTCCTTAGAAATAAATGAAGATAAAGCCAGATAATCTATCTATCTATCTATCTATCTATCTATCTATCCATCCATCCATCCATCCATCCATCTATCCATCCATTCATTTCTGCACAGTTTCCCATGTTTTAACCCTCCTGCTATATTTTTACTGAGTTTTTGCTCACTGCTTTTGTTTCACTGCTAATTCAGAAGCTGTCTTGAGGTTAAACTCTGCACATGCACTGTGTGGGTGTTTCACTCTGACTCATTTCACTTAGTTTTTGTGTTTTTGTCCATGAGAGACTATGCTATGGAGAATAAAGTTGTCCTCAGTGCAATGAGGAAAAGAACTGCACAACATGATTGTTTTCTTTCGTATCAGAAAGGCGAGCTTGTAGCCACTACGCGAGACTCAGTTACAGTCCGCAAAACAGGTTGTACCACTTAAGGTGAGGGGCACTGGTTATCCCCTTAAATGGCCAGGGCCCACCGGTAGGCCCAAAGTTTTATCACACACTTCTATAACCTAAGAATAGCTCAGCCAGCACTGAAGTCTCTGTAGCTCCTGAATAATAAGCCTTAGCATGTAACAAGCCTGGAATTTAAAGGGGTTAAATTACAACAGATATACATTTACACTAACATTTATAGTTTGTCTGAGTGTTCTTGTGTTTACATGTGTGAGTGCACATTACACATTAGCACACAGTGACTCTCCCGATTACCCCCTAGCATTGGTACATAGTCCAATTATTCTTAGATGCCCCCCACTGATTCTGTGCCATATGTGGTGGAATAAGTAATGGAGTCGACTCAAAAGTTTCTGGAATTGAACAGCCCTACTTAACACCTTGACACCATTTAAAGCAAATGTGTGATGCAGTTAGCACAGTGCTAATTAATGGCTATAGGTTTTCACTGCTTATTAGCTGCATTAGCATCATTGGAGTCCAAAACAAAAGAAACTTGACACCAAACATGGCTGATCGACTACATTTGGGATAACCAGAAAATTGGTGCTAATTATGGCTTTAAAACACATTTATCTAAAACCGTAAGCAAAGCCAAAGCGGTCGACTCTTTCTGCGGTAGCTGTCGGACCACCCTGTGTTTTGCTTCGCCTCACTTCAACCTGTCGATGTGTTTCATTTACGCCTGTGGAGAGCTGTGTACAGAGCCTACACCACGACACTCTCCACAGTCCATCTGCTGCTGCATCATATCACCGTCCAGGCCAAGGCCCAGACCTGATAGATCAGCGTGAATGGGAGTGAATTGAACTGCAGCTCAGGCTTCAGGCTTTTTGCAGGATTTATTAAGAGAGTTTGCTTATGGAGGGTAAGCTACACCAACACATAATTCTGCTGGGCGGACCGCAGACATCCATTAAAGAGTGTTACAACGAGTCAGCGCAGCTTTAACACAGCACAAGCCACTGTTTTAATTAAATGTGTTGGACGTTTCGGGCTTATTTATTGCAGTAACTGGCACTGTGGGCAGTGGCTATTGTGGTCAGTTCATTAAAGTAAAAGCTTAAAAGGGATGAACATGAATTCACAATTCAAGCTGCTGTGTTGTCTCAGGAGAAAGACATTTGTGTGCAAAATGACTTGCAAAGTATTGTTCAGTATCATCAGCTTGTTTTGTTTATCTATGATATTTTCTGGAGCGATGTGTAACTAAGGCTGACATAGACACTCACATATTTGTGTATGGCTGAATGCAAGGCCACCTCTTCATGTAAATCCCATGTGTCAAACACAAGGTCCATCACACAATCCTGTCCAGCCCACAACAGTGTTTTAATTTTCTATTGTTACTAGCCCGTTTCACAGTGCACTGCACTACATTCCCCAGCATGCACTGCAATGTAATGTGCAATCCAACTCACCTTCCCCAACAATGCTGTCTCTGGGACAGCGGTGACACCTCAGTTATACACAATTCCACATCAGTCATATCACCAAACAAACTAGCTGCGTTTCAGTTGCAGTTCAACCAATATACTACATTATATACATTACATACATACATTATATACTCTGGCCCATAGATTTGTTGAGATTTTTTAATATGGCCCTTAAGGCCCCACAGGTTTTTTATTTATTTAAATAATTTGTGTTAGTCATGATGTTGGCAGAAAAATCTCTTATGGGGACCTCATTAATAATTTTGCTTCCAAAAACCGATGAAAGCACAAAAAGTGCCACTTAAACACATACTGTCATTTATTATATCACTGTATTTATATATTTCATTACATTTACATAAACCAGATTCTGTCCCTGTATAGAGTTCATTATGGTTTTATTGTGTTTTATTAGTACACTGTAAAAAGGTTTTGTCAGTTCGACATAAATTTGTATGTGTTAAAATTAGTTTATTCCTATTATTATTATTCTTATTATTCTTCTTCTTATTATTATTATATAGTGCTGTCAAGTCGGTCCCGACTCCTGCCGGTAGTGTTTACATCCTGTTTTCTATTTGAGTCTTTATTCAACTCAAATAAATACTTCGAATGAAACAATGCAAAACAAAATTTTAGTTCACATGAACAAAAGCAACATTTTATATCAGTTCAGACCTTAATTCTAACACTGTCATGAATGAATCCACACTGGCAGACTTAACTAACTGTTGGTCTAAATAAGAACCAATGTAGTTATAGCTAAATTAGAGTCATGCCTGGTCAGTGTGCAGCAATCATGCTGCATCAGGTTTTTCATTTGAATGCTTCTTGCATGCAGAACTCTGTTTTTGATTTTAAAATCATAAATATAAGTCTAAGCTAATTTCATAGGGCTAATGTTGGGTATCCAAGCTAGAGTGTCTGGTGGGTGAAGCCAGTCCACCTATCAAATAAACATTCCAGTAGCAGAAAAACAAACAAAATAAAATTTTGCAGGCCTGATTTAAAGATAAATGGTTAATATAATTATAATAAATGGTTAAAATATAGGCCTGTGGATCACCTTCGGACTTTTCAGTTTAGTTTAAACCAAAATAGCAAGTACCAAAATTTAGTCTAGCCAAAAGTGGTGGTCTCGGTCCGGATCAAACTAAACCATGGTTTGGTTTGTTTGCAATGTGCAAACACTGTTTTTGGATGGTTCAGACATTCTGACCAATTACAGGAAACTGAGGCAGGCTATCATCACCCTTTAAACAACTGAAGAAGAAAAAGAACCGGGAGAGAAGTAAAAATGAGCTAAGGTAGCACACAGGGAAAGGAGGAGACCAAATATTTGTAAGTGTAATTTACAAAAAAGTTACCTTGAAAAAATGCAGAAACTCATATCTTATTTTCTGAGAGGATGAGACAGAGCTAATTATTTTTCTCCATTCAAACAGAAAAGGCTACCTGCTGAATTTGACAACACTCCAACGTCAGACGCTCCTCTACAACCCAGTCAGTGTTATGTATAGGGACACGCAGCCCACTGATGAAGAAAGCATGCTCATTCATGTTCAAGCCTTTAGAAACGCTACATGTTCCCAAAATTTTGATGGACAGTGCATGATAACTCATTTCTACTGCTGTGGCCTCTGAAGGCCTGCTTGAGTCAATTAATTAGAAATGAAGTGACAGGGGGGGCGGAAGGATCCTCTAATTGGGGCTGAACCGCACCTTGGTTCTGTAATGAAAATACATGAGGATTTAACACAATTAAAAGCGTATTAGGCGTGCTAAATCTCAAGGAAATGCCAAATTCAATCAGATGGAGTGGAAAACTGTGATGTAGCCGAGCTAACAAACAAGCGTGTTACAGTTTCTGTTAGTTTTTGTACGTTTTCAGGACCAATGTTCTGAGTGAAATAAAAGAGAAACAGGAGGAACCTGCTGCTCCTCACTGCAAAAAGTATGTTTCATTTTTTTAAAATGGAAAAAGCAAAACAGTTCTTTTCGGTTCCTGAGGTTAACATTAAGGTTAAGTTTGGAATCCGGCTTAGAAAATTCTTATTACGTATAGATATAAATTATTATTATACAGAAGTGTTTATAAGTCCTGCACTGTAAAAGTACAGTGTTAGGCACCTAGGCATGTTATTTAAAACCAGTTCTTGGCAGTAAGATTGTTTTTTACTTTCTTTTTACTTTACTTTAAAAACATCATATATCTTTAGAATAAGTGCAAATAAGCATAAATAAAATACAAATTTTAATTCCACATTTCTTCTGGATGCCCTCAACTGTCACATAGGTTCCACTTTAACAGCTGAACATAATAAAGTATTGATTAAACAAATCAGGTATTGATAACTACAAGTAATACTGAGTAAACACATGGGCACACATAAAATCACTACTTATAGTGTTAATACTACTTGTATATAAATGAATAGCTTTTTAAATACAATTTATATCATCACTGTCAGAAAATAAAACTTTGTATCTCCAAAAAAGTAACTTTACAGTGGAATGAAAAAAATACATGGAAGTTAGATGACAGTGACAGTATTAGCAATATATATGGGAACATGTTTGACTGCACGTCCTGACACTGTATGAAAACAAGCATGTGTGTGTGTGATCTCATACCTGTTCTTAGCCTTTTTTTCCAGAATTAAGCAGCAGTGCATCTTTAATTCATCAGCACGGCACTTCAGCTAGATTAGACTATTTTAAAGTGGGATGCTCTTAAGAGTTTGAGGACATAATGAATTGAAAACGCATCAGGGTGGACGCTGAGAGGTGGGTGGAGTGATGATGGAAGAGAAGAACAGACAGGAGAAGCTTCCGTCTCATACGATTATCACTTAATGCCAAAGTTAATAGTGTTTACGGTAAGAGGAGGTATCCCTATCGTTTATTGGCTAACGGTACAGCCTTTTCCCACAATGAACTCTCTTCTTCTCTCAGCAAAGTCTCTACACAGTAACAAATGTGGGTTCTTTAAACTTCAAAAAAGTAAGCGAAACGCTCTAAAACATGAATCCAACAGAACTTTTACCACTGAGAAGTCATCGTTTTCAATGTTATTACAGGTGATAATAAAAGTATGTTCTAACAATATATATACACCGATCAGGCATAACATTATGACCACCTCCTTGTTTCTATGCTCATTGTCCATTTTATCAGCTCCACTTACTATATAGGTGCACTTTGTAGTTCTACAATTACAGACTGTAGTCCATCTGTTTCTCTGCATACTTTGTGAGCCCCCTTTTACCCTGTTCTTCAGTGGTCAGGACCCCCATGGACCCTCACAGAGCAGGTACTATTTGGGTGGTGGATCATTCTCAGCACTGCAGTGACACTGTAGTGGTGCTATGTTAGTGTGTGTTGTGCTGGTCAGACACAGCAGTGCTGCTGGAGTTTTCAAACACCTCAGTGTCACTGCAGGACTGAGAATAGTCCACCGACCAAAAATATCCAGCCAACAGCGTCCTGTGGGCAGCGTCCTGTGACCACTGATGAAGGACTAGAGGATGACCAACAGAAACTGTGCAGCAGCAGATGAGCTACTATCTCTGACTTTACATCTACAAGATGGACTGACAAGGTAGGAGTGTCTAATAGAGTGGACAGTGAGTGGACACAGTGTTCAAAAATTCCAGCAGCACTGCTGTGCCTGATCCACTCAGACCAGCACAACACACACTAACACACCACCACCACGCCAGTGTTACTGCAGTGCTGAGAATGATCCACCACCCAAATAGTACCTGCTCTGTGAGGGTCCATGGGGGTCCTGACCACTGAAGAACAGGGTAAAAGGGGGCTAAGAAAGTAAGCAGAGAAACAGATGGACTACAGTCTGTAACTGTAGAACTACAAAGTGCACCTATATAGTAAGTGGAGCTGATAAAATGGACAATGAGCGTAGAAACAAGGAGGTGGTCATAATGTTATGCCTGATATATATATTATATATATATATATATATATATATATATATATATATATATTATATATATATACACACACACATTGTTTCTACACTTCAGCAGTCAGAACCCCCACAGAGCAGGTATTATTTGGCTGGTGAATCATTCTCAGCACTGCAGTGACACTGATGTGGTGGTGTGTTAGTGTATGTTGAGCTGGTGTGAATGGATCAGACACAGCAGTGTCTGATCCATTGTCAGCATCACTGCAGTACAGACAATGTATATATATCTTTTTTTCAGATTCTAAACTTTCAGTCTACATTACATTTGTATCTGTGAGTAAAAGAGTAGAATGTTTATTATTTTATTTTGATGCTGAAAGTGACTCATTGTGTAATTCTAAAATTAAATAAAGCAATTAAATAATTGCACTTGAAACAAAACTGCTAAGTCTTAACATCTGTGGGTTACTATCAAGTTTATTCAGTTAAAGTTTTCTAGTTTGGCCAATTACCCATTTGCTGTGACCACTTATCTTGCCAGAAGGTGAAAAAACAAGTTGAGTTTAATGTAAAGGCTATGCAGTTCATCTCACCGTGGAAGTACAACATTCCAGGAAGAAAGACATTACCGGAGTCATTACCGCTAGAGCAACTCTTCAGAGGACCACAGCCAGCTCATATGTGGTAACTCAACACCACAGTGGTTCTTCTAGCCATTCACAAACTCTCTTTACTACAGTAAAAGTAGAAATAGCTTATAATGAACCTAATACAAGTAAAAGTCCAGCATTTAAACCATTTGGGCTAAAGTATTAAAGTACTTACATACTTAAAATGCACTCAAGTAAAAGTACATCTTATAACCTCCAGATAGTACACAGTATCACTACTGATGGAAGCCCAAATTATAACAGTTTTTACCGATGGTTTTCACTGGTCAGAGTCCAGTTTTAAACCCTATAGAGAATATTTGGTCTCACATTAAACACAATCTAGCTTGGCAGTGTTTTTAAACTGTTCGAAGCCATCAATGAGTGGAAAACACTGACTCTTCTTTCTGTAAAAGTTGTCTGCAAATTTACACTCAAAACTTCAACACTTAAAGAAATCAAAGGGAAACTTTCTCTTATATTAAGTTACTTTATCTATTTGTTTAATGATTTGTTGTTAAGACTATTAAAAGATTAATGTTTTATCATTTTGGCCCAGGAGTGTACAGTAATGAAACCAGATTTTATTTAAGTGTTCTTGGATTATTTCTATTGCTGCACTTGTCACAAGATGTGAAACTATAGAAATGGACAGCCGGTGTTTTCAAATTACACATAAATAAATATCATCCTATGCGAAAGTTCAAATGACATGTTTTATTGATTTTCTTAGTGCAAATAGTGGAAACATCCTCTACAGAGAACAGACAAGTTTACCATATGGTTCCTTTTTTTGTAAACAATAAGTTGAGTTCAGCAAATAAAGAGTAACAGTGCTGAAGTGCTTCTCTGTAGAGGATGTGTTAACTTATTTTCACTTAGAAAATCTATACAACATGGAATTAGACTAGGCGTCCAAACATTTGCACACAACTATACACACACATATATATATACACACATGTACATGTGGTGGTTCGATTGACACGTGTATTCTGTCTAAGAATAATATATTTAGATGGATGTTGAAACTTTGAAAACTACAAGCGTCTGTAGCCAACATTTGGTGGTTTCCACACAAGACTCACTAAACTTTAAAATATGTACAGTTAACAAGGTTTTGGAAATAGTCACTGGAGTGAAAAAGTAGGACAGGTCTAATTGTATTGGAGTAAAATTATTCAGGTAAAGTAAAAACACTCAAACATGGCTCTGGTAAAAGTGGAGTGTAAGTGCCCTGGTCATCTGTGATCAGGCCTCCCTCCATCCACAGCATTACGTCAATAAGAAAAACGTAATGCTTTTAAACTCCGCTGGAGCTGGATCAGTTTTATCCAGGTTGATTGTGTAATTCAAGTGTTGACTGACAAGATCTGTATTGATTTTAATCCAGTATGAATCTGAGGTGTGTTAGTTTTTACAGTCTGACAGTAATAATTGTGGAGTGATTTTAATTCAGTATGAATCTGCATTGTGTAGTTTTTACAGTCTGACCACAATAATTGTGGAGTGATTTTAATCCAGTATAAATCAGCAGTGTTTGTGTAGATTTTACAGTCTAATGGAATTACAAATCCTACTAATAAACGTGGCGAGGTGGGGTGTTGTTATTGTTATTAAGTCCTGTGATGGAATGTTGACATGACCATCCAGGCTATGACCTCTCAATTCGAGCTATCTGAGGGAATTTTGACAATTTACATACTTTATCCAGAACTAACTGACCGATCAGTCTCAACATGTTGCACTACACAACAACATGCTTTAATACATCTTTGGAATGTCACTGGTCATTAACATGTTTACAGACATGCTACTGATGTGAGGGAAGGCACAAACTGCATCAGAGTGAAGTGAGGAGAGTTGTGTGTATGTGTATGCTAAGTTGATGGGTGTTGTCAAGTGAAAGTAGAGCAGCTCTCACTGAGTGTGTTCTGCTATTAAAGAGGAGATTTCTCTGCTGGACCCAAACGAGCGGAAAATTCCCAATTACGCTGATGTGATTACCCACCTCCGCACATCCTCCACAATTACCGCATGCCTGTCCCCGCCGATCACTCGCCGCATTCGTAACGGTGTGTTTACACTCTGCCGGGCCAGGGACCACTCTTAGTAAACGAGCGGGAGGGGAGGATTTTTTTCCACTGAGGTTTCAGTCATAGTCAGAGCTGAAAGGTGTCTCTAATCCACTGGATCTGGAGTGACAGCATCTGATATACAGCACTGAGTACTTTACAACATTGCATCAATAAACAAAATTAAAATCAACATTAAGACATCTCGCCAAGACAAACTGCTTGCAAGTTTACTCAGCCAATAAAGGGATTTTGATTCTGAGTCTGAAGATACAAGAAAAGCAGATTATGCACTGACTGCATCTCATTTGACTCCCTATTACCAACATAGTGTACTATAAACATCATTAATTATTAGCTTCTACACTGAAATAGTGTACTATATGTGTACTATATCTAACAGAGAGTAATTCAGCCATAGACTAGCCATAGGCTGGGATTTAGCCATATGCTACACATATACTGTAGGTCTAAATGTTGGTAGACATCTAATCTAAGGTTTCGTCTGAAATGAAGATTAAGAGGAAGTTTATACTCCTTTGCTGTAGTAACAGCCTCTATTCTTCTCAGAAGGCTTTACACTAGATGTTGGAACATTGCTGTGAGGATTTGATTGCATTCAACCACAAGGGCATCAGTAAATCGAACTTGCAGTAGTAACTCCAGCTCATCCTAAATATACCAGAGAACACAGTTCCACTGCTCCACAGCCCAATGCTGGGGGGCTTTATACCCCTCTAACATCAGACATGGTGACCTTAGGCCTTGTGTGGCTGCTCCAGAGCATCCCATTCTATTGGTCAGTGATTTTCTGTGGAGATTATACATACGGCATGCGCACAGTTGAACACCAATCAGTGCACAAAGTAGCTGAATTCACTTATTAGAAGGGCTGCCTGGATATTTTTGGGCTGCCTGGATATTTTAAACAATGTACAGTCCACTGTTTGGCTGTAGTTCCTCTTGTAATAGTGAGCTATTTGAGATCCAGCTACTGGAAAAAGAGATATGAAAATTTTTAAATTAGGTCAAAAAGTCAGCTTGATGTCTAAATAAATATTAGCTGCATAGTTTGCTTGGCTTTTAAAGGGCTCTTGTTGTGGGAAACTGAACTTTCCTTGCTTTATTTAAAAAAAAAAGAGTTTGATGGACTAAATAAACATTACATTTCAAAACTGTTCACGCCCTAGTCTACAGGGACAGCTCGTTTCAAATTCATTTATTTTTGTGATGTCAAGAAAACTAACACATTTACATATTTTCACCTATTCAGTCTACAGCAGTTTAGTCCTATCCACTCACTCTGAAGTTGTAAGGAGTGTTTCAGCCTGAATTGTTTTTTGAATGAGCTACAAAACAGGGCAATCAGAACAGAGCTTATTTACATAGATCAATCCTAAAGGCACAGTAACAAAAGCAGCCTGTTTAACTTGAAGGGATAAAGAGAGGTTGAAATGGGCATGTAAAATGAATCACAAGTGTTTTTGGTACATAACACCTCAGAAATGTCATAAATGGACCTCAGTGTATTAGATTAATGTGAAAATGTTAGAAAAATGTGAGATGAGGGCCCTTTAATGAACAGAGTTCATTGTGTTGTGATGTAGCTCATGATAATGGGCTTATGAAAGACATTCAGCCATAACAAACTGCTCTACTTATTTATTTATTACTTCCAGTAGACTGTGTCATATACCTATTTCGACATGCTGTAAAGATTACATACACTCACCAGCCACTTTATCGGAAACCACTCCCTTGTAGCTCCACCTTGCTGGTGTACGCAGTTCATGTTAGCCCTTCATCAGTGGTCTATTTCTGACCACAGAGCTGCTCTTGGCTGGATATTTTTAGGTGGTGGTCCGCTCTCCACCTAGCAGTGACACTGATGTGTGTGACCTCAGCTCATTGCTTTCTGTAATGAACCCAAGCTGCAGTGACAGCAATGCATGTATAGTAATGCTCAAGCACACAGTGCTAAATGTGTGACATCATTAAGACAGTAAAAACAAGCTGGTTTATTGATGCTTAGCAGTTAATAGAGTTACCTTGGTAACAGCCCACAGTGACTGTAAAAACTCTGCCGGTTTTAAGAAACATTGTTCGTTTATTGATTTATTTCATGCAAGCCATAGCAAGGCACTAATATTCTCCGGTATAAATATGCAGTTGTAAGCAAACATTTGGGCACCCCTGCTCAAATTAAATGTTTTGTTGATACACCCCCTGCAGAGAATAATTGTTCAATTTAACATGTTGGGGGGGATCCGATATGTTAAATTCCACAATAAATAGAAATTGTGCAATACAATGTGCAGAAGTGTGTTCTCTGCAGACAGTGTGTTAACTTACTTTCACTTAGAAAATCAGCAAAATATGTAATTTGATTGGGATGCCCAAACTTTTGCATACGACTGTAACTGATGTGATATCTAACAACAAAACCACATTAATTGCACTGTGGCTTAGATGATGATGTTCTAAAAATGTGGCTGTTGAGCTGCACTGGTTAAATGTGTTTGAAGTGAAGGTGGACTGAGTGTATGTTTCAGGGCAGGGACGTGAGAAGGTGTTTTAAGTTGGGGGTGCTGAAATTTTAAGCATTATATACATGATGTGAATGCAAAATTATTTGCCTTTTTTTATTTTGTTTGATAAATTCAAAGCACAGGACATTATTATGTTGGGTTTTTTTTCGAGATTAAATAACAATATTAGGCAGATTTGGGGCTCAGAATTAGCCTACAGCTCTGCACACACTTTCCCACTTTGCATCTCAACCTGCATGTCTTTTTATGACATGCCCCCCAAAGTGGCCAGTAGGGTGGCGAGGGAAGCAGTTCAGCTCACTGTAATAAAAATGCATTGTTAATGTAAACAGTGCAGCTACTGCTGGCTTTTCAAATATATGAATAAAATATAAAGATACAAGCTTCACTCTAAAACAAAAAGATAGGTCTTTACTACATTCAAATTAGGTCAGGTCTTTTTTTAGCAGTTGCAGTCTGCCAACCCTGAAATCTCAGCATCCCCACTTCCCATGACCCTGTTTCCTCTGACCACAGCGTCAGGTTTCAGACATCAGACAAAAAAGCTTCAGGTCTCAGGAAAAATACTGTCACATGTTAGCTCTTGTACAATTTCACACATAAGGCAAAATGGCCTTGAACAAAAGGCATTAATCTAAGCTAAGAAGCCACAGTCAAAACATCAGACCGTAAAGTTCATGTGACATTCACATTTCCATTCTTTCTTAATAGATTAATTACAGTGTTAAAGGCCACAACAAAAAGAGTGTTTAAACACTTTCTAGAAGTCAAAATTAAAGGTAAAGCACCCCCATCACAGCGTAGCTGTTTACCATGGTTGTTTTCCACATGATTATCTGAACCAGAGGATTCTGTTACTGACATGGGCTATTTAAGTAAATATCTGTTATCATTATTTGAATGGTGGATAGTAAATATGCAAAATGTGCTTAGGATTGGGTCGATTTTCATATTGGCATGGTTTTTGTCCAAAAAGTCCTTATATATTCAGTTAAGTGTCAAACTAAAAGCTTACAACTGGTGGTTTCCTCTTGGAGTTCCCTCAATTTTTGAAATACACACCATTCACAAGATGTTTCTAATTCTAACCCTAACCTTAACCTCAACCCCGAATATAATCCTAGAGAGGATTAACCTAAAGAACAATAAAATTAAGATAAATACAAAGTTATGATTAACACAAAAATGAATCTATAGAAAAGACCACATTACAGATAACATTATAAAGGGTGGTTTGTTAATACTGACATTTAGCAGCTCTTCAGAAGATCTTCCACAGTTTTGGGGCTTTTTGAGAGGTGCAGTCACTTTTATCAGTATGTTTGAAAAATCTGTGAAGCTGATAAAGACCTAACATCTCAACACAGCAACTGGACAACAGAACACAAACTGCCTTTAAAGTGATAAGTAAAAATTTAAAGTCAGTGTCTAGTTTAACTGGCAACCAGCGCAAAGCATCAGGTACAGGAGAACTGTGGGGCATTTTTAGTCCTAGTTAAAAGCCTTAGCACCAGGATTTTGTACTAGGAGTCTAGCAATAGCCCCACTTAAAGTGGTGGAAACTTGAAGAGAAACTTAGATACTCATCGAAGTGGTGGTGATAGGAACCAGGTGTCACCGTGTCTACAACACAAATACAGCCATTTTACTTACTATCTAAAACCACCAGTGAACCCACACATGTCTTCTGAGTTTAATATGGAATGTTGATGATGGTAAACAGTGTTAAAATACATTTTAGGGCAAAAACTCTTCAGACGTCTGGTTCCTATCACTGCCACTGTGAACAATTCTGACTTTCTCTACAACAGATCACTTCACACCAAACCACTCTGAATGACCAGTAAACAGGGCAGTACTCTAGTCTAGTCTAAGAACTAAAAGCAATTGTTTTCTTAGTGTCCGGTGCCTTAGATAATTCAATTTAAAGTGGTTCTAAAACTAAACTAAACAAATACAGCAGCATGCTATCAATTTAATATACTTTTATCTTGTATGTAGAAAGCATTAAACAGATGATTCGATGTCTGTTGTCTACATATTTTCTGTTTCTGTGTCTATTGTATGTTGTGGTGTCACACTGTCTTTTTGTTTTATGATATTAATAACAGAATGGAAATAAGCTCTAAGGCTTATCCTATTTTTATCCTCTGAGATTTTAATGTGAGTAATGGCTGCAGCTCAGTATTATATACATTTTAATCATCAAATAAATTTATTCATTCATTCACTCAAAAGATAAAAGATGTCCAAGCAACATTTGTCATTTTGTTTTATGATATGAGGACCATAATAGAGGTAAGCTCTAGATCTCAGACTTTATCCTCAATGATTTTAATCTCTATAATTACTGCAGTGTAGCATTATATATGCATCGACCAGCCACTTCATTAAGTCCACCTCCTTGTTTCTATACTTAACGTCCATATCAGCTCCACTTATCATGTAGGCGCACTTTGTAGATCTACAATTACAGACTGTAGTCCACCTGTTTCTCTGCATACTTTGTTACCCTGTTCTTCAGTGGTCAGAACCCTCACAGAGCAGGTGTTATTTGGGTGAGGGATCATTCTCAGCACTGCAGTGACACTGACGTGGTGGTGGTGTGTTAGTGTGTGTTGCGCTAGCGCGAGTGGATCAGACACAGCAGTGCTGCTGGAATTTTTAAACACTGTGTTCACTCACTATGCACTGTTTTAGACACACCTACCTTATTGGTCCACCTTGTAGATGTATAGTCAGAGACGATTGCTCATCTGTTGCTGCACAGTTTGTGTTGGTCATCCTCTATTCCTTCATCAGTGGTCACAGGACACTGTCCACAGGATGCTGTTGGCTGGATGTTTTTGGTTCTCAGTCCAGCAGAGACACTGAGGTGTTTGAAAACTCCTGCAGCACTGCTGTGTCTGATCCACTTATACCAGCACAACACACACTAACACACCACCACTACGTCAGTGTCACTGCAGTGCTGAGAATGATCCCACCACCCAAATAATACCTGCTCTGTGGTGGTCCTGTGGGGGGTCCTGACCATTAAAGAACAGGGTAAAAAGGGGCTAACAAAATATGCAGAGAAACAGATGGACTACAGTCTGTAACTGTAGAACTACAAAGTGCTCCTATATGGTCAGTGGAGCTGATAAAATGAACAAGGAGTGTAGAAACAAGGAGGTGGACGTAATGAAGTT